>NC_069706.1:4575000-5200000 GCF_023699985.2 Odocoileus virginianus | reverse complement strand
CCTTCTCAGTCAAGTTCCATAGAAACCACAAAGGTCACCCTCCTGCTCAGCCCCTTAGTTATCTGTTGCATTTCCATCCCGTATAGAAAAACTCAGTGTCTTTTTTATTTTTTTCAAAAATGTATTTACTTATTGGCGTGCTGGGTCGTCACTGCTGTGCACAGACTTTCTCAAGTTGCAGCCCGTGGGGGCTGCCCTCCAGACGCAGGGCACAGGCTTCTCCCTGCAGTGGCTCCTCTTGCTGGAGCAGAGGGGCTCCCTGGTTGTGGGGCATGGGCTTAGTCGCTCTGCAGCATGTGGGATCTTCCCGGATCAGGGATCGAACCTGTGTCCCCTGCATTGGCAGGAGGATTCTTAACCATCGGACCACCAGGGAAGTCCCAAGTGTGTTTTCTAACAGATTTTTCCTAACACGGGTCTGATTCTTGGACTCTTCCCCTAGTCCTGCAGACACCATTTCAGGCCCATGAAGATCCTCTTCACTCCTTGATTGCTTCCTGGCTTCTTACCCTCCATCATTAGGCATTTTGTTTCCTCCAATTTTTCTTCCTTCTCTGCTCCAGTTGAGCAATTTGCACCTTTGCAAACTTGAAAAGTGAAAGTGAAAATGCATAAACCCAAGAGGTAGACATGCTGGGCAAAAGAATATGCACTTTGTTTTTAAATAAGAATTTCTAAATTATCTTCAATAGAAAAATCCTATGTCATCAAATATGACGATTTCCAATATGATACATGAATCATTGATACATACAAATGAAAATTTCCACGTATGTATACAAAACACACATATATGTATATGTGAACATATTTTCATTTATTTATTGGTATTTATATTTGTTATGAAAACTATACACATACTCTTTGCCAATCTTCCTTCTGAGTCATTAGTTGGTCAGTCAATGTACCCATCCATCCACCTATCCACCCATCCATCCATCCATCTATCCACCTATCCATCCATCCACCCACCCACACATCTATCCATCCATCCACCCATCCACCCACCCACACATCTATCCATCCATCCACTCATCCACCCACCCACTCATCTATCCATCCATTCACCCATTCATCCACTTATCCACCTATCCACCCATCCACCCACCCACACATCTATCCATCCATCCATCCATCCACCTATCCACCCATCTACCCACCCACACATCTATCCATCCATCCACCCATTCATCCACCCACACATCTATCCATCCATCCATCCATCCACCTATCCACCCATCTACCCACCCACACATCTATCCATCCATCCACCCATCCACCCACCCACTCATCTATCCATCCATCCACCCATCCACCCACCCACACATCTATCCATCCATCCACCCATCCACCCACCCACTCATCTATCCATCCATCCACCCATCCACCCACCCACACATCTATCCATCCATCCACTCATCCACCCACCCACTCATCTATCCATCCACCCCCCATCCATCCATCCACCCATCTATCCATCCATCTACCCATTCATCCACTTATCCATCTATCCATACATCCACCCACCCACCCATCCATCCATCTACCCATTCATCCACTTATCCATCTATCCATCCATGCATCCATCCATGCACCCACCCACCCATCTATCCATCCACCCCCCATCCATCCATCCACCCATCTATCCATCCATCTACCCATTCATCCACTTATCCATCTATCCATACATCCACCCACCCACCCATCCATCCATCTACCCATTCATCCACTTATCCATCTATCCATCCATCCACCCACCCACCCATCTATCCATCCATCCACCCATTCATCCACTTATCCATCTATCCATCCATCCACTCGGCCATCCACCCAGCCATTCATCCATTCACATATTCCACTAAGATTATAAGCAGGTTAGTCCTAATAAAAGAACTGCAAGGACTCCCTACGATTAACCAAATCTGATCTATGTCAGATCAGTATTCACAAATGTAAGAACAAATGTCCCTAAGGCTTTGAGTCAAACAGAGGGTGGAAATAGTCTTTGAAGTCATAAGATTTCAAATATGACTACAAATCCAACTCATGGTTGATAACCCTAGAAAAATAACGTCAACCCTCAATCTTTCCTTCTGAAAAATGGGTTTAATAAGAGCATCTGGCTCCTAAAGTTGCTGGGAGTATTCAATTCAATAATGTGTAATCAGGAGATAACACAATGCAAGGCTTACACAAAGGCTGTCCAGGTGGAGCTAGTGGTAAAGAACACATGTGCCAGTGCAGGAGACATAAGAGACGCAGGTTCGATCACTGAGTCAGGAAGATCCTCTGAAGGAAGCCATGGCAACCCACTACAGTATTCTCGAGTGGAGAACCCCCATGGACATAGGGGCCTGGTGGGCTACAGTCTTTAGGGTCGCAAAGAGTCAGACACAACTGAAGCAACTTAGCATGCATGCACCACATGGCTTATGCAAACACTCGATACACAGGATCAGTACCCATGATAATAATTAAAGAATTTTCTATATTGAACAGTTTTCTAGTACATTACAACACAGCCTGGCTTCTTCTTCTATTAGCAGAAGAAGTTGAAGCCTGAAACCCCTTATAACGTTGATGATTTTCTATATCTATATTTTTAACCTCTCTGGGCAAACTTTGTAACGGGCTCAGCAGAAACCCATTATCCGTTGTTGGATGCACTCTTAACAGCATACAAAGTTTATCACCGGCTGTCTTTATTTTTAAAAGCAGAGCCACATTAAATGTGGAAATATGTTAGAAACCAATTCCACT
Organism: Odocoileus virginianus; assembly: GCF_023699985.2. Taxonomy (NCBI): domain Eukaryota; kingdom Metazoa; phylum Chordata; class Mammalia; order Artiodactyla; family Cervidae; genus Odocoileus; species Odocoileus virginianus. Next base: position 5,197,240 of record NC_069706.1, on the reverse strand, counting down.
GGATATGGAACGAAAATGACTCTTTTAAATCCAATTTCCTATTGTTTGCTTCTTTTAGTCAATTAACCAAGATATATGTATTTTAGCACCACAGACAAATAGACAACACTTACAGAACCTTATCAGAGAGTCTTAGTTATGGGAGTTTACACCTGTTTATTCACTGTTGAACAACAAGTTCTGGCTCAATGCCAAACTATTTCCTGAATCAACACTTTTTTTTAGATGGAAAAGGTATTCCATAAAAGCCAAATCTATGAACTGTATTAAAAAAAGAAAAAAAAGGAAATGTGACAATAATGATTGCAATGTGAGTCTTTTGACACTTCTGAAATGGATTCACTTCTTGCCTCTACATTTAGTTCGTTGGGCCTGAAATATACAGGAAGGACTAGAATGGTTTCCACATCCACCGCAGCTCCTGGAATGTTTCAGGGGTGGCGGAGGGTGACTCAAGAGCCACCGTGCATGGTTTGGTATTGCTTCCTGGTCAGACTAAAGCTGTTCAAGAGTGCTGAGCCTTTCTTCCTCATATTCAGAAATCTGCTCCTTGCCTCATGTAAACTGCAGTCCATTGCCGTGGCTCAGGATCTTCAGGTTTTCCATGGGACAATGCAGAGTGAGTTATGTACCATCACTTGAATCCTGGGAAGCTTGGGTCAGAAGCCTGAGAAGGCAGCTGGTATCTGTCATCAGCGGTTCCCATGGCCACAACCTCCTCTTCCCCCAGTATTTTCCCATTCAAGATGGAAGATGCTTCCTTTTAAAGTATACACCCACACATAACCTTGACAAGAAACGTTTTAAAACAAATTCTACCATCCATGTATTCATTCATTCATTCAGCTGAAATTGATGGAGATCATCTACTCCCATCTTGGTTTTTCTGAACCCTCTGTGTATTGTATGTTTAATCATAGACTTGCAAGATCATGTCTTCTTCTAACGCAGAATAAAGTATACTAAATTGGCACTTCTATTTAAACATCTACTCAAATTGTTTTTCTCTTCATAGGTTTTACTACATGCTGGAAATTCAACAGAGCGAGAGATGGGCAGGGTCATTCCCACGGTCTAAATGACAAAGGTTGATTGGCTTTAGCAAGATCAAGTTGGGAATCAATGTACCCACATCCACCATATCCCACTTGGTATGGACCACACAGGACTCCACAGAAAACATTTAAAGGGCCAGAAAATCAAAATGTAAAATTTCTTGAAGGGATCATTCATCCTGTAAGTCATGCCCTATGAATACTATTGTTTTCAGTAGTATAAATAAATAATGAAGAGAACCCACAAGTCCTTGTGATACTGGAAAACTGCACATTCAGAAGTATCTAAATAGTGAAAAATAAAACTATACACATTACTACTCACTCTCATTCAAAAATGGTTGTTTGCCTAACCAATCTGAAATGAAACTAAAAAAATATCTTTTGTTTCAAAACTCATATGAAGATGCTGCCAAAACAGCTGTGCTTCTGCCCATTTAAAAGCCCAAATTCTTTTTTTTTTCCATTTATTATTATTGGAGACTAATTTTATTGGAGGCTAATTATTTTACAACACTGCAGTGGTTTTTGTCATACATTGAAATGAATTAGCCATGGATTTACATGTATTCCCCATCCCGATCCCCCCTCCCACCTCCCTCTCCACCCGATCCCTCTGGGTCTTCCCAGTGCACCAGCCCCGAGCACTTGTCTCATGCATCCAACCTGGGCTGGTGATCTGTTTCACCCTAGATAATAATATACATGTTTCGATGCTGTTCTCTTGAAACATCCCACCCTTGCCTTCTCCGACAGAGTCCACAAGTCTGTTCTATATATCTGAGTCTCTTTTTCTGTTTTGCATATAGGGTTATCGTTACCATCTTTCTAGATTCCATATATATGTGTTAGTATACTGTAATGGTCTTTATCTTTCTGGCTTACTTCACTCTGTATAATGGGCTCCAGTTTCATCCATCTCAAAGCCCAAATTCTTAAAGAGCAAGGCAAAGTGGTTAAGAGCAGAGACTACGGAGTGTAACTCCTAGCTCTGTAACTTACAAGCTGTGTGACCTTGAGCAAATTACTCAGCTTCTCTGGATCTTGGTTTTCTCCTCTATAATAAGCTGTTGTTGTTTATTCGCTAAGTCTCGTCTGACTCTTTTGTGACCCCATGGACTGCAGCTCATCAGGCTCCTCTGTCCATGGGATTTCCCAGGTAAGAATACTGGAGTGGGTTGCCATTTCCTTCTCCAGGGGATCTTCCCGATCCAGGGATCAAATCCACGTCTCCTTCTTAGAAGACAGATTCTTTACCACTGAGCCACCAGGGAGACTCATCTATAAAAAGTAGATAATAATAATATGAAACATGCGGGCTTGTCTTCAGAATTAAGTGAATCACTATCTTAAAGCCATTATAACAGTACTAGGCACATGCAAAACACTGTTAAGTGTTTATTAAATAAATAAGCAAATAAACGTATGTGCCATACTTAAAGATAAGGAGAAAATAACCATGCTTGAATGCCAAGGAGAAGCAGGAAGGTTCTTAGAATTACTGTTGCATGACTCATTTAGTGATGCTGCCTTTCTCTTCTCTTGACATCAGCACCAGAGAAAGAAATCTCATTTCAGGGCAGTTGTTGGAGGTAACGCTGAGCATATTGGGGAAAATCAGGTACTTCAATCACAATGACCTGTGTCATCTTTATAAAGGAAAGATGCTCGGAATAGGCAGCTATAAAATTTTAAAGTCAAATTGTAAGAAAATACAGACCTTCTGACTTTCATCGTGATCTTATTCACAGTGTCCAACCGGAGATTTAAAAAGTTTAATAACTGAAATTCACTTATCTACTCTCTTGAAAAATCAGGCCATGTGTATATTAGTCATAGCATCACTGATATCGCCTAGGGCAAGATTTCTCAGCCTCAGCCCGGCTGGCATTATGGTCCAGATAATTTTTTTGTTGTTTTGGGGAGCGGGGAGGCACTATCCTGTGTATTCTAGAATGTTTAGCATCATCCCTGGGATGTTTAGCAGCATCTATTCTCTACAAAACAGATACCAGGAGCAGCCCTCAGCCAAACGTAACTACCAAAACTCTCTCCAATATGCGGCCAAATGTTGGGTCATATGGTAGCTCTATTTTCAGTTGTTTGAGGAACCTCCCTACTGTTCTCCATAGTGGCTACACCAATTTACATTCCCACCAGCACTGTAGGAGGGTTTCCTTTTCTCCCTACCCTCTCCAGCATCTACTGTTTGTAGATATTTTGATGATGGCCATTCTGATCCCTGAGAGGTGATAGATACCTTATTGTAGTTTTGATCTGCATTTCTCTAACAATTAGTGATATTGAGCATCTTTTCATGTATTTGTTGGCCATCTGTATGTCTTCTTTGGAGAAACATCTATTTAAGTCTTCCACCCAGTTTTCTTTTTTAATTGACCTGCATGAGCTGTTTATATATTTTTATTAATCCCTTGTTGCTTGCTTCATTTGCAAACATTTTCTCCCATTCTGAGGCCTGTGTTTTTATTTTGTCCTTTGAGGGGATGGGAGTGAAAAAAATTGTTCCTGATTGAGAACCACTGGCCGAGGGCATCAGCCAAGTACCCGTTTTGTATATCTCCCTGAATTCAGAGAGTTCATTTCAGGTGTGTTTTGGGATACTGAAACCAGAAAAATCTGGATTTGAATTGAATATTTAATTATAAAAAGTCTTGAACACGGCTTCTCCATGTCTACCTTAGGAATAGTGATAACTACCTTGAAGAATGGTAGTAAGGACCAGAAAAGTTACGCTAGAACTCCCAGCCCCATGCCTGACACAAAGAGGCAGTGGGGTGCAGGGGTGGTGAGCATTTCTACATTCCTGTAAGGATGGCTGTGTTGATACATGGTCCACCCCTCACCCTCCTCATCAGTCTAAAAAGAACAAGTCTCTATTTACATAGGCAAATAAAATACAATAAATACAACTGGTCCTTCCATCACATTAGCAAACAAGAAATTGGATTTCCTCAGAAGCTGAGATTTCAATAAAACAACAGAGAAGTATATCATGCTGCAACTGCAGACAAATTATCATGAAGCATCACTGCAAACAGAGCTAGTGGAGGTGATGGAACTCCAGTTGAGCTACTTGAAATTCTAAAAGATGATGCTGTGAAAGCGCTGCACTCAATATGCCAGCAAATTGGGAAAACTCAGCAGTGGCCACAGGACTGGAAAAGGTCAGTTTTCTTTCCAATCCCAAAGAAAGGCAATGACACAGAATGTTCAAAGGACCGCACAATGCACTCATCTCACATGCTAGCACAAGTAATGCTCAAAATTCTCCAAGTCAGGCTTCAACAGTGCGTGAACCATGAAGTTCCAGATGTTCAAGTTGGATTTAGAAAAGGCAGAGGAACCAGAGATCAAATTGCCAACATCTGTTGTATCATCGAAAAAACAAAAGAGTTCCAGAAAAACATCTACTTCTGCTTTATTGATTATGCCAAAGCCAATGACTGTGTGGATCACAACAAAGTGTGGGAAATTCTTCAAGAGATGGGAATACCAGACCACCTTACCTGCCTCCTGAGAAATCTGTATGCAGGTCAAGAAGCAACAGTTAGAATGGGACATGGAACAACAAACGGGTTCCACATTGGGAAAGGAATATGTCAAGGCTGTATATTGTCACTTATATGCAGAGTACATCATGCAAAATGCTGGGCTGGATGAAGCACAAGCTGGAATCAAGATTGCCAGGAGAAATATCAGTAACATCAGATACGCAGATGACAACACCCTTACGGGAGAAAGCAAAGAAGAACTGAAGAGCCTCTTGAAACTGAAAGAGGAGTGTCAAAAATTTGGCTTAAAACTCAACATTCAGAAAACTAAGATCATGGCATCCGGTCCCATCACTTCATTGCAAATAGATGGGGAAACAATGGAAATAGCAAGAAACTTTATTTGGGGGGGCTCAAAAATCACTGCAGATGGCGACTGCAGTGATGAAATTAAAAGACGCTTGCTTGTTGGTAGAAAAGCTATGACAAACCTAGACAGCATATTAAAAAGCAGAGATATTACTTTGCCAACAAAGGTCCATCTAGTCAAAGCTATGATTTTTCCAGTAGTTATGTATGGAGGTGAGAGTTGGACTATAAAGAAAGCTGAGCACCAAAGAAATAATGCTTTTTTTCCCCTGAAATCAGGAACAAGACAAGGGTGCCCACTCTCACCACTACTATTCAACATAGTTTTGGAAGTTTTGGCCACAGCAATCAGGGCAGAAAAAGAAGTAAAAGGAATCCAGATAGGAAAAGAAGAAGTGAAACTCTCGCTGTTTGCAGATGACATGATCCTCTACATAGAAAACCCTAAAGACTCTACCAGAAAATTACTAGAGCTAATCAACGAATACAGTCAAGTTGCAGGATATAAAATTAACACACAGAAATCTCTTGCATTCCTATACACTAACAATGAGAAAACAGAAAGAGAAATTAAGGAAACAATACCATTCACCATTGCAACAAAAAGAATAAAATACTTAGGAGTATATCTACCTAAAGAAACAAAAGACCTATACATAGAAAACTATAAAACACTGATGAAAGAAATCAAAGAGGATACAAGCAGATGGAGAAATATACCGTGTTCATGGATTGGAAGAATCAATATTGTCAAAGTGGCTATACTACCCAAAGCAATCTATAGATTCAATGCAATCCCTATCAAACTACCAACAGTATTTTTCACAGAACTAGAACAAATAATTTCACAATTTGTATGGAAATACAAAAAACCTCGAATAGCCAAAGTAATCCTGAGAAAGAAGAATGGAACTGGAGGAATCAATCTGCCTGACTTCAGACTCTACTACAAAGCCACAGTCATCAAGACAGTATGGTACTGGCACAAAGACAGAAATATAGATCAATGGAACAGAATAGAAAGCCCAGAGATAAATCCACGAACCTATGGTCACCTTATCTTCGACAAAGGAGGCAAGGATATACAATGGAAAAAAGATAACCTCTTTAACAAGTGGTGCTGGGAAAACTGGTCAACCACCTGTAAAAGAATGAAACTAGAACACTTTCTAACACCATACACAAAAATAAACTGAAAATGGATTAAAGATCTAAATGTAAGACCAGAAACTATCAAACTCCTAGAGGAGAACATAGGCAAAACACTCTCCGACATAAATCACAGCAGGATCCTCTATGACCCACATCCCAGAATTTTAGAAATAAAAGCAAAAATAAACAAATGGGACCTAATGAAACTTAAAAGCTTTTGCACAACAAAGGAAACTATAAGCAAGGTGAAAAGACAGCCCTCAGATTGGGAGAAAATAATAGCAAACGAAGCAACAGACAAAGGATTAATCTCAAAAATATACAAGCAACTCCTCCAGCTCAACTCCAGAAAAATAAATGACCCAATCAAAAAATGGGCCAAAGAACTCAACAGACATTTCTCCAAGGAAGACATACAGATGGCTAACAAACACATGAAAAGATGCTCAACATCACTCATTATCAGAGAAATGCAAATCAAAACCACAATGAGGTACCATTATACGCCAGTCAGGATGGCTGCTATCCAAAAGTCTACAAGCAATAAATGCTGGAGAGGGTGTGGAGAAAAGGGAACCCTCTTACACTGTTGGTGGGAATGCAAATTAGTACAGCCACTATGGAAAACAGTGTGGAGATTTCTTAAAAAGCTGGAAATAGAACTGCCATATGACCCAGCAATCCCACTTCTGGGCATACACACCAAGGAAACCAGATCTGAAAGAGACACGTGCACCCCAATGTTCATCGCACCACTGTTTATAATAGCCCGGACATGGAAGCAACCTAGATGCCCATCAGCAGACGAATGGATGAGGAAGCTGTGGTACATATACACAATGGAATATTACTCAGCCATTAAAAAGAATTCATTTGAATCAGTTCTAATGAGATGGATGAAACTGGAGCCCATTATACAGAGCGAAGTAAGCCAGAAAGATAAAGACCATTACAGTATACTAACACATATATATGGACTTTAGAAAGATGGTAACGATAACCCTATATGCAAAACAGAAAAAGAGACTCAGATGTATGGAACAGACTTGTGGACTCTGGGAGAAGGCGAGGGTGGGATGTTTCAGGAGAACAGCATTGAAACATGTATATTATCTAGGGTGAAACGGATAACCAGCCCAGGTTGGGTACATGAGACAAGTGCTCGGGCCTGGTGCACTGGGAAGACCCAGAGGGATCAGGTGGAGAGGGAGGTGGGAGGGGGGACTGGGATGGGGAGTACATGTAAATCCATGGCTAATTCATTTCAATGTATAACAAAAACTACTGTAATGATGTAAAGTAATTAGCCTCCAACTAATAAAAATTAAAAAAAAAATAAAGGTACAGGCATACTTCAAAAAAAAAAAAAAGAAATAATGCTTTTGAACAGTGGTGTTGGAGAAGACTCTTGAGAGTCCCTTGGACTGCAAGGGGATCCAACCAGTCCATCCTAAGAGAAATCAGTCCTGAATATTCATTGGAAGGACTGATGCTGAAGCTGAAACTCCAATACTTTGGCCACCTGATGCAAAGAACTGACTCACTGGAGAAAACCCTGATGCTGGGCAAGATTGAAGGCAGGATGAAAAGGGGATGAGGATGAGATGGTTGGATGGCATCACAGACTCGATGGACAAGAGTTGGAGCAAGCTCCAGGAGTTGGTGATGGACAGCGAGGCCTGGTGTGCTGCAGTCCATGGGGCTGCAAAGAGTCGGACACGACTGAGCGACTGAACTGAACCCCAATCTGCAGCCAGTCTTCCCAAATGCCTCAGTTTTTAAGAATCTGCCTGCAACGCAGGAGATGCAGGAGACATTGGTTTGATCCCTGGATTGGAAAGATCGCCTGGAAAAAAGGCATGGCAACCCACTCCAGTATTCTTGCCTGGAAACTCCCATGGACTGAGGAGCCTGGTGGGCTAAAGTCCAGAGGGTCGCAAACATTCAGACACAACCAAAGCAACTGAACATACACACAATAACCCCAAACTGCAGGGAAATCAAGGTGGCTAATTGTGACCACTAATCCATCTGTAAGTTTAAAAAAAAAAAAAAAAAAAAAGCTCATTTTAAAGAACAGGAGATTTGGCTAATCAGATAAACAAGAATCCAGAATTCTAGATTCACGCCTATAAAACTAGAGAAAAAGGAATAAATGCACCCACCAGTGCATAGGAAAAGGAGAATCTCACTGTCATCCTTAGCACATGGATGCACTATTTTTGCTACAATTCTATCACTTCTCAAAAAGCCTTCCCTGGCCTGTCTGACGTTTGAACCAGCTGAAAGATCATTCCCCACCGATTACTGTGAGGGAACTAACAACTGTTCTTGTTTTCCTTTAAACCCAACTGAAATTTCCGGAGAAGTTGCAAATAGAAAATTGTGTTAAGAACATCCCATTGATCCTATTTACATTCGCTACATCAAAGCATCGAGACATCACAAGCCAATGTGAAACCGGGACCTTCCAATACCCCACAGGTTATGCAAACACCTAACCGGAAAGAACACTTTGAAATTCTTATGGAGCAGGAAAAATTGGAAGTGTATTAATCTAGGCAGTGAAATTGGGCTTTTTGTCATTTTTAATTGCTTGAATTCATAACCTAGTTTTGCTGAATCAAAAACGAGTTGCTATAGCTGACACAAGCTGTTTCAGCTTTTTGGATACACGCGCGCATACACACACACACATATGCACGCACGCCCCACAAGTTTTCATGTAAACTTTGTATCTATTAATAAAAAAAAACTACTGGAAACTCTTTGGAATATTATAGTAACTGAATAGTTAACAATAAAGATTTCTAAGTAGAGCACTGTGTGTTAAAAGCTGACTTTTAAAGATTTCTTTCTTTCTGTATCATGCAAATCGGGGAGGGGGGAGAACAGGAATGCCAAACCATCAGGACTGTGATTTTGTTGCATATGATTTAATTCAAATAAATTAAAATGCATAATTTAAAAGCTCTTCATGCTTTTATCTGCTCCTGTTTACTATTGCTCATAATATATATAAACACTCAATTCTGGGTGAAAATGAAGGAAAATAAACAGAAGGACAGAGGCATCCACCCACAAATATATACGAAGATCAAATGTGTTACGACTTCCTGAAGGTTTCAGACCCACAACCAAAGTCGGCAAGTGCAAAACTCTTGAAGGGTCCATGTTTTTCTTTCCTATTTGTTTTTGTGTTTGTCAGAAAAATCAACACAGGATAGGGATTAAAGTCTCCTAAAAGGCCTTTCATTTTAATTCCATTAGAATTACTCTCGTAGAACTTACTGTGATCACTTAGAGACTAATTCATGTGACATTTTTAAAACAGAGCTAAAAATGAAGTGTAAATAAAGGTTCAATTAATACTAACAAGGTCTCATCATTATTTCATAAATGCCCTACCTCTTTTGGACCATGCTCCATTTCTCTGGTTCTGCAACTCTGCTCAAAATCTAACAGAAAAATTGTAAGTCTAGCCAGAAAAAAAAAGGGGGAGGTGAACTGTCTTACACTAAACATTGTAATAGTTATTTGGCTCCAAAACCGACCCACCCAACCAGATTCCCTGTAATTAGAGAAAATGGTAAGGATTACGTACTCTGACTCTCATGTCACACTCTCAAAATACAGTTATATATTCTCAACATCTCACAACTATAATTTAGAGGAAGGCAATTGTTGCCAAACGCCCTTTGACCTAAAATCTACTTCGATTTGTGTGTCGTACTTATGGGAGAGATCATGGGAAAAAGAAAATAAAATTGGAGAAAAGAATGATACTATTTTTATGATACTTTAAAAAGCTGGCACATAAGTCAAGCCTCGTGACTATTTCTACTAAGTTCAAGCAAATACAGACTAAAATGAATCCAGATTCTAAACTTAGGTCAGGTAATAGAGAAAGCAGAAGTTTGAGGGGCAAGTTTAAAAGAGACAAATGTAAAAATATGCTTACTCCAATAAAGTTACGAGGTAAAGTGCAGGGTTGTAAAAATCTATCCCTGGGAGATGACACAGACAAGATTAAGTTCTGTTCATATAAAGTAAAGGCCTTCTCCAAGTGTTTAACTGGTCAAAATGAAATGACAAGAAAAGTTTGAATATTCACTTTTTAAATAACATTACTGTATATTAGATGGTCTGATATTAATTAATCCTCGAACAGGAGCAGAGAATACCAAAAAAGAAAAATCAGGCGCTGGTGATGGTCCTTCAGGATGCAAAACATTGGTTAAGATCAAAATGTAGTGGGAGAAAATAAAGGAAAATTTGTTCTGTGTTCCAGGTATGAGACTTAAAAAAAGGCAGATGAAAAGAAATACAGGTGGATGGGGAGGGAGTTGCCAAGAAAGAAAGGTGGATGGGAGGGAGGGAGAGAGGAAAAAAGGAAAAAGAAGGCTGAATCAGACAGGGCGAGAGGAAACCTTCCCCCATTAGTGATACTTCCTCCAACTCTTCAGAGAAGCAATTTTCTCTTCCTAATAAACTGCGAATATTCTAATACAGAAGGAAGCACCAGCGTGTGTAGAGTGTGAGTGGGCAGACAGAAGTTGAAATATCCTGCTTCTTTTAAGAAAATCATGACTGCTGCCCGCACTGCCTGGGAACATCAGTGGTAAACAGCTGTCAGCAGCGGACGTGAGTTTTCTTACTTCAAGAACAACCCTCTGGAAACTTAATCACAGCAAATCACAAAGACAAGTTACTCCATATCGCAAACACATCTACACTCATGCCCTCCAGATTTCTGAAGATACGTTCAGATGAAAAATACGAAACTCAGTTGAGAAAGATTTTATGGTCTTAAACCAAACATTTACTGCCCAGCTACCCCCCCAAAAAGGATTACACAATCATTTTTGACTGCTTTCATTATAAGACACATTCATTTCCCTGTGACCAGAATTAAAACCGCATAGACAATGAGTAAATTATGAGCTATGGAAAGATACTCACAAAGTGACTGGTTTCACAGGTAATCGAATGAACATTTCACTAAGAAGAGGCTGCCAGCATAACTTTTGGATTCAGAATTCCCCTTGGGCCCCTCTTGGTGGGGGGCGGGGGGGACTTAGCTTTTTTGTTAAAAGAAATAAATAACAACACCAGTTTCATCCTAATCTGAAAATAAATGGCCAGAGAGATTGGCTGAGCCCTAGGATTCTAGGTGATCTTCCCAGGATGACAAATATCAGATTCAACACTTTGCGTTTTTTTTTTTAATGCTTGACAGTAAATTCCATCACTTTGGAAGGCAAGGTACATTTTCCCCATTTGATCTCTTAAGAAGAATGACTCTTGTTTCATTTAATAAAACGGTCCAGAGCCTACTTCTTCAGTCCAAGCCTTTTTGGTACTGTCAATTTACTCCCTCTTCCCTGGGAATAGGGAAGGCAGAGAGGAGAGAGTACCCAGTGTAGACACGTCTGCACAAATGTGAAATTCATCTCCCCGCCGCCACACACACACACACACATGCCCCCTCGGATCGTGAGCCTGCCAACTTTCCCAAGGCACTGCCCATCTGGCCAGTCATTTCAGAAACCTCACATTTGAAGAAGCGCGCAGCTCCTGCAAAACCCCTGCTAGCCTATTGGGACTTACACACCTTCTCTTATAAACGCTTATTCATCTCTGGAAATAAAGTTAAACGGAGCCAGTGAGCATGGGCAATGAAGTTCCCCCGCTAACTTCTACTCCTTCCCGAAAATCCATTCATCTCGGGGCTCCCCGCGTCGCTCCGAACGCCCCTCGCCCTCTCCAGGCGATCTGCGCCCCTGGGTGCGCCCGGGACGCGCCCGAGCCCAGCCTCCCGGGTCCTCCGGCTGGCCTTACCTACCCGGTCTCATTCACGCGCGGCGAAGGCATCCACAGCCCTCCATCTCGGCTTCGGTGTGCCCGGCTTCCCTCCGCCGCCGGGTCCCTATTCTAAATCTGCAGCCCCGGGGGCGCACACGCCGCCACCCTCTCGCGCGAACGTTGGACAGCGGCTGACCGCGGCTCCCCTGCCACAGGCAGCCCAAAATGTCAAATTTGCACACTCCTCCCCCCTGTCGCCCGCCCCCGGTCCCCGTCCCTCTCCCACCCCCGCCCGCGAGTCAGTGGGTTTCGGGAAGCCTCGGTAGACACCGCCTCCTCTCCATGCAGCTCGCCCTGGTCTCCCGCTATCCTCGCGTCCCCGCCAGCGTTCAGAAGAGCCTTCTTCGCTCGCCTTACCTGAAGGGCATCTCCCACGACTGCAATTAGCTGCCAAGATTTCATTGTTGGCTGCAAAGTGTCTCCTGCTTCCTCCCCGGGAGAACGCACGGGAGAAGTCCGAGGCGACAGCAAGCGGCACCCACGTGCTAGCAATGTAAATGACTCCAGTCATCTGTCGTGCGCGCCCGAGCCTCCGCGCTCGCTCGCCCAGGCCGCCTGGCAGCCTGACACCACCGCCAGCAGGTGCAGAGCGCGCCGGGAGCGAGCAGCCCGAGCGAGGAGGCAATCAACGCGGGGGACGCACACAAAAGGAAGGCCACCGAGGTGCCGGGGACGCTGCCAGCGCCCCAGCCCAGCTGCCCAGCGCGTCCTCGGCCTCCACGCCAAAAAAAAAAAAAAAAAAAAAAACCCTCGCCAAATTGGACGCCCGATGGTTCTGCAAAGTCTCGCAGCCCCGGGATGGAGGCTGCGTGGGTCCCGCCTCCGCGCCTCGCGGAGCTGGCGGCGGTCCCTCGCTTCGCTCCGTCCCTCCCGCTCCCCTGCACGTGTCCCTTCCCTTGTTCTTTCAAGCATTAAATATGTACCACATGACAGACTAGGGCACCTTGCAGGGTCCTCCGAGTCCACCCTTGACAACCAATCTTAACTCACGCGCGGAGAAATGTCTAAAGGCAGGATATAAGCACTTCCAATTACTTACACTAACTCCTGCATTATTCAGAACGTCCACGGGACAGTATTTATGACTTCCAATGTGCTAGTTCATGTATAAACACATAATAAAAGATGGAAATCGCACCGCTCCCCACCCCCAGCGCTGCTGATGAACTTTTCCTCCCTGTTTCCCCCCAGAAGTGGTTGTACTTTTTTTCTTTTTTTTTCCCCAGTGGTAATAGTTACAACTTTGCAATCTCCAATTTTGCACATTATGCAGTAAATGAAGATGCTCTGAAGTTCGAGCCTGCTTTGAAATGGAAAATACATATTACATCCTGTTGAACTTCAGAGACCACCTTCTAAAATATATTTACCTTGGATAAGAGTGCAATGAAAGCAAATTTCCTCTTTTTTGTTTCCTAAAGTCTTCATAGGTATATGATCTTTTTTCCCCCCCTTATTAAATGAAATGAATTGCACAAGCTTCTAACTACTCCCAGCTTAGCTATTCCCAGTCTAAGCCATAGCTTTGGGTAGAGACTAAACCACCTATTGATTGGAGAAGTGAGTTTTTTTTTCTTATTCTTTACTAACCTTTTATTGGATATGTGGCTTTATATTTTCTCCCAATCTGGGCTTATCTTTTCATCTTTTTTTTTTCATTTATTTTTATTAGTTGGAGGCTAATCACTTTACAATACTGCAGTGGGTCTTGTCATACATTGACATGAATCAGCCATGGATTTACATGTGAGTGAGTTTTGTTTCTTCATTTCCTTCACGATCAGAATGGCCAGCTACACGCACTAAGATGGCCTTGCTTCTCTTCAAAGCAACTGTTTCTTGAAGGGGTGGAATCTAAACATGTTCTAGAATATCACACAGATATACTACATTTGATTAACAGTGAGATAATCATCGGTTTCCTCTGTCAACTTCCTGGAGAGTTTACTTTCATTAAAGGCCTTGTGCACAGCTGAGTAGGATTTTATATATCAGTAAGCAAATTTTAAAATGTTAATAAATCCTTCAAATATTTATTTTCACATTTATTACAGCTCCACAACTAGTGGCAATATTTCCAGGGTTTTTGGTTTTTTTTTTTTTTTTGGAACATGCCAAGTCCTTACATAACCATCATCCATCTCTGTCACACCAGTAACAAAATGAGGTGTTTTTTTTTTCCTTCTTATACATTAAGAGTGTTTTTAATATTGCATTCATGTAGTGTTTAACTTGCTCCTTGTGAACTTAAGAAAAGTTGATGTGTGTTTTCTCTGCCTGCTTTTCTTGGAAGCAGTTGCATTGAAAGATGCTAAGATAACATTAAGTAAAACTCTCTTTCACGGTGACAATGCAGTGCAAAATACATACACACCCTGATTATTTAAACGGTTGACTACTAATATAAGCACATACTATCCTACGGACATGGTTTTCAATGGAATCAGGTAAAATGGCAAAAGGTTTCTAGACTTCTGTTTAATCAGAAACCTGTGTAGTTGTAGAGATATACAAATATCAAGTATGATTATCACGGAAAAAACTACCAGTCTCCGTGGAATAATCTGATTCAGTAATCAGTTCACAAAAGCAAGGTTATTTGAAGTTACGGATGGTGGGGGTGGTGGGTGGAAAGACAGCACACCTAATTACAGTCCCATTGTCCCCGTGTTCCCGGCACATATGGTCATTTAATCACAGAGTGTGACAACCTTGGCAGATGTTGCCCAACCCGGTTATTGATATAAATTGCTATTCTCATGTGTAAGTGCCCCGGTGAAGAGTCAGAACAATATTTGTACGCACCCAAAGGGGCTTCAAGGTCCACACGAGCATCTGGGGCAACATGACAAGATGGTCCAGAGCGGACGCTGTTTCCTCGCTCTGACTTCACAAGCGATGGAATCTAGAAAAAGGGCACTGAGAATTTACTTACAGGGCGGCAGTGGAGAAACAGACATAGAGAATAGACGTTGGACGTGGGGAGAGGGGAGGAGAGGGTGAGATGTATGGGAAGAGTAACAGGGAAACCTATGTCACCATATGTAAAATAGATAGCCAACGGGAATTGGCTGTATGGCTCAGGAAACTCGAACAGGGGTTCTGTATCAACCTAGGGGGGTGGGGAGGGGAGGGGGATGGGAGGGAGGCTCAAAAAAGAGGTGATATATGTTTATCTATGGCTGATTCATGTTGAGGTTTGACAGAAAACAGCAAAATTCTGTAAAGCAATTATCCTCCAATAAAAAAATAATTAAAAAAAAACAGCAATAAATGAAGCCCCCCAGATCAAGAATGAGGGGAAATTCTCCCTGGCGGAAGGGTAAATTGGTATCATCCCTCTGGAAACTTATTTACTGGTGTCTAATAAAATAATACTTAATGTTTTACCATTTTACCTGATGCTGTTGAAAACCATGTCCAGAGAATAATATGTGCTTACATTAGAAATTAACTGTTAAAGTGATCAGGGAGTGTAGGGTTCTTCCAATAGTCATGTATGGAAGTGAGACTTGGACCATAAAGAAGGCTGAGAATTGAAGAATTGATGCTTTCAAACTGTGGTGCTGGAGAAGACTCTTGAGAGGCCCTTGGATGCCAAGGAGATCAAACCAGTCAATCCTACAAGAAATCAACCCTGAATATTCATTGGAAGGACTGAAGTTAAAATTTCAATACTTTAGCCACCTGATGCAAAGAGACGACTCATTGGAAAAGACCCTGATGCTGGGAAACATTGAGGGCAAGAGGAGAAGGGGGTGACAGAGGATGATATGGTTGGATGGCATCACTGACTCAATGGACATGAGTTTGAGCAAACTCCAGGAGATAGTGAAGGACAGGGAAGCCTGTGCTGCAGTCTATGGGGTGAGTCGGACACAACTTAGTGACTGCACAACAACAATTAAAACGGAAAAGGTGCACTCCCCATAACCAAGCAATTCTGCTCCTAATGCCTGCCCTGACAAGACACATGCATAAGTGTTTATGGATATAACTGCACTACTATTTGTAATAGGAAAGAAATGATCAACTAAATGCCCATTGGCATCAAATACACAATATAGCCTATGATGGCATACTATATAGCAGTGAAAAGAAATAACTGCAGTTACTTAGGAATAATCTATAGCTAGACAGACACATACATGTATGTGTATGTGTATATAAGGTATCTATACAAACTACATAATACAAAATATATATACATATATATTTATATATATATATTCTTCAGCAAAAACTTTGGTGAGTTAAAAATACACCTTTTAGATGATCCATAAACTACAATACCATTCATGAAAGAAAATGCACAAATGAAATAATAATACAGACATTATCTAGAGATACAGAAATGTCTGTGGAGATATAAAAGAAGAACCCGAACCCTGGGTTACTAATCACTGTTTTTGTACAGCCTACCAACTAAAAATGGTTTTTATATTTCAAGGTTTAGAAAAACCGAGACAAATATTTAAAAAAAATAGGAAAAGTAGGAAATTCAAATTCAATGTCTGTGAGTGATGTTTTATTGGAACACGGCTACGTCCATTTGCTGATACCCTGACTATGACTGTTTCTGTTCTCCAACTGCAGGGCCAAGTGGTTGTAACAGAGACCCAGTGGCCCACAGCACCTGAAATATTTACTGTGGAACCTTTTACAGAAAGTTTGCTGTGCTGATCCCCGGCCTAGAAGGGTGGAACCAGATTCATAATAACTTTAGCTCTGGGGAAAGGGACTAAAGACTCATGTCAGTGGCTGAAGATGAGAAAATTATAGTTCTCCTTTAAAAGAATATTTACATATTTTGGCTTCATACTTTTATTAAAGGTAATATGTGTTATATATATGGAAAACTTTTAAAGATATATATGAGTCAGTCAGTTGTGTCCAACTCTTTGTGACCC
This sequence comes from Odocoileus virginianus, assembly GCF_023699985.2. NCBI lineage: Eukaryota > Metazoa > Chordata > Mammalia > Artiodactyla > Cervidae > Odocoileus > Odocoileus virginianus. The sequence continues at coordinate 5,180,377 of NC_069706.1, read as the reverse complement.
AATGGACTGTTGCCCACCAGGATGCTCTGTGTATGGGATTTTCCAGGCAAGAATACTGGAGTGGGTAGCTGTTTCTTTCTCCAGGGGATCTTCTTGACCCAGGGATAGAACTCAGATCTTCTGCACTGCAGGGAGATTCTTTACCATATAAGCCACCAGGGAAGTTCCATTATGTCTATATGCATATACACACACATATATACTTTTTAAAATAAAGTTTATATATATATATATATAACCTTTAAAGATATACATTTCTAGATTTATATATATATGCATGGCTTGTGTTGACTATAAAGAGAAGGTGTATTCCATTTTTTAAGTGTGTGTGTGTGTGTGTGTGTGCGTGCGCACGTGTGCATGCGCGTGTGTGTGCGTGCCTGGGTTTCCCAGATGCCCCTAGTGGCAAAGGACCTGCCTGCCAATATAGGAGACATAAGAGATGCAGGTTCGATCCCTGGATTGGGAGGATCCCCTGGAGGAAGGCATGGCAACCTGCTCCAGTATTCCCGCCTGGAGAATCCTCATGGACAGAGGGTCCATGGGGTCTCAAAGAGTCAGACACGGCTGATAAGAGGCCTAGCCCACACATGTGTGTAGATGCACAGACTAAGGGAAAAAAGCACTCAGAATGGCAGCTCTTGGCGGCAGAAATACAGGTGCTTATTACATTCTTCTTTGTTGTATCACGTGTTTGTCACTTTTCCAGGGAGATGTAAACGTAGGAAAACGGTGGACACCTGGCCGTGTGAGTGCTAACGACTGCCGTTGTGCCAATATCATTTTCTCACCGAGAAACTGCCTTTTCTCTTCAAATGTTGAATGATGATCTTTTCTTAAAAAAAAAAAAATCAGGGTTTGGCTTTTATACTTACCTAACATTTCTGGAAAACTCCAGTATCTAATTGCTTCTTCATAGAAAAAAATAAAATTGCTAAGCCTCAATGCACTAAAGATTTTTATAAAAATCAATCTTATCCTTGAAGTAAAATGCGACATAGATTATCCTTTCTGCTAGAAGTTATGGTAATGACCTACTGAGATACGCCTCACAATACAGTAATATTGCTTCTTTACCCATTTGAAAATATTTTCCCATAGGAAGGCACAAAGCAGGTTCCATCTGAAAAAAATAAAATAAAATAAAATTACATAGCAACCACATTGGTGCTCTGGAGGATTAGAACTGTGGGACCTAATGATTTTTTTTGTCCTGACATCTAATAATCCAGTCGCATCAGGAAAGGTGAGCTTAATGAAGCATGTTGAGATGAGAGAGCAGGCGATTTATGGTGGACCTGTTGTGGTTATATTCCTAAATGGATCCCATTAGCTTAACATTGGTTGCTGGTGAATGACCACATTTCCGAATAGACAAATCCATGAATCACCCGAGCATATTTCAGAAGCCTGCTCTATAGAATGGTTTGCCTTCCAACTTTTCACTAGGGCCAGGTGAACGACCTTTTTTTAATGAAACTCAGCAACCTTTCTTGGAGCAAGAAACAGAATTATGGCAGCTGAACATGCATTCTTCCTCCTAACACGTACACAGAACTTCATCCTTGACATGGCGTGTATCAAGCATAGCACAGAATTCTTTAATAGCATTACAACAAACATACTGTTTTCAGTGCTTTTTATAATTAGACCAGAGGTCTAAGAGATAGGGGACACGTGTACACACATAGCCAATTCACCTCACTGTACAGCAGAAATAATCCAATATTGTAAAGCAACATTGTAAAGCAATTATATACCAATAATAAAATCTTTAAAGAGAGCTCAAAAAATAAATAAAACTCCAATGTGTGTTTATTGTGGAAAGCTGTAAAAAACTGGAAAAGCACAGGGAAAAATGTCACTCATATTTTATCACTGAAAGAGAACCACATGTAATATTTTGTTACAAATCTGCCCAGTCTATTTTTCACTGCATATGTAACTAAAAAATCATAAGCACACAGGAGACATTGTATCATATAAACTGCCTTATAATAGTTTTGTGCTTTGCAATATATCAAGATTTTCTGCCACTAAAAAAGAATGATAACTTCAATTTTGGTATCCCACTGTGATGCACGATTCCTTTTCACTCTATGTTAAATAACACTGAAGTGAACATCTCTGCCCATAGCTTCATGAACTGCCCCTTGTTCGATATGTCAGGGTAAATATATAGAAGTGAAACTGACGAGTCAACAAGTGGGCACCGTTTTCAGCTTTTCAGACACAGGAAACCAGGACCCTGGACTTTTACACAAACCCACATTCCCAGGAGTGATATAAAAGAGAACCCATCCCATCTCCTTCAATAATAAGGCTTGGTTCCCTCTTCCATCCACCTGCCCCAATTGGGCCACCACAGGATTGCACGTTAAATTAGCATAAAAGAGCTCAAACATCACAAACAAAGGTGGTAATGGGGAGCAATTTAAATCTGAGCTTATTTAACCTAAGTGGCTAGTGGCTGCTCATTTTATCTTAATTGCCTTTTAAACTAAAATCAATGTTAAATTACCTGAACAACAGCTTCTGCACAACTGAGAACTGAAAATTCTTTAAGTGCCTCCTCAAAAGCCTTGGCTCTTGTTTGGCCGATTGACAGGAAAAGAGTTCCTTTCTTCACTGGGCTCCAGCCTGGGACTAGCCAACATGATTCGAAGGTGGGTGCTCCTGGGAGCTGTCCCCAGCACACACATCTGCGATGAGTCGGTCCTTGTCATGAAGCGTCCAGAATGAAATCTGGGTAAGAATCTGACCTCCCTCATCCCTGCCCACCTTGCTTTCCTTCCTCCTATCAACAAAGGAAGACTGAACATACACATGGAAAACAATCAGGCAATATATATACAAATGGAACTTGGACCCTAAATCTTTTCAGCAGCCAGTCCAAGAAACCAACTCATATCTCCAGCCAACAACCCAGGAAGCCAGGCTGCTAAACCACAAATCACACCTGTAGGAAGTCAGACCATCAGCTCTAATAAATCAATTCAGAAGGCCCAACAAAAACCCCTGTAACAATTGTTTCAAAAGCAGCCTCGACTTGATAAGTAATGAGCACCTCTAATATTTGTCCCCATTGTCAACTTCGGAACAACCAGAGAAAGTGAAATATGAACCTTTCACTAGGCATAGTGGAGAAGGAAACGGCAACCCACTCCAGTGTTCTTGCCTTGAGAATTCCATGGACAGAGCAGCCTGGCAGGCTATAATTCACGGGGTCCAAAGAGTGGGATGTGACTCAGTAATTAAACAACAAAAATGACAACACCAGGCCCAGGAATGGTCCTGCTTCTTGTTCCACCTCCAGCCTCCCCAGGACAACCGTCTGCCCCCTGCCAAACAGGACATCCCTGGAACCTTCTCTTTTTCCCTTGAAAGACCTCTCTCACCCTCTGTCCACCTTTGAGCTTCTGCTAAAACACTAGTGGCCTGATGGTGGCTTAGTCCCTTGCGATAGCAAGATTTGAGTAAACTGCCTTTGCTTGTTCTCATTTGGTTGGTCTTGGCTTATTTCTACGATTGTTTGTTTTTAGTACTATGTTAGGTAAAAGAGATGGACAGAGTCCTAGTCCTCACCAAGCTTATGTTCCGTGGGGAAGAAAGATGACAAGCGAGGGAATGAGACATTTCAGTAGCTGATTTTATGTAGGAAATGAACCTTGCAATGAAATGAGGAAGCAAATGGGCAGAAGCCACAGACAGACTCTTGGGTTCCTAGGGTTTCTTATTACATGGTTCAGCTTCCTGCTTTTGTTTCACTGAAAAACTCATTGAGGACACACCATCTGATATGCCCTGTCAAGCGCAAAACTCACCGGCAAAAAACTGCAAGGGAAGACGCATGCTCACCAACAATCAGAACACAAAGAAGACAGGTAGGTAGAACCAGGAATGGGATTCAGGCTAAGAACTGTGAGAGCTAAGAGACAGGAGGGAAATTCTCCTTAACAGATATTACAAGGCCTCCGGGAGCAGAAGATTGAGGGAGGGACTTCCCTGGTGGTTCAGTGGTTAAGACTCTGTGCTCCCAATGCAGGGGGCCTGGGTCCTCCCCCTGTTCAAGGAGCTAGATCCCACACGCTGTAACTAAGAGCTGGCATGAAACAGTGAAGACCAGGCACAGCCAAATAAATGTTGTTTGTTTGTTTTCTTTTTTAAAAAAAGAAGATTGGAGGAGGTAGAAATGGGGCTTAGGATATGCTACTCCAAAAGATGGCATCTTGGCATTTTGAGTATTTTAAACAGAAGGAATTTGAGAAACGGCCGATGTAGGAAGGATTTTCCGTCTGACCATCTCCTCACCTTACCTCCCCCGAAAAGGGTCATGAGCTCTCAGGGGAGAGGTCCTTTTCTTGCAAGATGGAGGGATGGAAGAGCAATCTGAATGAACAGGCTTTGCCAGGTTCCCCTGGTTGTCACCTTTAGCTCACATCATTTTGTCTGATCATTTTCCCCCCATGACTGTCCACTCTTTATCAAACATAATATAAAATGCTCAGGCTTCTTTATATCCTCATTTCCTTAAGAAGGCTCCAGAGCCACATAAAACTTACGTTAAATAAATTTGTACACTGCTCTATTGTTCATCTGTCTTTCGTCAATCTGTTTTATAGGGCCCCAGTCAGAGACAGGTAGGAGGAAAGACTTTCCTTCCCTTACAAGGGGGAGAGGGACATGTGCTAGCGTGGGTATTTCTATAGTTACATCAGCATGGACACTGTGAAGACGGAAGAGGTTTGCTTGGAGATATCCCCAGACGATCATGCTATCTTCTGTAAGATAATTTCCTCTTGAATCGCCTAAACTAGAAATTGGATAAACAGTGTAGAGAACAAAAGGGCATCAGAGAGATTACTGATCACACTTGGCCTCAAATCCTTTCACCCTATGAAGGGACAAGGAGATACAGCAGGATGACTAATTCCACTGACTAGATTTGCTCTGATCCCAGGACAGAATGGAAGTAGAAATCTCACATGCATGAGGGTGTCCTTCAACTGTAGGATTTAGGGAATGGAAAGACTGGTCAAATCAGGGTCTTTCCCAGAAAGCCTGACAGAATTGGGAAAGAGTGGAGTGGTGAACTCCCACGGCCGGATTCAGAAAGTCAGGTAGACTTCACGGTGCGCATGTGCTCAGCCGCTTTGGTCGTGTCCGACTCTCTGCGACCTCATGGACTATAGCCCGCCAGGCTCCTCTGTCCATAGGATTCTCCAGGCAAGAATACTGGAGTGGGTTGCCATGCCCTCCTCCAGGGGATCTTCCCGACCCAGGGATCGAACATGCGTCTCCTGTGTCTAAAGCATTGAAGGCGGATTTCTTTGCCCACTGAGCCACCAGAGAAGTCTGATAAGTAAGAAAGAGGAACACTTCATGGAGGCATACGAGAGAGGTGACCTCTAAAAAGAGCTAGGAGGAAGGAGGGGGAGACAGATAAACAGAAACAAGAGTCTGTTGGCCCAGAGGAAGACAGAGATGGGGGAGTGGTTGCCGTGGTCACCAAAAGCTTTCTGCCTTAGATCTCTATTCCTTCCCCTCCCCTCTGTGCTTCTGATGCAACCTGACTCCCCACCAAGTCCCGACCACACCCTCCATCCCTGCTAGCATCTCCAGACACAGTTGGGATTGCACAGGACATGGCCAGCCTGCAAAGGAGTCCCCAGGTCCCTTTGCTTTGCAGAAAAGCAAAATATCCCAATGCTGAGATGAATACGCCTCTTCCCTGAGCCTCATGATCTTTCATGAAGCATAGCCGGTGGGCCAGGCTGTCAGAAATGCAATTTAAACACGGAGTGCTAAAATAAATATGAATTCTCTGACACTAGAGGTTTGGTTAGTTTAAAGTTTTTTTTTCTTTCCAATTGCAAGCATGAAGATGTCTTCGTATCTAAGAATAACATCAAAAATGTAACTGATTGACTCATTCTTCTAACATTACATACGTGACTGCCCACTGAATTCTATACGTGAACTGTAAAGTCTTTGTCAGGCCTGGAGAGACAAAGTTAAATAAGTCTATTAAGGAAGACAGATACAAACAAATGCTATCGTGTAAAACAGTATATAATTACTGGAATAAGTGAGACAGAGTAAAGTGTGCTGTGTCTCTACTGGGTAGAGGAAGATCCTTTCTCGGCCTAAAGGCAGAAAGCAGATTTGAGACAATTCACTAAGATGGAGATGCTTAGATTGGGTTTTGAAGGATGCATAGGAGTTTGTTCAACATAGTCACGGGGGGAAGGCATTTTAACCAGAGGAAACAACTTAAGCAAAGGAGCAAAGGAGTGACAGTGTGAGTTGATTGGCAGGGGATGTCCAGGTTGGAAAAGCAGGCACAGATCAGATAACAAAGGGCCTATTTGCAATTCTAATCAGTTTAGACTCCATTTTTTCTATAATAAAGTAGAACAGAAATGCCATTCCATTTGGCATGTGGAAAAGGACCACAGAAAACAGGGAGAGCCATTAGAGACTCTTTTGCTCTATTTCAGACAGAAAGATGATGAAGTTTTGTGCAAATGAAGACATGACAACAAGGATATAATGGAAGGCAAGAATTTGGTAAATATTCTATTAATAGAACTGACAGGACTTGTTGAATGACTGGAAAATATATGCATGAGTAGTGATGACTTACAAAAAGGAATTGAAAGAGGCCAAAAAGTCAAGACTAATTCATGGATCTGTTATAAGTTATTGACTGACCAGCGCCACCCATGACTAAGTTTAGAAGGATCACAAAAAGATTTGGGAAAGATAAGAGGCTCATTTTGGCCATGCTAAGTTAGCTGTGGTTGTGGAACCTCCAGACAGATCCATCCAAGAAGGACCTGGATGAATAGGTCTAAAACTTTTGAGACTCTGAGGACCATCTGGAACCCACGAGCACAGAAAGATGTTGCTGTAGACATAGATGATCTTGGAAGAATAGATAGACTCTGATATTTGGCACTTTAATGTCCAAGGTAACACACTAGGATACAGTTGCTAATTAAATGCTAAAATATGTTTGAATAAATACACAGAAGACGGGATTGTGCCTTATCTGTGTTTTCCTATAACAACATGGGCCATGCACACACGCTCAGTCGTGTTTGTGACCCTTTGGACTGTGGCCTGTCTGGCTCCTCTGTCCATGGAATTCTCCGAGCAAGAATACCGGAGTCGGTTGCCATTCCCTTCTCCAGGGGATCTTCCCAACCCAGGGCTGGAACCCACGTCTCCTGCATTGCAGGTAGATTCTTTACTGCTGTGCCACCTGGGAAGCCCTGTGAAAACACAGTCATGCATTTAATATTTTTGACTAGCTTACAACTAGTAAGATGAACTGTGGTGATTGAATCCAAGTACTGACAAACTGTTACTATCACCATCTGGATCAAATGTTACCTTTTGAACAAACTCCCTCTTCTACAACCAGTGAACATACAATGGGAGACATTCTCTAAAGCAGTCAGCCCTACCTGGATGCAGGAATTTCAGCTATAGACAATGTCTAAATCAGGTTTCTACATAGGGATATCTAAAATGAATGATAATAGAATAATAAAGCATTCACTAAACAAATGTCTGTTTGCCAGGCACAGAGTAAACGCTTAATGAGTGTTTGCTAACTACAGGGCTTACTGTGTGCCAAGTGTGAGTAAGAAATGGAGCGTTCTGTGGTTAACTGGGCTGTCTAGGCTTCCCTGGTGGCTCAGAGGTAAAGAATCTGCTTGCAATGCAGGAGGTCACCTGCAATGCAGGAGACAAGGGTTCGATCCCTGGGTCAGGAAGATCCCCTGGAGAAGGAAATGGCAACGTACTCCAGTATTTGCCTGGGAAATGCCACAGACTGTGGAGCCTGGTGGGCTAGAGTCCATGGGGTTTGCAAGAGATTGACATGACTTAGTGAATAAACCACCACCAAACCACTGCTGTCTAGACTCTCAGTAGACACCAGACACATTTTATCACTCGTAAGATGGAGGTCATTCACCCGCCCACAGCTGAGTCCTCCTGAGATACAGTCCAGGATTATGAGGGCCTCATCTGCTACTCTAGATCTTGATGGACTAGTGGAGAGTTTCCTACCCCCACTCAGGGAGCCTGGGATAAAAGGGAACTTGGGGACACGGGTGTGATTCTTCCCACAGGAAGCTCAGAGCTCTAGTTCTGAAGAGTCACACTAGAACCTCACTCAAAGGTTTTCCATTCAACTGAAATGTGGGAAGGTAAAGAAACAAACTCACTTTGTGTAGAAGCCATGAAATTAAAAAGATGTTTGCTCCTTGGAAGAAAAACTATGGTCAGCCTAGACAGCATGTTAAAAAGCAGAGACATTACTTTGCCAACAAAGGTTTGTCTATTCAAAGCTATAGTTTTTCCAGTAGTCATGTATGGATGTGAGAGTTGGACCATAAACAAAGCTGAGCACCAAAGAATTGATGCTTTTGAACTGTGGTGTTGGAGAAGACTCTGGAGAGTCCCTTGGACTGCAAGGAGATCCAACCAGTCCATCCTAAAGGAAACCAGTCCTGAATATTCATTGGAAGGACTGATGCTGAAGCTGAAACTCCAATCCTGTGGCCACCTGATGCGAAGAACTGACTCATTGGAAAAGACCCTGACACTGGGAAAGATTGAAGGCAGAAGAAGAAGGGGATGACAGATGATGAGATGGTTGGATGGCATCACTGACTCTTGGACATGAGTTTGAGTCAACTCCGGGAGTTGGTGATGGACAGGGAGGCCTGGCATGCTGCAGTCCATGGGGCTGCAGAGTCAGACACGACTGAGCAACTGAACTGAATTGAAGGAAACAAAAGAAAGGGAATCCCCTGTGAAGACCGCTCATGTTCCATAGGCGCCCAAGGCAGCGCGCATCTGCTGAGGGAGCCTGAAACAGGAGATGGGACTTGGCCATCCCCTGGTCCTCGGGCCTCTCCCCTCAGAGCACATGCTGCCCTTCCCACCCAGCACCGGCCTTGTTCTCAAAGCTCCAGTCTCGTTCTTAAAGCTATGTCTTTTCCACAGAGCATAACCTCTAAAAGCAAACCATCTCCTCTGTCACTTAACCAAAGAAGGAAAACCATTTCGGACCTAGAGAAAATCTTGACTGTGTTGGTCTCCTTAAGATGCAGTAAGATAACACTACTATATATAAAATCGATAACTAACAAGGACCTAGTGTATAGTGCACGGGACTCTATACAACACTCTGTAATGGCCTAGATGGGAAAAAAATCTAAAAAAAGTGATGTATGTGTGTGTAAAACGGATCCACTTTGCTGCACACCTGAAACCAACACGACACTGCAAGTCGACTGTGTTGCTGCTCGGCCACTAAGTCATGCCCCGTCTGCCAAGGTCCTCTGCCCACGTCATGGGATCTTCCAGGCAAGAGTACCGGAGCAGGTTGCCATTTCCTCCTCCAGGGGATCTTCTGATTCAGGGATCAAACTCACACCTCCTGCTTGGCTGGAGGATTCTTTATTATATGAGCCATGAAAACAGCCCAACTGTCCACCAGTGGATGAAAGGATAAAGAAGCTATTGTATATACACATGTGTACACACACACACACACACACACACACACACACAATGGATTATTATTCAGCCATAAATAACGAGGAAATCCTACTACTTGTAACAACATGGATGAATCTTGAGGGCATTATGCTAAGGGAAAAGAATCAGACAGAGAAAAACAAACACTGCATGATCGTGCTTATATGTTGAATTTTTTTTTTTCGATTTATTTTTATTAGTTGGAGGCTAATTACTTTACAACATTGCAGTGGTTTTTGTCATACATTGAAATGAATTAGCCATGGATTTACATGTATTCCCCATCCCGGTCCCCCCTCCCACCTCCCTCTCCACCCCATCCCTCTGGGTCTTCCCAGTGCACCAGGCCTGAGCACTTGTCTCATAGAGAGAAAGAAATCATTTTCTCATAGAAAAAGAGAAGAGTCTTGAGGTTTACAGAGGGGAAGAGTAGGGGAGGGGGTGTTAGAGGAATGTGGTCAAATGACACAAACTTCCAGTTAGGCGGTAAATAAGTACTGGGGATATAACATACACCATATTGTTAACTATAGCCAACACTGCTATGTGATACATAGGAAAGCTGTTAAGAGAGTAAATCCTAAGAGCTCTCATCACAAGGAAAAGCTGTTTCCTTTTTTTCTTTCTTTTTTTTTATTCTATCCAGAAGAGAAGGTGGATGCCATCTAATTCACTGCAGTGATCATTTCACACTATATATGAATCAAATCACCAGTCTATACACCTCAAACTAACACAGTGATGTCTGTCAGTTACTTCTCAATAAACCAGAGAAAAATACCATAGACGGGTAATAAAAAGGACAGAACTCAGACTTGAGCCTCTTGGGTGCGCATTAGGCCCGTGTGCATCCCCGTGATCCCCATCCCTGAGAGATCCCCCCGTGGAATTGGAACAGGAGAGGAGGAGAGAGATGACATATCCAGTCATCTCACAACCCCACAACTGCCGGCTTGAATTCAGACATGACTAAGTTTGAAATCTGGCTCTGGGGAGTTCTAAGGAATTTGGCAAGTTTATTTAAATCTTCCCAAACACCTGCTTCCTCACCTCAAAAACAGGTTTAATACCAACCCATTGAGATGGTTGCTGGGAGGACTGTAAAGGTAAATACCATATGTTAAGGTACCGAGCAGAATAACTAAGGTAGAGTAGGCATTTTTAGATGTTTGAAAAATAAGCCAATGCTGTTAAGATAGTCTCAAGATAATAACCACTGACAGTGTTGAATTTTTTTAGATCCTTTTCTGGTTGAGCTAAGGACTTGCTAGAAAGTTTAAAGTATATATACATACACACACATATCCTAATTCACCCACAAATATTTATACATATATAATTTAAGTATGTATAAAATTTGAAATATATATAATTTGAGATATATATGTATTTGTTTATATAATAAGGACTTATTTCTAACTTCAGTCTAAATCTGGAATCAGCAAACTTTTTTTTGTGAAGGTCTAGATAGTAAATATTTTCTGCTTTGTGGGCCATCTGGATTCTGTTACAACTACTCAGCTCTATCTTCTCAGCACAAAATAACCACAGACAATATGGAAAGAACTGCGCATGGCTGCATGCCAACACTATCACTTAAGGACATATATTTATTTCCAGGAGTGAGAAGGCTCTGGTCTAAAGGTACATTAAAAGCACAAGTGAGGTGGCTAGCCTTTCACTTCCTATGTAAACTTTTAGAAATTGAGTTTGACGAACTCAAGGACCGAGTCCAACCCCCAAACTCATTCAGTACAGAAACAAAAATGAAAGGGATCCAAGAATTAAATCCACTGGGTTATGTTGATCCTTATAAGCTCACCTATATAGTCAAAATAAAGAAGATTTACGCATAGAAGATACCAGGAGGGAAAACCTTCACCCTCCCCCGTCAAAGAAAAAACTAAACAACCAACAAGAAAGCTCACCCCCACCACTTTTTATTTTCCCAACTAACATATGGAGCCTCATTCTGCAAACATACAAGGTATGAGATAACCGCGTTGTTTGGGTAAAAACTCACTCATAAAAAAATGAGAGGAAAAGGACAAAGAGTAGTCATAAAAGGTAACTGCACAGAAGCAGCACTGTACATGTGACCAGGGTTTGAGATATACTCTAAGTGTGTATTTAGTGTTTACTGTTTATGACAGTCAAGCTATCTATGACAGACCATGATTACTGCACACATCTTACAAAGCAACATATGGACTTACTAGGTATACGGCTTGCCTGGAGGCAACAGAGCTAATGAATGATGCTGTCAGAACTGACCCCAGAATCTTTGTCTTGGAGCCTAAGTTCTTCTGCCATACAGAACTGCCTCTTTTTAATGCAATGCTATCCAGTGGACGTGGCTTAAACAAACACTGCAGGAAGGAGAAAAGGTGAAATATATTCAGCGGAGTGATTAATGCTGATGTGGAGTAATTAATGTTTTGAATATGATCTGTAATCCATATGGAAGGTGTAATCAAAACACAAGAGAGGTGACCTGCCTACTCTAGGGGGAACCTTTGTAAAATACTCACCATGGCAGGGATTTTAGGGCCAGCTCTACGTTGCGGGGCAGTCTCCTTACATTAGAAAAACCGGGGTGGGGTGGTTAGAATGGATAACTGACCTTCCTTTAAATGTCAGGCCAATACGTGGCTAGACAGCAATTTTCTAATCAGTCCACTTCTAATACATGTTAAATTTGGAATATGAATTTGACATTATAAATAATGCTTTGTGCACTGATCTGGCTACTTTCAAAAATAAATCAACTGAAATATGTGTTCTATAGAATTAATTTATAAGAGGCACTGCTGTGTTGGATAAACATACACACGCACATACACATAGATATATATATATATATCCAAGGTTATACCAAATTACATTCCTACCATCAGTATATGAGGATTTTGTTACCTCAAAGTCACGCCAATTTTGGCTACCAGTGATCCTGATAATCTTTGCCAACTTAAGATGTAAAAATAGTAGCTCACTGCTATTTTAACTGCATTTCTCTGGACACCAATATTCAGCACCAGCAATTAAAGCCCTTGGTTGGGAGTAACCTTCACCCCACTGGTTAGAATTTGATCAAAGGTTGGTGACAGTGACAAGAAAGCAAGCAGCCACTTGGAGGACTGAATGATTTCCAGAAATAATGTGGTGGTTTGAGTCACACTGAAGCAGGTGTAATAAACATCACTCGTTCTGAATTATCAAGAGGCCATCCCCATTCCTTCTGGTGACAGGTTTTATTTATTTATTTTTTCTTAAAGTCCTTCTCTCAGGGATGATGAACCCTCAGTCCAGATGGTTCTCACACAGCCGACATCCCCACCCCGGCTCACCATGGGCACCCCGGTGAGCCTAGCTCCACAGGAACTCACGATTCCATGACAACAAGGATGGCTCTGAGTGATGGGCATCCATCCACTGTTTCACACTGAGGACTGAGGCTGTTCAGAGAAAAGACGGAAGCTGGGGCAGTTAGTAAGCATCTTCGCTGTAATGGCAGAGCAGGGCCAACCTAAATTTGGCGGCGACAGAGGTCAGTGACAGAGTGAGACCTGGTCCTGGTGACACCATCTGACCTTCTGCATCCAGTAGACCTAGGACAATTCCTAGGGTTTTCAGTTCTGAAGGTTAATATTCTTCCTTTCTGCTTAGATCAGCTTGGGTAGGGTTTCTACTGCTTATATCTAACAGAAAATTAACTAGTACAATAGTTCAAAAAGGTGTTACCTGACCAAAACTTAAAGCAAGAGATTCTCGTCATTCTTATGTCATTACGCGGCATCACAGCAAGGCTGAAGGGCCTTCATGAGCAAAACTCTAACACACAACAGGAAACAGTGGAATGAAACAAATTACGAGTGCAGAAATATATAAGGTGGTAGTGGATTAGTTGTTGTGTCCAACTCTCGTGACTCCATGGATGGTAGCCAGGCAGGTTCCTCTGTCCATGGGAGTCTCCAGGCAAGAATACTGGAGTGGGTTGCCATTTCCTTCTCCAGGGGATCTTCCCCACCCAGGGATTGAACCTGCATGTCCTACATTACAGGCAGATTCTTTACCACTGAACCACCACTGAGACCTGTGTGTATCTATACACAAATGTATTAGACTGGCCAAAAAGTGTGTTTGGGTTTTTCCATAACATCTTATGGAAAACACACACACACACACACACACACACACAGACATGTAAGTGGAAAGAGCAGAACAAATAAATGGTATTGATTAAATTGAATATCATTTTACAAGAAAAACAAGGCATGCTAGATCTCATCTTTAATTTGGAAAAAGTAAATTCCAAGTGAGTTTGAAAAATTTAAAGATAAAGCATAAAAATATCAATGATTATAAGAAAATAGAAGTGACTCTTCTTATAAAAGCTAGATGGGGAGGAAGAACTCCAGTGTCAAGAATAAAAGTGATGACTCAGAGATTACCTTGTTATGAGGCACAAGATCCTGCAGATAAAGTCAAAAAGGCAGTTGACAGGCTGTGTTTATAATACAGGTGTACCTGATGAAGGCAAACAGACATGGTGTACCACGAATTCCTACAATTTAATAAGAGAAAAGATAAACTGATTGAAAATGGAAAGACTGTGCCTAAGTGATTGGCACAGGAGGAAAGATAGCTCCTATTACTAGTAGTCAGGAAAATGTAAATTAAAACAACAACATAACCACGTGCCATACTGACACTCAATAAGTTTTAAAAGCTTGCAAATATCCAATGTTACCCAGGTAGTTTGCAGTGTTGTACCCAGGTAGTTTGCAGTGTTGGGAAGACTGAAAATTGTTCCAATGCTTCGGGGTTAAAAAGTTGATAATATTTGGGTTGAATTTAAAAATCTGTGCAACTTTCACTAATTATTTCCTTTCTGGGAACTTATCCAACAGAAAGAAAAAGTACCAGAAGTAAAGAAATAGATAAAAGTGTTTATCACCACAATGCTTACTTCACCCAGAGACAAAACAAACAAATTCAAGGCAAAAATAATCTAAATGCTATAAACGAGGACAAGGCTGAATGAATTGTGATGTGCCTGTATTGTGAAATATTATGCAGCTATTACAAAGGATCAGATACATTTTTAATACTGTTATGAAGGAGGAAATCATGCCATGTGAGAAAGTCAACTTAGTCAATAAAATGTAGAATGAGTCCGTCCTTAAAACACACACACACATGAGCCTATGTATTTGTGTCAACAAAGGAGAGAAAAACAAAAAGCACAAACCAGCATGTAAGTGGGAATTCCTCGGCTCCAAGGGGGATAGCGGAGGACTGAAGGGGCAGGCGGAGAGGGGTCACCTATTCATTTTACTTTATGCAGTTCTGTGTTGTGTTAATAGTTTCAAAAGCCATGTATTAACCTTTTTTCCTTCAAATGAACTAAAATAAAGATTTTTTTAAAGGACAAAATTGTCTCTGGAACTTCTAATTAAAAACATTTTTAAAAAGGAAACAGAGAGGAAAGGTAGTCAGTCTTGGAACCCTTCTGTGCAATTTTCATTTGCTCTCTGCCTCTAGGAAAATGCATTGTGTGGAACATTAAATATACAAGTCTCTTGGCATTCATCCAGTCGGAGCTTGCCCCACTGAAACTTAATATAGGCACTTCCATAATTAAATGCACTGAACAACTAAAATATCCTTATAATTACCACAAAGCTGATATAATTGCATACAGACTTTTATTAGATAATAGTATTGTCCCAACATGAACATCAAGATAGCTCCCACAGAACAGTCTTCCTAGCTCTTTGATTTACCTAAAATTACCCAATTAATCTGCAGATTGCCACTAGGAAAAAATAATCTTCTATTAAATATCTTTGTCAAAACAGAATCAAGTTATTAGATTTCTATGTACAGACATTTCTTACTTTGAGAAAAGAAAAAATAAAACTTCAAATTACCAAAAAACACAAATGTTTCTCTTTGATCTAGCAGGCAAATGTTATGGGTGCACTACACGTGAAAAGATTGGTTTTATTTTATTCTAAACTTTACTTTTTTGGATTTTCCTGGTGGCTTTTATTTTTTTGGAGTTTCCTGGTGGCTCAGACGGTAAAGCATTTGCCTATAACAAGGGAGACCTGGGTTCATTCCCTGGGAGGGGAAGATCCTCTGGAGAAGGAAATGGCAACCCACTCCAGTACTCTTGCCTGGAAAATCCCATGGACAGAGGAGCCTGGTAGGCTACAGTTCATGGGGTCCCAAAGAGTCAGACAAGACTGAGCAACTTCACTTACTTTTTTAGAGCCGTTTTCGGTTTAAAGCAGAGAGTAAGGTACAGAGATTTCTCATTTACTCCTTGACCCCTACAGGCTTAGCCTTCGCTATCATCAACACCCACTCCAAAGTGGGGCATTTGTAACCACTGATGGACCTAGACAAATAATTATCACCCAAAGTCTGTAATTCACATGAGGTTCACTTTCGGTGTACATTCTATCTGGACAAATGTATGTGTAATGATACATATCCTTCATGACAGTATCATACATGGCGTAGTTACACTGTGCTAAAGATGCTCTGTTCCCCCATGCATCCCTCCTCCCCCCTCTAATCCCTGGCAATCCCTAGCCTTTTATTGTCTCCAAAGTTTTGCCTTTTCCAGATGCCGCTGGAATCATATCATGCGTAGCCTTTTCAGACTAACATTCCTCCACTTGGTAAGATGCATTTTCATTTTCACATGTCTGTTCATGACTTGATAGCGTATTTTCTCTCTCTTAAGATTTTTTTTTTATGTGGACCATTTTTAAAGTCTTTATTGAGTTTCTTACAATATTATTTTTGTTTTGTTTTGGTTCTTTGATTGTGAGGCCTGTGGGGTCTTAGCTCCCTGACCAAGCAGAGACCCTGCATCCACTGCACTGGAAGGTGACATCTTAACCAGTGGGCTGCCAGGGAGGGCCCTGCTCATTTTATTTCAATGCTGAATAATATTCCATGATCTGGATGTACCACTGCTTATTGATCCATCACCCTTCTGTAGGATATCTTGGCTGTTCCCAAGTTTGGTGACTATGAATAAAAGCTGTTCTAAATACTCATGTGCAAGGTTTAGAGGAAGAAAGCTTTCAGCTCTTTTCAGTATATACCAAGGACAAGGACTGGAAGATCAGATGGTTAGATGTTTTGGTTTGTAAGAAACCACCAAACTACCTGTCAAACTGAGTGCGTGATAAGTCGCTTAAGTCGTGTCCAACTCTTTGTGACACTATGGACTGTAGTCCACCAGGCTTCTCTGTCCATGGGGATTCTCCAGGCAAGAAGACTGGAGTGGGTCACCATGCCCTCCTCCAGGGGGTCTGCCCAGGTCAGGGATCGAACCTGCATCTCTTATGTCTCCTGCATTGGCAGGTGGGTTCTTTACCCCTAGCGCCACCTGCTAGCTTTACCACTAGCGCCACCCTATCTGTCAAAGTAGGTGTACCATTTTGCATTCCTACCAGCAAATTATGACAGCTTACCTTTGCTCCACATCTTTGTCAGCATTTGGGGTTGTGAGTGTTCCAGATTTTGGCCATTTTAATACATATACAGTGGTATTTCACAGTTGTTTTAATTTCCATTTACAAGTGTTGTTTATTTTTTTTCCAAAAACAAAACAAGACAAAACACCAAACCTCAAATAAAAACAGCCTGAAAGATCATTGATGGGAAAGGCAGTTCAATTACAGTGACAGATGTTATAGGCAAAATTGTGCCCAACACATTCATATGTCCTAACCCCATACTATTTGAGAATGTGACTGTATTTGGAGACAGAGTCTTCAAATTGAAAGGAGGTCCCATGGATGGACCCTAATCCAACATGACTGTGTCCTTATGAGGAGAGGACACTAGATCATGGACACCCACAGAGGGATGCCCGTGTGATGGCTCAGGGAGAAGACAGCCATCTAGAAGTCAAGGGGAGGCCAATGCTCCTGGCCCCTTGATCTCAGACTGTCAGCCTCCAGAACTATGGGAAAATAAATTTCTGTTATTTAAGCCACTCAGTCTGTGGTACTTTGCTATGGGAGCCCCTACAAACTAACACAATGTACCTTATAGAATACTCCACAGCCACTGACAAGAAGTAGCAAGACTATAATGTACAGATCCTAAGAATGTTCTCAACACGTTGCTTGGACAGATGAATATACTGTCAAAGTCTTAAAGCTATAAGCAGCATTGGATGAAGGGGACGGACTGTCAATGAAAATTGTTTGGACAAGACTGTGGGCCAGTAGTTTCTCAGTCACAAAATCATGCTCTTTCTCAGGTGTCCTCCATTTCAAATAGCTTATGTTTGTTAATTTTGTAACTCGCTAAAATCCTTGATGTACCTAAGTTAATATTGAGGGGTTGGAGGGAGAAGACAAAAAAATTAAAACTCTTTTGAAATGACATTGTCAATCAAGTGTTTATCCTGAATTTAAAAAGCATGATGATTTCTAAACTCCAATCTCAAAAACACAAAATTTCTAGTGGAATCTCAGGAAGGCACAAGAAGGAGTATTTATCATTTCTGGTCATGGGAATGGGGTGGGGGAGGATGTTGAGCATCGCCACAGTCCTCTAATCACCACCTCTTGGGGAGCAATTCAGCTATCCACAGAGGAGAGTGACTTTAACCCCCAGGAATTCTGGGGGACACAGCCAGAAGCAGGTCTTGCAAGGGCAAAACGGCATTTGGCAATATGTGTTTTGTCTTACAAATCCATATTCATTTTACGTTCAACTCCACAGTACATTTGAGCTGGCTATTATGTAAAATCGCATTTACAATTCTTTCATTTCTCTCTTCTAGGTCAAATGAGTGCTCCAAGACATGCACTTGGATTTTTCTGTGGTTGAGGAGCCTTGATGAGCATTGCTATGTGGTCATGATAGTCTGGCAACTCAGAAGGTGATTGTTGTTCAGGGGCGAAGTCGTGTCTGACTCTTTGCAACCTCATGGACTGCAGCACACCAGGCCTCCCTGTCCCTCGCTATCGACAGTGCGTCAACAGTGGATGCCAGTTCTCATCTTACTCTGAAATACCAATGGTCCATGCTTGATTCCCCTGACCAGTGGAGCTCACCACGATTGTGAGAATCATGGCTAATGTATCTGGCACTCAGTACATCCCTGGTGTCACGCCAAGCCCTTTTCATGCATCTTCTCACTCAATCCTTCTAACACGTATCTATTTTCCAAGATCAAACCAATGATAAAGACACTGTGATAAACAGTGTTTGGCTATTAAAAAAAAAAGAAAGAAAGAAAAAAAAAAAAAAAAAAAAAACACAGCTCTAAGGAATTATACCAAGGGAAGTTTTCTGGTTTCGGTTTAGAGGAAACCATCTGCCTTTGCGCGTGCCCATGTACATGGCCATGCACTTCACCCCTGAGAGGGCATCCAGGCCTCCCCTCACTTTGCTCCAGAGTCATCTATAATCTGCATTGCAGGGGAGACTCTTATACCCACTTTTTTTAAGGAGCTGAATTTACAACTCCATTTGTAACACCTACCTGCACACAACAATTGGCTAATTACACTCTGGTCATTAAAGCAGATCAAACGATGAAGGACAGCAAATCACTGGGGTCCACATTATCATTCATCCTAGCAGAGAGCAGCCCCTACTCCAGGGCCTCAAATGAGACAATCATTTCCCGGAACTTGGACTGTGTGCATAAAATGGTCCTTAATTGTAGCCCTTTGAATACCCCCAGCGATTTAATGAGTCCTGGGGCACTGCAGGAACCAGGGAAAGAACTAGAGCTCAGATGATTAAAGTTACAGTTGAGACTCCAGAGAAGCAGTTAGCAATTCACAATGTATCACTGAAGACACATTTCTCCCCACATCAAACCAAAGCTATGGCAGGATGACTTTCATAAATCCAAGGTCACCTGAAAATAGTGCAGGACTCCAGAGATGAGTCCTGGGTTCTTAACTTGCTTCACAATGAGTTTTTCCAGACTCCATCACCTTCCATCAGCAAAGGATCCCATGGTATCATAACACCGGCTACATCACATTCTCCTTGATGCACGGCCTTTTTTTTTTTCACTTTCATGACACCCCAATTCCCTGTTGCTTCAATGGGTGCTTTTTTAATGGAGCAGAGCCCTCTGGGCCTTCCCAAGACAGACCCTTCCCATGTCCTCCATCTGCCTTTTGTCTGTAGAAACACTTTAGCCAAAGAATAAATTTAATCAGAGAAATGAAAGCATGAGACCACCTTCTCTGGAAGATTGCTGCATTCCTCAATTAAGCTGTCTTTCCTTTTACTCAATACTTTCAGTGTTGGATTCTTGAGCAACGCACAGCTGAACCTGAGTTTACTAACACTTTTGACTTCTTTATGGATCCTTTCTTTTCTGGGAATTTTCTCAACGTTTGGATCCAAAGAGGTCTTGTGTCCTCTTTTCTTTTCACTCCAGACTCTACCTAGATGACCCTGTCAATTCCCATGGCTTAAACATCACTTGTTTATCAAGACTTCCAAATACAGCAGAGTCACTTCCCCAGGGTCAGGTTCATACACCCAAATGTCTACTTCACATTTATCATCACTGATGTGGCTTCAAACATTGCACCTACAACTTAATTAGCCATCTTCTCCCTTAGACCTAATATTGATTCCTCTTCTATTTCTGCCATCTCAATAAATGCTACCTCCATCTGCCTAGAACATTCCAGAATGAAATAAGAGCATCCACATGGCTTCCTTTCACATGTTCACCCATCATTAACAATTAATCTACAAGTCACATTGAATCTCCGGCCTCGTATCTCATAGATCAATTCAGTTCCCTTCACTCCCACAGCCATTATGTTCACCCAAAGGCTCCATCATTTCTCACCTGCAACAGCTCCCTAACTGATGATCCTCTCCCATCTCCTTCCACCGCAATCCATTCTCCACACTGCAGGGAGAGTTATCTTTCTAAATGGAAAATTTGATCCACTTCAATGGTTCCCAATTGTCCTGAGAGTAAAAGCTAAACTCCTTAACTGGCCTTAACAGAGCCCTAAGTTATCTGGTCCTCACTTATCTCTAGGTTCACTGACTGTGGCTTTTTCCCATCATCATCGATAAACTCAAACAGGGATGCACACACACACACACATATACACATACTGATCCACTTTCTGTTCTAAGAACACATAATTCCCTTCATCTCCAGTCCTTTGACATGCCATTTCCTCTACTTGCGGGAACACGGTCTTAATCACATTTCCACCTTCCTTCCTACTCCTTGGCATCTATCAAAAGCCCAGCAACAAAGTAGGTGCCAAATAAATTATTGTTAAAAGAATATTGGGTTTCCCAGGTGACTCAGTGGGTAAAGAACATACCCGCAATACACGAATTACAAGAGACACAGGTTCGATCCCTGGGTTGGGAAGAGCCCCTGGAGGAGGAAATGGCAATCCACTCCAGTATTCTTACCTGAGAAATCCCGTGGACAAAGCATCCTGCTGGGCAACAGTACAAAGGGTCGCAAAGAGTCAGACACGCCTGAGCAACTAAGCGCAGAAAAGGACACAGCAAGACGTGCAGCTCCCTAGCTGTCGCCTTCCTTCCTTCTTTCTTTCCATTCTGCCAAAATTCTTAGATACAAAGACACAAGCTCTGTACTCAATTTCAGGGTCCAGCTTTAGCCTAAGATTGTTAGTAGATCTGAATAATTTTTAGCCTGCACCCTCTTCTTGCTATCATTCTCCCCTCATCCTTTCATTATTACATGCACATGCTTTCTTTTGTCTTAATCATCTTACGGTTTACTGAATCTGTGCTTTTATTGTAAGCTATCCCAAACCCATGTTGAAGTAGAGATGGAGTAAAGGCAACCATAAAATTAAAACAAATATGGCCATAACCAGCTATAGCCGCTGCCTCCCCCCACCCCACCCCAGTGCAGCCTTTCATGCTTTCTGAAATGCTGAAGACCACTAACACTTGATTAAAAAGTCATCGTGTATTTATGGCAATACACGTTACCTGTCTATACGATAAACCTGGGACAGGAAGGCCTTGCGGTAATATTGATCTAGGCGAGTAAGAGAAGCGTGTCATGGTTTTACGGTAATAGTTTACAGCAGAGTCACAGTGATTAACAATTGCATTCAGAGAACTCCTGCCCTCTAGAGATAGGTCTTGTTTACATCCTGCCTGCCACTCACCGGGAGGCCAAGGGGCTTTGCTGAAGGTCAAGGTTGACCATAAACTTGCTCTGTGCAGCCTTTCCCATCACTGCCAAGCAGAAAGGGTGTCTCCCTCCTTGGGGTAGATATTTCATCTTTTTCCTCCTCCTATCACTGCATTCTTGCTATTACACTGTACTAAGGCTTCCCTTGTGGCTCAGCTGGTAAAGAATCCACCTGCAGTGCAGGAGACCAGGATTTGATCCCTGGGTTGGAAAGATCCCCTGAAGAAGGGAAAGGCTACCCGCTCCAGTATTTTGACCTGGAGAATTCCACGGACTGTATAGTCCATGGGGTCACAAGAGTCGGACCCAACTGAGCGACTTTCACTCACCTTACTAGATTTTTAAAGTCCATACATTTCCCATAGAGTTAGGAATCCATAAGGATAAAGATACTTTTTTCTCTAAAAAGTCTTTAGGGACTTCCCTGGGAGTCCAGTGGGTAAGACTCTGTGCTTCTACTGCAAGGGGCATGGGTTTGATCCCTGGTCGGGGAAGTAAGGTGCCATATGCCACATGGTATGGTCAAAAATAATATTTTTAAAAGAACATGGTACGTAAGGAAGGAGAGAGTTTGAGTGATCAGTAAAGAAGAACAGAGCAACATTGGGGAGGGCAGGAAAGGGAAAGCGAGGTGGGGAGAGAAGAGAAGAGACAGGGAGGTCTATGCCCCTCCTCACTCAAGTTCGTTCCTGAATCGCACACAAAAATGCTCTCCCGAGTACACAGTGTTAACCTCTCCAAGGCAGAATCATGAAATTTGCTCAGTCGTGTGCAGCTCTTTGCGACCCCATGGACTACACAGTCCATGGAATTCTCCAGGGCCAGAATACTGGAGTGGGTAGCCTATCCCTTCTCTAGCAGATCTTCCCTACCCAGGGATTGAACCAGGGTCTCCTGCATTGCAGGGGAATTCTTTACCAACTGACCTATGAGGGAAGCCCTGGAATCATGAAAATTTTAGGTCAAATGGCGGTGTTAAGAAGCACGTAATCAGGGGACTTCCAGGGTGGTCCAGTGGTTGAGAATCTGCCTTCCAATGCAGGAGATACAAGTTTGATTCCTGCTGGGGAAACAAAGATCCCACATGCCTTGAGACAACTTAGCACACACACCGCAACTAGACAAAGCCTGTATGCTGCAAGGAAGACCCAGTGCAGCCAAAAGTTATAAAAAGAAGTATGTTATCAGTATTCTTACAAAATACTGATGCTTATTTGTATATGTTTTTATTGTCCCTCTTGTCCACGGTCATCACGGTCTAAAAGAAAGTTTGGTGATGGGCAGGTACTACCCATCTGTGCCGTCCAAAACGGTAGCCTCCGGTCACAAGTGACTAGTAGGCGCTAGAAATACAGCTTGTCTGACTGAGGCAGTGAATTTTCAATTTCATCTCATTCTAACTCATTTACATGTAATTTAAATAGTCACATGGGCCTCGTGGCAGCCACCTCCATCAGCACAGGTAGAGATTAGAAAAATCCTTGAAAGATAAGGATTCTGTCCACTTTGTGCCCTAAAGATCCGTGGAAGGAGAGGAGGGAATAAGAATGAAAGAAGTAACAACGGAACAGCAGGACCTACATTCAACCAAGCTACCTGAAGGGGCTAACGCTCTAAACCCCTGTAGCCAAGGTTTGCTCTGGCATCGTTTAATAATCTTGAGGTCCCTGGTGGACGCTTCTCAGAGGGTCTTCTCTGCCCTCCAAGAGCTGGAACCTGCAAACAATGGCACTGGAAGCAGGGGGTAATGGTGGGAAGAGCACTAAGGCTCAAAGGTCCATTGTCATAATCCTGCCTGTGGAGTTGTGGGCTGAGAAACACGGGATGGGGCACCTAACCCTGTCAATGGTGGGCAAGGAAGGTTTCCCAACCAGGAAATTCCAGAAAGCTAAATCTAGAAAGATGATCAGGAAGCCTATCTAGTTTGGAGGGTCAGGAAATCTTTCCAGGTGAAGGTGATCCACGGGTAGAAAGGTACAGCAACCTCGTGGGGAGTCACGCCACACCCAGAGGCTGAGAGGTGGCAGCAAGCATTAAGCGAACGGCCTGGATTTGCCTGGTGGCTCGGGGGTCAGGAATTTCATCCGTCAATGCAGGGGACACGGGTTTGATCCCTGATCCAGGAAGATACCACATGCTGGGGGGCAACTAAGCCTGCGTACCACAACTACTGATGCCCGTGTGATCTAAATTTCAAGCTCCGCAACAAGAAGCCACCACAGTGAGAAACTCGAGCATTGCAACCAAGAACAGCCCCTGCTCACTGCAGCCAGAGAAAGCCCATGTGCGGCAGCAAACACCCAGCACAGCCAAAAACAAATAAATATATATATATACATTTTTTTAAAAGCCCTGTTTTCATATCCCCACTGATACCAATACCTGACTATGAACAACGCAGGTAAAGCATGAAATGCCAATAAGCAGAACATGACAATTCCACATCCATCTCAGCCACAGTTATCCATAATGTTGATAATCATTAGAATCAATAATCATTATCACACATCTATAGACTGCTTTCTGTGAGATACACGTTTTAGGCCACTTTGTAACATACTCTTTGGCTTCACAAAAAAAAAAAAATTACAGGTAGCGTTTGAGCCAAGTTTACACAGATGCACCCTAGGTGAAGAAGGAGCTGTGTTGAATCTGGAGAAGTGCACTTGAGAGATGAAGCTTCAGGATGGGGTGACTGAGAGGCTCAGCAGTGAGGAAAGGAGAGCCAGGGGAGTGCCTCGGGAGAGTGGAAAACATCCAGCTGGTTCCAGCACTTTCCACCACTCCTGACTGCCTTACACTGGGCCCAGGTTTCTCATCCACACTATCTGAATGGGTATTTGAGCCCATTGTTTAGAGGGTGTAAAGAATGACACCAGATCAATATTTCGGGGGTTATATTTATTTCTAGGTCCATTTATTCCTCCTCCCCTTGCTTCCTAGCGTCCAGGAAGGATTAAATGGCCTCCCGTTGATAAACGCAATACAGCAAGTTAAAACAGATTTATTTATCTTGTTGGGTCCATGTGTGCTAAGTCACTTCAGTCATGTCCAACTCTACGTGACCCCATGGACTCCAGCCCACCAGGCTCCTCTGTCCACGGGATTCTCCAGGCAAGAATACTGGGGTGGGTTGCCATGCCCTCCTCCAGGGGATCTTCCCAACCCAACCCAGGGATGGAACCCGGGTCTCTGGGATTTCAGGTGGATTCTTTACCATGTGAGTCACCAGGGAAGCCCCATGTATCATGTTAACAGGTGATACAAAGGGAAGAAATGAAAATGGAAGGAGCAAACATACTGACACCAGGAACTGGGTTATTACTGACATACGAAGCACAAAGCCCTCCCTCTTTGCTCACAGGCAAAAACATTTGTTTGGATTTTCCTACTGATCAAGAGTGGGGTGGGGGATTAACTCATTTCCATAATTACAGGTGCTTATATTGAGAAAGTAAACCAATGACTCAATTTTGTAAGATTGCTCCTCAATGTAGAAGCAAAAGGAAGTTTTGCTGAGTAACAAGCATGCCACTCACTGTTTCCTGAGCCCTCAGCCCACACCTCCTTACTCTGTGGGGTATCTAGGAAGCCCCTTGATGCCACGAGGCAGACACCGACTGTCACGTCCCTCACATCACAGAAAACAGACGCTGCAGGTAACAGGTAGAGTCAGGATTTGGACCCAGGCAGTTGGATGATGTAGCAATGTCTGTGTTTTTAGTCCATGTGCAAACAGCCTGCAATGTAAATCCTCGGGGCACATCTCTGCATCACCAGCCCAGAGGACATTTAGGTCTCTTGCTGTATCCTTGTATATGGCTTTCTGGTGTTACACCAGCCTGCAATCTCATTAAAGCAATTCCAGGAGGGAACTCATGTAAGCCACTCCACACACACACTCCTCGCTGGTCTGTCATCCCCAGTCTTAACTTGTGAAGTAGCTGGAGGAACGGAGGGAAAAGATCCTTCTCAAAACCTCCCCTTAATACTGTTTCTCCCACTCACTCTCTCACTGATTCAAGGGGGCACTGAGGTCAAGGCACCTTCATTAGCAAGACCCTGATCAGATGCTTGCACGACGTGCCTAATTACATATGGGCCGCCCCACAGCCTTTTCTTCCCCAGTGCTTGAATTTTAAAGAACCTAAAACCACTCTTAAATGACCCTGGAATGCTACATTAGAAATGTAACCCAGTGGTAAGCTGAGACACCAAAAGACAGGCTGCCTCCTCTTTCTCACACTACTTTCTCCATGCACGCATCACAGCACAAGGCACTGTGTGTGCCGGAAAGGGGGATGGATGCTCTGATTTGGCTAACTATGAGGAATCAGCTATTTACAGGAAAAAATGCAACTACTCAGCTCTCAGCCACCATCAACAGGAAACAAACGTATACGCAGGGCATCTGGAGACACCTAATCAGGTGCCTGCTTCCAGAGAAACTCAGAATGTTGTACCCCAAAACAAGAGAACTGCAACTCCTACAAAATAACCACCTGGATCAGGAAGATCCCCCAGAGGAGGGCACGGCAACCCACTCCAGTATTCTTGCCTGGAGAATCCCATGGACAGAGGAGCCTGGCGGGCTACAGTCCCCAGTGTCACAAAGAGTGGGACATGACTGAAGCGAGTTGGCACGCAGGCACATGCATCACAATCATTACATCAAGGGTTACATCAAGGCTTTGAAGCACCCAGATGCCTCTCAGAAGGCAGTGAGGGGTAGACATGAGAAACGAACATTTATTTTTTTTTCTATGAATGAATTGATGTAACAATAATTTAATTCTGAGACTTTAATGGAGAACCACCGCATAAATCTATTGTATTTTACATGCTGTACTTCACCTCTGTCAAAATCCTTTTCTTCCCTGATGACATTAGTGAAGAGTTGTGAGATAGTTGGCACTTCTGATTCTGGACGTGTATAATACACTGTATACTTGTAATGACAGAAAGCTAGGACTTCCCATCTTTCTGTCCTAAGGATAAACTCCACTTTCTCTTTCAATGTAGTTTTATGGAAACCATCCATACATCTGCTTAAATTAGTGTATGAAAATGTATGTCTTTTTGTCTTCTCTTCCCATTAAAGCTTTACCAGATTGAAAATGATTGCAAATGGCTGTTTTCTCTCAATCCAAAATGAAATACATTGCATAGCACCGGTACCAAAACAGAGGCTATACATGTGCTTTGCATTTGGGGAAGACTTAATAGGAGAAGAACATGGCTGGCACCAAGAAAGGGTGCAGAATGAATCCAATATAGGTGTATATGCTTCCAGGGTTTTCTCAGTCAGCAACCTGAATGACGGGCCTGTAAGTATACAGCAGGGGCTCTCAATTAGGGTGACTTTGTCCTCCAAGTGACATGTGGCTGGTTGGAGTGCTACTGGCAGGTGAAGTCCAGAGATGCTGCAAAATCCTCAGGAGGCCACAGGAACATCCCCACCCTATCATAACATCATCAGGACCAAGATGTGAAAAGTACCCCAGATGAGAAACCCTGACCAGATATGCCTTGCATTAAATTAAAAAAAAAAAATGAATCATTCAGAGAAAAATTATTGAATTAAGGAAACTGTTTCTGCAACCAGAATACAATCCTCCTCCAAATACTACACTTAAATTTGTCATGAATGAGAGGTGGGGGGTACCCACTCTTGTCACAGAAAATGTGTTATCATAATGTGGGTATAACCCATCCGCCAATGGGAGGCTGACTGAAATGTGTGAGGCTTTTGAACGAGTCCTAACCCTTGTATGAGTGGCTGGTTGGATGGCTGCCTCTTCCCTTCCTGAAACGAGAAAGAACAGATGTTCTCATCTTTTACCGTCGTCTTTCAGAATGATGAATAAAAGGTTTCATTTACTGACTGCTAAAAATAAAAGCCTTCCCATAACTCTTGAAGTCTTTCTGTGTAGCGTAAAGGCTGGCCTAAATATCTGGATGAGGAATGTTAATTTTTTTAAAACACTTGGTATTAGCAAACTTTAAGTGTAAATAAATATGTGATTTGTCCATGCATGTAGGGATACACAATACACGTGCATATTCACATAGCTGCGCACAGAATTAACACATGGTGCAACAACAGGCACTTCTGCACCAACTTCTGTACCAACAGACAAACTTGCAAAGATGCTGGTTACTGTAGTCTGCACATTAAAATGATTAAACATCAATACCAGGTCTCAGAAGGTCTGGCAGTTCGTTCAACGCCTACCAAATTTTTCATAATGTATAATTCAAATAATTCATTTCTACATAGTTAACTTCAAACAGGTATATAATTGTTGGTCTTGAGGGATCGACAGGGCCATTATTACTACATTTTCCACTAGATTGCAAGATGACATTTCCAAATCCACTTCACTTATGGCCACAGGTTCCAAACAAGGTCTTTCTGGCAGACTATATAACTCTACTGTACACGAAATCTGTCAGACAATCTGTCACATAACCATAGATAGGAAATGTACATAATGCAATGCTTGAAGGAAAAAAAGTCCAATAGACCATGAACTTTTAATGAATGAATTTTAACAGTTTGCAATCTGGTGTGCTGTTTTCGAAGTTTTCCTGCTGAAAAAGACTGTGACTCTTGCTTTATGCTTTCCGAGACTTGATTTAATTAAAATGACAAAGAGTGAAAATATATCTTTCACTCCTGCAAAATGGAAAGAAAAAAAAAAAAAAAAACCCACAAGCCCATGCTTATTAGTATTCTAGACAGGGGCTCTTTCCCTCCCAGTTTGGCACTGGTTTGGAAAATCAGGACACTTTAAACCCTCATTAACCCCCTTTCTAGCATGTGTCTTGTCACTGAGGAGCCTAGGTAATGGAAACATAATCCCATCACAATGCCTGTCTCTGGTTTTCTTCCCGCCCTTACTATATTCCAGGTTTTAAATAAAAATATCTATTAACTATTTTTTAAATTTATTTGGTTTGGCTGCTCCAGATCTTAGCTGCAGTACATGAGAGCTTCAGCCTTCACTGCGGCATGCGAACAACATGAACACTTAGTTGTGGCAACGTGGGTCTAGTGTCCCACGGTGCCCAATATGCTACTGGAGATCAGTGGAGAAATAATTCCAGAAAGAATGAAGTGATGGAGCCAAAGCAAAAACAACATCCAGTTGTGGATGTGACTGGTGATGGAAGCAAGGTCCGATGATGTAAAGAGCAATATTGCATAGGAACCTGGAATGTTAGGTCCAGGAATCAAGGCAAATTGGAAGTGCTCAAACAGGAGATGGCAAGAGTGAATGTCGACATTTTAGGAATCAGAGAACTAAAATGGACTGGAATGGGTGAATTTAATTCAGATGACCATTATATTTACTACTGTGGGCAAGAACCCCTTAGAAGAAATGGAGTAGCCATCATAGTCAACAAAAGAGTCCAAAATGCAGCACTTGGATGCAATCTCAAAAATGACAGAATGATCTCTGTTCGTTTCCAAGGCAAACCATTCAATATCACAGTAATCCAAGTCTATGTGACCTGACCAGTAATGCTGAAAAAGCTGAAGTTGAACGGTCCTATGAAGACCTACAAGACCTTTTAGAACTAATGCCCAAAAAAGATGTCCTTTTCATTACAGGGGACTGGAATGCAAAAGTAGGAAGTCAAGAAATACCTGGAGTAACAGGCAAATTTGGCCTGGCATGCCCATTGTACAGATAAGGAAACTGAGGTTCATTAAGCTTAAGTAACCAGCCATCAGTCCTTCCCAGCTCCCTGTCCACCCTGTCACCCCAAGCTGGAAATTTGTAGGTCACTCTGAATTGCTCAGACCTCACATGCAGTCAGCAAGCCTTGGTGAGTATCTCACACACACTTTCTGGCTCCACCTCAGCCTCATCAGAATCTTATCTTCTGCCTGGAATGCATACAACAGCCTCCTAACTAGTTCCTTCACCCTCAACTCCACTGTCCACTCGGCCTGGAGGAACATGTGGAAAAGCCATCCCCCCTCCTTCAAGTCTTGGTATGACCCCTACGCTTGCAAAGGACAAAGTCCCATCATGTCGGGCCATCCCAACGTTGCATTTTTGGGGTTCTGTGGTCTCTAGCTTGTATTTTACTCTGTAGCAAAGCCAGACTCATTTTTGTCCCTCCCGAGCCTCTCTCCACACCCTTCACTTCTCTGTACCACAATCCGTGCCTCTTCATTTCTTGGATATTTTCCCCTTATCGTACCTTCTGGCGGGGACACTGCTTTCTGAGCCCTCGAGCGCCTGCAATGGGGAAAGCATGTTGAGTAAGGCAGATGCCACCGCTGCCCCGGTGGACTTCACAGCCTGCCCAGGGGAAGCTGACAAAACCAAAAATGCATGCTCGATTGTAATCGTGACCCACACTAGGACAGAGGCTACAGGGAGTGCAAGGAAGGAGAAGAACAGTGACACTTTGTGGACACGAATGCTATACTAAGGGCCACCATCTCATACACTATCTGTTTACATATGTCTCCACCTTTCTGAGGGTCATCACTGCTCAAATAATCACTCTGGAGTCAAGCAAGAAACACATGTGGGCCCTCAAAAATGTTAATTGAATTGATGGACAGATGGACGGGTGGATGGGTGAGTGAACGGATGGATGGGTGGAAAAAATAAAGAATGAATTAGTAAGTGAAGGAACATGTTCCCCTATCGTTTCAACTATATAAATCACTGATTAAGACTGTGGCCTTGGTAACAAGTGTATCTTAGAGGCTCTCATATATAAGCTTGTAAGGACCTCCTTTACCTGTGGGAGAAAACTTCCAGACAACACTGGGCGTTTTCAAGCATTGTTAAGGCTCCCGCTGACATCCTTGAGAGATTCTCAGAAAGATCCTTGTGCACTAGAGAGTTGCTGGGGATAAATGCTTCACAAGGAAAAAGCAAAACAATGCAAAACCCTCTTAAGCAAGGCAGGCTCAGCCAGGATGGGGGGATGGGAAGAACAACAGCAGAAGGAATCTTTTTACAGAGGCGTACTGTGGTTTATTTCATTTTTGCTGATTGCAGGAGTGGGGAGAAGAGGAGGACGAGGGGGAAAGATGAAGGGGTCCTGCAGGGGGGAAGGAAGGAAAATAAGAGGGGAAAGGGAGCGCCACGCTTCTGAATTGGGCAGGAATTGGCATGGAATGGATATGTCTTTCCTGGAGGTGGACAGAAGAGCCGCCATGGCTCGCCCGGGTCCACGTGAAGACCCAGCGGCAGCCCTTCGGGACATCCTGGGACTGGACGCTGGCTGCCGAGTTCCGTTTCAGTGAAACGTTAAAGCGAGATTCTTCAGGGTGTCCGCAGAACTCTGGCTCCCAGCACTGCTCCCTGGAAGCCATGCCCTTCTGAGTGGGAATCTCTGAGGGGGGGACTCGGCAGCGCCCACTGCTATCAGATTCCAGAGTTGGAGGACAACTTGGTTAAGAGATCCCCTCCCCGCCACATCCCCCTGGTGCAAGAAGGCAGGACAGACAGAAGGCAGGCGGTATGAGAAACCACATCATGGAAACAAAACCTGGCTTTGGGGAAATCACAGAGACAAGAGGCTGATGTCACAGAAGACGCAGTTTTCACGACTTTTGCACACTGCGGGGAGGACGCGCTGAGATTTTCAGAGGGAGGACAGAAGATTCATGTCTAATCAGAAACACACATATCCCAGCATAGGGAGTTTCCTGGTGGTCCAGTGGGGAAGACTCAGCTCCCGATGCAGGGGGCCTGGGTTCGATCCCTGGTCGGGGAGCTAGATTCCATAAGCCACAACGAAAGATCTCACATGCTGCAACTGAAGACCTGGTGCAGCCAAATAAATTAATCAATTAAAAAAATAATTAAAAAAAAAAAGAAATATTCCAGTACATTCAAGAATGTTTCTTCCTTTAAGGAGCGAAGGACTACCCCAAAAAGCCTACTGGGAGGGTACAACTAAGTCAAGCCCTGCCCCCCTGATCCTCCACCTAGACGGTTCAGGGCTAGACAGCATTAACCCGTTCTGTCACCTGGAAGCTTCTGAGAAGCTTGGCCGACCATCAGCCTTAGGGGTCAGAGAGCTTCGGAACCAAGCCTGTGAGTTCCTTGGCCAAGCATTGGAAAGTTGCTCTGGCACGATGTGAAACCGCCGGCCTACACTGCTTTCCAGGAACTGAGCCTGTGCAGAATCACCCTATCGGCGACACGGGACCCACCCCTGCCCACCGGTGACCGGCTCGAGGTTTGCATCTGACTCAGGAGAGCAAGGACTTGCTTCCCCACATTAGGGTGAGGGAGGGCTTTCAGTCCATCCTTCTCCAGGGGCTAAAGCTATGAAACTGTAAAACCTGGGCCATGCGCCTGCGATGTGAAGACAGCCCATCAGAAACCAGAGAGAACGAAGCTGAAAGCAGAGAACTGGAGAGAGTGCCCAAGGTGGGGTGGCCCTGCGGATCCTCCTTACGCCCCATCCCGCTGCTTACAGCACACCCCCTTCGTCCTTAAGAGTCCTGGCTCATTTGGCAGCAGCGGCATCAGACTCTATTACACCTACCCTGCCCTGTGGCTGGCAGCCTCTCCATCCCAACACCCCCACCACGAACATCAACAGCCAGCTGGGTGCCTCTGCTCCACCGTGCCTCTGGGTAGCGTCCAACACCCAGGGATCCGAATCCTCCTCATCACCCATGCTGACAGCACCATCTCCTACTCCATGGACCCATCCTCCAGCTTCTCACCAGCCCTGAAATCCCAAGCATCCTGTTTCCTGAGCATCACCTGTGTCTCTCCAGCTCATCCCCTCTGGTCACGACCACACCTCTTGGACATTTCCAGTCCCTGGATCCCCACCCCCAACTATACTGCCTTCCACATACCTTCTCTTTCCTAACTTCTCAGCCTGAATGCCACAGACCAGGACACAAACCATCCCCTGGCCCCTGCTGTCCGCTTCCTCATCCCTCTCAAGTTCTCACGGACAAACTGCTGACACAGGTCAGCCCAGCTACCCTTTAGGCATGAAGTGCCCACTCCTTCCCGTCTCCTCCATCTCCAAGACCTCTCATTTCCTTTCTCTCCAGTAACCAAGCTCCTATTTTGTGCCGCAGACCGGTTTTCTGGGCCTACTCATCAACCTGTATGAATTTGAAAATGAGCACGTGAGTCTCAAATCTAACAATGCTTTCACTTCTTAATTTTTTTTTAATTGGAGAAAAATTGTTTTACAATGTTGTGTTGGTTTCTGCCATATAACAACACAAACAGCCTCCCTCCCCTCCCAGCATCCCACCCCTCTAGGTCATCACAGAGCACCAGCCTGAACAACTTCCCACCAGCTGTCTATTTTACACATGGTACCATACACATGTCAATACTACAATCTTCATTCTTCAAAATGTTTTGATTCAAAACCTTCTGAACATTGCTCTTGTCTTTGCACTGCATAGTCTGAGAGGGACTCAGATTGGGCCAGTGGTCGGGGCCACATGCCCGCCTTGGTCCATTCAGATGAGCTTGCAAGGGGGCAGGTGAGAGCTTGGGAAGGGGCAGCACCGGGAGGGGCGGAGGCTGGGCAGGTACTGAAGCCACGTGCTGCACGTCTATGAAGTACCGTGGGCTCGAGCTGCTTGTGGGTTGCTTAGCAACCGGAAGTAGTTCAGAGCCACATGCAAGAGAATAGAGGTTTGGGGAAACAATCTGTCAGGGAATCAGGGAGAGACCACCGCCTCGAGCTTTTCAGTCAATGCCTTCCCCTTCCCCAGACGGCAGGTCGGATGACCTGGCCATCCGAGAGGCGTGGGGGCCAAGGCTGAAGGGGGTCAGGCCATGGCTGTGGTTCCCCAGCAAGCCCATCCTTTGCCCAGGTGTCTCACCAGGGCCTGAGCAGAGGCGCAGTCCAAGGTAAGAGCTACAGTGATTTCTGTCGAGCTCGCAGCATGTTAATCACGCCTGTCAGGCTCCCGGGAAAGGAAAGGTTGGCTGTCCTGACAATCTACATTAACGTGGGTGGATGGTGTTTGATTATACCTTCATGACGGCGGTTTCCATTTGCATCTTTCATCAGAGGCTGAAGGATGTGCTATCTGCCATGACTGTCCTCCCTGCCAGTACACGGCCGACCTCGGTGAGAACACAGCCTGCAGACAGCAGGGAACCATCAGTGGGCATCGGGGGGACCCAGCGGCCCTTGAGTGCCCTGGTTTTTACAACAGCATCATCCAATAAAAATGACTGCATTAGTTTTCATCCAGGGTCAGTTTCCAGGGAACCTCTCAAATCCACAGAAGCTCAGACTACTCTAGGAGCGCAGAACTTGAAGCCATAGACAGCAAAAAGGCAAAAGGAAGATGCCCTTCACTGATAGTCATCCAGTGACCGCATTATCCTTTGTGAAACTCAGCAAATATTTACAGATGACCAGCCCAGCGCTGGGTACAATGCTAAGAACTTCAGATGCGATGGAGAGCATGAAAGAAATACTTATGATGCTTGGGGTCCTTGATCATACATATATCTCAGTTACCACTGCAGCACTTATACTCAAGATAAAGCTCTTACATGGCGCTCAATAAATGTCAACTGAATGCTTGAACATGTGCTCCTTGATTTGGTCTTCCTCAGATGTGACCAAATGACACCAACTCCAACTCGGAGGGTTCTAAGATGTGACAGCAGTAACTTGATATGTTTGTCCCGAGGTTACTTAAAAACAGTGAATGCAATGACCTCCCAAGGATCCCAGTCCACCATCAAACCTGGATGGTCCCAAATCCTCATCTGAAGTGACTGGTGAAACTTCATACAGCGTTCTGGTCATACGTCTGAGGCTGAGAGGCAGTAGTTGGTAGAGAAGATCATGGCAGTAGGACTGCCTGACTCCACCCTTTACGAGGTGAGCGGCTGAACCAGACGGTTTACCCTCCCTAAGCCTCACTCTCCCCATCTTTCAAATGGGTACAGCACTGCATATCTCACAAAGATCTGGCTCCAAATCAAATTCAGATAATGCCCAAGAAGCACTTTGCACAGTGTCTATTATTTATTGCTGCTAAGGCACTTCAGTCATTTCCAACTCTTTGCGACCCCATGGACTGTAGCCCACCAGGCTCCTCTGTCCATGGGATTCTCCAAGCAAGAATACTGAAGTGGTTTGCCATCCCCTCCTCCAGGGGATCTACCCTATTATTTATTACATGCTAGCTATTAGATAACCAGAAATTCTGAGATTGTGGAGTCTTTTTTAAAAAGTGTCTCCAGCTTGGGTTTATCAAAGACATTGATGTGCAATTCTCAGATGGCAGGGCCTTTGATGAGACATCGGGACCAACACAAACTCTTTTAAACCAGGGCTGCCCCAGGGTGAACAGCATAGGAATCACACCCAGCTGATGTTTCTGAACATAAGAGTCAAGATCAGGATGTTGTCAATTTCCTGGTCCCATCAGAAGTGCCTCATTTCCACATCACCTCCAGAGATTCCTGGCGTGTGACTCCAGGAGAAGACAGGTCTGGGCAAACCTAATAGATGGGGCTGAAGCAGCAAAATGAACTGTGAACCTTTTAAAACGATCGAGTCAGGTGCAGGGGACACGGACCAACGAAGACTCACAGCTAAGCAAAACCAAAACACAACTTGGAAGCTGCAGACAAAACGAGTTAAACAGAAATCTGTTCTGAGTGCTTCGTTCTGCAGAGACACTCTTAGAAAAGAAAATCCACTGGGCTTATGAATAAATAAATGAAAATGAATAAAACTAAATAAAGTCAGCACAGGTCAGCAGGGAATACAGGAGCATGGGTGATCATTCCTGCTACGAGAGTGAAAACACTCTGTCCCTTCGCTAATGTGGCCCGGGTGATGTATGTCCTCCCAAAATAGTGTCTGTGCAAGCAATGAGAGCAAACGGTCGTCTATTCACTTGGCTCTTAGGTCCAGATGAAGATCCATGAAAATAGCCAAAGAGCCAAAAATACCGAGTAACTCCACATTCTGGGTGACTGTTTCTTCTCTCTATATATAGAGACTCAAAAATAGACATCTCTGATTCTGGGCTCGCAGGCCTGAAGGATGGTGATCACCATCGACTGGAAAGAAGATGCAGAATAAATCCCCACCCTGTTGTCTGTTTGCTGAGACACCATCACCTCTGCCAAATTCCTCAACAAACGTGACCCTTCCCGAGATCCTCTTCTGTCCAATATCTGTCCAATATGTGTGGTCCAATGTCTTTTCCTTCGTCCAATAAATATTCATCGAGCTGTGGTTTTATCTCAGACACTGGGTTCGAATTCGAGGATATGAATGTCTTTCTTTATGTAGCTTACAGTCTAGTAGGAGTAATGACAGAAAAAAATCAATTCGTAGATTGATGGCAATTATAGGAAGTGCAGAGAAGAAACTGGCTTTCGGGGTGGCAATTACTCCCCACTGGTGAGAAAATAATATTCAAACTTGAATCTATTTGGTAAATAGAACTTAGCAATGTTTGCCAAGTGTAAGTCACTCAGTCATGTCTGAGTCTTTGTGACCCTGTGGACTGTAGCCTACCAGGCTCCTCTGTTCATGGGATTCTCCAGACAAGAATACTGGAGTGGGTAACCACTGCCTTCTCCAGGGGATTTTCTTGACCCAGGGATTGAACCCAGGTCTCCTGCACTGCAGGCAGATTCTTTACTGTCTGAGCCACCAGGGGAAGGGGAGCCCAATGTTTACCAAACAAGTAGATAAAAAATGTGCAGGATTTAGAGTACATTTTTAAGTAACTATAACTCTGTGTCATGTGCAAGGGAATTAAATTTCTGTTTTCTTTAGCAAGATGTCAGGGAAAAGAAGTAGACTGCATCTTCCAGAAATTTAGGTGTTTACAGCCATTTTTGGTGTGAAATACTCTCATAGAGAGAAGGCTTAGAAAAAGGGAAGTAATTTCACTAGCAAGTCGAGATAATGCATGACCATCCCAGCAGCCACTTTTAATTAGGGTACCACTTGCATTTCCATGGTCAATACCACTCTGAAAACAGGTATAACGTTTACTTAACTTTATTGACCTGCATTTATCTTTCTAACCAGAAGAGAAAGTATTTATTCCTCTTTTAAAGCATTTGCCATATTTTCACGGTTGCCTCCTGTGTTTCCAAGAGTCAAAAGGAGTTTCTCTCTAGTGCATTGCAAACACAGTCTAAGGAAGAAGAGAAAAAGCAGAATTTGCTGTTTCTTATTTGCTTTTGACGTTTTCCCCCCAAGAGAATGACCTCAAAACAACTAAGAAGAGAATGAAAATCATCAAACAGGAAGTGAAGGTCAGGGGTGGGAAGATTTTAGCAAGAGAAGTTGTGTCATAAATAAATCATAAACGTACACAACACTGGAATTAGATTGATGGCACGTTTGAGATAAGTCCATCTACGATCCGATGACCACTGCCCACTTAGGCACCATCTCCTACTCTGACTGGAATTAATCACATGGACCCAGATCAATCATGCCCCAGGTATCATAAAATCTTGCAAACAGTATGGCTGGAATTAGATACAGCAAACAGTATGTGGAATTAGATACAGTGACTCACAAGCAGTTTGTAGATAATAGGAGAGAAGACAAAACACTTAGAAATGGGTAAATCTCCCAATATGCCATTAAGGGGGGTGGGTGGATGGAACTCACAATCAAGTGATAAATATGATGTCATGTGACTGTATACAGGGCTTCGCAGGTGGTGCAGCGGTAAGATTCTGCCTGCCAATGTAGGAGACGCAGGAGACTCAGGTTCAATCACTGGGTCGGGAAGATCCACTGGAATAGGAGATGGGAACCCACTCCAGTATTCTTGCCTGGGTAATTCCATGGACAGAGGAGGCTGGTGGGCTACAGTCTATGGGGTTGCAAAGAGTTGGACAGGACTGAGCATGCACACACCCATGCCTGTAAACAACAGGCTGCAATGGATGGCTTGAAACCACCACTGGGAACTAGTAAAGGTGATCCTTAGGAGGGAACACGTGCTCACCAAGAAAAAACAATGGCAAGTAAATCCCCTTCTATTTCTTTAAGGTCCTAGACTGATGGGCTGAGTCATGCTGGAGACTGAGCGTGGTGCGATGCTGAGAAGATGAGAAATGTGGGCTACGACTTGGACTCAGAGCTGATTCATCAATTTCCCCAAAGAGTGTTAACAAATGGAGCAGCTGTGTACATGCATGTTTGTATCATCTGACAAGATACATGAGCTCCTAGGATGCAGGTTTTATGTTTGCAATTTATCATTTAATCTCCTGAGTTTCCTTGAACAAATTAAGTTAGTGAGTGCCAAATGGGCAGTGAGATCAACACACACACATTGTTGGAAGAGGATAATTAATTGGAATACTGTGTGTAGACCTTCTCTGAAAAGTAAAAACACTTACACACAGGTCATGGGCCATTAGAAAATCAAGTCAGAGTCTCTGTCTGGTTGAACATCTTTATCAACAATAGGAAGGGAGACCCGAGAGAGATGTGTTTATCACATTTACAGATGGCACGGACCTGGAGTCAGCTCGTAAGCAGAGTGACAGAATCATGATTCAAAATGATATTTATAGACTGCAAGGATAGGCTGAGCTCTATTTTAGTAGTCGCTTCCTATGTGCCAGGCAGTAAGCTACGTGTGTTACTTACATCAGCTAATTCGGTTAAACAAGTTAATGGACAGTTCACATAGAAAGATTTTCAGCTTAAGGCTGAGGAAATCAACACCTAGGAAGTGAAGTTCAGGGTAGGGGAGATGGTGTTAAGAGTCATCCTGGTCTGAGTCATAAATAAATTACAAACTTACATAACATTGGAAGGACGACTACTGAAGCTGAATGTCCAATACTCTGGCCACCTGATGCAAAGAGTAGGTTCATGGGAAAAGACCCTGATGCTGGGAAAGATTGAGGGAAAGAAGAGGAGGAGGCGACAGAGGATGAGATGGTTGGATGGTATCACTAATGGACTCAGACTCAATGGACGTGAGTTTGAGCAAACTCTAGGAGACAGTGAAGGACAGAGGAACCTTGTGTCTGTAGTCCATGGGGTTGCAAAAAGTTGGACATGACAGAGCAATTGAATAGCAACAAATTGAATAAGGTCCTAATCCCCGCCTCTCCAACATAAGCAGGCCCATCAAACAGTGGGAGGAACCTGCATATCCCTCTTTCTGTAACCTGCCCAGAGCAGGTGTACCTACCGAAGGTGAGTGTCCCAGGCGACGCTGTGTGTGTGCCATGCCCGTAAACCAAGTCACGTTCCCAATGCACCGTAATCTAAGAACAGACTTTACTGCTTCCTGAAGGATATTTCGATAAAGCTAATAAATCTCAGAGAAGATAAGCAATTGCAGCCTAATTTATCTACTGAATTAATTCAGACCTCTGATTGTCAAACTTAAAACTAGAACATCCTGAATAGTATAGAATTAAAAGGATTATATCAAGGAACTATGTAGATAAACAGAATTGTTTTAAAATTTCTATACCTCAGTGAACATTTTCCTCACTGTAGATTTCAGGACCTGAGCAGCTTCCAGGTAATAGTAACAATAATAATGATGATGGTGGTGATGATGATAGTGATGGTAATGGTGATACTACCTTTCTGGTGAAGTATGTATTAGTCACTTGACATCTATTAACTCCTGGAATCATCATAACAAACCAGTAAAGTACCAGACTTGCTCCCATTTTATAGATGAGAAAACGGAGATACAGAGAGCATAAGTAACTTATTTAATCATAGAATATGTCTATATTACATCAAATAAGAAATGATTATATGAAGGAGCTATATATACACACACACACACACACACACACACACATTTACATATATACACACATGTATACACACACATATACTTATGTATATAGCTCAGTAAATCTTATTTTCACTGGAAATTTCAGGACATAAGCTTCCAAATAATAATAATTCATTGTTCAGTCACTAAGTCTTGACTCTTTGTGACCCGTGTACTGTGGAACACCAGGCCTCTGTTCCTCACCATCTCCCGGAGTTGGTGTCCATTGAATCCATAATGCCATTCAACCATCTCATCCTCTGCCACCCTCTTCTTTTGCCTTCAATCTTTCCCAGCACCAGAGTCTTTCCCAGTGAGTCCCCTTCATGGATCACTGCCTTGTCATGCGAAGCGGCTTGTGAAACCCTATGAAACTATGAGCCATGCCATGCAGGGCCACCCAAGACGGACGGGTCATGGTGGAGAGTTCTGACAAAACATGGTCCACTGGAGGAGGGAGTGGCAAACCACTCCAGTATTCTTGCTTCGAGAACCCCATCAACAGTATGAAGATAATTAATGGTGATAATGATAATAGCAAATATACTGAATACTAATTATGCATCCATCATATTTCTGAGCATGTTCTTACATTACCTCCTGAAATCCTCAGAATAACCGTCTAAATAAGCAGCACTGCCCCCACTTTCCCAATGAGATGGATTTACTCCAAGTCATGCTGCCAGGAAAGGGTGAACAAGGGGAACAAGGGGCCTTGGCTTCAGGATCTTTGCCTTCAATCCATACATCATCACAGTAAGAAAACTGCTTGCCACCCCCATCAAAAAAAAAAAAAAAAAAAGAAAACACGTTCCTAGGCAGCTCCACACCCTCCTGAACAAGGTTCATTATTTGCAGAAAGCTGTGCAGGTGAACTTGAGACCATTCAACGCAGATTAATGAACTCCCTGTCTATACGAGAGCCTCTCTATCCAGCCTCCCGCTTCTCCCGACCAGCAGGCTAACTCTTCAGTCAGCTCTTCTCCCTTCTCAGGATTTGAATCCCATGAAATATTCCACTCAAGGCTGTGCTAGGTGTTCAGAGCTACTCCTTGAAATACGCTGCCTGTATTTCAACCATGTGTGAAACATTTCCTACAGATGGGAGTCTGGAGTTCTCAATGACAAGGAGAATAATGTAAGTGTAAG
Source organism: Odocoileus virginianus (assembly GCF_023699985.2). Classification (NCBI taxonomy): domain Eukaryota; kingdom Metazoa; phylum Chordata; class Mammalia; order Artiodactyla; family Cervidae; genus Odocoileus; species Odocoileus virginianus. The sequence continues at coordinate 5,139,656 of NC_069706.1, read as the reverse complement.
ATGATGGTGATAGTGAAGAAACACTCCAATCGGCTTTGATCACCTGGGGTCCTCAGGAAGCCTGAAGCATATTCTATCAGCGAGGGTCCATTCATCAATGCAGTCAGACATTCACTTTATAAGGTTTAATATGGAAATACTATACTTAAAAAGATTTATAGAAAAGTCTCTTTTCCCATTGTTATCGGGTTCCCATGTCATTCTACAACATATCAACTCTTCCCAAGCTTGCAGTATCAGCAGGGCTAATCTATTCAATATAATAACTAGACTCTCTGAAGTTCACCCCACTGTCTGCACTGGAATCATAGAAACTCGATTATTAAGTCAGGGAAAAAAAAAAAAAACAACTGAGAAGCCAAAAACGTGATGGAGAGTTGGTGCTGGGAGGTCAGCGAAAGGACTGCGGAGATCACAACAGGATCCCCAGACGCTCGGGAGGCTTAGACGCCAGAGGTAGAACCCAGCATTGATGCACCCCAGAGTCTGAGCAGTGGTCTCCCCGACCTCTTCTCTTCTCCTTTGTTACCTCTCTGAAATGATCAGGCACATTTGGAATCTCAGAGCAGTTCTTTCAAGTGCGTTCTCAGTCTCAATGGGTATATGGGGGCTGGGGTTTCTCTCCTTTAAAGCTTACCCAGGATTGACTGAAAAAAATGCACCACCTCAAAGTTGAGAATAATGTTTTATTTGGTGGGCAAAACTGAGGACTGACGCCGGGGACTCAGCTTCTCAGCTGGCTCGCTGGACTGCTGTGAAGAGGTCAGGGAGGAACTGGGATATATGGGAGTCTTTGCAACAAAGACCAGGCGGTTGGAACTTCAGAGGATTGCTATTAATTAAGGAAAACCAGATGCAAACAGCCGGCTCATTGGAAAAGACCCTGATGCTGGGAAAGACTGAGGGCAGGATGAGAATGGGGGTGACAGAGGAAAAGACAGTTGGATGGCATCATCGGTTGGATGGCATCATCGACTCAATGGACGTGAGTTTGAGCAAACTCTGGGAAGCCTGGCGTGCTGCAGTCCATGCAGTCGCAAAAAGTCAGGCACCACTGAAGGACTGAACAACAAAAAAGAAAACCTTATACCTGAAGTTAATGAATTTAGTGCTTTTCTATGTATGGGAAGATGCAAGAATCTGGACTCACTGAAACCATTCTTTGATATGCGCCGTAACAACCTAGATTCAGTATTCTGCTTTTCTCCACCCTCAGCGCCCGCAGGTGCACCATCCAGGGGAGGCTGCAGGTCCTGAGGGCTCAGAGGGGGTGGGGGCAGCTCCGTGTCTCCAGCCGAGTCCCCTGGGGGCCCACTCTCTGGGCACGGCAGTGGCTCGAGGGCAGCAACACCCTCTGTTTACGGATGCCGGGCAACATCTGCTCCATCACACCTGGGTTTTCCACATCAAGACCCTCCTCCTCTCCCGATGCTTTCCCTTCTCTCCCCTTCCATCCCTCCCTCCGGCCCCTCCCTTTCCCCTCTTCTCCTCTCAGTCTTCATTCTCTCATCTCTCCCCCTCCCCTCCTCTCTGTCCGTCTGTCCATCCCTCTTATCCCTTCCTTTCTCTCCATCTTCCCATCCCCTCGGGTACCCGCCTTGTCTTCTGCTCTGTGCCTTTCTCAGAGAGAGAAGAAGCAAGAGGAGACTGAATCACAATATAAACTAAAAGACAACTCCAAAGGCCAACACGTTTCTAAAAGCCAGCCACAGGAGGAGTGTGAAGTGGACCCAGGGGCTGCCAGGGGCTGAGAGGGGTGGGGAGGAACCAGGAGTGACTGTGTAGTGGGCAGGGAGCTTCCTTTGGCAGCTGACTGCAGTAAGCACCACTGAATCATATACCTTAAAACGGTTTGTTTTTATGCAATGCAAATTTTAACCTCAATAAAAACAGTCAGAAGTGTAATGGTGGTTAACTGCTTTATCCCCGAAGAAGAGAGAGAATTTGAAACCCTTTCTAAATGGAAAGCAATCTTTGCTCTCCCCACCCCTCACCTATACCCTTCAGGGTACCTATGGATCCAATTTTGTACAAACCCACCAACCGAAATGACTGCAGAATGCATCACACATTATTTAAAAAAAAAAACCCTTTTTTAAGGATTTTCTTAAAACAGCAACAAATAATTACAAAGAAAACCACTTGCAATAGATCTAAAGCTGTACATCTTCCATGGGGAGCTGAAGCTGTGAGTGTTTCTGTCTGAGCTCCTACCCTCCAAGACACACACACACACACACACACACACACACACACACCCCACCACATGCACACACTTGGCCACGGCCCACACACTTGGCCACGGCCCAAACAAGCCCAAGTGGGCTGAGGAAAGCCTGGGAGATTAGGGGCAGGGAGGGGGTGGCAGAAAGCAAAGATGAAATGACACCTGCTTTTCAGTGGAATCGCAATACTGAGAAGAGGGCCTTCACTTGGTCAAGAATATCTAAATGAAAGAGCAATGACTTTAGAGCCCTCCTCCTCTAGCCCAGAAACGGATGCTTTAAGTGAGAACCAAATGCTGCCTCCTCCAGACTCACTGCTCCACAACCAGATCCTTCTCCTTCCCTGCATTTGGAAATATCTTCTCCTCGGACTTGCCAACCTAGAAAGAGACCCTGAACAGAAAGCCCTGGCTCAGCTATCTACTCAAATCTCAGCTTCACATTTTAAAAAATAGTACTTTTTTCAGATAATTATGTCGTTTCACTCCCACTATAAAAGTTATGTACGTTCATTGAACAGATATTTAATAACATGGAGGAAAATTATTAGACTCATCCATAATTTCAATACCTAAGGGGTAGTACTTAATATCGCAGATGCTGCTCTTTGGTATTCTAGTTCAAATCTTGACTTAGATGCAGATAAGCATAAATACCTATAAATAGCCTTAAAAAAAAAAAAAACAAACAGAAATTGGCTCACACTGCAAATAGTATCGTGTTACTTGTTTGTTTGTTTCCATTTAATAATATCCCAGGAACATTTTTCCATCTCATTAAACATTGTCCTGAGACATCATTTATAATGGCTGCAAGGTCACTGCATCATATAAGAAAAGCAAACAGTATTTATCCAAACCTCTACTGTTGTACATGTAGCTTGTTTAATTTTTTAACACCATAAACAACACTACAATAAACATCTCTACAGATAAACCTTCATACAAAGTTATAACTGCTTCTGCCCCGCCCCCCCAAACACACACACCCCTTGAAATATACCAGGCGTGCTGGTGATAAGTGGCCTTCCTCTGCACTGTGAGCAGTTCAGCAGAACCCCTGGCCTCCGCCCATTGGGTACCACTTGCATCCCTCCCCGAGCTGTGATGCTAAAAATGTCTCCACACAGTGCTCGTTCAGTAGGGTATGATGGCCTCCTGTTGAGCACTGCTGGGGTGTAATGATGGATGTGCAAACACTGGGTGGAAAGAGATGCAACGTTTCAGCACCTTTCAGCTTGACCTCTAAAACACCCTCCCCAAGGGAAGAGAATACACTGTGTCCTCACCCCGGCCCCACTAACACAGACACTCTGCTCAAATGCACGCCTGCTTCCCAGTCCTCAAGACTCGTGATCCTGACTCTCTTGTTGTTGAGTCGCTAAGTCATGTCCAACACTTTGCGACCCCATGGAGTGTAGCACACCAGGTTTCTCTGTCTTTTACCATCTCCCGTAGTTTGCTCAAACTCACATCCATTGAATCGGTGATGCCATCCAACCATCTCATCCTCTGTCATCCCCTTCTCCTCTGGCCTTCAATCTTGCCGAGCATCAGGGTCTTAATCAAAGAGTTGGCTCTCCACATCAGGCGGCCAAACCACTGGCGCTTCAGCGTCAGCTCATCCAGTGAATATTCAGGGTTGATATCCTTTAGGCTTGACTGGTTTGATCTCCTTGCTGTCCAAGGGACTCTCAAGAGTCTTCTTCAGCACCTCTATTGTGACTCCTTACTCAGTCTCCTTTTTGATTCTTTCTGGACCGCTCGCCTTCCGACAACCATGGATCTGTGTCTCAGCTGACCTTCCGCTCCATGGCTGGTCATCCCAGACAGGCCAGCCTCCTCTAGCCCACCTCCTGCATCAGAACCTGCCCTCTCCCCACGTCTCCTTTCTGGCCTATAGCTTCCCCCCTACACCTGGTGGCAAGAAGCCTCACCTCTCCCAGGGATAATGGCAAGAGTTATGACCAGGCTTCTAAGAAGCACCTCTGCCACCTTCAGAAGGTAGAGTGTTGGTCAGATACATGTGACAAATGTTTATGTTGTTATCAGAGAAAAGTGGAGAGGGAAAGGAGAGACAACAGGTGATACAAGAGAGGAAAAAATTACATAAATGACATAAAAGGAGAGGTCAAGGGCCCCAACACTAGGAGGATGGGATACAGGGCTCTGATCTGTTGGATGGGGTTTGTGACTTGAGAAGAGTTCAGTTGGTTCACATGTGACACAATCTGGATTGGTTTGCAATGTAAAATGCTGGCATAAGGATTAGCCAGGGCTGTGTGCATGCCTGCTAATTCCCTTCAGTCATGTCCGACTCTCTGCAACCCCATGGACTGTAGCCTTCCTGGCTCCTCTGTCCATGGGATTCTCCAGGCAAGATACTGGAGTGGGTTGCTATTTCCTTCTTCAGGGGATCTTTCCAATCCAAGGATCGAACTCGTGTCTCTTATGTTTCCTGCATTAGCAGGCAAGTTCTTTACCAGTAGTGTGACTTGGGGAAAGCCCAAGTCAGGGCTAAGATAAACTTATATATTGAAAAGATACATGGAGAAGTCTCTCTGTGATTAGTGTTTTGATAAGTTTGCTCGATTGATTTTTTTTTTTTTAATCTCAAAGCACCCATGTTTCCTTGTGGACCATGTTATTCCTGAGGAAGGAAGTCACCGAGTGTAATATTATCCCCATGTTATGCAAAATATATCTAAGCCGCCTCCATGCTCATGACCATAATGAATGTGTCAAACTTTGCTGAAAATCTTGTTAAAAAGTGCATTTCCTTCCTTCTAAGAAGCATTCCTCTGACAACAAAACTCTGATTCAAAATTCATAACCTCCTTAAAAGTAGGACTCCTTTGAATAAAACCATGCATCCTCAGACGTGCAAACATTTTCATATCCACGTAATATACTTTTCTCATTCACTGCAATTTGTCAGTATGTACTTTCCCCCCCCCCCCCCCAAATCAACCGTCCATGGAGGACTCTGGGCTCCTTTTTCCACAGAGAACAGCTGGGGATGGAGAAGCAGAGAGGTGAGATGCCTCCATCTCCTCTCTGAAGAGGATGCAGTGGGAACCAACGCTGTGGGGGTGGCCGGGACTCCTAAAATTGCACCCACATGCCTCTGGGCTTCTGTTTATCCCAGGGTTCCTTTCTCTCCTAGTCTGCTGACTCCCAGCCTTTGATTGACTTACAAAGTGAAGTATAAATTATGTCTTCTACTGCCTAGCAATTAACCATTAAGGAACAGTGCAATCAAAATACAAAGACAGAGGACATTCATCTCCAACAAGGGACCACAGGAAGAAAGCATCCTCTGACCCCTTAAGCTTCGGGTTTACAGTAATGCCCTTGGCTGCAGGTCTGGCCTTTTAAAATGATGACACTATTTACTGCTTGCACCATCTGAGCTTCATCCCCTGCATAAAGCACTCAGAGACTGCCAAAGACATCTTCTTCATTTCTCCAAACCTTCACCTTTTCAATCGCCTCTCTCTCAGAGAATCATTTCTCTGCTCTATGCAGTAATATTGGTACAGAGGCTGTCAATTGTGCAAGTGAATGGCGATGAAATAATTAGCAGCTCAAAGTGGGAATTTCCTATGAGCAAACTCCAATACACTAAAAATGAGAGATGTGATGAACCTAGGCTGTCGGTGGCATTACCTATAATAAGGACTATCTTTCAAGTTGCAAGCTAATTTTCCAAACTCACTCTTTTATCCTAATGCAGTTTTTCTTCCCCACTCTTTAATGTTGATTTTTTTTTTCCCAGCTTAACATCTCATCAAAAGATAGCATTTTTTTTGTTCATCCTTGATTTGGAAACATTAATTCTTTAATTTACCTATTCTTACTGTTAAAATAATACATGCTCATCACAGAAAATGTTAAAAGCATAAAAATGTACAAAACGGAAAAAAACAAATCTCCTTACTATCAGATCAGCCAGAGACAATCACTATTATAAATTTCGCAGTATTTCCAATCTACGCTACTGTGCACTTTTAACATATATGAGAAATGACTATATATACAACTTTGCTGAAGATAAATTTTTGTGAAACTGCTGAAGAGAAAGGAAATGGAGCCCCCCTTTCATTGATTGCATGTAGTCAAAGCAGGCGTGCCAATGGGAGAAAAGGACAAGGGAGGGTTTTATGTGATTAATCTGAAATGAAGATTAAAATCATTGTTAGCTGCAAAACAAGGAAATTAAGAGATTGTCACAAACAACCTGAAACAGCTCAACGGGATCCATTAAGATTTTTAACAGCTCAGTGAAATCTAACATCTACCTGACAGCCGGGAAGGGAAGGGAAGGGGAGGGGAGAGGCCTTCACTTGGATTCTCTTTGTGCATTAAACAAACTCTTTTTTTTTTTTTAACTGATTGATGGTCCAAGAAAGCTGAACTGACCTCCACCTTCAATTAACTCAGTTTGAGATCATGCCTATCCCCGCCACAGTTTGTCTTCATAATCTGGGGTAATCAGAGCTTTAAAGGCTCCACGAGGCAAAAAGCGGCGTATGTGCGCTGTGTGCACAAGAGAGCGTGGAGTGGGGAAGCGTCGTGTCATCTATGAAGGATGAGAATGATGTGCTACCTGTAGCGACCCCAGATGAACAGGTGCACGCGCGCTCCCAGCACAGGCAGGAGAGCATCAATCTAAATGTTTCCTGAAATGATGTTGGCACGGGGCCCACCTTAGCTCCAGAGCCCCCAGTGGCCTCCTTGCTCAGGACTCTGGTTTCAGAAATTTGGTACACATGGACCTGTACGAACTGTCCCTTCTTTGCCTTCTCTGCTCCTTCTCTGCTCCTTCCTTGTCCCTCTATCCCCCCTCAACATCTACCGGAGTGGGCAACATGCAGAGACACAGGTAGGTGATGGAGAAGTCAGGATGAACACAGCCCAGTTCTAGGCTCTAAGGGACTCACATGACAGTAGGGAAGTTTTACACAAGAAGGCAAACAATACAACAGTTTAACAAGAGCAACCAGTCCGTCCTAAAGGAGATCAGTCCTGGGTGTTCATTGGAAGGACTGATGCTGAAGCTGAAACTCCAATACTTTGGCCACCTCATGCCAAGAGTTGACTCATTGGAAAAGACCTTGATGCTGGGAGGGATTGGGGGCAGGAGGAGAAGGGGATGACAGAGGATGAGATGGCTGGATGGCATCACCTATTCGATGGGCATGAGTTTGAGTGAACTCTGGGAGCTGGTGATGGACAGGGAGGCCTGGCGTGCTGCGATTCATGGGGTTGCAAAGAGTCGGACACAACTGAGCGACTGAACTGAACTGAACTGAACAAGAGCAAGGCTCATGCTGGGAGGTGTAAGAAAATCCCAGAGTGCTTCAGGGAGGGGACTTTGGCTGTTGCCAACAAAGTCAAATTTCCTATTGTGTGTTCAGAATTGAAGGTTTAGAACAAAGTTTAGAAAATCTAAGAAAAATTGCCTTGGGCAGAAGGGAAGTGACTGGAGTTATTACAAAGATAACCCTGAGGATGGAAGGAACACTGCCCACACTGGGGATAACCCACCACAGTGAACATTCTGCAAATGGTCTTTGGTTCTGGGAGAGGAAGGATCCAGGCTTGTACTCTTGCTCCAAAATTACTTTGCATCTGGTCCCCAGAGATCGCAATGCAAAGATTCTCCCAGATGGAGATCCTTCATGGCTTTCAGATAATACTCAAGGACAAAATCCAACAAGGGATTTGGGATTTGGGGGAAATCTTATCAATGGAAAGCTTATCAGGCTTTCAGAGAAACAACTAACTGCTCCAAGATACAGACAATGTGAATGCCAATCCTCTCCTTGTGTCATCCTACAGGAGTGAGGTCCCATTTCTCACCTGACTTTATTGCCCCATATTCACAGGTACCTCGGTGGCTCAGATGATAGAGAATCTGCCTGCAATGTGGGAGACCCGGGTTTGAACCCTGCGTGGGGAAGATCCCCTGGAGGAGGGCATGGCAACCCACTCCAGTCTTCTTGCCTGGAGAATTCCATGGACAGAGGAGCCTGGTTGACTACAGTCCATGGAGTCACAAAAAGTCAAACACAGCTAAGCAACTAACACCTTCTTTCACTTTTCCTCCAAAGAACAGTTCATAGTAGGTCTTCCCAGTCTGAGAAATCTCCTTACAAGATGCCATCCTTTCTCTGTTTACTGTAATGAGAATGGTTTAGTGAAGTTTAGCAAGAGAGTCTGCTGGATTTATGTCCAGGCTCAGTCCCTCACTAGGTGCAATGGGGCATGCTCAATTGTCTCTCCAAGTCTCCATCATCTGACTGTAAAATGGGGAAAATGAAAGTGCTTCCCTCGTGAGGTTCAGGGCATGATGCATAACCATGCCCTGTAAGTCCTCAGCCAATATTAGATATCATTATGACCTAGAAATCAGATTACTCTTATTACAAGGCCAAAAGGAGCCCTTTGGGTCTAATGTAATTGGTTTTAGGCTTTGATCTCTGGTCCTTATTTAACCTTGACCATTCACTCATTTGTCAAATATTTTCTGAGCTTCTTCTTAAGGATTAGGTATTATTGACACAGCTTTCTAAAGGGGAAAATACACGTCTCAAGAAGTTCTGTTTTCTGTGTGTCTACCATCAAACTACAGAAAGTAGAAAGAAAGCAGACAAAAAACCCATTCTCCTAACAGGTAAGATGAATCAATTTATGTTTGGCTTGCGGAAACTTGTATTTGATCAAGTATAAAGACAGAATCAGTAGACAGGCCATGCAGGAAGAGGAAGAGAGAAGATTCAACAATGACTTTGAACTCAGGAGAATGATTTGCAGAAATTTAAGGTGAGGGACAATCATTTAGAATGTGCATCACAGAATATGCACAGAAAGGCGGTGTTCGCAACAATATCCCAAGACAAATGGCACACCCACTTATTGGAATTTCAGCATTACTTTCTCGGTCATGGCAATACTTAAAAATCTGGGAAACTAATTTAGGTCCAAGAGCTTTCCGGGTAGCTCAGATGGTAAAGAATTGACCTGCAATGCAGGAGACCGTGGTTCAATTCCTGCATCAGGAAGTTCCTCTGGAGAAGGGATAGACTATCCACTCCAGTATTCTTGGGTTTCCCTGTAAATAATCCACCTGCAATGTGGGAGACCTGGGTTCTGATCCCCCAGTTGGGAAGATCCCCTTGTAAAGGGCATGGCAACTCACTCCAGTCTTCTTGCCTGGAGAATCCCCATGGACAGAGGAGCCTGGCGGGCTGCAGTCCATGGGGTCGCAGACTGAGCAAAACTGAGTGGCTAAGCACAGCCCAATTTCGTTCCAAAGTCAGTTATTACAGCATAATACCTGTTCATTTCCTGTTTATAAGGAAATTTCATAATGACGGAGTAGGGCACCATTTCCTGCTCAAGGGCATCTTCCAGACCCAGGGATTGAACCTGTGTCTCTCGCGTCTCCTGCATTGGCTGGGGGATTCTTTACCACTAAGGTCACCTGGTAAGTCCAATGATGACAACAGCGGACATTAAACTGCTGCAGCAGGACAAGGCGCTGAGGAACACTGAAGGTTTCCATCCAGTGTGCTTTTTTTTTTTTAATTTTTTGGCCATGCCATGTGACATAGTTCTCTGACCAGGGATCAAACCCAAAGACCCGGCAGTGGAAGCACAGTCTTAACCACTGAACTGCCAGGAAGTCCCCACACAGCACACTTTTCTCATTTTACTTTTCCTTTAAAAGCACAGGTTTCAGTTTAGAGTTCTTAGCACATCACATGTGCCTACACTCTCTCCCAAAAAATCTTTTTACAGTGCCCTCTTTTTATTCTGAGTTTTCGCCTCTCCTCTTCTTTTGTAGTGTAACTTCTTTCAGAAAAAAAAAAAAAAGGTGGGGAGAAGGAAAAAGCAACAAAACAAGTGAGGGAGAAAGGAAGGAAGGAATTAACAGTGAAAAGAAAAATAAGTTTCCCTTTCCATCAGATTGGGCATTTCCCCGCAGACCAGCAACTGGATTCAAGAACGATCTGAGAATGGGTACTTTGATCATCAGGGCCCTGAGCTCTATAAACTCTTGGGTGATCTTCCTGGCTCAATAAAATCAAGGACGTGCCAGGGCTGTGTTTTGATGTGGAGAAGGCTGAGAAATAAATCCACCTAATGGAAAATTACAGGGGAGCTGTTCTTCCTTTGCATAAATGAGGAACTCAAACAATTTGGTTTTGAGGACGCTGCTGCACATTGTTCTAAAAAGTAGACACGGCTTTTGTTGTCTCGTTACGGGATGATAAATATTCATGCTGGTGAATTACCACGCACTAATGGCCCAATATCTGGCACACCTGTTGTGACCCGTCTCGAAAATAGCAGCGACAGTTTAGGATGACAATGCTGGCAGGTGCTAACAATGGGATATTGTGACAAGTGCAGAGGAACAACAAACCTCCAGCTTCTGATTAATCCAAGGTTTCTCAAGTGAGCCCATCTCTCCGGTGCTCATCTTCAGAAACGCTTCCCATTTTTCAAACCGGGAGAGATTTTGAAGCCCTTACATTAGCTCTCAGCAGTCATTCATGTTTCTGCATTCACGTGTCTCACACATATTTTGCAACTGTAGGGGTTGCATGTTTGAGCTCTGGAGCCACGCTCTCTGAGTTCAAAGCCTTGGGGTACCACATCCTAGCTGTTTGGGTTCTGGCATGTCACATAGCCACCTGGGTCTTCTTTTGCGGTTTTTTACAAGACAGGGGCAGCCAGAGGATGAACCTTCATAGTGGGGAATCTCAAGCTGCATGGCACTGACAGTTGGGGCTAGATCTATCTGAGACTGAGGATGTCCTGTGCATCTCAGAATGTTGTGTCCAACACCCCTCGCCTACACCCACTAAATGGGCATTACCGTGTCTCAAATAATAACAGTTTGACCAAGAATGCCCCATGTTCTTTTTACCAACTGCTAATAGGCTTAGCAATTTTTTTTCCCCCTACAGGGAAAGGTCAATTTTTCAGCAACGACAAAATTTTAATCATGTGCTTCATTGTCATTTTTCTCAATAATTTTTTCACAAGACAATAGATAATCTTTTTTCCTCAAAACTTTTATTGTCTCAATAATTCTGATGTATCTGAGGCAAAGGTATTCAATGATGACTTTTCTTTCCAAACCACCAATTTTTCAAAAATCCATTTGTGAGAGCGCTGTGCTAACCACCCAAGGAGATGCAACCAATGTCAGCCCCAACCTCCAGTAACTCAGGAAATGCGGGAAAACAGAATTGTAAGCATGCCGGGTTCCCACATTCAGGCTTCTGCTCAAGGAATCAGATTACTAGGTGGTTCTGAGGCATCTAAACCAGCGATCTGCATGTCCACCAACAGTCACAAAGTCAGGAGTGCTGTTTACGACCAGCACTTTCTTCTAAAGAGAAATAAATGAGAACATATCCAAGTGAGTGTGGAACATCCATTCCATTAATGTAGGTGAGTGCTCATCGCAATGGGAATGCATTTCTTATTAATGGTCACAGTAAAAAAAAAAAAAAAGAATTCAAACACATCAGTAAAAGTTTCCATTTGAGAACTCCAGTCTAATAAACCAAGAAGAAAGACAGCTTGAATAGGGTGCTGATTTAAGGGCACATGGTGATTTATGAGCATTGTGAACTAAATAAAGGCTGTCCCCCCGCAACCAGAGAGAACCACCAAGCCTCTGTTTAAAGGCCAACATGGAAGAATGAAGTCCAGGAGACTGACCAGAGGAAATCCATGAATGCATTCTTCTACCACAAAAGTTTATGAAAGTTTTCCACATTAGTTCCGTGTATACACTCCTTCTTTTCTTGAGGACGCAACCTCTCTCCATGAAGATTAAAATTTTTAACTTGTAGAATATGGAAACTGCCTACTATTTGACCACTGTGACAGGATCATTTTTTGACTGTGCTATTAGGAAAAGATTTTAATCACTCCATCTGAAAAATCAATCACCATTCAAGACTAGTAACCAATTGCTTATTTTACGCCAAGGAACACGAACACTACCCATAATAAAAGCTGAGAGCATACTGTAAGGCTAGGCTCATCAAAAGTGACAGAACGGAAGATAATTTTCATTTGCTCATTTTTAAATCATAAATAGCATCCTTATCCATTATTTATCAATTTTCCAATTTAATTAATGGTTCTGGTAATAATTGCATAATTTCTATGGCCATAGAAAAAGCAGTCTGCATGTAGATAATAGGGAATTTTAATATTTATGAAGTTCAAAGTTTCCTATAAATAGAGAAATTCAGAAATTATCACCAGATCTAAAATTATATTGGGAGATAGATGAATAATTAATAACCAAAGCATGCGTTCATGGGGAACACACCAAACAGAAGTAATGAATGTATGCATCGCCGCATTGATCAAGCCACTCACGTAAGGTGGCTGCTTTCTTGTGGTCACCTCTGGACACACGGCTATCTAGAAGAACGGGCAACTTTGCTTGGACCTCAGGATAGGAAATGGCAACCCACTCCAGTATTCTTGCCTGGGAAATCCCATGGACAGAGGAGCCTGGTGGAATACAACCTATGGGGTCAAAGATTCGGACATGACTGAAGCAATTTAGTAGCAGCAGCAGAAACAGGATTATTATCATCGCTAATAGTAATTCTTGAACATAAGAGAGCAAAGCTGGCATTCTTGGGGTCTATCATGACCTACTGTCTCCTTTCCTTCTGACAGCATTCCTGATTTGTTCTTGGAAGGAGAGAACTGAATCAAGGAGCCAGCACACTAGGCTGGGCAAATTTGCAGTGAATTCTGATTCTCTAAGTTTCATTCCTCCATTCATTCATGTGAAATTGGCACACATTGCCTTGCCTCTCTATTAGAACAGGTGTCTCTGGGGAGCATGAATCCATTATTTCCAGCTTGCTGCCTGGGGAGCAAAGTTACTCATGTCAAGAGAAAGTCACCGGGCAGAGATGCAGGCTGGCTGTTGGAAGTTAAGTTGGAGCAGACCAAAGAGGAAGAGCAAAGAGTTGCGAGCTCCGTGTATGGTGGGTTTCCACACAGCTCCAGATGAATCTCCAGAAAAACCGATCAAGTGATGACTGGGAAGCACTCTGGGTCAGTCCAGCCTCCAGGGAGGGGATTGTGGCTGCAGGTAAAATTCAGTTATGGAGCCAATGGTTTCATCATTCATGCCTGCATAATGAAACCCCAATAACAACTCTGGAAATGGAGGCACAGTGGTGCTTCCTCATTGGTGGACATTTCAGTGTATCACGATGGTCATGCATCCAGTCTCCATGGAGACAGAAGCTCCTGTACCTGGGACCCTCCCAGTTCCTGCTCTGTGTACACTTCATCTGGCTGTTTATTTGTATCATTTATAACAAAAGGTTGGCACTAGCGGTAAAGAATCAGCCTGCCAATGCAGGCGATGTAAAAGACATGGGTTCAATCCCTGGGTTGGAAAATCCCCTGGAGGAGAGCATGGCAATCCACTCCAGTATTCTTGCCTGGCAAAGCCCATGGACAGAGGAGCCAGGAGGGCTACAGTCCATAGGGTCGCACAGAGCCGGACACGACTAAAGCGACTTAGCAAATGAAAGTACGGCACTTCCTCGAGTTCTGCAAGTTGTTTTTCAGCAAATAATTGAACCTGAATGGGGTGATGAGAAGTCCTGAATTTGGTGGGGCAGAAGTGTGGGTGGCTTGAGGACATTAAGAACTGTGGCTGGCATGTGAAGTGGGTTCAGTCTTGTGTAGGACTTTGCCCATGACTTGTGGCATCTGTGCCAAGTCCAGGTAGTTGCTGTTGGAACCGAACTGACCCTCAGTACACCTGGTCATGTCGGAGAAAAGGTGTCCAAGGGCAGGGGGAACACTAGTAGCGTCCTCGACAGCAGCGTGAACCATCAGTTCCCCTTCCACTAACATGTGTGCATACATGTCGGGCACGGTCAGTCACTCAGTCGTGTCCAACTCTTTCTGACCCTGTGGACTGAAGCCCACCAGGCTCCTCTGTCCATGGGATTCTCCAGGCAAGAACACTGGAGCAGGTTGCCATTTCCTACTCCAGGGGATCTTCCTGATCCAGGGTTCGAACCCACATCTCCTGTGTCTCCTGCAATGACAGGTGGATTCTTTACCACTGTGTCATCTGGGAAGCCCCTCTATCAACACAGGAGTGATAAAGGGGGCAGTGACTAAATTCTGGGGTTAATCAGCAGAGACTATTCAGATAGTACATGGTAAGCCCTTAGCCAGCCCCTAAACACTCAGTCAATGAGCCCTTTTATCCCTAATTATGAGATGAGAAAACCGAGGCTCAGAGATACTAGGATAATGTCTGCAGGATGTGGCAGAACATGGCTGTTCCGTCCCAGGGCAGGTCAGTTTTCACCCCCACAGTCTGTCTCTCCTGTGAATACACTTTCTGCTGGTTCTGCACATCACATTCCATTCCCTTCTCCGGGATCTTCCCAATCCAGGGATCGAACCCAGGTGTCCTGTATTTGCAGGCAGATTCTTCACTGTGTGAGCTGCCAGGGAAGCCCCACAAAAGGCACTGCGTGTGCGCTAAGTCACTGCAGTCGTGTCCGACTCTTTGCGACCCTATGGACTGTGGCCCATGAGGCTCCTCTGCCCACGGGATTCTCCAGGTAAGAATATTGGAGTGGGTTGCCATGCCCTCCTCCAGGGGAGTTTCCTGACCTAGGGACTGAACCCATGTCTCTCTCTTACGTCTCCTGCCTTGGCAGGCGGGTTCTTTACCACTAGTGCCACCTAGGAAGCCCAACAAAAGGCACTAGAAGGTAATACAAACTCCACTTGAATAGACACGCAAGGTCCAACACGCCTTCCCGGCATCCTTGTGCTTCCATGTGCTTTGGTATGAATGGCAGTCCTTACATAAGGGCCTCAAAGAGATAAAACCTGGGGTAAAATGTCATTGGCATACAGCACAGGGAGGACTGGCTTTGGATGATTATTTTGTTGTACCTGCAAAGGCACGTCTATATGTGCCAACAGACACACACAGACGCATGATGCTTAAAAACCTAAACTGCACTAAAGAAAAAAGAAAGTTGTCAATTTGGCGATCCCAAAACCAACCCCAGGAATGTGAAACAAAGGCAGATTCCCAGAAGCAGGGCTTGTACTCCGCCCTCACCTTACAGAGCGCACAGCAGACTGGGAAGGAGGGACAGCAGCCAGCCTCTGGCAACGGCTGATTTCAGATGCTTCACAGGTGCTCACACCTTGTTTTTCTGAGCAGGATCAAATCCTAGGATTTTAAACCCAAACTCTCCAAGAGCACAGCCACAAGACTCTCAAGGACAAAATGATTATCTCAGATCTCCAGAAACTGAGCTATGTACCAAACAGCTCTGGGAAGGGAAGGGTCGCTGGTGGATTTTGATTTCCCCTTGTCTTTGAAAGGATATAAATTTCTTGCTGGCTTAAGAAAGTGGTTTGTAGCTGGATGAATTCTAGTTAAAATCACAGACTCTCTCCTCTCAAGCAATCACTTGGGGACCAAGTTATGTTGTTCATTCAAATTATTCCTTTTATAATTTTTGACATTTTGCAGATATTTTAAGTTGTGTGTCTTAGCTTAAAGCAACTTTTTATTAAGGTAAAACATATATACTGAAAGTGCACAATTATAGAGACACTTTTAAGTAGCATTCATATGCATCTTAACTTTTAAGTAGAAAATCAATTTCTGGTTTTCTAGTTTCTACATGTCTGCTAAAATCTATCTCTGTTATAAAGCATTAATATAGTCAAAGCTATGGTTTTCCCAGTAGTCATGTACAGAGGTGAGAATTGGACCATAAAGAAGGCTGAGCACAGAAGAATTGATGCTTTCGAACTGTGATGATGCAGATGACTCTTGAGAGTCTCTTGGACAGCAAGGAGATCAAACTCGTCAGTCCTCAAGGAAATCAACCCTGAGTATTCACTGGAAGGACTGCTCCTGAAGCTGAAACTCCAAAACTTTTGCTATGTGATTTGAAGAGCTGACTCATTGGAAAAGACCCTGATGCTGGGAAAGACTGAGGGCAGGAGGAGAAGGGAGTGACAGAGGATGACATGGTTGGATGGCATCGCCAACTCAATGGACGTGAATTTGAGCAAACTCCAGGAGATAGTGAAGACAGAAGAGCCTGGTGTGCTGTAGTCCATGGGGTCACAGAGAGTTGGACATGACTTAGCAACTGAACAAGTAATATTGAAAGTAATGCATGATGAGATACCCATGAATTCATCCATGTATTCAAACCACGGACACTTATGGAGTGCCAAACATGTGCCTGGCAGTGATGTACATCAGTGAATAAAACAGAAATGGTCCCTACCTTCAGGGCACCTACAGAGAGTGGAGTAGAAAGATACCAAAAGAAAACAGTAATATAAATACGTACATAATGATTAACTGACAAGAGCTACAAAAGAAAGATACAGGGTGTGAGGACAGAGAATAACAGGACAATGGCTTACGTTTAGGGGTGAAACCAATTAAAATGCAAACACAAAGCAAGGTCATTTCCTACGTGCACCTATCTTTCAGCTGTGAATTCAGTCTCTCCAGCATCTCATCCTTTTGTAGTGGGAACCTGCCACAGCCTCCACAAAGGATGTGCTTGTAAATATCTGAGATGAAGGAAAGAGAGAGAAACTGGCTTTGAGGTCCAAGCATGGTATACAACATATGGAAACGCTCAGGTGTAGATTGTATATTCCTTCTATTTCAAAGCCTATGAAGGGTGAAAGGATCTGTCTGCCATAACAGGATGAGAGAGAAAAGATGAGCTAGGAGCACCTGCTGAATTAAAACCTAGAGCTTATCTTGATGGGAAATCTAGTGCATTAAAAACATATGCCAGCGCCGCAACTACTGAGCCAATGCTCTAGAGCCCAGGGGCTGAAAGTACCGAGCTTCAGAGCCACAGCTGTTACTGAACTCCAGGCATCTAGAGCCTGTGCTCTGCAACAAGAGAAACCACTGCAACGGGAAGCCCACACACCGCAACTAGAGAAAGCCCACATGCAGGAACGAAGACCCGGTGCAGCCCAAAATCAGTAAGTGCAACATACATAAACTACAGAAAATAACAGCACCTAGATCCAGGCTATTAAACACAGAGTAAGTCAGATACAGCCCACTACATAATTTAAAGTACCTTTCTTATTCCTTAAAACACATCCATTTTGTGTTCATGGATGGCACTCTCTAGAATGAAGGGTTTCTCTTTCCAGGGATCTGTTCCCAAACACTGGTGTCTACATATATGGACCACCTACATGGTGTGAGGATCTATGACTTATTTTATTTCCTGTGTGCCCGCCCCCCACACACACATGGATGGTTCCTACTGCGATGAAATTCCTATTTTAATCTGGTACTTTTCCTTCATGACGCTTGTAATTCATTCAAGATACATTTGTTTAATGCAAGTCCCTCCTGAGAGCTGTAAGTCAAAACCGTGATGGCTCACTTCCAGCTGCTCCCCCAGTTCTCAGGAGGGAACACAACGCTCTCTCCCCAGCTCGTGCCTGCTCGTCCTCTCTCTCCTTCTCTGTCGGGGGGCTTTCTTGCAGCTGTTCTGGCTCTCGGTCGTGTCCGACTCTTTACAGCCCCGTGGACTGCAGCACGCCAGGCTCCTCTAGAAGTCCTTCACTATCTCTAGAAGTTTGCTCAAATTCATGTCCATCCAGTTGATGATGCCATCCAACCATCTCATCCTCTGTCATCCCCTTCTCCTCCTGCCTTCAATCTTTCTCAGCATCAGGGTCTTTTCCAATGAGTCGGCTGTTTGCATCCAGTGGCCAAAGTATTGAAGCTTCATAGATATACACAAAGATAAATTTGGAAGTATGGTTTAGTCTCTTAAGTCATGTCTGACTCTTGTGACCCCACGGACTGTAGCCCTCCAGGCTCCTCTATCCATGGAATTCTCCAGGCAAGAATACTGCAGTGGGTTGCCATTTCCTTTTCCAAAGTATAAACATATCACCATAGACATACAGAGACTTGGATTAGATATGGGCATATAAACAAAGGGCTTCCGAGGTGGGGCAGTGATTAAAAAAAAAAAAAAAAATCTGCCTGCCAATGCAGGAGACGCAAGAGATTCGGGTTCGATTCCTGGGTTGGGAAGATCCCATGGAATAGGAAATGGCAATCCACTCCTGTATTCTTGCCTGGGAAATCCCATGGGCAGAAGAGCTTGGCCGGCGGCAGTCCATGGGGTTGCAAAGAGTCGGATGCAATAAAGGCACAGATATATAACAGTATAGCTATGGACACGGATGAACATATAGATACAGAAATAAAGGTATAGAGACACAGAGTATAGAGACATTCTGCTAGACACAGATGTATAGACACACATACAGACAGACATATAGGTACTATTTGATGAGTAAATGGATAGCTCCTGGCCACTTTGCTTATATATTGATCTTAACCATTCCCCATCAATGATACCCCATCATAACACCAAGTATTTGTGGACCACTCATCATTTTCCTAACCCCTCTCAAAGCAGGTTGCCTTATTTGGACCTCAGCAGTCCACCGATGTCCACAATCTGAGCAGGCATTCTAGCGCCCATTTCAATGATGAGAAGCAGAGCTCCTGTTCTGCCCAAGTCACAGGGACAATAGGCAGATCAGCCATTGGATAAACACACAACAGTTAATTTCAAGTCACGGTTCTATTCTTCACTCCTGACATCAATCGGCCCATTCAAGTTCTTCTGCCCCCAAGTGTTCCTGACCTCAAAAAGAAGTGTAGTCTTTCAAACACCCTTTCCAATAATGCACTCCCAGAATGATGTATGTTCAGAATTGTCAATCTACAGCATCATTTTCTGACCCATCCACAACTTGGCTTAGGATGGGGACAAGATGAGCTCTTCAAAATTCCATTACTGTGGAGATGCCAAGTATCAATAACGTGCTTTAACAAGAAAAAAAAAAAAAAAAAAAACCTGAATTTCCAGAAATAGTTCAGCAAATGGAGAAAAGAGAAGGAATTGACCTCCAAATAACCCTACAAGTATTATATATTTCCCTTCCACAGGCAAGAATTATGCTTTATCCATTTTTCTGTTAAGCAAATAACAGCACAGCATTAACGACTTTCATGTTTGTCTAAATTTTATGTTTCTTTTGGCAGAGTGCAATGCTGCAAACACAGCTTCTGAACACGCTTCTTCTTCTGCTCAGGGAGAGGCCACTACAGTTGGATTATATGAAGGAGCAATGGCGGTGAAAGACTGAAGCCCTGGGAGATGAAACGTTGCATAAAATTCATGGTTGTTGCCTCAGTAAAGAGAATCTGAGATAGCGAGAGAAATGCTATAAGAACTGACCATTCTATTGCATAACTGATCATTCTAACAAGCTTGAGATTGCATGATGCCATCTTGCAAAATAAACAGTCCTCGGTGTTACCACCTTAGGAAAAGTCGAGGAGGCATTCATTGCTGAGCTCTGAGTATTCTACACGACACGCAAGAGGCATCGCTGTCACCCAGAGGGAGCAGTTTCTCCAGATAATACTGAATCCTTGGTTTGCCTGGCTTTTCACTCTCCTACACACAGAATTTGGGCATCCAAGGTGTAAATAACCTTGGGCACATATGGTGCATCACTCTTGTGCACATTCAATTTTAGTCTGTAGAAAGTGGGTTAAACAATGACACTTTATAATAAAGGCAGCTGGCCTCCCTGATATATGAGTTTCATGGATCATTATTAAATAAATCCCTATAACTACTAGAATTACTGGAGCAACTATAACACTAGTTCTGGCAAAAGGGCCAGACCCCAAGTCAATGACTTGTTCTTCTGCAGCATGACAGCTTGCCTTTTAGAGTGAAAGAAAGTGAAAGTCGCTCAGTCGTGTCCAACTCTGTGACCCCATGGATTATACAATCCATGGAATTCTCTAGGCCAGAATACTGGAATGGAGTTCCCTCATCCAGGGGATCTTCCCAACCCAGGGATTGAACCCAATCTCCTACATTGCAGGCAGATCCTTTAACAGCTGAGCCACCACAGGGAAGCCTTTTAGAGGGTCCACTCTAATTTGATTCTAGTGTTGGATACCACTTTGTGGCGGTGTTTAGTTGCTAAATCGTATCTGACTCTGTGATTCCATGAACCGTAGTTCACCAGGCTTCTCCGTCCATGGGATTTCCCACAAAAGAATGCTTGGGTGGGTTGCCATTTCCTCCTCCAGGGGATCCTCGCAACCCAGGGATCAAACCTGTATCTCCTGCATTGTCAGCTGGGTTCCTTATTGCTGAGCCACCAGGGAAACCTGCTAGACACCATGACCCACATCGATATCTGGTTCTCTTTTCCTTTCTGGCCACAGGAAACTTGAGCTCCAGATCTCCTGTGTTGGGTGGGGCCAGTTACAAGTCCTGACCAGTAAGCTTCACTTGTAACTGAAGCATGAAGGAAGTCATGCACCCCAGATGACACAGCTATAAGACAGGAGCATGAATCTCTGAGGCACTATTTGTAGGACAGCCCTTCTCAGCCCAGGCTTCCCAAGTGACTCAGTTGGTAAAGAATACATTTTCCAATGCAAGAGAAATGGGTTCAATTTCTGGGTCAGGAAGATCCCCTGGAGAAGGACAGGGCAACGCACTCCAGTATTCTTTCCAGGAAAACCCGATGGACAGAGGAGCCTGGTGGGCTACAGTCCATGGGATTGCAAAGAGTCAGACACAACTGAACACAGTGCATGCATGCACTTCCTGACCTGCACTGGATATAATAAAAACTCGGTCATATGAAGCTACTGAGATCTGAGAGTCAATCTATTCCTGTAGCTTACTGATTCTCCAAATCCAATTCTCCAAAGGATTCATGCCTCAGCCTCAAAAATACCTTCAAAATGCGATGAAAGCCCAGCCATTTGCTTGTGTGACTGGATAGCAGATACATCAGAGGAGTCTTAATAGCATTTATAAACATGATAAATATGTTTGTGTTATCAAGCAGATTGCAAGATTTAAAACAAGTTTTATAGTGAAATAGGAATACCAGACTCACCCAAAGCCTTTTAATCACTCTGTTATGCAAGCATAAATATTTAGCAGTTCAATTATGCCCGGTCTCAGCACTCTTGCTATAGAATTCACATGAGGTTATATAAAGAGAGTAGCAATAAAGAAAGTTACTTGGAGGTGGGGGGTTCCCCTCTTGTTGAATCACTAAGTTGTGTCCAACTCTTTGCGACCCCAAGGGCTGTAGCCCACCAGGCTCCTCTATCCACAGGACCCTTTGCCAGTTCTTAATTCTCCCAACCTAAGATGGCCAGGCTTCTCCCTTTCAAAGCAGGAATAATCTAAGGAGTAGGTGTTCCGGGAGCTGTCTTCTGACACTCACCCTTCAAGTTGACCTCAGTTTCTGCCAAAATTTGCTCTCCTCTGTGGCAGAGTGAAACTCTTAGCACAGCTGAGAAGTCCAGCTCAGGAAAGAATCTGCGAAAAGGCTACAGTGACCAATCACCCCAATTTCCTGGGCCCTCTTTCAGTTTTATCACTGAAGACTCCACATCCCTGAAAACTCTTCACTATCCAGTAAATGAGGGCCACAGGTCACCCTAAAAAAAGGGGAAGGAGAAGCATCAGATGCCAATAACCCATTCTGGTCTGAAATGCTGCTGAGTAGGTAATCCACCTGGTCCCTTCCTTTAGCAACTCTTTTTTTAATTTCCTTTAATTTTTTGAAAACAATGTTTGATGTGGACCATTTTTAAAGTCTTTATTGAATTTGTTATCATATTGCTTCTGTTTTACATTTCTTTTTTTTTTTTTTGGCCTTGAGTCATGTGGAGTCCTGGGGCTTCCCTGGTGGTTCAGACGGTAAAGAATCTGCCTGCTGATGCAGGAGATGCAGGTTCGATCCCTGGGTGGGAAAGATCCCCCAGAGAAGGAAATGGCTACCCACTCCAGTATTCCTGCTGGAGAATTCCATGGACAGAGGAGCTTGGCAGGCTAAGTCCATGGGGTCGCAAAGGGCTGGACAGGACTAAGCAACTGAACAGCAGCAGCCAGCAACTAGAATATAAGATCTCAGCTAGAAGGGAGTGGATATATGTGTGTATACGGCTGGTTCACTTAGCTACACAGTAGAAACTTAACACTGTACTTGACACTGAGACTTTAACATAACACTGTAAAGCAACTCTATGCTAATAAAAAATAATTCAGAGAAACAATGTCCTGCTCTCAGTCCCTTTCTGGACCCCAGCTCTCGGCTTTTAACACCTGAGCCTCCAATCCATAAATTAAATAAATAAATCAACGAACAAGCAAATAAACAGAAATTGAGAAGGCAAAGGTGGAACATTTTAAAACGCCATGTATTAAAGCACATAAAGCGTGTCTCCTGAAGCTTTGATTAGCCTTTGTATTTCAGCTCACTGCTTCAGCCACAATTATACCTGGCTACAGCCACATTCTTCTCACATGTATTTTAGGTTCTAGAATGGATATGCAAAAAGAACTGGCTGCAATGGGAGTGGAAAGCAGAAACCCAAGAAAGAAAGAAGCAATAATATTCAATATTGAAAATACATAGATATCTGCAAACGATTCCAAACTAACATGTTATTCAAACCACGTTACTCAATGCATGGGATCTCTGCAGAATTAAGGGGTGTGTGTGTCTATGTGAGTGTTGTACAGACAGTGGGAGACAGCGGCAGAGGACAGCAACCCAGTATAAACGTACAGATCAAGGACGCACTGAAAACCACCAAGCAGTAAGTAGTACTTAGCTTTTCTTTGGGTGCTATTTGGAGAAAAAGACTATATTTAATACTTCAACCATCCTTCAGTAGACATGGACTAAATTCCAATGAAATTCCTTTAAAAAAAAATAAAGTTAAAGGAGAACAAATCTGTTGGTTTTTGTTTGGCTTGGAAAATAATTAACCTAAATATCCGTGCTCATTTCATTTTCTCCCTGTGAGATACAAAAGGAGGAGATTTCGCTCATCAACTTTGGCTTCCCTCCTGGGAAGCATCCTTAAGCTCATTCTGCCCCAGTGGCCAGTGGTTGGGGATGAAGGTCAGATTTCTCTCTAAATCCCAGATTTACTGTGGTTGCGGTATAACCTCAACGGGTACTTGTGAAATTAATGGATGGACGGCCTTTCTTCAGGAGGGAAGCCAGAAGCACGTGGTTTTTTCTGCTGTCTTCTCCCATGCCACCTCACCCCTCCCACCAGGCAGAGACACAGTGGATGAGGCCAGAGGCACATGTCTACAAAGTCAGATAACCTGGCTCTGATTCTGTGGACTCTTCACCTCTTTGAGTATTTTTTCTTCTTATCAGCGAAGCAGGAACAATAGCACCACCCTTAATTAAGAAATTAATATTCAAAATAAATAAAGAACTCATACACCTCAACAACAAATAATCCAATTTTTAAAATGGGTAGAGAATCTGAATAGATATTTTTCCAGAGAAAGCCTGCATATGGCCAACAGGAACATGAAAAGATGTCCAGCGTCACTAATTATCAGGGAAATGCAAATTAAAAACACGACTAGATATCACCTCACACCTGTTAAAATAGCTGTTACTGAAAAGACAAGGAATACAAGTGCTGGAAATAATGTGGAATGAAGGAAATCTGTATTCACTATTGGGGGAACTATAAAGTGGTGTAGCCACTTTGGAAACAGAATGGAGGTTCCTCAAAAAATTAAGATTAGAATGAACATATGACCCACTGCTCCAATCCTGAGTATTTAGTCAAAGAACAAGAAAATACTAGTTCAAAAAGATATATGCACCCCTATGGACCGAGGAGCCTCGTAGGCTACAGTCCATGGGGTTGCAAATAGTCGGACACAGCTGAGTGATGTCACTTTCTTCTTTCTTTTCTTTATGTTCATGGCAGCACTGTTTGTAACAGCCAAGATACAGAAACAACCTACGTGTCCATCCATCAAGGGGTGAATAGGTAAAGAGGATGTGGTGTGTATATATATACACACATACACAACCCTAAATTGGCATGTTGTCTGTCACTGTCATTCAATTCAACATAAAATTTCCCCTATGATATCTTCTGTAATCCAAGAGTCATTTCGAGGTGTGTTATTCAATTTCCAAAAATTGAGGACTTTTCTAGATATATTATCATTACTAACTCCTAGTTTAATTCATCATTGTCAGAAAACACACCCAGTAATTTTTCAAATTTGAAACTGATTAAGATCTTGGGAGAATATTTCATGTCCACTTGAAAAGTGTGTATATTCTCCAGTTGCTGGGTATGAAAGCCGTTTATAGAGCTGTTTCTGTGCTTGCTATGCTTACGGTCTATGTTTTTTCTGTTCTTTTATTTCATAATATGTGTTTCTGTGTTTTGTATTTAAAGTGGGCTCCTTGTACACAGCATATAGTTGTCTCTTAAAAAAAAACAGTCTGAAAAGACTCTTCTTTTAATCTGAATGTCTAGTCCATTTATATTTAGTATAGGTATTGGTATAGTTGAACTAGTTTTATATTTGCTTTTTGTTTCTATTTGTCCTTTATTTTTGCTGTTGTTGCTTTGTCATTGTTTCTTTATTTCTCCTTTTCAATTTTCTTTGGTGTTAACTAAAATTTATATTATTCCATTTTAGTTTCTCTTGTACCTTTTAAACTATACACCTTTTTTATTGTATTAGTAGTTGCTCTGGAAATTAAATACATATCCTAACACAGCATAGTCTACCTAGCATTAAAACTATACTACTTCTTGTAAAGTGTAAGAAGATTTCAACAATGTAGATTTAACCTGTTCATCCTTTGTGTTTACATACGTCATAACCATCCTCCCCCCTCAAAAAACGAACCAAACAAAAAAAAACCCAGTGATATCATTCTCCTTTAAACAGCTACATGTATTTTCAAAAATAACAAAAGAAATAGCCTTTTATACGTATCCACATACATATCATGTTCAATGCTCTTCATTCTTGTCATTAAATATAAGTTCACTTGGGGTCATTTCTTTTCAACCTGAAGATTCTCCTTACATATTTCCTATAGTGCAGATGTCCTAGTGATGAAACCTCTGGTTTTATTTAAAAAAAAAAAAAAAGAAAACTGCCTTTATATCATCTTCTGTGAAGGGTACCCTTTATGAATTTAGAATTCAGGTCAGCAGATTTATTTCTTACTTAATTATTTAAAGTTTCATCCTATTTTCTTCTTGCCTCAAGTGTTTCTGATGAGAAGTTGACCATTATTAGCATTGTTACGCTTCTTATACTTAATGCCTATTTTCAAGATTTTTTAAATCTTTTGCCTTCATCACCGTTACCGTGATATGGATGCTAAAATAATACTAGCTGTGGTTTTCTTCATATTTGCCCTGCTTGAGATTTCCTGAGCTTCTTGAATTTAACTTTGAATTATTTCACCAAATTTGGAGAAATTTCAACTATTTTACACATCATTTGTCCTTCTTCTTTCTGGGACTCTAATTACCTGTAGGCTACACCACTAGATACTGTTCCACAGGCCACTGGTCTGTTAATAATTTAATCATATTTCTCTGTTCCCTGGATTGAATATTTTATAGTAATCCTTATTATGTTCACCAAGCTATTGTGCTACTCTCTCCAGCTACTAAACCCAACTAGCAAAGCTTTCATTAAAAGAAATTTTTTAAATTCTAAATAATAAATAAATTCTAAATCATAAATAAAAAATTTATTTTTAATTCTAAAAATTTCATTTTTATATGACTATGCATTTCTTTAAATTCCTACTCAAAGTTACAATACCTGTTTTAAAGTCCTTATCTGCTCATTCCAACATCACGGTCATGTAGGTATTAACTATTATTTTCTCAAGACCATGAGTTATATTTTTCTATTTCTTTTCACCTCTAGTAATTTTTATTTATTGATTTTATTTACACTGGACACTAAACCTCTAAAATGTAAGGGGAAGACCAATATAACCATGCAACGGCCACAAGGTAGAAAGTTATGGAGTCATTAATGCTATACTTTAAAAGGAATAACATGACTATATTATAAAAATGCAGGGATAAAAGACAAAGAAGAACTATAACTCAGAGTTTCTATTTGACATTGGGGAAGTTTGAATTTTTAAATTCTACTCTGTTGGAACTTCCCATCATTTCCATGATAAAAGTGCATTAGTTTAATACTCAGAATCTTTTATTTCCTTTGACAAAAATAACATCTTGTCTTCATTCCAATTCTTCTGTGATCCTTAGAAAATCATTCATCCCTATATGTTGCCTGGATATCACTTAGGAGACTTTCCTGTAGAATGATCAGCATCTCTCAGATCAGAAGCCCTCCGCCAAAATACTGCCTGTACCACTTAACCCAACCAAATGGCTATTGACTGGTCATTTAATTTATCTGAGACTCAATTTTCTATCTCTACATCAGTAGCAATACTATTTCTTTGAGAAAAGACCAGATGTAACAAGAGTGAAACCGGTTTTAAATAGGAACATAGGTCATCTAAGTGCTAGTAATCTTGCAATGATAAACAGTTCTAGGACTTTTGAATGGATAGTCTCTCATTCCTAACCTGATCTTTCTGCTAATGACATATGGGCCATTAGGCCTCTTTAGGGGACCTTGGCTGAGCCAGTTTGGTTTACAAGCATTTGGCTAACAACCTAATCACAGAGGACTGGCAGAGCATGTTTTATTTTTTGGTACCTAGTTGTTTATCCTGGAAAGTTTCTTTGAAATGTCTTAACAGCATTTATTCTCCTGTTCTTCTTGCTCCTTTACTTTGCATAATTTCTTACCCTTTCAGACTCACAAAGAAACAATTTTCCCCATTGCTATTTGGGGGGAGAATTTGGGGTTCTTTGAGAGAAGCAATATTATTTCTTCCCCCACTCTTAGCCACAGCCAAGTGACTGTAGTTCAGTTCAGTAAGTTCTCTTTTATTCACCCACATCGATTAATTCCTCTTTAAAAAAAAAATAGTTTCCACTCAAAGCCTTTCATCTGTTGATCTCAGCACTTCAGAAACTAATTAATCTTCACTCTATGCTTGCATCAGCATTATCCCTTTTGTTTTCAGATGAGCAAACAAACACTATGAAATTTAGCAGATTGCTCAAGGTCAAATAGAGTAGTATCTGAGCCTGATTTGAACTCAGAATCCCATATTTTCAAGGTTGGGGATGGAAACACAAGAAGGTGAAAAAAAGTACACAGTTGAGAGTGCCTGACACGCCTCACCATGCCTGCCTGCATCTCATGATGTCACTATAACTAGTGCTAATAGGGAGTGACATAGAGTATCCTCTTATAAACAGTTTCCAAAATGAAGTCGTTCCTCAAGATTCTTGATGAAAACACTGCAGGATATCCCTCCTATTTTGTTTCTTCCTTCCCTATGTAAGGTGATCACAATTCCCAGCTTGCCTGGGACAGTTCAGTTCAGTTCAGTCGCTCAGTCGTGTCCGACTCTTTGCGACACCATGAATCGCAGCATGCCAGGCCTCCCTGTCCATCACCAGCTCCCGGAGTTCACTCAAACTCATGCCCATTGAGTTGGTGATGCCATCCAGCCATCTCATCCTCTGTCATCCCCTTCTCCTCCTGCCCCCAATCCCTCCCAGCATCAGGGTCTTTTCCTATGAGTCAGTTTTTTGCAAGAGGTGGCCAAAGTATTGGAGTTTCAGCTTTAGCATCAGTCCTTCCAATGAACACCCAGGACTTATCTCCTTTAGGATGGACTGGTTGGATCTCCTTCCAATCCAAGGGACTCTCAAGAGTCTTCTCCAACACCACAATTCAAAAGCATCAATTTTTTTGCACTCAGCTGTCCTCACAGTCCAACTCTCACATCCACACATGACCACTGGAAAAACCATAGCCTTGACCAGACAGACCTTTGTTGGCAAAGTAATGTCTCTGCTTTTTAATATGCTATCTAGGTGGGTCATAATTTTCCTTCCAAGGAGTAAGTATCTTTTAATTTCATGGCTGCAATCACCATCTGCAGTGATTTTGGAGCCCCCCAAAATAAAGTCTGACACTGTTTCCACTGTTTCCCCATCTACTTCCCATGAAGTGATGGGACCAGATGCCATAATCTTAGTTTTCTAGGCCCATAAACCAGCTTTGTGGCATAGTGATGAAAACGAACCTCCTTTTCCTCTCATGAGTGCTCCAGTTAAGACAAGGAGTTAACAGGTCACCTTGCTGATGAAATATTTGGACCACTGGCATAACAAGATGAGGTTGGTAAAAACAAAGCCAGTCCCCTCCCCCAAATCAAAACCCAGGAAAGAGCACAGTGTTGTGTGTCCAAAGAAACAGTGAGCAGAGACCATGTGGGATGATGAAGTGCGAAAAGATGGAAAGAAACAAGCAGTGGGAGCTTGGCAGAAGCAGTGATTCTGAGAAAGGGGAGATTCTCAAAAGGGAACTGGAGTGTTTGGTGGGTCCTCAAGTGTTTGGAACTGCAGTGTTGGAGAAGACTCTGGAGAGCCCCTTGGACTGCAAGGAGATCAAATCACTCGGTCCTCAAGGCAATCAACCTCGAATATTCATTGGAAGGACTGATGCTGAAGCTGAAGCTCCAATACTCTGGCCACCCGATCTGAAGAGCCAACTCATCTGAAGTGACCCTGATGCTGGGAAAGATTGAAGGTAAATGGAAAAGGGGGCAACAGAGGATGAGATGGTTGGATGCCATCACCGACTCCATGGACATGGGTTTGGGTAAACTCCTGGAGACAGTGGAGGACAGAGGAGCCTGGCTTGCTACAGTCCTGGGGGTCGCAAAGAGTCAGACACGACTTGGCGACCAAACACCACCACCAACAAGGGTTTGGATACATGGAGGTGAGTACCCAAGCATCAGCAAAGGTCTCTTGTTCCAGGTCAGCATAGAATTAGCAGAGCAGATCCTTTTTAAATGAACTGGGCAAGTTTAATTATGAGCCTCCCAATAACACCCATGAGGTCCCATATATAACTGGCTCTTTCTTATACTCCAAGCTTTCATAAACTCCACAGTGAATGTCCATATAATAGGTAGACAGTCGTAGATTCCATCCCAACTCCCCATAAACAGCTGTGATTGAATTTCTCAAAACTCTGGTGACTGGATCCTTGGAACCTTTTATTTAGGAAAATAAAATAATGAGACATTTTCTATAACTACATATGGTAGGTTAAATTCATACCAACTCCACCAGTCAAAAAGCAAATAGCTTTTGACTGCAAAGTATGTCTACTGCTAAAAGTTCTCAGACATACATTTCAAAGACTACACAAAAGAGACAGAGTGCTCAATTGACTCCATGTCCCTGCTTGGTTGGTCCCGGTCCACTGCTCAACACCCCTTCAAGACAAAAGACAGGACCGCATGCCTGATTTATTGAGCATCTTGAAGCAAGCCATTATGAAAGACTTCAGTCCATTGTTCTTCTGTGGCAGAAGAGGGTGGGGCTAACGGTTTATCCCTCATCTGGTGTTCCATCAGATAAAAATATGCCCGTGACGTGTAACTTCAATTGTGCATATGGTTTACTAAACTGTAAACGATTAATTTATTATCCAATTTTCTTGTCAATTTGAGAGATGTTTTTTAATCCCTACAAAGCAAGGAGGGAATTTAACATACCATCTAGTTTCTCAAGGTTCCAGTCTGGAGGGCCCCCAAGTATTTATGGAAGGCCATCTACTCTGAGTCGCTGTCTGCATCTCATTAAGGTGGGTGGGGGCAGGAGTCTCTAAGTTCCCTCGGGAAGTTTCCACAATGCAGAGAGTGAAGGGACAGGGACATCACCATAGTCTAGCATATTCCATCAGGACCCTACATTTTGACCTTTCAGACTACATGCATGCATGCTAAGTCGCTTCAGTCATATCCGACTCTTTGAGACCCCATGGACTATATAGCCTGCCAGGCTCCCCTCTCCATGGGATTCTCCAGGCAAGAATACTGGAGTGGGTTGCCATGCCCTCCTCCAGGGGATCTTCCCCACCCAGGGATCCAACCAGCGTCTCTGATGTCTGTTACACTGGCAGGGGGGTTCTTTACTACTAAAGCCACCTGGGAAATCCCCGCAAACTGCATAGAACATGGTAAAATTTAGCTTTAACTTTCTAGCTTTGTATTTACACAAATGGAAATGGTATTTTTTTTGCTCCTGAGGTTCAAATGAACAAACTATAATTGGTTACCTCTCAGTTTCTTGGTGAAACCATATTACTATTTTTTTGCATGTAAATTTTACTTATTTGGCTGTGTAGGGCCTTAGTTGCATCATGCAGGATCTTTCATTGCAGCACATGGACTCTTTAGTTGAGACACTTGGGCTTCATTTTTGCATGTGAGATCTTAGTCCTCTGACCTGGGATCAAACCCACTTCCCCTGCATTGCAAGGTGGACTCTTAACCACTGGACCACCAGGGAAGTCCCCCATATTACTATCACTAAACTATAAGCTCTGACATCCTTAAGATCCTCTATGATTCAGAAAACAATTACCTGGAAATACTGTGCTACTCTCCTTCTTACAGCACAGGCTTCTCTTGAAATTCAATGGAAACAAAATAAGACTCTGTCTTCTTTTAAGTTAAAACACTTGCAAAATATCTTAAAACACAGCCTCTCCAGGAAAAGGCTGCCCTGGCCCACAAATTTAGAAAAGAGCCTTTTCAAAGACAACAATTTGGAGGCTGTTTCCCTCTCAAGACATAGGACAGAGTCACTCTGGGTGTAAGTTTCCTTGACCAAAGTATAAAACATTGAAAAAGGATTACCTTCTATGGCTTCTCTTCATAAACCAGGAATCTGAGCTCCTTCTCCACTTAGAAAAATCCTACTCATTCTTCTAAAGTTTTACAGCCTCTGAGCAGCCTCCTGTGACTTTGCCTGAAAGAATTATTCAGTCTCTCCTCCACTCTGCCACATGCTGAACATACATTTATTAGAGTGCATTGTAATGAGCACGATGTATCTATTTGTTTTCTCTCACTCCACTGTGAGCGCCTCAAAGAAGGGAGAGGTATTGGATTTGTTATTCAAAAATATATCTAGGAATTCTCTTTCATCTTCGCCCTGCTGGTCGGGTCCATCCAGTTCATAAATAAGTTCTGCCTGCTTCACCCACCACACACTTGCCCATGGGACTTTGTTTCCACGGCTATTCCCTCTCATCACAGCACCATAACCTCTCACTGGGGCCATGATTATTTTTTTTTTCTTCTGCTTTTGCCCTTCCATCTTCCCTTGGTTCAGAAGACATGGAGTGATCTTTGAAAAATCGTAAATCAAATCATGATACCCTCCTGTTTCAGATGTTCAGTGAATTTCCATGGAACCCAGAATCAAATGCAAACGTCTCAGAGGCCTGCAAACCCAACTTGAGTGGCTCTCGACCGAAAGAGACCTTTCCGTGGCTGGAGGGGACTCGTGACAATGTCCGGGGACACTTGTGGTTGTCACAGCTGGAGGAAGGCAGGGTCTTGGCATTGAGTGGGCGGAGGTCAAACATCCTTCCGTACATCCTGCGGCGCACAGGATGGCTCCATATCCAGGAACTGTCCAGCCCCAAACGCCAGCAGCGTTGAGGCCGAGAAACCCCACTCCCTGGACCGGCTGCCCGCTTCCCTCCCCAACTGTATCTGATGCTGCCCTCCTACCACCAGCCAAACCCATCTCATCTGTTCCTTCCTGGTTCCAGCAAGCTTCCAGTAAACTCACCCCCACCCCACAGCCTTTCTGCTAATTCTGCCCTCAGACTGAAGTGCTTCCCTTGATATTTACATGGTTGGGCCTCCCTGGTGCCTCAGTGGTAAAGAATCTGCCTGCAACACAGGAAACCCAGGTTCGATCCCTGGTCAGAAGATTCCCCTGGAGAAGGAAATGGCAACCTACTCCAGTATCCTTGCCTGGGAAATCCCATGAACAGAGGAGCCTGGAGGGCTACAGTCCACGGGGTCACAAAGAGTCAGACACAATTGAGCGACTGTGTCATGTGGATTTCAGCTTAAATGTTATCTCTTAGAAAAAAAACCACTTTTAAGTCTCATGATTAAAACCCCACCGAGCCCCTTACTGTCACATGAACTGAGGTTAATCCATAGTTTATTTTTATTTCCTTTAAATCACAATTTAAATCATAACCACCTTTTTCGTACATATTTATTTATTTCAATCACCCAGTAAATTAAATCAGGGGTCCCCAACCTCCAGGATCTAAAGCCTGATGATCTGAGATGGAACTGATGAAATAATAATAGAAATAAAGCGCACAATAAATGCAGTTCACTTGAATCACCCAAAACCATCCCCCCTTCAACTGCCTGTAGAAAAATTGTCTTTCACAAAACCAGTCACTAGTGCCAAAAAAGTTGGGGGTAGCCAAATTAAATATTCCCAGCCTTCTCTATTTTGTTTTCTGTTTTAGTCTCAGAAACTAACACAGTGCCTGGGTATATTCCAATCACTCAATATGCTTTTTTCAAAAACCAACAAATATATTTATAAATGATTTTCTCAAAGTAAGACACAAGGTCTCTGCCTCATCCGTCAGGTCAATGCTATTCCCACAACTTCACTCAGGTTCAGAATTTGCGGTGGGAGGGGCGGGCTTTGACTTTCCACCTCTGAACCAGGGAATAATTAGAAAGGCACCTCTAAGAGCTAAGTGGAAAAGCTTGGGTGTATGGATATGCAAATTCATCTAACACACAAGTATAAACAGGAGCACTAATGGACGCAGGCATAAAGTGACCGTGATTACAGCAAACCTTCTAATTAACAGATTAGTGTCCACGTAACGGGTAACGGAGGACACAGTGCTCTCAGCTCGGACTGTTTCCAGGCCTCCCTCCCTTCACAGTCATGAGAAGATGGAAAGATGGAATTCCTGACCTAAAGCAATTCAGCGCAAAACACGCACCCTGCCTGGTCATCCAAACAGCCAACGGATCATCCCTGGCCACATTTTCTCAGCACCAATGTATTTCTGCCAGAAATGTCGAGATGGTGACTCAGTCCCCGTGAGTCGCTGGAAGAGGTACAATCGTGGGATCCCGAAGTGGCAGAATGCAGCATCAATTTTTATCACAAGCCTTACTAGCCCACGCGCTGACTTCTCCCAGGGGCAGCCTCGTGCCCCAAGTCCCTATGCCTCCTGGCCCACAGTCATTTGTCTGGCAGCTGTGACCTGCGCTGAATGTCTGAGCAGGGTGGCCGTCGCTGATGGGTTCTGAGAAAAGTCCCTCTTGTGTTTACTCCCATCCTTCAATTTTGCTCTTGCCGTTGTTTAATCGCTTAGTCGTGTCTGACTCTTCTCCCACCTCATGGATCGTAACCTGCCAGGCTCCTCTGTCCATGGGATTTCTCAGGCAAGAATACTGGAGTGGGTTGCCATTCCCTTCTCCAGGGGATCTTCCCGACCCGGGGATGGAACTCAAGAGTCCCCCACATTGACAGGCAGATTCTTCACTGCTGAGACACCAGGGAAGCCCCAGTCAAATTTTTGGTGCTTGTGAATACACCACCCTCATAGCGGAGCCTGGAGGGAGGAATTCAAGATCACAGGTTCTTAGGAGAGTAATTGGACTAAGTGAGCCTTCATTTTAAAGTTGTGGGGATGAAGCCACAGTGGGGATGGGAGTGAAGAAATCTAATATTTCAAAAGCCAGGTGCCTGCTTTCATGAGGATGTATTTAATGATCTTATTTTCTTGAACACTGTCAAGAAAAAAAAAAAAAAGCAGGGTGTGGGCTAATGATTGAAAAGTCTTTTAAACAACAAGCAAAGGCTATATGAGGTGACAGCGGGTCTGCGCGAACACCAATATGCACCTGCTCTGCACTGCCCTGTGTGTGTTTGTCTGTGTTCTTAAGTCACTCTTTTCTTTTTCCTGCCAGAGCCTCCAGGAACAGAAAAGAATGAAGCGGGCAACCCTTCACCCACATCCCCCGTGGTGTTCCCACCCTCAGAGTCTCCCGTAGTGATCTGAAAGTACTAATGAGACCCCACAACAGTTAGAACCCTCTCGGCTGCAGCTGGTAAAAACTGCAAAGCCAAGGCTGTCTTCAGAGGGAAAACAGCAAACGCCTTGTGTATCTCCCTGTGATGACTTGTTTCTCTTCCCCCCATACATGTCACTTCTTCTGATTGCTTTATTTATGTGTCCATGTGTTTGCGGCTGCTCTTCTGCTCCTTCCACTAGGTCATAAGCTGTGTCCAAGTGCGGGAAGCATGTGTGCTGTATCTACACCATTGGGACTAAGTAGATATTGAATAATTATCATCAGTTGAATGAATGGAGAAAGATTTGGACTCACCCATGCAAACACACAAGAACTGGATAAGAACTGAGGGTAGGAAATAATCCCAAAGGTTAAGGACAAGCCGGCATGAGAGAATAGGAATCACCCCTCTGGGTACCGGTTTGTCTGGCAAAATGCCGGGCCCAAATGAAGCTGTGCCGTATCTACACCATCATGTGATCATGCGAACACGCCAGCCAGATGGAGTTGAGCAACGTGTCCCCAAGTGGAACCCCCAAGGGGAAGTTGTGGGAGGAGGTCCTAAAGGAAGATCTCATGGGCTTACTCTATGCAAAGATAGCATTTCAGTCACCGGGTACTAGAATCTGAGACTTTACAGAAAGGGGATCATTTCTTCAGCTTGTGGCTAATAGCTGTCTAAGAACTTGTGATATTCCGGCCTTTGTGCCGTTTGGGGATCATTAATTCACTGAGTTCTCACAACAGTACTATGAGACAGCATTGTCCCCATTTTTAAGATGGGACAACTGAGGCAAAAAGAGATTAAGTAACAAAATGATCTCAGCTAGTGAGTGGCAGAGTCAGGATCTGAACCCAGAGACAGGGCCCTAACTACCAGGCACTCCGCTGATCATCTCTATCATACAAGCACAGAAGACAGGGCTCCACAGGCTTTACTGGTGTGACCTACTGGCCTGACTTTATCCACACCATTAGCATCTTCCCATGGGCATAACCGAGATGAGGTTGAGCATTATCCGTCCATTAACACCTTACAGTAAACGTGAGTTTGAGAAGCTCTGGAAGGGCAGCTCTTAGAGGACAGAGGGGGAGAATTTATGGGCAGCACACAGGAGACAGAGTAAGAGGAACTTGGAAGTGGCTGTAATTTTTACAGAAACGGTACCATCCCCAGTGTGTTTATTAAGGGTGGCTGCCCACAGGCTAGTTCTAAGGGATGGGCACTCTTCGAATAGAAAGCAAGCATCCAAGACACACGGGCTGAATGAGAGCTCCATGGGGTGAGGTGGGAACTGTAGTCAGTATCAGATCATAAAAAAAAAACCAAGCTTGCTGCCTCAATCTTTAATTAAAATGCCACATCCAAACACTGGGAGGCGGAGGCACTTAGAAACTCGTTCACACGTTTCCGAAGAGGCCTGGAAGATTAAATTCTTTATTTGTTCCTTTAAAGCAAGAGTTGTGTGTGACTGCCTCACTGGATGAATTAGGGACCTCCACAGTCCTTATGCCAGGCTCCCCCAGTGGCTCAGCAGGAAAGAATCCATCTGCAATGCAGGAGACGCAGTAGACTCAGGTTCGATCCCTGGGTTGGGAAGATCCCCTGGAGAAGGGAATGGCAACCCACTCCAGTATTCTTGCCTGAAGAATCCCATGGACAGAGGAGCCTGGCGGGCTACAGTCAGGGGGTCAGGAAGAGTCAGACACCACTGAAGCGACTTAGCATGCATGCACAGTCCTTTACTGTAAAATCCTTAAGATTCTGCAACAAGGAGCAGGAGTGATCACACGAGCTCCATTTCTTCCCCAACGTACATTCTTGAGAAGCCTGAACAACTCATGTAAGATAGAAAAGAAATGCATTTAAGCCTTCTGGGAGGGGAGAGAAATGCCAGACAGAATTCACAATAGGAATGACATTGCTTGACGCCACCCTGGCGAAAGCTAGCTGACTCGGAATGTGCAAGAGGGGCAGGGAGGAAGGCAATTTGACTGCAATATTTGTATATTATATTTATCTTTCTTCACAAATAAGATGATGATTGGATTCAAATCACATTTCAAACAGGATTCATTGCTGAAATGTCAAAAATGAGGTAGCGCTCAACTCTGGCAAAACCTTGAAATCTGTTCCATAAAAGGCAATTTCAGCATAAAGCACGGTTAACCTTGAATAGCTAGATTAATGATCCAGCACCTTTCAACTGAGCGCCGATGAATAAACAAAACTTTACAAGCAAATTTAGCCACATCTGAGAAGAAAAGCAAAACCAATCAGGAAAGATGAATGGCGGTGAAACAGAAACATTTCGGAGCAGGAGGAGACTGACAGCAAAGGTAGATGCACTGCAGAGAAGTTGTCTTTTCCCTGAAAACCCTCATGCAGCAGAGGATCCATTCTGCTTAAAAACGAAACAGCAACATCAACAACCAGATCAAACTAGATCCTCCTGCCAAACCCCCAGAGCAGTTTCTTGGGGTTGGACAGTCAGTTTAAAATGCTGGGTTGTAACCACTTATCTTGCCTACTGAGCTGTTTTTCTAGAAGATGTCCAGTGCATCTATCTTGTCCTGAGCCAGTAAGGGGAGCAAGATGGAGAAAGAAAACTACAGCCCTGGACAGATGGTCCCAGGACAGAAAGAAGACATGCACCATGCCTCTCTGTCCCCCAGACATGTGGCACCCTGCCTCAGAGTGTTGGCAGAGGAGGGGGAGAGGGAAAGGACTCCAGGTTCAAGAGATCTGGCTTTAGTTCAACTGTGGCCATAACATCACTCAGGTTTGATATCTCCTTCATCCAAGCTAGCGGCTTCCCTGATGGCTCAGATGGTAAAGAATCTGCCAGCAAGGCAGGAGACCCGGGTTCGATTCCTGGGTTGGGAAGATCCTCTAGAGAAGGAAATGGCTGCCCAACCCTGTATTCTTGCCTGGAGAGTTCCATGGACAGAGAAGCCTGGCGGGCTACAATCCATGGGGTAGCAAAGAGTCAGACACTATCAACTGACTAATACTTTCACTTTTCACTTCATCCAGGCTGAACTAAAATCCTCAATTTAAAGATAATAAAGCCAACTTTTTTCTATGTGGGGGCCCCGGGTGCAAAGGCTGCAAAAGGCAGCCTCGGGCTGCCCTAAAGGACTTTACAGACAGCCCTTTCCAGTGGGCATTCCTGCCTGGCCTCACGCAGCCCCCAGCCTAGGTTCCAGACAGCAGTACCCATGGGGTGCCTTTGGAAAGCCCCAGGACACAGTGGCCAGGCCATCACGCCCATCCACACTGAGCTGCAAAGCAAGGACCATGTGACTGAGGCCCTCCACAGGGCCAAGGTCAAGGTCCCCGGCCACCAGAAGATCTCCACCTCCAAGGAGTGGGGACTTACTAAGTTGATTGCAGAAGAATGTGAAGACATGGCGGCTGAAACGTGGCTCATCCCGGAAGACTGTGGGATCAAATCCATCCATAATCATGGCCCCCTGGCCACGGGCCCTGTCCCTTCTCACTCAGGCCCCGTCAGTAAATCTTGAAAGTGAAGTGAAAGTATTAGTCACTGAGTCATGTACAACTCTTTGCAACCCCGTGGACTGTAATCTGCCAGACTCCTCTGTCCATGGGATTTTCCAGGCAAGATCTATTTTAGGGAAAAACACGTCTAAGCCCGCAAAGAGAGGTGTTCAAGGACACTCACCATAGTGATGCTTGTCTCAGGGAATAAAGAAAAAAGAAACAGAGAAAAAGCCTAAATGTGCACTTTATTCCGCATCCAGATCCGATGTAATGGTCCATAACGTTAACCACCATTTACTTTCCCCCAGAACTTCAACTCATATACCCTTCTGTGTTTCCATTTCTAGACCAACCAGATGTCGATTCCCTCTGGGTTCAGACCAAAGCTACTGAGATGGTCTTAATCAGAGTAAAGAAAACCATGTACCACGTGGACCCACGTCACTCTGAGCAGAGGGTCCCCGGCCCCCTCCATGTGCAGTGCTGCCAGCAATGTGGCTACCACCCCTTCCAAAGAGAAGGGAGGGCCAACGAGACTGCTGTATTCACACCTGGATTCCCAGGGCTTAGAGCACAGAGGCGCCCAGTAAAATCCTCCAAATGCGTGCACTTCCTCCCCCATTTTTCTGATAGGCTCCTCAGTCAGGGTTCCCGAGGTGGCTCAGTGGTAAATAATCTGCCTACCAATGCAGGAGATTTGAGTTCTATCCCTGGGTCTGGAAGATCCCCTGGAGCAGGGTACGGCGACCCACTCCCGTATTCTTGCCTGGACAATTCCATAGACAGAAAGCCTGACGGGCTACAGTCCATGGGGTTTTCCAGGTAAGAATACGGGAGTGGATTGCCATTTCCTTCTCCAGGGGATCTTCCCAATCCAGGGGTCAAACCTGCGTCTCCTGCACTGGCAGGCAGATTCTTTACCACTGAGCCCCCTGGGAAACCCCGTGACACCCTGCGACCCCCAAACCTGCATCTCCTTTTGCAGCATCCCTCCTGGTTAAGGGGTTTTGCTCTCTCCCGCTTCCTCGGAGGGTCACCAAGCCCTGCAGGCCTCACTCCTAACATGGTTCTAGAATCTCACCCCTCTGTCTAATGAAATCAGTCCCCTTACCCCAATCCTGCTTCTTCCAACAAACTCCCCCCATGCGATCATCCCACCCCAGGGATCCCCCCTTGTCTCCAGCATCTCCTGCAGTGGCAGGCAGCTTCTTTACCACTCGAGCCTTCAGGGAAGCCCCCATTTTCCCATCGGGTGAGTCTCCCTGCCTCTCAGACGCCTCCTACTGCAGAAGGAATCACACAGACCCAGGGACAGAACTCTCTCCAGATACCCGCTATGAAGACCAGGGACTTCCTCACGCCCGCGCTTTCTTCTTTTCCCTCCTATTACGGTGGGGGGGAGCTCCTTCTCACACCTGTCCCTGCCCAATAGGAGCCCCAGATGAACACTCTCCCTCCTGAAGCAATCGCCCTTAGGCCCCTGCCAGGCTTTTCCCAGTACTGAGACCCTCAAACATCTCCGTCTGATGACCTTCTCTTGATCTCACGCCCATCTCAAGTCTTTCCCTTCTTCCACAGCAGAGCTTTAGTGAGACCGACTGTCTCTCCTTTCTCACTTTCCACTGGCTCCTCAAGCCCACCAGCCTCTGGCCCCGGCCTATCTCCATCATAACATCAGTCATATTTCTCTTGTAGCTCAAGTCAACGGCAGGTTCAAATCCTTCCATGACTCCACCTCTGTGAACTGTTTGACGGGAACAATAGCATCTCTGCGCATCAAGTCTGCCCCCGTGGCATCCACTACACGATGTGACATGTGCCTGGCTTTCCTCCTAGCCCCCTGCTCACGCTTCGTTTATCAGTGGTTCTTTCTCTGCCCTCCCGTAAACTCTGAAGGTCCCCAGCCATCAGCGCTGGGTGGAGCAATCACATAATTTACTTTCCAAACTAGGGCAGATGGACAATGAAAGGGCTGCTCCTGGAAATGGTGCTGAGACAACAGTCAGAGAGCAGGAGCAGCCAGTTCACTGAGACACACAGCGACCCTCACACTGGCACTTGATCTTTTCTTTCTGCCTCCCTCCCAAGGGAGCACCTTCCATCGCCATGATTTCAAGCCCCCTTGCCTCTCTGATGAACTCTCAGTCACATCCCTACATCCAAACCTCAGCTGGGTCCCCTACAGGAGCCCTAAACCCAACATTTCCATAATGAGCTCAGCATCTTTCCCCCTATCCAATTTAGTCTTTATGTTCCGCAAAAGGGACACCCCCATCCTCTCAAAGGTCCGATTTGGGAAACTGGGCATCATCCTCACTTTTCTGCAGTCCTGGCAGGCAATTGCCCGCTCTTCTCATCCATCCTGTTAAAAGTGGTCAGTTCGGTTCAGTCACTTAGCCACGACCGGCTCTTCGCGACCCCACGGACCGCAGCGCACCAGGCTCCCTGTCCTTTCACGCACATCTAATTATTCCTCTGGTGGCTGCTTCTCTGTTTCCAGGGCCAATCTTCTCTCAACAGGATCAAAGTTACAGATGCCAACCTTGTCCCTTCACCCCTGTTTCTGCACCCCCCCCCACCTTGAACCCTTGTGCACATTCTAGGAGGAGTGAACTTCTAAAGAACCATTCAAGGGATTTTACAAATCTGATCATTACAGCTTGGGATAATGGCAATGAGGAAAATAAAGAGGGTGTTGAGATCACACACAATTCAGGGGCGTATAGTTAAATAGGGAGTGGAAGGACCGCCTCCTGGAGGTGGGGACATTTCATTGCTGACCTCTCAAGGATGAGGAGCCAGCTGACTAACAGGGAAGGGCAATCCAGGACTAGGGAACAGCCACTGCCGATGCCCTGAGGCAGGGAATAGTCTAGTTAGAAATGGGAGAGTCTGAGCACACTCCCACACCATCAGAAGCCCACCGGGGGACAGCCGTATGCAGTCTGACACCCTCGCCGTGAGAAGCAGGGGCCACCCAAGACCAAAGTGACAAACCGCAAGTCCAGCCTCTCTCTACAACCTTGATCAGGGCGACTTTAAACCTGCCAACAGAAAGATGCAGAAAGGTGCCCAGGGAGTTGTCGAGAAAGACCGTGGCACCAAGGGTTGCTGCGTCTGGAAAGACCCCCCGCCCCCGCAGGTGCCCGACGCCCCCGGCCCCCTTAGAGGTTGACCAGCCGAGGGCAGAGGTGGCGAGCTGGCAGCTGCGCCCGAGTCCAGGGCAGATGGAGCTCCGAGGCTGCAGGGAGCCGAGGGCATGAGAAGCATCTGCTACGGCAGCCTCCGCCCCCAATGACACAGGCTCCGGCGGCCGAACCTCCAGACGCATCTTGATAAATGAGCCATCATCAGAGACTGGAACCTGATACAGGCCTGCCGCCCACACCCGTGGTCTGCGGGGATCCAGAGGACACAGGAAGACGGCACCTGATGGCCTTCTGCGGCGTGAAAGGACAGTCAAGCAGAGGGATTAGGGACAAGACACGGGCACGCCTGGAAGCCTGGCATGTCTTTGGCACAGCAGCCTGCGGAGCTGGGCGGGGGGTTTTCCAACTCAACGGGGAAGCCAGGAGGTCAGAGCTCCTGCGTGCTGGGAATCCAGGCCTGGGATGCCCCATTCTACTATGTGTGGCCTACCACCCCATTTACTGCCTCTATATAAAATTACATTCCTGATTAAAATTTTAGTGCCAAACATTTTATATGATTACAGACAGAAAGTCAAAATTTGCATTTAAATAGACACATTAAAAACACTCTGTGGAGGGAAGAGGGACAGCAAAGCAATCTCTAGGAGCCTTTCAAGAGGGGGTGAGGTGCTCCGGGGGTGGGGTTTCGTTTCCTCCGTCAACAGAGACCTCGACCCCCTCCCCCTGAAATTCCACCCGAGTGGACGCCCTACTAGGGTCCGCTCACATGTACCCACAGCAGTTCTCCTCGGCCAGGACTTGCCAGAGACCAGGGCACTATCATTTATTCATCAAATGTGTATCACTGCCATACTGAGTTGAAGCAGATACCCTCAACATTCACCCCGGCCCCATCCCAGAAGCTCAGAACGTGACCTGATCTGGAAGTGGGATGTGGACAATGAAGTCAACTCAAGGTGAGGCCATACTGAATTAGGGTGTGCGCTGATCCAATGACTGGCCTCCTTAGAGGAAAAGAGCGGACACGCAGACACATGGCGGGAAGGCCCTGTGAAGACAGACATGGATTGGAGTGGTGCCATTTACCACCCAAGGGAGGCCAGAGATCCCGCACAACTGCTGAGGTCCAAAACAGAGAAGGACTCTGAGAGAAAGCTTTTTGGAGGGTGCATGGCTCGACCAAGAGTTTGATTTTAGATTTATGGCCTCCAGAAATGTGAGAAAAGACAGTTCTACAGTTTCAGGCTCCCCAAGTATGTGGCCACCAGGAGTGTGAGAGACGAAGTTTCTGTTGTTTACAGTTTACAGGTACTTTGTTAGAGCAGGCTTCCCAGGTGGAGCTAGTGGTTAAAAAGAAAAAAAAAACCACTGCCAACGCAGGAGACTCAGGTTCAACCCCTGGGCAGGGAAGATCCCCTGGAGAAGGGAATAGCAACTCACTCCAGTGCTCTTGCCCGTGAAATCCCATGAACAGAGAAGCCCACTGGGCTGCCGTCCATGGGGTCACGAAGAGTCAGAACATGACTGAGTGACACAGAGCAAGAAGCAAACACGCCTGCCCGCTAAGTGGCAGGCCAGGTGCCATGGGCAGAGCAGAGAATATAAAGAACAAAGCCACCGGTCTCATGGGGCTTGGAGTCTGCTGGGAGAGAGAAACCACTCGCAGAGTTACAGAAGTCAACATACAACTGCAACCAGGAATAATTGCTGTGAGAGAGATCACAGGAGGAGAATTCATGATGGGGGGGGGGGGGGGCTGGTTTGCCCAAAGGAGTCACGGGTGGATCCCCGTAGAAAGGGTCAATGAGCTCAAATAGGGAGACAGGGTCACATCAATATAGATACAGGGAGGTGGGCGCTGGGGGAGGCCAGGCGGCAAGAAGGGGAATCCTCAGCCCAGAACCCCTGCTGATCCCCAAAACCACAGGAAGGCATCTGCACAGTAATCACTCCCTGGACCTGGCCATCAGGGGCAGTGCGTCATCACTCTTTGTTGGGGGGACAGGAGGGAGGAAGGGGAGGAAGGGGTCTGTTTTAATGCGTCCCCCTTGTGTGGGGCTTCCCTCAGAGCTCAGTTGGTAAAGATTCCACCTGCAATGCAGGAGACTCCTGTTTGATTCCTGGGTAGGGAAGATCCGCTGGAGAAGGGAAAGGCTACCCACTGCAGTATCCTGGCCTGGAGAATTCCATGGACTGGACAGGGGTTGCAAAGAGTCGGACACGACTGAGCAGCTTTCACTTCACTTGTGTTGAGATGCTGGAAACCTCCGGGTACCATTCCTGCTCTGCCACCAATCAGAGCCGACTGACCTTGGCTGCATCCACAACCCCGTGAGTTGAGGCTCCGGGTTTCCGTCTGGAGGAAGGGGAGGCTGGGCTGGCCGGCTTCCAAGGGGCCGCTCAGTGATGGTGCGATTCTGTACATCCCAGGAGCACCGGCAGAGAACAGGCAGCGGTCTTTCCTACAGCATTTTCACGGGAGCCAGAACTGCACAGGCCTTGTCATCGTCTCCCTGCCCAGAAGTTATCACCTGCCCACAGATACATGAGACACAGCACAGGCTGTCTTCCTTTGGCTTTGCCTTAGGGGAGGACACATACCCTAACCCTAACCTAACCCTAACTCTGAGGTCAGAGGTTCACTCAATTTGTTCATAGAACTGTTTACTTAGGCTTTATAGTTTTTTCTTTTCCTAATAGCACATAATGGCTTTACAACATTGTATTCATTTGTGCTGTGCAACAAAGTGAACCAGCTGTAAGCATACATATAAACTCTCCCTTTTAACCCTCCTCCATCTCCCCTTCCCACCCCTCTGGGTTGTCAAAGGGCACCAAGCTGAGCTCCGCACCACACAGCAGCTTCCCAGCACTATCTGCTTTATACTCCACGGCATGTACATGTCAAGGCTGCCCTCCCAATCAGTCCCGCCCTCCCCATCCCCCTGCTGTGTCCACATGTCGGTTCTCTACAATCCTGTCTCTATTCCTGCCTTGCAAATAGGTTCATCTGTTACCACTTTTCTAAGACTCCATGTATATGTGTGCTAATATACAGTATGAGTTTTCCTCTTTCTGAATTACTTCACTCTGCATGACAGACTCTAGGAATATCCACACCACTACAAATGACCCAACTGTGTCCCTTTTTTATGACTGAGTAATATTCCACGGCATAATTGTACCACATCATCTTTATCCATTCATCTGTCAGTGGACATTTATGTTGCTTCCATGTTCTGGCTATTGTAAATAGTGCTGGAATGAGCACTGGGGTACATGTGTCTTTTTGATGTATGGTTTTCTCAGGGTGTATGACCAGTGGTGGGATTGCTGACTTTGGCTCTATTTTCAAAGGAGAAATTAACCTGGGAAAGGTGGCCAAACAGTGA
The DNA here is from genome assembly GCF_023699985.2 of Odocoileus virginianus. Classification (NCBI taxonomy): domain Eukaryota; kingdom Metazoa; phylum Chordata; class Mammalia; order Artiodactyla; family Cervidae; genus Odocoileus; species Odocoileus virginianus. The sequence goes on along the minus strand of NC_069706.1, from coordinate 5,095,340 downwards.
CCAATTAAAGGCTTCGGCTTTGGAGACTGACATGGAGAATTCGCTGTGAAGGCCCCCGAGACATTCCTAGAAGACACCCTTTTTACCCTATTTCCTTTTGCTGTTTTGGCAGCAGAACATAATATTGCACCAGAAGACTCCTCCTCCCTAAACAAATGACTTTTGAGACTCCCTGTGTACACACACACTGGCCTGAAAATATTTGAAAGTTGGACCTGGCAGGGTCTCAAGTAGAGAATGAAAAAAAAAAGGAGCAAAGTGGAACTCGATACACCCAGAGCTGGGAGTCTTTGTTCTGCAGGCTGTTTTCACACTTCCTCGGGCGAATGGATTATTAAAACTGCCAGTTGCTAACAGGAATCCCACCTCTTCAGACTGATAAGATAAATCTTGACAGCCTAAGAAATCTTTATTTCACTCAGAAGTTATTTGTTCCCATCGCATGCTCACAGATTAAGAATAAAAATTGATTTGACTTCAAAGGAAGGCGTTTTATAATTCAGCTTGCCTTCTCCCCCACTCCACCCAGGCACGATTACTCAATACCAACCAGTGGCAATAACAAGGCGTGTTTCTTGGAGCTGGATGGGAAAACGGAACTTCTGCACAAGAACATTCAGGCAGGATGTAAATGGCCTGGGAAAAGGCATTTTCAATGGAAGTTATTTGCCTCCACATTCTTACCTATGTGACACAATATCCTGTCTTCTGATCTAAGCTTCATCAGGAACATTTTATCTAAAGACACCAAGACCCATAATAGACCCAGAAAGGAAAACAAAAAGAAAATAAATTTTTATAAATTTGGACTCCGTTCTTTTCATAATGTGACTGTGAGAAGAATGTGCTTCTCATTTCAGTTTCTTGTTTTGTCGTTGTTCAGTCACTAAGTCGTGTCTGACTCGAGGGGGCCCCATGGACTGTAGCCCGCCAGGTTCCTCTGTCCACGAGATTCTCCAGGCAAGAATACTGGAGTGCATTGCCATTTCCTGCTCTAACAGGTCTTTACCACTGAGCCACTACAGACGACCTCTCATTTCATTAGGGGGAGAGGATAAAAAGAGATGGTTAAAACAGCTATTTTGAGACAGGAGCCATTTAACATGCACGTTTTCCATCAACTCTCAGACAAATTTCTTCCAGCCAGTTCTGCTTCCTGATCATGAAATGGTCTCCAAAGTAGGATCTTAGACATTGATTCCAAAGCAAAAGCTTGTCCCTTGATCACATGATCCAGTGAATCACTACAAGACTATGCCCATCCATTTTTAAAATACCTGCTGATTTCAATAGAAATGACCTCAGAGCAAATAAATATCTGTCCAGAGAATATGAATCAAGTCTATTTTCAGTGCTAAAAATAAAAAAAAACTGATAAAGAAGCTTCACTCTCCATGAAAAGTTAGAGCAGATATTTTTTGCTGATGTAACTGACTAACTGGACAAATTGAGTACTAAGTCCTTTCTAGATACTTAGTGCTAAGCATTATGTACTAAGTGCCAAGCACTATAGCAGATATGGACTCAAAGGTAATGGTCACAGTCCTGACTGTGATTTTCTGTCAAATTCAGAAAATGAACAGATTTTGAGTGAAGACCAAATGGAACTAAAATGATGTATGCAACAGTTCAGTTCAGTTGCTCAGTCATGTCCAGCTATTTGCGACCCCATGAATCGCAGCACGCCAGGCCTCCCTGTCCATCACCAACTCCCGGAGTCTACCCAAATCCATGTCCATCGAGTCGGTGATGCCATCCAGCCATCTCATCCTCTGTCGTCCCCTTCTCCTCCTGCCCCCAATCCTTCTCAGCATTAGGGTCTTTTCCAATGAGTCAGCTCTTCAATGTGGTATCAAAGAACCCAGAAGTATAACCAAGGAAGCCACATATTGATGAAGCATACAGGCAGATCTCCTCCAACACACTTGTCCTTTCTCCACCCAACTAAGCATCAACCCAGCCAACAGCGCTCCCACCAGCCAGCCAACACTCCTACCAACTGATATTAGAGCATCTATTCTGTGCCAGACATGGTCCGAGGAAATGGGGACACAAACATGACCGTGAAAACAGAATCTCTTTCCTCAATCACCTCATAGTCTATAAGACTGACAAAAGATAATAATAAATAATTATTATATAATAATTTATAATTATATATAATAATAAATAGTAATAAATGCTATGGGATAGGCAAAAAAAAAATTAACCTATCTTCTGGAAATGCTCTGGGTAAATAGTTATTCTTATATATTACAAATGGAATGCAATCCCTATGGAGGGAAGTTTAATCCACTCCAATATCCATGCCCTGAAAGTCTCACGGACATAGGAGCCTGGCAGGCTGCAATCCAAAGTTGCAAAGAGTCGGACATGACTGAGCACATGGGCACACATACACATTCTTTTGCCTTTTTCTTATCCACCCATCCCACTTCTAGGGATATATTTTGAAAGTAACCCTCCAACAAGATTCAAAACAACAAACAAGCACGTGGACAAAAGCTGATCCATTATAGCAGTGTTTACATTTACAAAATATGGATAGCAGCCTACATGTGCACACAATAGGAGACAGGTTCAATAATCCACAGTCACTCAAAGAAAGGAGTATTATGCAACTTTAAAAAAAAGAACGAGAGATATCTCTATGGACTGATAGGGAGTGATGTGCAGGATACAATGTCCAGGAGAAAATCAAAGTGTGCTGATATGTCCTGATCCTAAGTCGTGTCCGACTCTTGCGACCCCATGGACTGCAGCCTGCCAGGCTCCTCTGTCCATGGGATTCTCCAGGCAAGGACACTGGAGTAGGTTGCCATTTCCTTCTGCAAGGGATATTCCTGACCCAGGTCTCCTGCACCACAGGCAGATTCTTTACCGACTGAGCTACAAGGGAAGACCCAGTAAAAGAAATGCTCAGTCCTCCAAAAACTATCATTACATGTGCACCAGGTAGACCTAAATTTGGATAGAGAGCTTTAAATGCAAGGAGATGAGACTTTACAGAGCTGAAAAAAGACAGCAGTATGACTCGTTTGTGCCTAATTGCCTGTAAATAGTCATGGTAGAATAAAAGAGGTACTGAAGAGTTCATAGTAGAAGAAAAAAAAGAGGCTTGTGCCTAATTGCCTATAAATGTTCAAGGTAGAAAGAAAAAAGAGGTACTGTATACTAAAAAAAGAGCATACAAAGCAGATACCATCCTTTGTGTAAGATAAAGGGAGAAATAAGGAAAACACAAACATTTGCTAATTTTAGGGAAAATGCATAGGAAAAATAAATCTAAAGATAACGAAAATGCTTACTTAAGTGGAAATAGAATAGAAGCATTTGGAATGGATGAGGGACACTTTGTGAGCATGATCTATGAAGGATTTTGAGTTCTGGAATGATAGTCATGTTTAACACAAACAAAAATCAAAATTAAATATAATCTACATGGATGAAGGACAAGGTACTCAAATGAAGTGTAAGCAGGAAAAAAAAATGGATCTATCTGTATTTCGAATGAATAATATAGCACACCGAAAGAGGAAAAATGAATGAACATCTTCAGAACAAAACAGAACATTTTGACTATATACATTTATACTGAAGATGAAATAACTGTAAACAAATATTGAACACTAGTTGGTAGGTTTATTTTTCAAAGTAGCATGGGTTAACATTTCAGAAATGATTGTCTGGGTACTCAAGGATAAAGGAAATAAGTAACACTATGAGAGCCAGGTTCTTACCGTTGGAGATGGTAGGTAAGAACATGGAAAGGAGTGTCATATTATATCAGAATTTGAGATGTCACATAAGTCCATGGCTTTTCAAAGATAAGATAGGTATACATGGCCATGTACCTGTATGTGTTTTTACCTAACTATCCATAGCATGCACTGAAAGGGCCTCAAAAACATGAGCACCCAGGACTTTGCTTCTAAATGCCATTCAACACTAAAAGGAAGCAGTGTTCCTTAAAGAAACATCTGGTGCCACAGCTGGGGAAGGGCTGGTACAAGATGAGCCTGGAACAGCCTGCGGTACCAAAAAGTAAGGATCTCATTATGGCTTTTCCAATAGTCATGTATGGGTGTGAGAGTTTGACCATAAAGATGGCTAAGCAACAAAGAATTGATGCTTTCAAATTGTGGTGCTGGACTGCAAGGAGATCAAATTACTGAATCCTAAAGGAAATTAACCCTGAATATTCACTGGAAGGACTGATGCTGAAGCTGAAGCTCCAATGTTTTGGCGACCTGATGCATAGAGCCAACCCACTGGAAAAGACCCTGATGATGGGAAAGACTGAGGGCAGGGGGTGAAAGAGGATGAGATGGTTGAAAGGCATCACTGACTCAATGGACAAGAATCTGAGCAAACTCCAGGAGACAGTGAAGGACAGGGAAGCCTGGTGGACTGCAGTCCATGGGGTCGCAGAGTCTGACATCACTTAGCAACTGACAACAACAAAGAATGAAAGGGATGTGTCAAAAGGACACAGGAGCCAGTTAAAAAGGGCTTCCAGGTGACCAAATAGGGTGTGGCGTGAGCACTGAAACAAACAGTAACAGATTGCGACCCACTGAATAAAATGAGTTCATGACTCCACATCTGATACACACGATTAGATGAATACATGAAGGAAAAGAAAGAAAAGGCAAACTAATAAATGTAAGTGTGATGGACTTAGAGAAGCCACCCTTTTACAGCCATCATGATCATAACTGACTCAGGCAAAAACTACCAGTGGATGCTAAAAACAAGTGAATGAAGATTTGACAGCAAACAGGATATTCACAAAGTTAAAAAGCATTTTCCGCCAAGCTATTTGTTAATGACAATGGGAAACTTCTCAGACGGGTATCTGGGAGACTCCATCTGAACCAGGTAATTAAAGATAACATTGCCAAAGGGATACAACAACATCATGTGCTTCTTGATACGATTCACTGGGGAAAGCTGGAAACAAGAACCTCTGTGATACCACTGGCAAAGTGTGATCCCTGACTCCATTCAGGAGGAAACAGCTAGAAAACCAAGTGGAGGGTTATTTACAAAATCACTGGCCTATACTCTTAAATTTGTCAAGATCATGAAAGGCAGAGCAAGACTGTGCTACTGTTCTGGATTGGAAGACACTAAAGAGATGACAACTAAGTGAAATGCATGATAGACTGAATTCTGGGCCATGAAAACTGCTATCAAGAACATTCTGGGGTCAACTGATGAGCTTAGAAAATGAACTGTGGATTAGTTAGCAGGACTATTAAGTATGTCAAATCTCTTTATTTTGACACTATTGTGGTCATGTAAGAAAATGTTCTTAGCAGTGAGGGCTGCAATAGACAAGGATGACAGGACACCATGTCGGTAACTTACACTAAAAGAGTTAAGAATAAAAGTAAGTATGTATGGGACTTGCCTGCTGGTCCAGTGGTTAAAAATCCACCTACCAAAGCAGGGGACATGGTTTCAATCCCTGGTCCTAGAAGATTCCCCCTGCTTCAGAGCAACTAAGCCCAAGCACCAACACTACCAAGCCTATACTCTGCATCAAGAGCAGTCACTGCGAGCAGCCCGATCACCGCAACTAGAAAGTAGTTCCCACCTGCCGCACCTAGAGCAAACCCGAGCGCATCAACGAAGACCTGGTGCAGCCAAAGCTAATTAAAGTTTAAAATTCCTCCCTTAAAAAACAAGCACGCAGTATAGATATGCTAGTGGAAATGATAGCTAGATAAGTAGATAGAGAGGCAGATAGATGAAACAGACAGGGAGAGAAGAGAGAAAGAAGGAAGGATAAATCAAACAGTGAAAAATTAAACAACTGGTAAAATAGATAAAATATATAGAGAAGCTATTCTCACACTTCTTGAAATTTTGCAGTAAGTTAAAAATCATACTCACATTCAAAAAAATTTATCTAAGTATGTGCGAGATATAAATGTGAACCAGAAGACAAGCCATTCATCCTCTTTAGGACTTAGTCTCCTTGCCTATCAAAGGAACCGAACCAGGTCGTATGACCTCCAGGCTCTGCTCTGGCTCTATCAGTGACTGGTTTAGGATGGTATAAAGTGTAAAGATCCTTGGAAACAAGGGAAACAGGATTTTTGGAGGAATGCGAAAAGGTTTGGAAAACTTCACATGAGAGGTACGTTTGAAGGGTAAGCATGACGTATAAAGAAGAAAGTAGGAGGGTGACCTTCTGAGGTCATGGTAAGACCTGAGTTCTCCCACCAGCCCTCAACGGCCTGGAAGGATCTCTTCTTTCCTAAAAACTTTAGGTCTAAAGAGAGCAACTCAAAGTAGAACTTGCATAGAATTAACCATTCTTCCCCAACCGCTAGAGCTAATTAAGAGGTACCTGTTCATTAGAGATGGGTCTAAGGGAAGGGTTCTCAAAACAGCCTCAGCTTTCTTTTCCTTTCAGATTACTATTATTTTCATTAACCCTGTCAACTTTTCCATCATTTCATAGAGAAAAATAATCAATGAATTCCTTAAGATTGTGTAAATTTGAAGCAAATGTGTTTTTATTTATAAAAAAATATATAAAACATTTCAGGGACTTCCCTGCTGGCCCAGTGGTTAAGACTCTGAGCTCCCAATGGAGGGGGGCCAGGTTCGATCCCTGGTCAGGGAACTAGATCCCACATGCTGCAACTAAGACCTGGTGCAGCCAAATAAATGAATAAATATTAAAAAAAAAAAAAAAATTTCAGATGCACAGCAGTATTTTTTTTTTTAACTGGAGACAAGTGGTATTATAATACAACTAACATTTGCTTCGTATACCCAGTTTGGTAAATAAGGTATCATCAACAGATTAGAAGCCCCCAGGTACACTTAACATATATGCCTATGTGTTAGTTTCTCGGTCATGTCCGACTCTTTGAGATCCCACGAACCATAGCCCGCCAGGCTCCTCTGTCCATAGGATGCTCCAGGCTGAATACTGGAATGGGTTGTCATGCCCTCCTCCAGGGGATCAGAACACTGGAGTGGATGCCAAGTCCTCCTCCAGGGGATCTTTCTGACCAAGGGATTGAACCCGGGTCTCTTATGTCTCCTATATTGGCAGGTAGATTCTTTACCACTAGTACCACCTGGAAGCCCACAGATACGTCTCACTTTGGGCTATTTCTTCCTGCCACACTGACTTTGAATTTTCCCAAACCACTTTGCAGGAAAATGTAAGAACATCTAGGGTTTGTTTTTCTAAGCAGGAGTTGAGGATTTAGGTAATCCCAGGCATCAGGGAAGATAGGTACGGTTTTTGTGATTGGGAGAGAATCTTTCTGACTCTTCTAAAATATTTTTGCTTTCTGTTCCTGGCATCATACTCCCTTTTCTGTTATTACAATCTTCTTACCTGTCCAAACCATACAACATGCAGACACTGGTTTGCATCATAGGAAAGAAAAACAACCCAGTTCCCTTTCCCCTGCCCCGTTCCTACCTAATTTCAAATGCGTAAAGAAATCCAAAAAGAGCTAAACCTGCAGTGACATAAGGACCTGCTAATATTCAATACAAGCCAAGTCTGAGTCCCAGCTGCCAACATCAGGGTCCCTGCTTTATTCATTCTGCCCTGGTTTCATCACCAGCTTTGAGCTGAAACTTCAGCTTTCACTTCCAAAGCTCAGGGGGGAGCCACAAGCCGCCAATGTAGAATGAGGAAGAAGGCAGTGGGTTACGCCAACGGACAACGTGGAAAAGCCAAGAGATGCCCCACAAGTGTACATCCTCTCATCACGTGCACTTTTAAAGGAGACACAGAGGAAGTGCTTACTGTTGACAGTACCCACAGCAGCATGTGGAGATGAAGCACCATACAGAAAGCAGCCTTGATAGTCCTGTAAGACGGAAAAGGGCAGGAGGGCTGATTCCTGGAATCACAAGAAACTGCTGTCTGTTTCATGCTACTTCTGCAAACTTCAACCTGTCCTTTCAGCTACCTGTGGCTCAGTTCAGTTCAGTCAGTTGTGTCAGACTCTCTGTGACCCCATGGACTGCAGCACTCAAGGCCTCCCTGTCCATCACCAACTCCCAGAGTTTACTCAAACTCATGTCCATTGAGTCGGTGATGCCATCCAACCATCTCATCTGTTGTCCCCTTCTCCTCCTGCCTTCAAGCTTGCTCAGCATCAGGGTCTTTTCCAATGAGTCAGTTCTTTGTGCCAGGTGGCCAAAGTATTGGAGTTTCAGCTTCAGCATCAGTCCTTCCAATGAATATTCAGCACTGATTTCTTTTAGGATGAACTGGTTGGATCTCCTTGCAGTCCAAAGGACTCTCAAGAGTCTTCTCCAACACCACAGTTCAAAAGCATCAATTCTTCGGCACTCAGCTTTCTTAACAGTCTAACTCTCACATCCATACATGACTACTGGAAAAACCATAGCTTTGACTAGATGGACGTTTGTTGGCAAAGTAATATCTCTGCTTTTTAATATGCTGTCTAGGTTGGTCATAACTTTTCTTCCAAGAAGCAAGTGTCTTAATTTCATGGCTGCAGTTACAATTTGCAGTGATTTTGGAGCCCCCCAAAATAAAGTCAGTCACTGTTTCCATTGTTTCCCCATCTATTTGCCACGAAGTGATGGGACCAGATGCCATGATCGTTTTAAGCCAACTTTTTCACCCTCCTCTTTCACTTTCATCAAGAGGCTCATTAGTTCTTCTTTGCTTTCTGCCATAAGGATGGTGTCATCTGCATATCTGGGGTTATTGATATTTCTCCCAGCAATCTTAACTCCAGCTTGAGCTTCATCCAGCCCAGCATTTCTCATGATGTTCTCTGCATATAAGTTAAATAAGCAGGGTGACAATATACAGCCTTGACGTACTCCTTTCCTGATTTGGAACCAGTCTATTGTTCCATGTCTAGTTCTAACTATTGCTTCCTGACCTGTATACAGATTTATCAGGAGGCAGGTCACATGGTCTGGTATTCCCATCTCTTGAAGAATTTTCCACAGTTTGTTGTGGTCCACATGGTCAAAGGCTTTGGCATAGTCAATAAAGCAGATGTAGACGTTTTTCTGGAACTCTTCTCCTTTTTCAATGATCCAGTGGATGTTGACAATTTGATATCTGGTTCCTCTGCCTTTTAAATCCAGCTTGAACATCTGGAAGTTCACAGTTCACATACTGCTGTAGCCTGGCTTGGAGAATTTTGAGCATGACTTTACTAGCGCGTGAGATGAGTGCAATTGTGCGGTCATTTGAGTAGTTGCCCTATCTGTAAAATGGGGATAATAGGAGTACCTAAATCCTAAATTGGCTGCAAAAATCTAATAATTTCAGTAAGGTATTTATAGCAGAATTCAGTACATGAGAAGATGATGCTAATAATTAGTGCTGACCTGGAGTCTGTCTTATGGAGTGAACTAAGTCACAAAGAGAAGAATAAACAATGTATATGAATGCATATATGTGGAATTAAGAAAAACGGTGCAGATGAAGATACTTGCAGGGCAGGAATAGAGATACAGATGTAGAGAATGGACATGTGGACATAGTCGGGGGGGATGTAGGGGTTAGATGAATTGGGATATTGAGATTGATATATAGGCGCTACTGTGTGTAAAATAGATAGCTAGTGGGAACCTGCTCTATAGCACAAGGAGCTCAGCTTGGAGCTCTGTGACGACCTAGAGGGGTGTGGGGTGGGGTGCAGGACCCCAGAGGGAGGGGATATATGCAAACATAGAGCTGGTTCACTTGGTTGTACAGAACAAACACAACATTGTAAAGTAACTATGTGTGATATCACTCAGTCGTGTCCAGCTCTTTGCAACCCCATGGACTGTAGCCCATCCGGCTCCTCCGTCCGTGGGATTTTCCAGGCAGGAATACTGGAGTGGGTTGCTATTTCCTTCTCCAGGGAATTTTCCCATCCCAGGGATCGAAGCCGGGTCTCCTGCACTGCAAGGAGACTCTTTACCTTCTAAGCCACCAAGGAAGCCCAAGGTAACTATATTCCAATAAAAAATTAACACCAACAGCAATAACAAAAACAATTAGCTGTTTCAAAACCTCTCCTTCTTTTTACAGGTGAACCTTCTTACAGACTCATCCATCTGGATGACTGTGCCTTCGCCAAGCCCATTCCCTGTGAGACGCCACAATCTAAGGAACTAACCTCTCCCGTTCATATACAACCTCACACCGATATTGCTGTATCTTCTCACAGTTCTGGATGGAAGCTGTTCTTGTTCAGTGGCTCAGTAGTGTCCCCCGTGGACTGCAGCATTCAGAACTGGGAGTCCTCATATAAGGACTATACCCCCCCGCCCCACACACACACCAGTTCCTGTGGGAATCTTCCACAGGCCAGCGCTGACATCTGGCCTCTGCCCCTGTCTCCAGGTCAACCAACTGAGGAAGAGAGAAAGAGCTGAGCGTCAGAACCCACAGGAATCTGTTCGATGTCCTTTGGTAAACGGGGTTGAATGTGCAATTCAGGGTGAGGAATTACACATGAGGATGCTTCTGTCTCAGTCATCTGACCAAACACATCACATGTGAAACTTGAAAATTCAGTGGACCACACAGACCCTGCCAACGACCAGACGTCTCTGTGAAAGCATGTCTACACACGTGCACACACCCATACATGCACATTCACTGGGGGGAAAATGGTCAGCTGAACCACTATGGGTTCAATAAAAAAAGAGAGATCTGCTTAAAGCAAAGAAGCTTTCTCGGAGTTGTACGCCCCTTGGCAAGGTGAGTGTTAAAGTAATGATGCTGAGCTTGCACTAAGTACTTTAAAGTTGGGAAGAAAGTAGGAGGGAGGAAAGAAGGAGGCAGACAGGGAGAAGGAGGAGAGAGAGAGACACAGACAGAGAGGAAACAAGAAAAGTCTAGAGGGGAAAAAAAAACAAAAGCAAGAAAGATTATAAGCAAACTTTTCACCTTGGTAAACCAAGCTTTAACCAGCTTTTAGCAGCTCTAGCAGCTTTACGCAGGTAAAGGCTTTACACTGTTTGGGGAAAGCACGTTTGAATTCTGCCAGCATCTTAGCAGAACAGAATTTGAAAAAGGTCCTATTTTTCTTGGCTCACAAAGAAGAGTTGGACTTCTCACTCCAGCAGGGAACAGACGCTGTGGCAGAAGGATTCAAGAGGGGGGTAGGGAAAACCTTTCTTTCCTTTCCAATGGCTTCTTGCCATTGTTCAAATGCAAAATACGGGCCACTGTGCCGCTGACAACACAGATAAGGCTTCTAGGGGGCGGGGGAGTAAGTGGTTTTGAACTATATTCGTGCTCTCTATTTTTTCTGTATTTGGATTTTAGTGTGCGGTATAAAATTACACAAGTGTTCAGCCATTTTACCTATATAGACCTAGCTTCATTTAATAAAACATCTCTTTCATTTCCTAGGCCAAAAATATCACAGAATCAGACAGACTTCATTAAAAAGTAACAAGGGGGTCTGGTTCTACACGGACACAATTATTATTTCTGTCACTGGGTGTCAGTGAACAGAGCGATTGATTTTTATGTAAAATCCGTTTCTCCCTTCAGCCTCTTAGCTAAGCCCCAAAGTGTTTTTTTCTATTTCATCTTCAAAAACTTTAAGAATGTTTTCTGAATGTTTCTCTTGTTGTTCCCTTCAAAAATGTAACACTCATCCTTGCCAGAAACAGCCTCAACTTTACTTAAAATGATGGGAGTGTAGACAATTCCAAAAGAAACAATTATTTAAGCAAATTAATAAACCCATCAATTCCATCCTTGAAAACTCTCTAGATCACACTCTAATCCCTTTGACAGTCATTTCTGCTTCATTCTGTGCATCACTGGTCAACTTTCCAATGAAAGATTTAGGTTTTTGTGTACATTATGCTTAAATATCTGAGTCTGTTTTCCCTCCGGCCTTTTGTTTATGCCATTAAGCTTTGAATAAATGTCATTAAGTTGTACCATGGATGCTTTATTAAAGTTTATTACTCAACTGAATACCACATTATGAACAATAATCTTCAAAAATCAGATGAAGTTGAGAATCTCTGAATTTTCAATACAAGTGAAAAACGCATTTGAAGCAATTGAGCTATTTAATGAGGCAGAGGCAACATTAGCCTCCTTTAACCTAAAAATAGGAATTTTCTAGTAAATTTTCAAGTCTGTAATTAGGTCATTTCATGTGGAGAGAATACCTATGCAAACATGCCTTGAGATACACAGATCATCATGTCAGTGTGAGGCTGGATGGGGGAGTAGGTACCACATTGTCCCCTAACTCACATGTCACTCACGGGGACTGGGGACCCAGCAATATTCAAGAGACAGCTAGTTTCTTCAGCTTCCTTCCCCTTTCACTCACTCGTTGACCTTCCTTCCTCAAATTCCGGAGTAAAGGGCAATGAAGTCCCACCAGTAACGTGCTGTTTGACTGTACTGTAAAATCCAATAAAAAATAAACCATGCATTTCTGCACAGGTCACCGCACAGGCATCAGTAATAGGAACCTGTGATCGCCCATGACCCGAGATGGATCATAACCAGTCACCTTCTGGTTAAGGCCATCTCTGTTCTAGTATCAATCTATGAAGCCATCCATTCCCTCTGCCCTCTACCTTAACCTAATCTAATTTGCACGTTGTAACAGAAAGCTGCTGTCACAGAGCATCAGGTAAACTTAATTTCATATGTCCTGGCACACGAATTCGTGGGCTGGTGCCAACAGATGACATACAAGCAGGTGGCCTCGAATCAGACAAATTTAGCACCTTGCCTCAGTGCAGGAACCCCTGACCATGTATTCTTTATGTATATTCAATATTATGGAAATGCCCAAAGCATTTGGAAAGCAGATCTCAGCATCATGGCATCTATAAGAGTGTTGCCTTTTGGTACAAGTTTTACCCTGACAAATTAGGCAGAAGATTAGTGCATGGGGCTCAGGTGGGTATTCAGATAGGAGAACTTCACAGATAGAAGTGACATGAACCCATTATATAAGATGTTTTTCATTTAAGTTTTGGATGGCTGGGGGCAGGGGGTGGGTAAGACTTCCTTTTTTGTGATCCAAAACACTACCATGAAAATGATCCTACTGTGCATTTGGTATGAGGCAGTATGTTATAATTACCCCTCAGATGTGATCTCTAGTGAATCAAACATTTGATTTAGTAGATTAGAATGAGAGCTCCTAGAGAGAGAGATTTTGTCTGTTGTGTTATCAACTCTGTCTTCACCTCACAGAATAGTGGGTGCCTCCTGGTGACTGTTGATCGGTCTCTCAGTCGTGTCTGACTCTTTGTGACCCTGTGGACTGCAGCACGCCAGGCTTCCCTGTCCTCCACTATTTCCTGGAGTTTGCTCAGACTCATGTCCATTGAGTCGGTGATGCTATCTGTCTTATCCTCTGCCACACTCCCCTTCTCCTTTGCCTTCAATCTTTCCCGGCATCAGGGTCTTTTCCAGTGAGTCAGTTCTTCACATCAGGTGGCCAAATTACTGGAGCTTCAGCTTCAGCATCAGTCCTTCCAACAAATATTCAGGGTTGATTTCCTTTAGGATTGACTAGTTTGATCTCCTTGCAGTCCAAGGGACTCTCAAGAGTCTTTTCCAGCACCACAGTTCAAAAGCATCAATTCTTCAGGAAGACAAGAGGATGCAATGGGAGGTGCTGATCCTCAGCTTCAATAACCTGAGGAACCTGGGATTCATCAAGACGCCACACTATACACGGCACAACTGTAGGTGGCGCTGTTTATATTGCTGTCTACATAAAGGCATCCATAGACCTGTGGGGTAGAAGGGTCCTCTCCCTGTTCCTAGAAATTTAAATGAATAGTCTTAACATAAGAACATACTTTTATTAAAACCTATAATAAGTAAGTTTTTCCAGTAGTCATGTATGGATGTGAGAGTTGGACTATAAAGAAAGCTGAGCGTCAAAGAATTGATGCTTTGGAACTACGGTGTTGGAGAAGACTCTTGAGAGTCCCTTGGACTGCAAGGTGATCCAACCAGTCCATCCTAAAGGAAATCAGTCCTGAATATTCATTGGAAGGACTGATGTTGAAGCTGAAACTCCAATATTTTGGCCACCTGATGTAAAGAACTGACTCATTTGAGAAGACCCTGATGCTGGGAAAGATGTAAGGCAGGAGGAGAAGGGGATGACAGAGGATGAAATGGTTGGATGGCATCACTGATTCAATGGACATGAGTTTGAGTAAGTTCCAGGAGTTGGTGATGGACAGGAAAGCCTGGCATGCTGCAGTCCATGGGGTCGGAAAGAGTCAAACATGACCGAGCAACTGAACTGACCTGACAATGAGTAAGTACATTTCTGGGAAGGTTATTTCCAAAACTCCCGAAACTGCATCATCTACTTTTCAAAGGCTTTGTCAAGCAATAGATAGCCCATCCTTTCCTGGAATGTTACAACTGTATTGGAACTGGATGGAACTGAGTGGCATTGCCATTTCTATAAAACAGAAGAGCAGAGACTTTCAAAAATATCCAATGACAACTATAATAAAAACTTGAGAGCTAAGCTGCAAATACATCTATCTCACACTTGGATTCTTTTTCCAAATATAGTGTGGACAATCTGTTTCAGAATGTTATAATAATTGCCATAAATCTGATAAGAACTTTTGGTTCCAGGAGTGGAGGTATATAATAGCACTAACTCTACAGTCAATAAAAGTCCGAATTTTCTTTGCCAAAATTTTGGCACATCTCACTTTCTTATAAGGAAAATCTTTAAGGCAGGTACACAATGGGACAAATTCTATAAAGAAATACTACACAATTATATACAAGTATAAGAAAGGTTTTATTTCCCTTATTTTCATTGCAAGGTACAGGCTGAAATCTATATGTCATATTTTTTAATTGAAAACAAGAACAGATGCAGACTGGAAATAGTTCATAAAGCCACAGAAATGAACTAAATTGAATGCCACTCAGAGTTAATAATTCACATAATCACACACAACACATTGAAAATAAGCAAAATTGTTCCTCATGCTCTGTGATCAGTACTTCCACTAATTAACAATTAAAAGAATGGTATTTTTGAAATCTTGGAGGACATAGATCACATTCCATTAATTTAATGATCTAATCTCCCTGTGTTAATTTTAAGCACCAGATAAGGTTTTATAATTCATATAAATACTACCAAATTGTTTCAAGTGTATTCTTTAAACATCCTCAGTGCTTTTATGGACTCAAAGATGCCACGAGGCACACATAGTAGGCTGTCAAATTCTGGATGGCTCATGAGACGAAAGATGCATTTGGGGTAGAAGGGATTAGGAGATTGAACGTCTGCAAAACTTCTCAATTACAGAAGTAGCAGGCAATAGGAATAGAAGTCAACAGTATGGGAGGCAATGTGTTCTTTTGTTGATGAAGTGATCTTCATTGTGTCCATGCACCAATGGCAAGGCATAGCTAAGAAAGCATGGGGCTAAAAAGCGACGATACACGGGGGCTTCTCTCATTCAGAGAATATCAGTTCAGTTCAGTCGCTCAGTTGTGTCCGACTCTTTGCGAACCCATGGACTGCAGCACACCAGGCTTCTCTGTCCATCACCAACTCGTGGAGCTTACTCAAACTCATGTCCATCAAGTTGGCGATGCCATCCAACCATCTCATCCTCTGTTGACCCCTTCTCCTTCTGCCTTCCATCTTTCCCAGGATCAGGGTCTTTTCCAATGAGTCAGTTCTTCGCATCAGGCGACCAAAGGATTGAAGTTTCAGCTTCAGCATCAGTCCTTCCAATGAATATTCAGGACTGATTTCCTTTAGGATTGACTATACTCTAGCCCTAAAAATGCCGAAAAACACAGCACAGGAAATCTTCCCATGAAGTGACCAAAAATTTCCATGTTCAGTGATTCATGAAGCCCAAGAGAGTTCAAAAGACACTTCCTAGCCACAAGCTATTAGAGACTGACTCCTCAAACCTGGGATGAATGAAAAGCCAAACAACCCACCTTCCATGGAAACCAACAGAGCGTAGGGAGGGATAAACAAAGGAGAAAGCAGACTGCAGGGTCTTAGCCTGGCTGCCTTCATACCTGTGCAAACAGCACCTTCTCTCGTCATCCCCTCTCCCCACAAAAGCAGGGAGATGCAAGATGCCTCTTATCACTCTTTTCTAAGTTACTGAAGAAACAGGCAATAGAGCATCACCATGGTGAGGTTATCGCTGGAATCTGCAAGCCCTGTTCTGAATCCTGGCTTCAAGTCTCGCAAACTTGAAATGTCCCCTAACCTCTCTGATGTTGGGTTAAGCAAAATGAATAATAGTATCTACCTCCTGCTGTTGGGAAGATGAGGCAATCACATAAAGCACTTACCGAAGAGTCTGGTACATAATAGTTATTCAGTAAATGGAATATTCAAATGATTAATAATGGGAAAAATGAGACTTCTCAGTTTGAACTTTACCTACAGAATTGATTAGTAAATTAATAATCCAGACAAAATTTAAGTCTGCTCAATTACAAATATTACCTTTAGGCTGACGGATTTCTAATTTTTTTTCTAAGACAACACTTTTGGGCTCCCCCTGTGGCTCAGAGGTAAAGAATCTGCCTGCAATGCAGGAGGCACAGGAGTTGTGGGTTCAGTGATCCCTTGGATGGGAAGATCCCCTGGAGAAGGAAATGGCAACCCACTTCAGTATTCTTGCCTGTAAAACTCCCATGGACAGAGGAGCCTGGTGGGCTACAGCCCATGGGGTCACAAAAGAGTCAGACACAACTGCGCACAGATGCACAAGACAAGATCAAGAGATGAAATAGGAAACATTACTGCTTCACATTTTAAGTATACACAATTAATTTGGGGCAGAGTTGGGGGTCTTTTATATAGGGAGCTTTCCAGATGCCAGGCACTCCTAAAGTCTTTTATCTGTGCCAATGCATTTAATCTTCACACAGTCTCGTGAAACAGCCATGATTAGTGTCTCCCCATTCCACATGTCAGGCTCCTCAAGGTTAAATGGTTTCTCCAAAGTCTCACAGCTGGAGGGTGAACTAGACAGCGTGGAGTTCACCCTCCACCTCTACCCTCTCAACAGGGTTCTGAGACGGGGAAGATGAAACCTCTGCTTGCTACTAAGCCACCGCTGGGATTTCCCAGAGTCTTTGCACCACACATTTCTGTTCCAGTGTGTTTCCAGTGCCCAGCAGAGAATCCAGAATGCACGACTCAAGAGCTTAGGCTGAGCACCTAAAAACAGCATGAAAGTCACAGATGCAAAACAGTTGGCTCCAACCCTTAACCCTGGGAATGGACACCTTGCCAGCAACCACAACACCCTCCCATGGTCACTGATGAATGGGGTTGGAGGGTGGGTGGGGGGTGGGGGTAGAGAGCTGGGCAACTGGGGAATAGTATAAATGGGGAGATGAAAAGGGTGGGATTTCCCCAAATGCTGAGTCAATGACAACTTCATCATGTGCCTCCCCATCTTTCTCTCGACCTTGTCATCCCAATGCAGGCACCGTTTTCCTTTTCTGTCTATTTGCTCAGGGACCCAGACTCCAGCAAGAAGGCTCATTTTTCCCCAGTGTGTTGAACAATAGCATACCAGCAAGTCAGATATTTGCCTGTGACAGCAGCTGAGCGCTGTATGAAGCACAGGAAAATAAAATCTGCAGGCAGGGCATGAGGGGAGGGACCAGGGAGAGTGACAGAAGGACAGAATCCCAGTTCAGTCTTGGCCCCGGGTAGCAGCAAGGTGGGATCCATCACCAGCTGCTGGAAGAATGACTGCCCATGGCTTTTCATTTCACTTCACAGAGCTGATTTATTTATTTTTTTTAGGACACGTTTGGGTTTACAGAAAAATTGCAAAGAGAGTTCTCATAGAGGACACAC
Source organism: Odocoileus virginianus (assembly GCF_023699985.2). Lineage (NCBI taxonomy): Eukaryota > Metazoa > Chordata > Mammalia > Artiodactyla > Cervidae > Odocoileus > Odocoileus virginianus. The sequence continues at coordinate 5,077,476 of NC_069706.1, read as the reverse complement.
CCATTAATAATTTTATTATGATCATATTGATATGGGACGTTTGTCAGATTAACGAACCAGTATCAACACATTATGATTCTCTAAAGCCCACTCTTGGAATGATTCCCTTGGTTTTCACCAATGTCCCTTTCCTGTTTTAGGATCCCACCGAAAGTATCACAGCAATGGTACCTTAGTCATCCTGTCCCCTTAGGCTCCTCTGGGCTGGGACCATTTCTCAGTTTTTCTATATTTTTGAAAACCTTGACAGTTCTGAGAGGTACTGCTCAGGGATTTTGTAGGCCGTTTCTCAATGTGGATTTGTCTAACATTTTTCTCCTTATTAGACTAGGGTTACTGGTCTTGGGAGGAAGATCACAGAGGAAAAGTTCCAAGTTGATCACATCCAATCAAGGGGGCCTACAATCAACATAGTTATTGTTGTTGATGTGACTCTGTTCTCCTGGCCGAGCAGATGTCCAACAGGTTTCCCCACCATAAAACTGCTTTATCTTCTTTGGCTTTTTACACTGTACTTTTTGGGGAAAAATCACTATGCATAGCCAGCACTCCAGAGTGCAGAGTTCTGCTTCACTTCTTTGAGGATGAAGAATGTAAGTAAATTATTTGGAATTCTTCTACCCAGGAGATTTGTTTCTCCTCTTGCATGTATTAATTTATTCAAGAATTCATTTACATCAGTATGAACTTATGGAAATTTATTTTACGTTGTTGTTGTTCAGTTGCTAAGTCATGTTTGACTGTTTAGGACCCCATGGACTGTAACATGCCAGGTTCCTCCATCCTCCACTACCTCCCAGAAAGTGACAGTGAAAGTCGCTCAGTCAAGTCCAACTCTCTTTGTGACCCCATAGACTATACAGTCCGTGGAATTCTCATGGCCAGAATACGGGAGTGGACAGCTTATTCCTTCTCCAGGGGATCTTCCTGACTGAGGAATTGAACCAAGGTCTCCTGCATTGCTGGCAGATTCTTTACCACCTGAGCTATCAGGGAAGCCCACCAACTCCTGGTGTCTGCTCAAGTTCATGTCCATTGAGTCCATGATGCTATCTAATCATCTCATCCTCTGCCAGCCCCCTCTTCTTTTGTCTTCAATCTTTCCCAGCATCAGGGTCTTTTCCAGTGAGTCAACTCTTCACATCAGGTGGCCAAAGTACTGGAGCTTTAGCTTCAGCATCAGTCCTTCCAATGAATATTAGGGTTGATTTCCTTTAGGATTGACTGGTTGGATCTCTGTGTAGTCCAAGTGACTCTCAAAAGTCTTCCCAGCACCACAATTTGAAATCATCAATTCTCTGGCAATCAATCTTCTTTATGGTCCAACTCTCACATGCGTACATGACTACTGGAAAAACCACAGCTTTGACTATACAGACCTTTGTTGGCAAAGTGATATCTCTGCTTTTTAATACACTAAGTAGTATATTTTATCCTTTGGGTTATAATCCAATACTACTTAATTTTGTTGCTCAAATTGTTCCAGTTTAGCCATCAGGAGCTTTTTCGGGCTCCTCTATTTCTTTGACAACCCCCCATGGTTTTGTTTTCTGAGCACTTGCTTACTTTTTGGCAGTATAAGATCCTCCTGGCTCATCTTGTATATTTCCTGTCTAAGACCTGGACTCATCTACTTCTTCAAGGAATTACTGGAAATGGCATTAGAACTTGAGCTCTCGATTCAAGGTATGAGCCTTCCTAGCAGGATGCCACTGCCCCTAGTTCCCCACAGCTATCAGAGGAAGCAAATATACGTATGCCCACTAACCTGTAGTTACACCATGGCTTTATGGGCATGAACTTGTAGAGTACGTGGACCTCATTGGATGGATAACGTTATCTCCATGGAAACCTCAGAACTTACTTTGTTCCATTCATTCATTGATCATTCACATATTGATTCATTCTGAAGCAAATGAAAGCCTTCTAGGTAATGGTTGGTGTTCAGTCATTCAGTCCTATCAGCCTCTATGTGACCCCCATGGACTGCAGTACACCACACTTCCCTGTCCTTCACCATCTCCTAGAGCTTGTTCAAACTCAAGTCCATTGAGTTGATGATGCCATTCAACATCTAATTTTCTGTCACCCCCTTCTCCTTCTGCCCTCAATCTTTCCTAGCACCAGAGTCTTTTCCAATGGCTTGTCTCTTCCAATCAGGTGGTCCAATATTGGAGCTTCAGCTTCAGCATCGATCCTTCAAACGACTATTCAGGGTTGATTTCCTTTGGGATGGACTGGTTTGTCCTCGTGTTAAATACTGAAGATGCACCACCAGGTTAGAGAGACCCTTGGATCTGGAGATGGGTGAGACGGGGGAGGGGGAATATTCCAGACAGAGGAACAGCCTGTGCCCATGCTGAGGATGGAAGGAAGGAAGGTTCTTTGAAGGAGTTAAAGAAGACCAGTGCTGTTGGAACAGAGAGAAGAGGAGATGAAAAAAGAGGTGGGCAGAGACCTGAAAGGTCATACAGAGAAAAATATGGTCTGGGTCTTCTGAAAGGAGTTTAATCTTGAGCCACTGAAGGCTACACATGAGGAACATGGAACTGACCACACGTGGGAGCATCTGTGGAGAACAGTCTGGAGCAGACCCAGAGTGGAGGCAGGGGGATGGCGAAGGTTTACAGAAGAAATGCAGGAGAGGGAAGATGCAGTGCCGGGGAGACGGGTCCCACTGGAGGTGGGAGATGGGCTGAGTGTGGAGACAGAAGGCAAAACCTCTCTGCAGCGGGTTGGGGAGGATGTCTGCCTGTCTGTGTATTCATTGTTCTGGAAAAGGAGACTGAAGGCAAGAAGGGCAAATTGCACAGTGGGGCTCTTCACTGAGGGGAGAAGCAGGGAGGACAGCCCTGTGTCGCAGGGACTCTGCCTCCTGAGACAGGAGCCCTCCCCGTGTCCTTCGGATCCACATTAACATCTGCTCAACTCAGCATCAGTTTGTTTCAATTGCATGGAAACCAGTGGCACAAAGAATTGTGTTTCAGGGCCGAATACCCGGGAGACACGGCAGAAAACCAGGGGCCATGGACATAAGGGACCACACAATATGAAACCCTTTGAATTCAAAAGCATCATGACAAGGGCTTCGAATGTCCCATAAGCAGTGCATTTGGGCTTTCAAGGACTCATCTTTCCTAGGCTCTCCAGGGTCAAGTAAGCTTCCTACAGCCACCCTTGTGTCTACTTCCCTCTCTAGCTCTAAACCCTAGTGCAACGCCCGACACTTCAAAGGACCTTTAATACTTTACAGCTCATCACAGAAACCTAACAAATGTCTAGTTATATCGGTCAGTGAAAACACAGAGGAAGTTGACAGTGTTACGTGGCCGCCTGGATGGGAGGGGAGTTTCCAGGAGAATGGACACATGCACATGTATGGCCGAGTTGCTCCGCTGTCTTCCTGAAACTACCACAACATTGTTAATTGGCTATGTGCTTAGTAGCTCAGCCGTGGCCAACTCTGTGACCCTATGAACTGTAGCCTGCCTGGCTCCTCTGTCCATGGTGATTCCCCAGCAAGCATACTGGAGAGGATGGCCATGCCCTCTTCCAGGGTATCTTCCCAACCCAGGGATCAAACCCAGGCCTCCCACATTGCAGGCAGATTCTTTAATGTCTGAGCCACCAGGGAAACCCAGGAATCCTGGAATGGGCTGCTGTGCCCTCTTCCAAGAGATCTTCCCAACCCAGGGACTGAAGCCGTGTCTGCCATGTCTACCTACACTGGCAGATAAGTCCTTTACCATTTGCACCACCTGGGAAGCCCCTAATCGTTATACTCCAGTATAAAATAAAAAGTTAAAAAAAACACACAAAAGAAGTTTAAAAAATATACATCAAGGAAGGCAAATGAGCTAATCCTCTCTCAAATAAGCAAATATATACATAAATAAATGAAAACTGATCACAGAGCTGAAAAGGAGTTTATGTAAAGATTGGGTTCTCCATCCTGGCTAAAATCCAAATGCATTTCAAATACATGACTTAAAGATAAAAGCAGCAAGGTCAGAGTAGATGATCTTGGGGAGAAGTAGGGGGAAATGAAACTACTGCTCCCAGGTTTCTAGGAGGCAAATCTGGCCCTCATCACAGTAAAAAGCATTCACGGCTCAGTAAGAAATCCTTTAAATAGGAAAAGTTACTTAGGCAAAGCAGTCCTGAGAAAGCAGAGGGCCAACACATGCATTCTGATTCACCTGACTTCCTGCAGAAACTCTGGCCTATTGAAATAATTGTTTCTCATACCCCAAAGCAAATGAACCACTCTCCCACTTTAAATCATTCCCTTTCTCTCTTCAGCTCATGACTGACTCTCCCTGTGATGCTTGTTGTGTTTGCAAGCATGAAGGAAATTATATAAAAGCAAATTGCTTTGTACTGTACAGTCACTGTCTGGAAATACTAAATAGACAGGCAAGACAGCGTTCAACCAACTTGCAGCCTTCGTGAATTAATGGATGGGATTGAAAAGTTTTTGCTGTTTCAGTGTGATGAATGCCCCTTATTTCTAAACACATAGGTTATCCCTTTTTTTTAAAGCGCTGCATGAATTATTTCTCAAAGTCACCAATGACTTTGCATACTAACCCGAAGCATGGACAGGATAAATAGATGATTATTTTTGTTCTGTAGCTTTTTGACTTCCTCCACTCACGGCTTATGGCCCTCTTCTTTTTTTCCCCTGGGCTAAAAAATAAAAAAAGTCTTTGGAAAATTTTCAGACTAAAGCTCTAATGTCATTACCATTCATGAGTGACCATGGATGGTCACCATCATCATTACACATAAACACCAAATTTTGGTCATGTGTCAAAAAGAGTGCAATCACAATTGTGATCATTATTTCAACAGACAGGTGGTGAACAGCATATTCAATGCCTAGTATGATTTTTAGGCAAAAGTATCCTATCAATAAAAGGAATAAGGTGCTTATTTAAATAACACTTATATCCCAGTGGGAGGGAACAAGTTAATATATCATATGCAAGACAGTGGTTGTTGTTCTACTTCTGACACTAAGTCATGTCCAACTCTTTAGTGACCCCATGGGCTGCAGCCTGCCAGGCTCCTCTGTCTGTGGAATTCTCCAGGCAAGAATATAGGAGTGGGTTGCCATTTCCTTCTCTAGGGGATCTTCCTGACCCAGGGACTGAACCTGCGTCTCCTGCATTGGCAGGTGGATTCTTTACCACTGAGCCACCAGGAAAGCCCTATGATGGCTGTGCTATGTATTAATTTTGCAAACTTGGACAAGCTACATAATCTTTCTTGCTGCTGTTAAGTCACTCAGTCATGTCCGACTCTGCGATCCCATGGACTGCAGGACACCAGGCGTCCCCGTACTTCACCATCTCCCAGAGCTTGCTCAAACTCATGTTCGTTGAGTTGGTGATGCCATCCAACCATATCATCCTCTGCTGTCCCCTTCTCCTCCTGACTTCTACCTTTCCTAGCATCAGGGTGTTTTCCAATGAGTTGGCTATCCAGATATATAATGGCAAAAATGGTACATATTCTTACAGATATGTTGGGAAATAAATGAATTTATGTGAGCAAAGAACCAGGCATTCTGTAGGCTTCAAGACATACTAGGGTCATCATCTTTCCTCCCATTTCAGAACCATGATAATACTGATTTAATTTTTTACAGTGCAGTTCAGTTGCGTGCATCTCCATACCTGTGATGACTTGGGTGTGTGTTAATCTGTGCCCATACACAAATATTCTCTTATAAGGACTGCATGTATCTCCATGGGCACAAACCCTGCCTCCTCCCATAGAAGATGGGAACTCTGACCTCCATCTTTTACATCATAAAACTCCTCCATCACAAACCCTTGCCAGAACTGTGGTTGAAAGGCAACAGAAAAAGGGGTAAGAATAAGACAACATATCTGACATATTATAACTTTGTTTTGGCTCCTACATGTCAGCCAAGTATCCACTGCGCAGGGTCTTGTCTTCATTTCATGCAATTCCATGGGAGTGCCAGGGCTGTGCAACCAGTTCTGAAGGAGGAAGGAAAGAATACTGACCAAAAGTGTGGGTCTCAATGTGCTTCAGGCCCTGGTTCAAATTCATTTGTAAAGTTCATCTGAATTCACTTGTAAAATAGAATTAAGGTCATCTACTTCCTAGCGGCTCAGACAGTAAAGAATCTCCCGGCAGTGCAGGAGTCCTGGGTTCAGTCTCTGGGTTGGCAAGATCCCCTACAGAAGGAAATGGCAACCCACTCCAGTATTCTCGCCTGGAAAATCCCATGGACAGAGGAGCCTGGATGCTAACAGTCTGTGGAGTTGCAGAGTTGGATGTAACTGAGTGACTAACGCTTTCAGCATATATCACCTCCTACGGTTGTTAATGAGGATTAAATTTCAGACTTCGTGAAAAAAAAAAAAAGTGTTTTAGTGTCCATGAAATACTCACAAAATGGTGGTGATTAACCACCGAGAAAGGATTTAGAAAGTCTACAAGGGTTGTTCATCACTAGAAAGCTATAGATATAGCTATAGAGATATCATTCTCAGCATATGAGTACCACCTAAATTAGGCAAACTTTCCCTATAAGTAATTAAATCAATAGGAAAAGGAGTACATCAAGGCTGTACATTGTCACCCTGCTTATTTAACTTATATGCAGAGTACATCATGAGAAACGCTGGGCTGGAAGAAGCACAAGCTGGAATCAAGATTGCCGGGAGAAATATCAATAACTTCATATATGCAGATGACACCACCCATATGGCAGAAAGTGAAGAAGAACTAAAGAGCCTCTTGATGAAAGTGAAAGAAGAGAGTGAAAAAGTTGGCTTAAAGCTCAACATTCAGAAAACTAAGATCATGGCATCTGGTCCCATCACTTCATGGAAAGTAGATGGGGAAACAGTGGCAGACTTTATTTTGGGGGGCTCCAAAATCACTGCAGATGGTGACTGCAGCCATGAAATTAGAAGATGCTTAGTCCTTGGAAGGAAAGTTATGACCAATCTAGACAGCATATTAAAAAGCAGAGACATTACTTTGCCAACAAAGGTCCATCTAGTCAAGGCTATGGTTTTTCCAGTAGTCATGTTTGGATGTGAGAGTTGGACTATAAAGAAAGCGCAGCACCAAAGAATTGATACTTTTGACCTGTGGTATTAGAGAAGACTCTTGAGAGTCCCTTGGACTGCAAGGAGAACCAACCAGTCCATCCTAAAGATAGCTGTCCTGGGTGTTCATTGGAAGGACTGATGTTGAAGCTGAAACTCCAATACTTTGGCCACCTGACGTGAAGAGTTGACTCCAAAAAGTCAGCCGACCTTTCAACTGAACTGAAGTGAATTAAATCAAAACAAGTACCTACAGAGATGCTGGGGACTAGATTCCATTCAGTTCAGTTCAGTCACTCAGTCATGTCCGACTTTTTGTGACCCCATGGACTGCAGCACGCCAGGCTTCCCTGTCCATCACCAACACCTGGTATTCCATTGGGTTGGCCAAAAAGTTCATTACAGTTTTTCTAAAAAGCTGTTGTGTAAAACCATGAACAAAATTTTCTGCCAGCCCACAGATAAGCTTAATCCAGTACCAGCTGCATGATTCTTCTCACAAGTCTAGGACTTCTTGGAATTTTTAAGGACACTGAAAAAGATACTTGAGGATGCCAATGTAATTAACAGGGAAGTCAGTCTTCCTCCATTTATTTCGTCCATGAGGGACACACATAACTTCCCCATGGAGATCAAAGGCAGTTGAGTTCACCACTGCCCCCAGTGCCGCCCCCGGGGATGGCGAGAACTCCAGGTAAGAAAATTAAATTGCCTTCCTTTCTTATCTCCACGAACCTCTGAAATCTTTTGAGTTGGAAATCTCATTAATCATTCCCTCCTGTGAAGTACTGGAAAACAAGGAGTAGACATCGTGAAGGGCTCCCAGTCCACCCTTGACAATTGGCCCGCAGCTCACGCTTCTCTTTTTCTCGGGGGAAATGCCATGACTTTCTGCTTCCTTGTTAATTCCGGGGTTGTGCTCCAGGGACAAAGATGTGCTCTCAGTAAGATTATACCTGCGCTGTTCGCCATCTGGACTTTGAGCACCAGGAATATTAGTATCATCCTGGTAAATGATACAAAAACGTTTACCCTCCATTCATGACACACGCCAAGCAGGGAGCTTTTCCCTACAGATTTCTCTTAATGGGATTTAGAACTGTCTGAGTTTGTATTTCATTTTCATTATTTTAATTCTATAGGGTTGCTTTACCAATATCATGGTTTACATTCATTAAAAGTTCCCAAATTCTTAATCTAAAAAGAAATCTATAAAATCTATAAAACAGAAACAGACTCACAGACTCAGAAAATGAACTTATGGTTGCAGGGAAGGATGCGAGGAAGGGAAACTTAGGGAGTTTGGGAAGGTCAGCTTCACTCTGCTACGTTTAAACTGGATAATCAGCAAGGGCCTACTGGATGGCCAGGGACTCTGCTCGGGTTAGGTGGCAGTCTGGATGAGAGGGGAGTTGGGTGGGGGAAGGAAGGAATGCATGCATATATATGGCTGAGTCCCTCTACTGCTCACCTGAAACTACCACAACATTGTTAACCAGCTATATCCGAATACAAAATAAAAAAATGTTTAAGTTTCCAAATGCCTATTTCACCATGATTTTCACATCTTCATTTTTTTTTTAAATTCACCATCCAACATTTGAAACTCAAAGTAGATGGTAAATATGGCTTTGCTTGACTCGTATCTGATAACACTTCAAAGAGGAAAAATGTCACCATCCTTATCAGCTAACTGAATTCCACACTCAACTCGATGGCAGGGTAGGGAATGACAGAAAGTTTTATCTGGTTTCAGTCCTGAAGGGCATTTTCCTGTTTTATTCTGGCCTCTGTAAACCTGTCTAAAGTGTAAGTCAAAATAAAGATGTGCTTGGTTCAGCCTTAGTGAGACAGAGGTTATTTCAGATAGGAATTTGAAAGAGACACCAATAACCCACATCATGGCATCACGCCAACCGCTGCTCTTTTCCATGAAGGAAGTTGCTGCAAGATTCTGATACAATCAGAAATCAGACCTCAAGATACAAATCGCCTCTCAAGTGCCTGATTTCCAAATACAAGCAAATCTGTCTCTGCCCATCGCATGCCCAGCAAGGAAGCACACCACTGAGATCAGCTCTTCCCAGTTTGCCTTCTTGGGGGGTGTGCAGAGTGACAGCCTTGATGAGAGGGCAGCGCCTGCCATGGACAGCATGTCGACTAGATTCTAGGCTCTGTATCACGTGTTTTTCACTGAAGTATCTCATTTAACCCCTTCAGGAACCATATGGACTTGCCAACATAACCTCTCTGTTACAGATGGGGCAAGAAAGAGTGAAAGCAACTGGCCAAATCTGCACAGCTGCAGAATGTGAACTTAAACAGCCTGACCCCACACATGTCCTGTATTTCATCACAAGGCAATCTCATCTCCCACTATGTGCTAAGAGCAAAGACCTCAAACCATGAAGAGCGATGCATTAAAATGTAACCTCTCTCAGAGCCCTCTCGGCTCCTCCCTCCTCCCAGTCCCCAATTAAAATGGACCAGGTGATATAAATAGGCTGAGTTATCCACACCCTGCTCTTGTTTGCTTTTTTAGGAATACCCAGAGATGTCAGAAAAAGTCCATCGGGGCCACTGAAGACAAATCCCAAACAGAAGAGGTTCCCAGCCTACCTGGATATCTGAATCACCCAAGGAACCCGGTGCCATCCCAGATCTACTGAATCCATGTGTGTATCTGTGTGTGAAAGTCACTCAGTCATCCGACTCTTTGGAACACCATGGATTGCAGCCCACCAGGCTCCTCTGTCTATGGAATTCTCCAGGCAAGAATACCAGAGAGGGTATCTATTCCCTTCTTCAGGGGATCTTCCCGACCCAGGGATCAAACCTGGGTCTCCTGCATTGCAGGGAGATTTGCCACCATCTACGGCACCAGGGAAGCCCACTGAATCAGTAGGAGAAGAAACAGTTGGACTGACTATGAGAATTGCCCGCTTTTCTGCATTCCCGGGCAGGCTAGTCTGGGACGTAAACTTGTCTTCTATCAAGCTTCTGTATGCTTTGCATAAGCAAATGATCTGTTGGAGGTCACCTAGGAACTAAACAGTGCTGATTAATTCAACATTCACTGATTCTTTCAACAAACAACTGCTATTTTAGTTAGAAGAACAGGCCAAGCAATTGCTGATGGACTGTGTCAATGTGGATGACTCTGAATACTGTCACTGTGTACTGTGAATGTATCTTAGAATACTGTTGGCGCCGATGTGTGCGTGAATACAGGGACCCAATATTCACTGACATACGGGGACATTCTGTTTCTCCTTGCTCTTGAGATGAAGTTCAGTCTCCTTCACCCCACTCTCTCCTTGGCTCCTTTACTCAGCTAGCATTCATGCAAGAAGCATTGTATCAGACGCCCGGGACCATTTCAGGACCCTCTGACTTACAAGTCATCGTCATAGCAAGTAACATTCCCCCTATGCAACATCTATAAATCATATTCCTAATTAATTATTCACACGAGTATCTGTTTAGTGTCTATTTCCATAGACAGTCTATGAGATGGAAGAAACATGCCTACTTGTTCATAGCTGTCTGTACCTTTAGGACCAAGCATAGTACTCAGGATAAAGTAAGTCTTCAATAAACCTTCACAGATAATACTGATGATGATGATGGTTGAGAATCAGAACCATCTACTGCTGCCTGCATTATCATGACTTTATTATTTTACTGTCTTCATCATATAACCTTACTGTTCCAAGAAACTCTTGCCCAGAAAGCAAAACCTCCAAATGACTTTATGGCTTATTGGAGGAACTTTTGAAAGACCCATCAGCTTGTCAACACCAAGTATCAAACATCTGCTTCCACCCCAAGGCCCTCAGAACTCTTCATCCCAAGGTCCTTGACTTGTTTTGTCCACCAATCCTAAACTATTACATCATAATCTTTACCCTCTCCTAAGCAAGTCCCTGCATGAAAAGATCCACCTTCAACACACTTCTGAATCTCAAAAAATATTGTGATTTTGCCCATCCCCAACAAAGACTCTGCTGAAATAGCTTATGTGCGTACTAAGTCGTTTCAGTCACGTCTGACTCTTTGTGACCCCATGGGCTGTGGCCCACCAGGTTCCTCTGTCCATGAGATTCTCCAGGCAAGAGTAGTGGAGAGGGATGCCACGCCCTTCTCTAGGGGATCTTTCCGAGCAGGGATCGAACCCAGGTTTCTTACATCGCCTGCATTGGCAAGCAGGTTCTTTATCACTAGCACCACCTGTGAAGCTTTGTCTTAATACAGTAACTAGTAAACCCAGCTTCATCTTATCCAGAGGTTGTTCTACTAATGTCTGGGAGGAGTTAGCCTTTGACATGATCAATATCATCAATCTCAAGACAAGCCTCCGTTATGGGGTTATTTCAGTTCTCTGCTCAAGTGCCATGCCATCAAAGAGGCCCCAACACAATCTAGACATACAGTCTAAAATCATGCCCTCTGGACACTTTCATCCTCACATCCTGATTCCCTGGTCATCAGAGCCTTTATCACTATTTGTCACTTTAATAAATGCCCATTTATTTATTTCTTATATTCTGATTCCTCTCATAGAGGGTGAGATCCAGGAAGGCAAGGATGCAGTTTTGTTTCCCAATGTGTCCTCACTCTGTTGACTAAAAAAAGAAAAAAAAAAAAATCCATAATATGAGAGCTGCGAGTTAGGTGTTGCATGCATGCGTTTTAAGTCCATTTAGTCGTATCTGACTCTTTTGAGACCCCGTGGACTGGAGCCCACCAGATTCCTCTGTCCATGGGATTCTCCAGGCTAGAATACTAGAGTGGGTTGCCGTGCCCTCCTCCAGGGGATCTTCCTGACCCAGGGATTGAACTCACGTCACTTACTTCTCATGCATTGGCAGGAGAGTTCTTTATCACTTGCACCACCTGAGGAGACTGAGTTAGGTGTTATTTGGGGGCAAATGAGGACTGGAGCCCGGGATACAGCATTTCTGATAGCCGTGAAAAACTGCTCCAAAGATGTGTGTGTGAGGACGGTGTCAGTATATATGTGATTTTGATGAAGGGGAACACATGTAATCAAACACTTAATTTTCCAAAAGGTTTCTGCTAGTCTAATGAAGCTTTTGCTAGTCATGAGGAGCCATCATGACCATGAAGGGTTTTAGTGTTTTTCTAGATTGGAGGAGATACAAGAATCGGGCTCATAAAATCTTCTCCTGAAAACATCTGACTATCTGAAGACCTGTTCTGGCAGTCTTCCCAGAGCACAGAGCACCTTGTTCTTGCTCTCCACCGTGAACTCCTTTCAGGGGGTGCGGAAGGTCAGCAGCTGCAGCAGCTCATAATTTGATCCTTGCAGAGACAGAGGGCAAGTGCCAATGGCAATGCCAATCTGAAGGTGACAACTCCGAGGATTGTGTCAGCCACATCGTTGGGGCTCAGTGTTAAAAGTATGACAGAAGCTGCTTGCTGGTCTGGGTCTGAGGCAGGAGATAGATGGGCCCCAGGGAGAGCGGGTGGAATTTGTTCCCTGTGAACTGAAATTCCATAGCAGTAAGAAGGAGGAGATGCTAAGCCCCGTCCAGATAAGACATAAGAGACCACACGTTTCTCATTCTGAAAGTCAAGATGACCTTCTCGACTAGAAAGCTCCTTTAAAGTCAAAAGGTGAGTGATGCCGCTGCGGTAGCCTCTTCAGTGGAAAATCCATCTTGGCTGAAAGATGCATGTACACGTGGGAGGGCCCTGAGATGCACCAAATGCGGACTCAGAGCCAGGCAAAGCAAGAGGACCAGCCAAAGGAGCCTGAAGAAATGCCCATAAAAGTGATCCCAACTACCGCAAGGGCGGGACTCCGAGCCCACCCGCGTGTCTGTCCCCGGGTACTGTATTCTTCTTCCTCCTAATTAGCACTTCACTTGTTTCACTACTTTCCTTCTTTGTGGAAATTCATTTCTGCAAAGCTGAGGGGCCAGGGCCCTTGTCACTGACCACTGGTCTAGTGGCTAGGAATTCAGGACTCTTCACTGCCATGACCCGACCTCAATCTCTGGCCCAGAACCGAAGCCCTGCTTCAAGCCACTGCAGATCAAGGCCACATGAGATCGGGTCTACTCAAGAGTGAAAGGCAAACAGGTGAATATTTTATTCACTATAAACAGTGAATATTTTATTCACTATAAACATGAAGACACATGTTTATAGTGTCTTCATCTCCCCATCACATTTTATCACCTTCAATGTCGGCATATGCTGTTCCCATTTTACAGATGAAAACTCAAGGCCCAGAAAAATTGCTTAAGACAGGGACATGCCTGCCCTACTAGCAGGTCCTCCAGTGACAGTTTCCATGTTCTGGGTCACCACTACTTGGTACTGTGTATGGGGAATGGAGATCAAGAATGACTGATCACTTCCTCCTACAGAAAACAGGGATGCCCAGGAGAGGCTCCTTCTGCTAGGATAAAATGCGAGCTGTGCCCAGCTTACAAAGCTCGCAACAGCAAAAGACTCTCTGAAAACCTCCAGCAATTTTCATGAGAAGAAGCATCTTTAATTCTCAGGGGGTTGTGATTCTTAAGAATAAAGACAAAGTCCAGGTTTGGAGTAATCCTCAACCCAAAGGGAATCTGATGCATAGAAACAGAGAGTTAATCCCCTGAAATGGCTGAGAAAGGAAAGATGAGTCCTGCTTTTAAAATGGATCATTACAAGTTTGACGTGCCTTTAAAAAAATAGCTAACACTTCAAAAAATATTTAAAAAAATGCGCTGTAGTCTATGACAGCATGTAAACGAGAGTGTCTTTCTTTGGCAAAGATAATCCAGAAGGGATGAAAGAAGGGAGGAAAGAAAGGATAAGAGGCATGTTCCATTTCAGGGATGATAACGGGAAAGTGAATTATCCAGATAATTATCTCAGTCTACCCTCTACTTCTTCAACATGGAATGAGCTTCACTAGAGACCATCTTGCTTTAACAACTGCTGTGCATAATTTAGGGGGGGAAAAATCTACTAATGACCCTCCATTCAAAAGGTTTTAGAAGGAGCAGTGGGTGGCATATTTAAATGATAATGAAATACCACCAGGCTAGGGGAAGACACAGATTACCTAACAGGCTGAGTTCTCTCCATTAATAATGACTTTTACAGTAAGAATGTCAGGAAATGAGAATAAGAATGAAAAGCCTTCTTCCCCCCCTGAATTTCTGATGAGATGATCTTTCCTGGGGTGGGGGGGACTGAATAGGAGAGCGGTATTAGACCTTGAGACAGACCAAGACTTATTTTCATATCTTTCCACTGGAAAATGTCCCTTCTCCTCCTTGATGGGGTTTTAAAGCAAAATGCTTATCACATAGAGAAACTACATCACTATGAGATGCAGTTTTGCACTGAAACCCACCATGATCGTCTTCTAAACAGAAGAGAAAAACTTCAGGAGAATTCTAAAGCTACAAAAGTTTGCAGATGTTCTGTATTCAAAGCACTGGATTTCATCAGATTTCTCATTAGAAACAAGTGTCCCCATCAATTCAGGATAAAGCATTCCTCTCACACCTGATGAATACAAAATGTCAAGGTGATTAGCATAGACCAGTCCAGGAGAAGCACCAAACAGAAATGGCTCTGATAAGGTCCCTATCTCTAAATTTGAAGAAATGCACAGGAGAGATTTATCAAACATCGAAACACGCCCCTCAAAAGCATTTGGGGAAATAAATGTTTCATTTGAGGAAACAGACGGGGATGTGAATTCTGAAACTGAGACTTGTACACCTAACCCTGACCGGGTGTCTATTTGATGCTCTCAGCAAAGACAGCTGAAATCATTATCTCTTCCACAACAAGGTCTCAAAGTGACCCCTTATAAAGGAAAGAGTCTTCTTCATGAATACACACACGGAAAAGCATGGGATTCCTCATTCTCTCCTGTCTTTAGTCTGTCTCCAATTTATGGCATTGCTACCTGCGGGTTACAGCTCTGGTTTATTTATATCTGTCCATCTCTCTGGTGCAAGCCCCAGTCCAAGTCATCCAGCCCATCGTCTCTCACCAGCAGCCTGGCAAGAGCTTCCCTGCGGGTGCCCCCATATTGCAGACCTGCTCCACAGCCTCTTGCCCCGCCGCCCACACAGCAGGCTGATCCTTTAAAATGCAAGCAGACCACCATCACTCCATTCCCAGAAAGGCTTTGATCATTCCTGAATCCAAATCCTCTTCACACCCAGCACAAAATCCTTAATGTGCCCCAAGGTCAGGAGAATCATGCTTCCCAGCCACCCCCCCCCTCCCACCATCAAAGGCTTCCATATCCTAACTCCCAGAACCTGTGAATATTTTTATGTTTCTCATGGCAAAGGGGATTAAGGCTGCACACAGAATTAAAGTTGCTAATTAGTTGACTTTAAGATGCACAGTTTATCCTGGATTCTCTAGGTGGGTTTCCTGCAATCACAAGAAACTGTAAAAGGAGGAGAGAGATACAGAGGGAGTCAGTGTCAGGGTGATTCGATGTGAAAAAGACTCAGCCCTCCATCACTGGCTCTAAAGGTGGAAAAGGGCCGGAAGCAAAGGGACGAAGGCAGTCTGCAGCAGCTGGGAAAAGGCAACACAACAGACCCTACCTCCAGAGCCTCTGGGAGAAACACAGCCCTGCTAAGACCTTGACTTCAGCCCAGACTTCTGACCTCCAGGGTTTCCCCAGTGGCTGAGATGGTAAAGAACCCACCTGCAAATGCAGGAGACCTGGGTTCAACCCCTGGGTCAGGAAGATCCCCTGGAGGAGGACATGGCAACCCACTCCAGTATTCTTGCCTGGAGAATCCCATGGACAGAGGAGCCTGGCGGGCTACAGTCCATCGGGTCACAAAGAGTCAGACATGATTGAGCGACTATTCTTCTGACCTCCGCAATAAGATAATAAGCTGGTGCTGTTTTAAGGTTTGTGATAATTTGTTATATCAGCAGTAGTGAGCCAGGAGGTAGATGCCCCCACCCCACCGAGGGTGAACATTTGGAATTCTTTCCAGTAGACAGAAACTGCAGGATATTAACAGCAGGACAATCAAGAGTAAGTAGGCTAGGCCCTGCCAAGATTAAAGGTTAGAGACCACATATTTCTCATTCTCAAAGTCAAGAGATTTTCCCGACTAGAAAGTTCCTTGGAGGTGAAAAGGGAAGTGATGTCAAGTCTCCCTGAAGGCCTCTTGGCTAGAATCCATCTTGGCTGAGAGATGCATTTGCATACGTGGGAGGGTCCTGAGATGGACCAAACACAGACTCAGAACCAGGCAAAGCAAGATGATTGGCTGAAGGAAACCCGGAAGAAATGCCCAATATAAGTGATTCAAACTGCCATGAGGGTGTGACTCTGAGTCTGTCCACATGTACTAAATTCTTTTCCACCTAATAAATGCTCTACTCATTTCACTACTTCCTGTCTCTGTGGGACTTCCTCTCTGCAAAGCCAAAGGGCCAGGGCCTTGTCCCTGACCACCGGTCTAGTGGGCAGGATGCAGCATTCTCACTGCCTCGGCCAGATCTCAAACTCTGGCCGGGGAGAAGCCAAGTCCAGCTTCAACTCACTCCACCTGCACTTAGTAGGAATATAATACGTTCCCTCTAAGTACCAAACGAGGCTGGACATTGCCCAGTTCTGCAGCTGTATTTTGCACCACTTTCTGTTCACCCCTCACCCCTCTTCCTGCGGGTTTTCTCAGGCTCCTGCAGTCACGGTCCCCCAAAGATGCTGGACTGCCCCCTCACATCCTCTTCTCTCCCAGCCTGGTCCTGCTCAGACCTCAGTGATGGGTGAGTGATCTCTGACTTTCCCATAACACCCAACCTTCCTGAGTCCTCTCAGAGGATTCAATGCCCATTTCATGATCCCATAGCACCTATAACATCCATCATACTTGTTAACACTTCTTGAAGTCCAGAGTGTTGGACTCATCCTAGTTATCACAGCATTTGCCTGGTTTTAGTGCGGAAGTCCCACCTCTCAGGAAATCCCTTGATTCTGGGAAATCTGGAGTGTCTGATCACCTTATCAAGTCTGCCTTGCTCAGAAGCACAGGGTGTTGCCACAGTAGGCACTTGATAAAACATAAATGAATCAATGGACCTAACTTTTCATCACCTTTTACTGCAGGCACACATGTTTCTAGTATATTCCTTCCACTCTTACACGTCTCTTTAATCATCTAGGTCTACTCCAGTGACTACATCCTGAGCTTTACCCAATTCTGTGATTAAGCCAGTCCCATGAAGGCTATGACTCCACACACCATACTTCCCAGCTGATTTCCATCATTTTCCTGTATGATGAGATGGGTTCTTCACTCAGTCATTCAGTGAATCTTTATCATATACCTATGTCAAAAGCAAATGTTAAATGCTTTTGGATAAATTTCTGTAGCGTTTGAAATGTTTTGCACTCTCAAAAAGAAACATAAATTATGATAACGGTATCAACCTAGAAAAGTTGGTTCTTTGGAGAAGAATGAACTTTTTTGGGTCTCTTAGGTGCTATTCTCTATCTTAAAAGAGGAATAAATTCAGAATTATGTGGCCAGGTATTCTCTATTGGGGATTTCTAACCTTTGAAGCACTCTTTCTCTTAAAAAAAAAAAAAGAAAAGAAACAAGAACTTAAGTTTCACCCAGAGACCAAGTTTTACAAAAAAAAGTTTGGTCCTAATGTTCAAATTGTATGAGAATTTAGCCTTGGCTTTATCTATTTAAGGCTGTGGTTTTAAAATGTTACTGTTAATAAAAAGCATGTTGTATGCCTATTCAAAATTCAGATTCTTACCCAGGAACACTCCTGGAGTTTAAAATCTGCAAAGTGGTATTCTAGTAACTAGCTTCAAGGATTACCATAGAGAGTACCTTAATAAAGTTTAATGTGTGGAAAGTTGCTAAAGTAGTAATATGCTATAAATGATAGGTAATCTTTATATAATCCCTTTAAAAGCTTATAATTATGGAGCAAATATGCATGTATATGTCTATGGATTGGAGGAGGAAGGCATTCAAGGATGCTGATGGATAGGACTTCCCCGTTGGTCCAGTGATTAAGACTTCACCTTCCAAGGCAGGGAATGCAGGTTCAATTTGAGAACTGAGATCTGAGCTGAGATCAAGCTGAGATCACATATGCCTTGCGGCCAAAAAGTCAAAAAACATAAAACAGAAGCAATATTGTAACAAATTCAATAAGACTTTTAAAATGATCCACATTAAAAAAAAATCTTTAAAATAGGAAGGGATAGAGATAATAAAACATTCATAAACTATTATATGTAATGGCAAAGGACAAAATCTTGTTATTGTCACTGCTAGATTGCTGTTGTTCAGTTGCTAAGTCCTGTCAGATTTTTTGCAAACCCATGGTCTACAGCACGCCAGCCTCCCCGTCCTTCACTGTCTCCTGGAGTTGGCTCAAACTCATGTCCATTGAGTCGGTGATGCCATCTAACCATCTCATTCTCTGTCGCCCCCTTCTCCTCCTGCCCTCGATCTTTCCCAGCATCAGAGTCTTTTCCAATGAGTCAACTCCTCGTATCAGGTGACCAAGGTATTGGACCTTCAGCGGCAGCATCAGTCCTTCTAATGAATATTCAGGATTGATTTCCTTTAGGACTGACTGGTTTGATCTCCTTAATCTCCAAGGGACTCTCAAGAGCCTTCTCCAGAATACAGACTTCCTGGATGAAAGTATCTAGCGTTGCCTATAACTCATACAGCATAAAAACAAAGTGTGAGAATTAAAATCGTCCTTTCCTGACCCATTTAGTGAGTTGGCACGAATTGGGATTGAGATAAGAGCCCACTGCCTTCCTGATAAGCACTGATTGGTTCCCAGAGGATGCTGGCCCATCAGGAAAACAAACAGATGCCTTTGTAGGGATATTCGAAAGGGAAAAGTCTTCCTCTTAGTGCAGCATCCTTTTGCTATGCTGGTCTCTGCTAGTGCTCCTTTAAAACACCTTTCACAGAGATGGCCTTGTAAAGATGCATGAAACCAAGTGATTATGCAGTCCTTCCTAAGACATGTATTTATCAGAGACCAAATAGAGACAACACGTGGTCCTGGGTGTCTGACAACATGTGTCCTTTTAGACTGTACGCCTGCCTCTGCTGGGCCACACAGGAGACAGTGCTACACACCCTGCTACAGACTTTGTGCAGAAAATAACCCCTGCCCCTACACAAGCACCTGCAGTGGCCCCTGACACCGCTGACTCCAGCCCCCACCGCTATCTGCCCTGACCCTAGCTACTGATCCAAAAGGTACCGCTTAGAAGGCCCATATCCCCTGCAGCTACTTCAGACTCCCCGAGTGCTTACTTGCTACACACTCTGCTAAGAGACTGACTTCTGAATCCCTTGTTCGCATCCATCCGTACCCTGTAACTTCTGTATGGTCTTGGCTCTCTCAGCCCCCAACATAGTTTCCTACCCTCGTTCTATCATTCATTCATTCATGTTTTAGCTTTGCTTCAGGTTGGGTCGCCCTGGTACAACCTTGGCTTTTCACAAAACAAAAAGGCAGTGATTCATATCTCTCACCCCAGATTCCCTTTCCAGAAGCTATCTCTGTCGGGAAAGCAGGACATGAACAAGACTTGGCATCACCATCTTTGACTCTAAATGTACCACTAAGAAGACAATTAGACATCATAGGGGCATACTTTTTTGGTATTTTTTGGGAGGGAAATAAGGGGGACCAACATGGCTGAGGGAATACTTCTTGAGAAAATCCTAAGTTCATAATATATATAAATATAGAGCATTTCCAGAATAGCCTCATGAAAAGAAATTGTTGAGTAATAAAAACTACTCTAAATCTTTAAGTTTCAAAAAATAAATGGGTCAGATTGAAAAATGCTTTTCTCAGTACAATTTTAAGTTCCTTTAAGATAGGGACTGTGTTAGAAGCAGCCCTTAATCACAAAAGAAAATGGGAAGAGTAATTTGCACATAGTAGACTTTCAATAAATGATATTTACTGAATCTGATATTTATCAGATATGATATAACTCTAGCTAGGATCCAAGCAGCCTGGAAATGTTTGTTCTAGATCAATTGCGCTCCTGGGCTAAGGGATGCTCCATGTCTTTCTTGCCCTTCTCACGCAGCTACGCATCTGGTCTTGCTTGGATTGCTGCCTTCCATTGGCATGGTGTGTTCTGCTGTGAAAACCACTGTGACATCTACTGCATCATATGATTCTCACACCAGCCCTTTAGGGAACTTCATGAGAAATAGATGGGGAGACAGTGGAAACAGTGTCAGACTTTATTTTGGGGGGCTCCAAAATCACTGCAGATGGTGACTGCAGCCACGAAATTAAAAGACACTTACTCCTTGGAAGGGAAGTTATGACCAACCTAGATAGCATATTAAAAAGCAGAGACATTACTTTGCCAACAAAGGTCCGTCTGGTCAAGGCTATGGTTTTTCCAGTGGTCATGTATGAATGTGAGAGTTGGACTGTGAAGAAAGCTGAGTGCCAAAAAATTGATGCTTTTGAACTGTGGTGTTGGAGAAGACTCTTGAGAGTCCCTTGGACTGCAAGGAGATCCAACCAGTCCATCCTAAAGGAGATCAGTCCTGGGTGTTCATTGGAAGGACTGATACTGAAGCTGAAACTCCAGTACTTTGGCCACCTCATCCAAAGAGTTGACCCATTGGAAAAGACCCTGATGCTTGGAGGGATTGGGGGCAGAAGGAGAAGGGGACGACAGAGGATGAGATGGCTGGATGGCATCACCGACTCGATGGGCATGAATTTGAGTGAATTCCAAGAGTTTGTGATGGACAGGGAAGCCTGGCGTGCTGCGATTCATGGGGTCGCAAAGAGTCAGACATGACTGAGTGACTGAACTGAACTGAACTGAAGGTTTTCCTAGATGAGGAGACTTAGGTCAAGGGAAGTTTGGAATCAGCAAAGAGCTCACAGATGGTGTGTGCCAAGGCTGGAGCTGAAGGATCAGTTTTAGATTCAAAATCCAGCCCATATTCAGATAATAAACCCAGACCTCCCTACAGAACTTCACAATGTATTGTCTCTTAGGAGCTCTGAAGGATAGTTCCAGCTCTGCCACTTACCACCTACAGGTCTTGTCTTCTCTAAACCAGTGTCCTCATCAGCAAGAGAGACTACAGATCAGTAACAGCTACTAAGCCCTCTGATTTGCTGATCCACCTCCCAGATGAAAAGGCCAAGCTTAGGGAGGCCCAGAAGCTGCTAACCAACTGATTCTGGCTTCAGAGATGGTGACTTGAGTCGACAGCCCATCAGCTCCGCTCCCCTGGCTCCCAGCTTCCCTGACCCACCACCGATGCTTATTATACACGTGATGATAGATGTGCAAAATATCACAAGACCTTCCCAGACTCCCTTACTCTCCCTCTCCCCCCGGCCCCAGCAATCATAACTTCATTCTCCTGGGCAGGTCATGTACACGCTGCTATATTCAAAATGGGTAACCAACAAGGACCTATTGTTTAACATTTGCAACTCTACTCAATGTCATGTGGCAGCCTGGATGGAAGAGGGGTTTAGGGGAGAATGGATACATGTATATTTACGGCTGAGTCCCTCCAATGTTCACTTGAAACTACCACAGCATTGTTAATTGGCTAGGTGGTTGTTCGAAGCTCAGTTGTGTCTAACTCTTTGCGACCCCATGGACTGTAGCCCACAGGGTTCCTCTGTCCATTGGATTTTCCAGTCAAGAATACTGGAGTGGGTTGCCATTCCCTTCTCCAGGGGTCCTTCCTGACCCAGGGATTGAACCCAGGTCTCCTGTATTGCAGGAAGATTCTTTACCATCTGATTCACCAGGGAAGCCCATTAATTAGCTATACTCCAATACAAAAGAAAAAGTTTGATTAAAAAAAAAATGTATCATAAGGCAGGTTATATGGTTTTATGATACATTTTTCATTTTTATCTATTTTTAAATTTTCAAATTCACTATTTTTTATTATAATTAAGAGGGGTGGTTAAGAAAATGTCAGTCTCCCTAGACACATTTGCCAACAGCACATCTCGACAACTTCCTCCCCTCTCTGGCTCTGTTCTCTGATCAAGCATCTGCTTAGAGAGATTCAGGAAGGACACAGCAGCACACAGTGCCAAGACCTTCCACCTGGGACCCATCCACATTCAGAAATGAGAACAGCAGCTTCAAAGCCGCCGTACTCCATTCTAAATCGCCTTTCCCCGAAATGAATGGAATCAAGTCTGCCCCGTGTGTTGAACGATATAATCTGCAGCAGAAGCCAATAGCATAAATTGATTAAACCCCATCAAACAGTATTCCCTAAACAACTCTTCCTACAATTAAACCATTGTGTTGAAAAGGAATTGGGTTAGAAATACTAATAGGTATCCCCAAGTGAACCGCAACATCCCCTTGCAGGGCTCTAAGATGCCATCGTTCCCCTCTGCTTGACAGTTGTAATGAAATGAAATCATCTTAATATTTATGTACCAAGTCAAGTGGATATGGTCTCCAGAAGCAAACAGCGCCCCCGTCTCTGACCATGGGGAAGATGCTCTGTCTCAGGTAGGATGGTGATACTTGGCTCCAGTGCTACCACCTCCCCCCTTCCTGTACACGTAGGAGACACTGCTAATCCATCACAGCACTTTCCCGCTGAGCTCAGATGCCTTCTCCTCAACAAAACTGCAGGAAGCCTCTCTTCATCAGGCCTGGCAAGCAAGAAGAAATCTATGTGCCTGCCCTCTGTCTAAAGTTTGATTTCACTAAGCCTAGATACGAATCTCCCTACAAGTCAATCCAGATACTCAGATTCGAGAGTACCGAAATCCATGGGATGCTGAGCCTTACTTCTCAGTAGAGAACGACCACTCTGGCACATTCAGTTGACTTTTAATAAAACAACTTGTCTCGAGTGGCTGATGAGTTCTCCTTGTCCTGCTCAGCCCTGTGAGCCAGATTTTCTCAATAACCCTAAAGTAATACTTGCATTTCCTCTCTAAGTTCTTATTTCCTCCTTTAATCAAGACAAATCTATTCAACTGTTAAAATCTATCTCTAGAAAAATCCTTCTGAGTCTAGCCATTCCATTTCCGACCCCATCACTGTAAAAATAAAAGTAATTTTACTTCACTTAAATTGTTCTTTAGCCCTCAGGGTATAAAGTAGTTATGTCCTTCTGATGGTTAACTAAAGGTGGTTTTCTTTTCTTTCGCCAATAAATGAGGAGATAGAGAATCATAAATCACTTTTCTATTAATTGGTAAATAATGAAACTGTTAGGTGATATGCAGGTTCTTCTTAAGAAAAATGCTCTGTGATTCTAAGCATTTATTTATAAAATATGTTTTAGAAACCAAGTTATAATGCCTATGAGATATGTTTAAATATACATCACCAATCCTAAACTTAATGAAAACTACTTTAAAAATTCAAATGAATAAACATTAAAGATCTTATTGGCTTTATCCAACAATTCATGAATTAGGCAGCATTTAATCAAGCAGACGGAAAGCAGTTCTGAAAAGCTGTACAAAATGAAAGATTCTTATAGGCAGAAGGGAGCTGGAACAAGGCAGCTATATTCGGCCAAAAAGGGATTGTTTATTGCAAGGTTACTTTGTTTTAGGGGATAGCAGTCTATTGGGCAGATAACCGGTGTTGATCAGACAATTTCTGACTGGCTTGTTTTAAGATTTTATTTCTGAGAAACCTGAAGCTTAGCATAAGTGACTCCTGTTGTCTTATTTTCAACACAGCATGTAAGGAAATATCTATATTTTTTTAAATAAAAACTTTAAGAGTATTCAGTTGTGTAGAAACTACAAGAGCATCCTACAGAGAGAATTCCGAAAACAAGAATGAAAAGCTAGCGAAAAGTTAGACAAATGATAGAAATGATTGCAAGGTAAAAGAGAAGTTAGGATGGTAAGGAGAGATTTTTAAAATGGAATTGAATTTACAAAAAGACTAGAAATGGAGAAATTTTGTGGATCAGATGCAAAACAAAAAAACAAAAAAAACCCTTCACATGCAAGAACATACCAGGGGAAAGATGTATTAGGACCCTGAGAATGTCAGTGTATAACACAGATGTCAGAAATGGAATACAGGGAAGACTTCAGTATGATGTCAACTTCTAAGATCTACTATTAATAGAAAGGCCCATGCTTTGGAAAACGGCAGCTAATACACTAACTTGCATAAGCCCCATACCTTTTATGTAATAGAGAGAAGTGCACACCGTCAGGAAAATCTTTGCTGCCGTTGTGCAGTCGCCAAGTCATGTCCAAGTCTTTGTGACCCCATGGACTATAGCACGCCAGGCTTCCCTGATTTCCACTATTTCCCGGAGTTTGCTCAAATTCATGTCCACTGAGTTGGTGATGCCATTCCACCACGTCATCCTCTGCCACTGCCTTCTCCTCCGCCCTCAGTCTTACCCAGCATCGAAGTCTTTTCCAGTGAGTCAACTCTTCACCATCAGATGGCCAAACTATTGGAGCTTTAGCTTCAGTTACATCTTTAGCTTCATCAGTCCTTCCAATGAATATTCAGGGTTGATTTCCTTTAGGATTGACTGGTTTGATCTCCTTGTAGTCCAAGTGGCTCTCAAGAGTCTTCTCCAACATCACAATTCAAAAGCACCCATACTTCAGCACTTAGCCTTCTTTACGGCCCAACTCTCACATCCATTCATGGAAAAACCACAGCTTTGACTATACAGAACTTTGTTGGCAAAGTGATGTCTCTGCTTTTTAAAATGCTATCTAGGTTTGTCATAGCTTTCCTTTCAAGCAAGCATCTTTGAATATCATGGCTGCATTCAGCATCCACAGTGATTCTGGAGCCCAAGAAAAGAAAAACTATCACTGCTTCCAGTTTTTTTTTCCCTTCTATTTGCTATGATGTGATGGGACTGGATGTCTCATCTTTATGTTTTTTTCAACATCTATTTACTTTTCTAGTCAATGTCAAGGTTTATGCTGACTTACTCTAAACATGTTGATATTTTAAATAACTTGCTAAAATAGTAGACTTTAAAAAAGTCTAGTGAAGGGCATTTTCTTCACTTGCCCACCTGGCACAATACCACTGGTGCAGTCCTGAAGAGCCCTAACCAATTTCTCTCTGTGTGTGTGTGTGTGTGTGTGTGTGTGTGTGTGTGTGTGTGTGTGCAGTCTGTGTGTGCCTCTGTGTATGCAGTGGCATTCCATGCTGTCTTATAAACATTTCATAAAGGAGAGACTTGATATTCAGAGAGGTTAAGTAAATTAATCATAGTCACAGAGTCGTATAGTCAAAGCTCTAACAGTGCTACCTATTAATACAGCTTATAATTGCTACACAACCTTTCTAATACATGCTTGAAGCATCCTCCTGTTTTGAAATCTTGACTTCCCATGGAGAATATAAAGACTTATTTATGTCCTGGTATTATCTTCCCCCTTTGTTTGGTTAAAATGCCTCACACAGTGACAGGTACATAATAAGCACTCAGTAAATTCACACTGATTGAATTTAGCTCTTCCCGCCTCACACGCTGCCATAAGTCTCTTAATGTTGCTTTCATTTTCATAGCTATGGATTCAATTATTCTTCCTCAAATCTGAAAGGAAGCTGGCCGCCCCTCCTCCTAGGCATCCACATGTTAGTGGTGTCTCCAGTCTTCTTCCATTTACAGCTCGCTAAACTAACTACCTCCCCACCACCTCACATCTCATTGGCGTTACACACACTGCCGAGGTGGCCTGAGCTCCTGCAGGCAGGCCTGGCATCTTTGCAGCAGCCACTGTAACACGGGGGACAGAATGATTAAGAACGTCAGCCTTCGATGCACGAGGAACTTACGGAAAAGCAAACGGTGTCATCCGAGGTAAACAGCAGCAAAGGGAAATGAGGGAACCGACAGGACTGCCTCCGAGCAAACTTTAATAGGGGAAGAAAGAACTTTCTGCCTGTTCCTGGAACAATACAGAAAATCACCAAGCAAATCAAAAACAGCTTTGTGATTTCTGTAGGACTTAGAATACAGTGGCACTGCTCACTGATGCACTACAAAATATGAGGAAGTGGATTTTATGCAACATGGAATAGATGATGATGATGGATGGATGATGGCTGGACAGGTGGATGAAGGAAGAATGGATGAATGGCTGGAAGATGGATGGTATGGTGGATGGATAGATGGAGGGAGGGTTGGATGAGTAGATGAGTGGGTGAAGGAAGGATGGATGGATGGAAGGATGGGTGATATTGTGGATGAATGGACGGATGGAGGGAGGCAGGGAGGTTTGAGTGGAGGGGTGGGTGGCGGATGGGAGGATGGGTAGATGGATGGAGGGGGGTTAAGTGGGCAGGCAGGTGGGTGGTGGATAGGTGGATAGATAGATGGATTGAGAGAGGGTTGGGTGGATGAGTGGGTGGATGGATGATGGATGGATGGAGGGTGGGTAGATGAAGGAAGGATGGATGGATAGAAGGATGGTATGATAGGTGGGTAGATGGATAGAGGGAGGGAGGGAGGTTGGGTGGATGTGTGGCTGGGTGGATAAACAGATGGATAGATGTATCCATACCTACATAGATAGGCAAATAGGTAGACAAACAGGTAGAGAGGATCTTTGACTTTTTTCCACCCCATAGCCACAACCCCATAACAAGCCAATGTCAGCCCTCCCTCTGACGATTTTAACATACCTGCATCTGTTATCCTTGCTTTCACTTTGCCTTCATCCAAGACAACGTCAATACAGTAGCCAGAGTAATATTTTAAAAAACACAAGTACGATCATGTTCCTTACTTTCCAGATCTTTTAATGGCTGAACCCGGCACTTATAATAAAACCTGAAATCTGTACTTTGATGCATCTCTCTCTCTGTGTCCCCTCATCCAATACCATCAAATGCCCCCATTACTGCACTCCCTTCCCACATTTTCTTTTAATTCTTCGAAAGTCCTAGCTGCCTTGCCCTACCCAGAGACTTTTCCCTAGAATGCTTCAACTTGAATATCAATTCCTTGATCTCAAATTAAGTTATCACACTCCGTGCCTCTGTGCATTCTGAGTTGCTCAGTCCTGCCCAACTCTTTGCAACCCCATGGACTGGAACCCACCAGGTTCCTCTGTCCATGGAATTTTCCAGGGAGGAATGTTGAAGTGGGTTGCCATTTCCTACTCCAAGGGATCATCCCCAGTGAGGGATCAAACCTTTGTCTCCTGCATCTCCTGCACTGACAGGAGGACTCCTTACCACTGAGTCACCTGGGAAGCCCAGCACACTCTGTCCAGGTTCTTACAGCACGCTGTGTATTTATCTCACAGAACACACGTTGATTTGTAAGACTGTTACTCTAATATGTGCTTCCTCTGGAGAACTATAATCCCCACGGATTTGGGAACTTGCTTGTCTTGTTTATCACTCTGTCCCCAGCAGCTAGAACCATGCCTGGCATAGAAGAGGATTCAATGTGTATTTGTCCAGTGCATGAAAGCAGGACTCTAGTCTCCTGCTGGATACAGTGAGAGGGCAATTCCTGTTGGGAAGAGAGGAGGACGAGGATCACAGGGACGGTGGGGAACCAGTTCTGATGCCTCACCTTTGACCACATCCCTGATCAAAGCTCTCACGGGGGGATAGAGGGCTTGACACGTACCATACCATCTGCAGCTCTGAGCTCAGCGCCGTGAGGACTGCTGAAGAAGGATGCAAAGATATACAAGCCTTCTCAGGAGCTCTCTGCAGAGGTGGCACTCCCTGGCTGTTCAAAGTCATGTTTGCAGAGTCAGCCTTAAGAAAGGAGCTTGTAACCCGGCCGTGCCACCATGTGGAAGCAAGACCCTGTGCTCGGAATAACAAGGTCTTTTTTAATTTAGACTGAGATCGACATAATCCTTCTTCACTTCCCCAGTCTCATAATTCTGTATTAAAATAACTGTGAACACACCTATGAATATTCATAGTGTTAAACTATATATATGAACATGCCTACTGAGTCATGTCTGACTCTTCTGTGAGCCCGTGGATGGTAGCCCACCAGGTTCCTCTCTCCATAGGATTATCCAGGCAAGAATACAGGATTGGGTTGCCATTTCTTTCTCCAGGGGATCTTTCTATCCAAGGGACTGAACCAGTGTCTACCTCTGTCTACCCATGTCTCCAACATTGCAGGCTGACTCTTTATCCACATGTATATTATACATATGTGGTGGTGGTTTAGTCAATAAGTCATGTATGACTCTTGCGACCCCATGGACTATTAGTCTGGCAGGGTCCTCTGTCCATGGGATTTCCCAGGCAAGAATATGACTGTATAAAGGCCAATTCATTGGAAAAGACCCTGATGCTGGGAAAGACTGAGGGCAGGAGGCGACAGAGGATGAGATGACTGGATGGCATCACTGCCTCAATGCACATGAGTCTGAGCAAACTCCAGGAGATAGTGAAGGACAGGGAAGCCTGGCCTGCTGCAGCCCATGGAGTGGAAAAGAGTCAATGCAACTGAGAGACTGAACAAAAACAACAAGTACTACATATAAAATCTCAAAGGGACAATTTAGTTCCTTGCCAGTCAGTCCTTCATCTTTGTTTTTTTTTTTTTAATTGTTGTTATTCTCAGCATTGAATTTCAATTGCAACCCAGTGAAAACGTTGATGGGAGAATCAAGCCACTTTGAGTCTACAGTAAATCCCCTCCATATGAACGAGTTCCATTCCAAAAGCATGTTCATGATTCAAATTTACTTGTAAGTCCACAGAGTTAGCCTAGTTACTCAACTAACACAATCAGCTATATAGTACTGTGCTGTAGTGGGTTTATAATACTTTTCACACAAATAGCACATCAAGAAACACAAGAAATAAAGAACATTTTCAATCTTACAGGACAGTATGTTGAAAAGTACAGTAGTACAGTACAACAGCTGGTATACAGGGGTTGGCAGCAAGTGAACGGGCAAGAGGAGGTACTGACTGGAGCCGGGAGAGAAGGTGGGAGATGGGAGAGCTGGAGGATCATCAGCAGTAGGAGACGGAGGGCGAGCTGCAATTCCGCTCACACCTGGCGTTGATGGCACAGGTTTTGGTTCCTTGCTGGAACCAGACACATGTTCATACCTTCAAAACTTCTCAACTTGAGGGTTTGTATGTAGGGGACTTAGTACAAGCATGTTGAGCAACAGAAGCACTTAGGGTTGTGGCTCTAGGTGGACCTCAGCTATCAAGAGTCTCCATTCAATGCAAAGTCCCTGGTAACCACAGACCATGCTTCAGTTTCCGTGTTCACGGTGTAGCATACATTCTTTCTTTGCACGGAGAGGAAGAGAAAGGAAAGCTCCACAAAATTTTATCTTTAATCATATCAGTCATCAATGTCACCTACACTATAGAGAATTAAAACAACCTAGATGCTCCAGGAGATGGTGAAGGACAGGCAAGCTTGGGGTGCTGCAGTCCATGAGGTTGCAAAGAGTCAGATACGACTTAGCAACTGAACAAGAATAAGATATTACTGAAATATTCAGGCACCACAAGCCTCCAACCCCTGTTGCAGTCAAAATTCCTTGCAACGATTTCTGACTAAAATGCTCAGCCCTGTTGGCACTTTGGACCCAGGGTCCTACATGCAGATAGAACTTAGTATACAGTGGTCAAAAGTGTGGACTCCAGAGTTGAGACGGCCAGAGTCCAGCCCAGCCCCACCACTTTCCGGCCATCTGAGTATGAGCAGACCATGTAACCCATTCAAGGGTCGGTTTCCCCATCTGTGAAACTGTAGGAATTAGCAGGACCCATCTCACAGGCACTCCTGTGGATGAAAGAAGGTACAGCGCTTCATGTATAAAGCTTAGCCCAAGGCCTGGCGTGGGACCGGATGTCCTGCACCTTACTTGTCACCTTCAGAATGACTGAGGGCAGCATCTGTTCTCCTCGGCCTGGACCTAGACAGGAACGCATCACTTCAGGAAACGCCTATAAAAAGCTCACTCTCAGAAACTTTTTTTTTTTTTTTTAAATTTTGGCTGCACAGTGCAGTAGGCAGGATCTTAGTTCCCTGACCAGGGATTGAACCTGTGACCCCTGCATTGGGAGTCTGGAGTCTTAACCACTGGGCTACCAGAGAAGTCCCTCAAAAACATTTTAAATGTTAAGTGTTTTGAAGTGAGAGGTTAGTTTCACTCTCAGGAGTCAGCGAACAGGCAGACAGAGTGAAAGACTGGATTATGACACAACAAATGACTTCAAACTGACCTTTAGTCTGGGCCACGTGAGGGCCCTCCCCTCAAATGTGGTCGCATTCCCACCCACTCTTTGGTTCTGTCCCCTGCCTTAGTTCCCCTTCCATCTTCTTGCCTGCCAGAACCACAGCAAAGTCTCCCTCAATTGAAACAGAGAAATGCTTTTGTTTTAATTTACTTTTTTTTCTTCCTACTGCTTTATTTATCTAGATTTTTGGTCATGCCATGCAGCATGTGGGATCATAGCTCCCTGTCCAGGGATCAAACCTGTACCCCCTGTTTTGGTAGCACAGAGTCTCAACCACTGGGCCACCAGGCAAGTCCCAATAGAGTGGTGTTTTTGCTCCTCTCTTCTGCTGAGCTGACTGCGGCCAAGGTTCTGCTCTCAGCATCCCATTCTCCATCCCAGTGGCTTTCCCCAAGCAGATGCCCTCTCCTCCCCAAAAGGAATCTGTATCTAATCTTCACAAGAAACCTTTGGCCTGTGACTGCTGTCCTCATTAGCAAAGAGGACAGTGGGGCTGACAAAAGTTACATAACTTTCCCAAACTTGTAGGACTGATAAACAGAGAGCCAAGATTTGAATCCTCATTTATTTGTCTTAAAGTCTGTGTTCTTCCCTCCAGGACTGCTGCTTCCTTTACTTGAATCTAAATGAACCTAGATGACTAGATATAACCCACTGTGTCTACTGAGCACAAACAGCCAAAAGGCTCACTGCGTCTTTAGCTACAAGTGTGCAATTTTTATGAATTTCTACCAACAGAATTTTTCAGAGTGTACTGTGGTGGATGGCTCATAAACTTAGATTGAGAACACAATGCATACAACTGAGTTCTCATAAATGAATTTATAGATGTAACAAGGATACATGGGACTGGTGTTGGAGCAGACACTTGAGAGTCCCATGGATGGCAAGATCAAACCAGTCAATCCTAAAGGAAATCAATCCTGAATATTCATTGGAAGGGCTGAGGCTGAAGCTGAAACTCTAATACTCTGGCCACCCAATGTGAAGAGTTGACTCACTGGGAAAGACTCTGATGCTGGGAAAGATTGAGGGCAGGAGAAAGGGGTGACAGAGGATGAGATGGTTGGATGGCATCACCAATTCAATGGACATGAATTTGAGCAAACTTTGGGAGACAGTGAAGGACAGGGGAGCCTGGCGTGCCTCAGTCCATGGGGCTGCAAAGAGACAGACACAACTGAGCGACTAAACAACAAACATGGGACTGGAGAACCATGAGACTCCCAATGCACTCAGTCTGTAAACCCTTGTCAAGAAATAGCACGACATTCAACTCCGATCAAAGGGAAAGGTTCTTGAATGACACTAGTCTCAGAAGTGGTGTCTTATGCCAGAATCCAGGGGTCCTGAAGGCTTTGTTGTTTGGGGAGCAGTGGGCTATTCCCTAATCTGGCTTTTCCTTCTCTATGAGCACCTTGAAGGTAAAGATTTGATCTGACTCACATTTACCACTCCATTGCCTAGCTCCTCTTAAATATAATCTGAATTCTCTTTATTTTTAGGGGACAGTACTTTTTAAAAAAAATATTCATTTATTTGGCTGCATAGAGTCTTAGTTGTGACACACAGAATCTTTGATCTTCGTTGTCACATGCAGGATCTTTAGTTGCGACATACAAACTCTTAGTTCTGGCAGGTGGGATCTAGTCCCCTGACCAGGGATTGATCCCAGGCCTCCTGTACTGGGAGTTTGGAGTCTTAGCCACTAGGCCACCAGGGAATTCCCTGAGTCTTCTTTATGGGATAATAAAACATAGGCAGTTAAGAGTAGAAAACTTAAAATACAATGAGCTGGCTGTAAATTAAGCATCCATTTGTATATATATCTATATCTATATCTATATATATTTATATCTATCTATATAAATAAAAGAGATCTTATGCACCCAAAGTGACTGCGTATATTCCCCTCAGGAGTACATCCCCTGGAAGTTATCCCAGGAAGAAAACTCTATAGATCCTGAGTCATTAACTCCGGCAACAATAGTGTTCGTGAAAAGAATGGGAACCTCCTAGATATTTCATAATAAGGAAGCAAGGCATCATTCTGTGGATATATTGTGTCACCCTGAAAACAACGATCGTGGGCAGTGGCTGAGCTACAGGAAAACAAATATTCAAGCTAAAACTTGAGGGAAGAGATCAGAACACTGATTCACAAGCCCACATTGCACCATGAATCTGGACGAGGGATGACACTGAATCATGGGAGAAGAATTGGACTGGTTTGTGGCAGCCACGCCTATTAGAAAGACTGAGGTGCAGGTCAATCCTGTTTCCTCACCATCTTCAGAGAGTTATTTGAGCACTGAGTTTCAAATGGGCACAAAGAAAGTCAGGGAGAGCCTGGAATCTGTTTGGAAACAGAAGGTAGGCCCTTGGAGCACAGCCCCAGGGTGAGAGAGCCTGGCTTTGCATGCAAGACATGGCGAGTCCCCTTCCCGGAGTCAGAGCCGCGCCGGCGGTGGTGAGCGATCACGCTCTCGGCCATCTGCTCTGGGGCCGTGAAGGCAGTGGTGTGTCCTCCGCCTGGACGCCGGGGAGGACACCGATCACTAGTCAATCTGCTGGAAATTGCCGCCGATGATTAGCATGTAATGACTCAGGTAGGTCACGGCCAGGGACGTTTCTGTTATTAATGCATTAGCAGCTGGAAATGGGCAATGACTCTGCCGACGGAGGCTTAGAGACTTGGTGGGGAGAGCTCAGCCCTGTTCCATGAAAATGGTCACTTCTAGGGGGCTGGGGGGCAGCGCCCTGCAAGAACACTGCAGGTGAAGGGTGAGAGAGGGCCAGAACGAAGACCAGCCAGCTCAAAAAGAAAGGAAAAAAAAAGGCTTGGAAAGACGGAAGAGAAGAATTTACCTGTAATGGAGAAACTGTTGACCTTACCCACGTCTGAGATGAATCTAATCATATCCCTGTGTTCTGAGCCCAACATATATGCCTCACTGTGACTGAATGGTTTAGGATAGTTAATAGAACTTGGAAGGTCTTACTTACTTAACTTTTATCATAAATTCAGGACCCCATGTCTGTCTGTTTGCTATAATATCCCCAGTACCCAGCAAGAATCCAACACAATAATTTTCTATAGTTATCTGTTCATGAGTGAATGAATGAAGACATTACAGAATGAGTGTTCACTTTATGTCATTCTCCTAATACCTGAGCTTCAGTGTACAGCAATACAGTTTTTCCAAGATGACTCATCCTCCTTAAAACTGGGGACTGAGGTCCAGTGAATTAGCCAACTTGCCAACATGCAAAACTCAGGCACACACACGTGTCAGTCAGGGAGAAGAGATGACTTCACTGTTATCACTTATTTAGTGCTGACTGTATGCCAGGCACAGAGCTGGGGTTTCCAAATTCCCACCACACAAAGAAGAAATCCCCGTTTAACTTTCTTTAAGCTAACATCCATCAGACGTTCTTTAACATAAACAGAATTTTTCAATGAGTCAAGAATCTTCGTCTGTGAGAATTAATTACTTGGGTTCCAAAGAAACTAGCCACATGTTTAAAAAACTGTTCTGGCTACCAGCACTTGGAGAAAGTTTATCCTTCTGTTTTGGAGCCTGCCAAAAGTTGAAAAAATCTGTAGCTTCCTCCATTCCGAGAAACCAAATTCCTTGTTGCTGTAACTCACTAACCAGCCATTTTACTGAAATTTTTGTTCGTCCTTTGCAATTTCCAGCCATTGCCACAGGTTCACCAATGTCTTATATATATATATATATATATGAACAAACTCACATTACAATGTTAAATAGAAACAGCAAGTAGATCTAATCTTTAGCTTAATTTTAGCAGAAATCCCGAGTCATTGTTTTCCTTGGTCATTCAGTTGGGAACTGATGAATAATCAGGATGAATACCACAATTCTGCTTCTTACATGTTCAAGCCAGTATGAGAGTTTGCAGGCAAAATCTGCTTTTATTTCCTCTAATTCTCTAAAGCAATCTATGCGTGCAGATCAAACTTTATCAGTATCAACTTATTGTGTATATGTGTTAGTCACTCAGTCGTGTCTGACTCTTTGTGACCCTGTGGACTGTAGCCCGCCAGGCTCCTTTGTCCATGGGATTCTCCAGGCAAGAATACTGGAGTGGGCTGCCATGCCCTCCTCCAAGGGATCTTCCCAACCCAGGGATCGAACTCAGTTCTACTGCATTGCAGGCAGATTCTTTACTATCTGAGCCACCAGGGAAGCCCTATCAACATATTAATACAGAAAACAGAAGGCAGAATATCAGCACTGCATTAGTCCTCAACATGTCTGGTACATTTTCTTTCTTGTCCAGGAGACAAGGGGCTCATTTCTGCCCACAGGTGGAGGCGTGAAGAACCACTGCTGGTCATAACTCAACAATCTTGGCCTTGCTGAGATAATGATACCCTCCCTCATCCTTCTCTTCCATGGCCCAGTTTCTGTCTTCCGTGTTTGCTCACTGAATTCCAACTTGGAAGGGGCCTTAGTTACAGACTGAATGAGTGAGTGAAAGTTGCTCAGTCATGCCTGACTCTTTGTGACCCCGTGGACTGTTGCCAGACAGGCTCCTCTGTCCATGGAATTCTCCAGGCAACGATACTGGAGTGGGTACCCATTCTCTTCTCCAGGGGATCTTCCTGACCCAGGGACGGAATCCTGATCTCCCACACTGCAGGCAGATTCTTCACTGTCTGAGGCATCAAGGAAGCCCAGGTCCAGACTACTGGAGTTCAATTCCTTGCTGTTATTATTACAATTTTTAATGAGGAAACTTAAATTTGGTCAAATGTACTGTTAAGAATCACATGGTTGGGACTTCCCTGGCAGCTCAGTGGTTGAGACCCCGCCCACCAACCCAGGAGACCTGGGTGCGCTCCCTTGTCCGGGAAGATCCTGCATGCTGCGGAGCACCTAGGCCCATGCACCACGACTGCTGTGATCTGCAGCCTGTGCTGAGTGACAAGAGAAGCCACCTCAGGGAGGAATCCCAGTCACTGCAGCTGCAGAAAGCCCACGCAGCAGTGAAGACCCAGCACAGCCAACAAGGGGGAAAAGAAGACTCACACAGTCGCTTAACAATGCCGGGACATGAGTCAAGCTCTCCTGACGTTTCAGAGACTGATCTTGAATGAGACATGGCGTAGAGGTGGATTGTAAGGGATTAGGAATGACAGAAGAATGATTCAAAGTACAAATAGCGTGATCATCTTTCATACCCTCAATCTAGGCAGCTCAATAATTCTTTCAAAATAGTTGTGCGCCTCTCATTTGAGAGGTGTTAGGGATACAGGATATAGTAGTGAGTAAGGCAGACACAAACCATACCTTCTATATCCTCCAGCCCAGTGGAGGAGACAGATAATACACAAGTGATCAACAGGATAACAGGGGTCATGATGAGCGCCATGGTAGAAATGATGAAGAATCACAAACCAGGTACCACTTCAGGCTTCTCTTCTCTATCCATGGTCCTGAAATTCTACCCTCACGTGAATCTTCCTTATAACTTTCATTCTTTCTTATCTTCCCCTGCTCTAACAATAAGGCAACAGAAGGAAATGCTTGTCTTCTTCTCTTTCTCTCCCTACACTCTCCTTTCTTACCTCTCATTTCCATATACTCATCAAATCAAAAACATCCCCTGAATTCCTACTCCCAATCCTGCAGAGGGGAGACAGGAAGAGAAGGAAGAATGCCTTAGGGTTCTGCTAGGCAGCAGCTCAAGAGAGACGAGAGACACACATGTGGGGTGTGTGAAAAAGGGTGTCTGGTGGTAGCAGGTGGTTGGCCAAGTGACTATGAAAGTGAGAAGGTTAGTGAGCATCCTCTTCTGTGCCCTCTAGACCATGGGACTCCAAATGAACTGGCGTGACACCCACCCGAGGTCTGGGCACGGATGAAATTGATGCTATTATGTTGTCCCTGTTCTTGCTCTTCCTTCCCTCTTGAATTCCCAATGATGCCTACCCTCTCCCACCCCCAGTCAGCCTGCTGAGTTCTTTAACTCAAGAGAATCCCACTTCCCTGGGTGACCATCATTGCTCCTCCTCCTCCCATTCACCCTTGCACTGTTCTCCTCTCGTCTGCTCCACTGAGCTCCTGATTCTAAAAATGGGATCATGGGGGTCACGCTTCTACACTGAAAAGAGACTTTGTATTTTCTTTCTCCTATGGAAGGGAATCAAGGAACTCAAGTACACGGGGAAAACTTCTTTCATCAGGAGGGTCTTCACAGAGGTTGTAACAGAAGTTTCTATACTAAGAGCACAGGTAAGAGACCAAGGATTGCAAATGCATGACGTTGAGAAATAAACATATTTAGAACTCAACAGATCATCTGGCCCAGTTGGAACAGACGGTATCTAGGGATCCTCGGAGAGAAGGCCGGGTGTCTGGTAGGAACCAGCTTTTTGAACAAGATGATATTCATGCTTCAGGAATGTTATTCCTTCCATAAATAGAATAGAATCCCAGGGAAAGGTGGCTTCTGGCATGAAGACCAGTTAGGAAGATTTCACAGCCATGTAAAGAAGGACTTTGTGGAGTGTATGCCGACAAGAGGGTATGGAAGTGAGGCTTTTAGAAGGCCCAGATCAAAAACTCATTTCTCTCTTGGTGGTGGATGAGGAGGAAGACAAAGTCAGAGATGGCTAAAGATTGAGAGTGGGGTCCCGGGAGAGGAGAATGGTATCCCTAGGTGAGTGAGTGGGGTCTGGTCTGATTTTCACCTGGGGAATTTGGAGTCAGAAATGATGGCCAGAAGTAAGTGGAGAGATACAGCAGTCTGTGCTGCATATGGCACTAGAGCCCAGTGTCAGATCTGAAGCCAGTTGTTCTGGGCCCAGCAGCTGACAAAGCACAGGTAGAATCTTGGAAGAACACTGGGTGAAAGGTGAGGACAAAAAACAGCATCAGGGTGACCCAGACTGTTCTCTGCTCTAGGGGCAGTTCTGTTGTCCTCGCTCATAAAACACTCCAGCAGAAGATGAGACACACTCATGGTGTCTGTTCATCCCCCCATCCCTCCATGTGTTCACCCATCACTATACTCTACAAGTATTGGTTGTTATGGCCGTTACTACAGTCACCACTGTGAATATAATCAGAGCTTATATATTATTTGGACTTCCCAGGTGACCCTGGTGGTAAAGAACCTGCCTGCCAATGCAGGAGATGTAAGAGATGTGGGTTCGACCCATGGGTCAGGAGGATCTCCTGGGGGAGGGCATAGCAACCCACTCCAGTTAAATTAATTTATTTTAATTGAAGGCTAATTACTTTACAATATTGTAGTGGTTTCTGCCATACGTTGACATCACTCCAGCATTCTTGACTGGAGAATCCCCATGGACAGAGGAGCCTGGCAGGCTACAATCTATAGGGTTGCAAAGAGCTAGACACGATTAAAGTGAGTTAGCAGACACATATATTATTTAATGACCAGCATGAATCAGACACCAACCAGTTAGAATGGACACATGTCAGGGCACCGGGGACCAGGCAGGAAAATCATCAACCATTTAGTTCTGGATCAAGGGTCCATGTGGGGGGATAAGGCATATGGAATTGCAGGGGTGAAAGATGCTTAAGAGTTTGGGACAGCAGGAGTTTACCAACCCATATCCACACTGAGTTATACCAGCTGATTATCAGCCTGAGTGCAAGAATGGACAACTCAGACCTCACCCCTGTATTCAGAGGACCTGTGGTCTACAGACGCCCCATCTAACATCGTAGGCTGTTACTAGCCATAGCATGCTGCTTAAAATTCATTTGATTAAAAACAAATAAAATTGCAGACTCAGTTCCTCAGTGACTAGTGCTGATGGCCACACGTGAAGCACTCAACGGCCAGATTTGGCTGGTGGTTACCAAGCTGCGCGACACAGATAAAGACTATCCCTATCATCACAGGAAGTTCTACTGGATGGCACTGGACTGAAGAAGAAGACAAACATGACATTAATTTTTGCTCAATGAATGAATGAGTTTTAATTCTGATACAGCATGCCATGAAAGTGCAATCTGACAGAAGACAGAGGTCAAAGGAAGACTTCTACCAGAATTTAAATTTAAAAGTTGGAGGACAGTGAAACCTACTCAAAGTAATGTGGCAGCCTGGATGGGAGCGGGGTTTGGGGGAGAATGGATACATGTACATGTATGGCTGAGTCCCTTTCCTGTTCTCCTAAAACTATCACACTGTCGTTAATCGGCTATTCTCCAATATAAAATAAAATGTTAAAATTCTTTTAAATAAAAAGATATAAGAATATATCTTATAAGAATAAGATATAACTTTTTAAATAAAAAGTTATAAGAAATTACTCAGAGGCTGAAGTTCAACCACTGACGGTGCTACAACCAGCTTTATGCAGCTTTCCTTCTAGATGCTGCTCATAAAGGGATGTGGGAACCAGATGCCTACATAGATGCAGGGTCATGTGAGCTAACCCCCTGCATCATATACATTGGCCAGTCTGTGTCCTAAGGGCCTTAATACAGATGGGAAATTCTGGGAAAAAATAAACAACGAACGATAACCAAACTTTGGAAGCAGGAAATGGACACTGATTTTCTGAAGCCAACGACATCCAACCGTGTCTCAGCCTAAGGTAAGATATTAGCCACTGCATCAGAGTCAGATGCACGTCTCAGATCAGGCACAGAGTCGGATCTGAGAAAATTCCAACTGCAGTCATTACTACCTGTAAAATCCCATAAGAGGGTGGAGTGGTTTCCTGACCCCTGCAAGGAATACCACACATGGGACTGGTGAAGGGGACCCAAGGACTAGGCACGTGGCCCAATGGACATGCCAGATCATCTCCTTTCCTGGTAACCAAGCAACCTCCCAGAATTCCACCTACATACTTATGGGCCCTGGGAGCTGGCGGAGGTATTCACTGAGCCAGAGAAGCTATGATCACAGGAAGGCATCAGAATCTATTAGGCACGGAGGTTGGGCCACAGCTCTAAACATCCCTGATGAGAAGTTTTCCATTTCTTCCTTCTTAATTTAAAAAAAAAAATTATCAGATATCTGCACACTGGTTTGGAGCAGCAAATTAATAATTTTTTTTTCCTCTTCTGACTGCAATTGTAGATATGAAAATACCATATCCGTAGACAAATTAACATGAGTTTCTTACAACACTGTGCTAATTATCTCAGGGACCAGAGACTCCCCTAGGTCAGAGTCTTCAGCCCCAATCTTGGAAAGGAACACAGGTTTCTTTCTGGGAAGCAGTAATTTGTATTGTGTCGAGAAGGTACAGAGAAAGGTGGAAGGGGCATGCATTACTGGAAAACCCACCCTCAACACCCTCCGTCCCCCACTCCTCCCGGCCTGCTCCAGCACCACCAAGAGGCCCAGAAGGACACTGCTCAAACAGGAACAGCTAGAGCAACATGCATATTAACTTGGCACCGAATAAATCTGGACAGACTGCATGCCAAACAGCCTTTTCCTTGTTTCGCTAACAAAATCTCCCCAGTTTTCAAGGGACGCTGTAGCCTGAACTTCAAAGGCATTAAAGGATAGATGTGGCATGTAGGGAATTAAACATGAAATTTCCTTTCTTATTGGGAACAAAAGCTGTGGGTCTAATCTCTTGTGTGATACAAGCTTTAGCTGATCAGGGTTACACTTAGTCATTCTGATGTGGCGAGCGAGCAGCGAATACATCATCTTTTTTATTTCTTTCTGTCTCCTCCTCTTTCCCGGCTCCCTTCGCATATGCAAATGCCACAGCAATAACAGGAGTCTTGCAACACCACTGAGGGCAAAAGAATTCTCTTTGATCAGCCTCTTCCAGGCCTGGAGTCCCACAGCCACCAATTTCTACCTTCCCCTTTATGATATTTGATGTATCAAATTAGTCTCCAGCACTCTCAGAAGTAGAATATACTAAGAAATTCCGAGACCTAGGGAGGAAGCTACATCTTGGAAAAAAATAAATATTTCTTTAAGCAAGCCTTTTTAAATTTTGATATTTATGGCTAAATTATCACAGATTTCTTCCAAAAACAAGTGGCTCACCGACAGAACTCAAGGCAGAAGAGGGCTGATAGCAGACTTTATGGAGAATACAGTGTCACCCCACCACCACCCCGAATGCTAGTGTATCAGAAAAAAATAAGAGTTGGCGGCATTGGACAAAATACTGCTAACTTCACCAAAAATAAAGTCCTTGTGTGCAACGAGAAAGGCAGACTGCAGAAAGTGATTACTTGCTAAAAACAAATGAAATTTCCAAAACATACCCCAGCATCTTAAAGTACAGAACTTCTTTTTCGCAGTCATTTTTATATAGGAGGAATGTATTCTGACTCAGAAAGAGCAAAGAGAACTGCTCTGAAATGCCTCACGAAACATATGATCTCACTAACTTGTCTGCTTCCTGCCATTTTTTTTTTTTTTTTTTTGACTTTGCAGGGTTCCAGTGACTGGGACAGGGGGATTGAGAAAAACTTAGGGAACAAAGAGAAAACAAAAGCACATTTAATTTAACCCCCAGGCAGTAATGGTAGGTTTAAGGCATCACACTCTCCTCTGACATTCCTTCTGTTCTTTTCCAAGGTTCTGCCCAGAAAAACCTCTTCTCACCTCTGAACCCAATGCAGTGGTACAAGAAAGAAAGACATAAGCAGGCAGAGAAATGTTTGTGGGAAATCCAGGCCTGCAGAAGAGAGCTTTTCATCGCAAACACAATCAAAGCAATGGATGGAATTATGTAATGACCGCTCAAAAGCATTTGCACTTACTGAATGCTGAGTCTGATCAGGGAAGCTGTAAGTTCCACTTGCATGAGTTCTCCGAGCAGTTTCCTAGGGAAAAAGAGAAGGGAAGACTTTAGTACCAAGGAACGTATTCCTGAATTGTGTCTGCATCTGTCTTGGTCATAGTAATACCTGTTTAACCAATAAAATAGGTTTTTTATTTTACTGTGAATTTAACAATGATAAGGGTGATGAAGATGAAAAGGATAAAGATCAAAGCTTCAAATATTACTTTCATTGAATGCTTTCACACTCCAATTGGGAAGGTGTTCCCAGTTTCTCTGTTTCAGAAGAGGAAACCAAGGCTCAGACAGCTCAGTTGTACAAAGTATGCATACTGGTAGTGGAGCCTGGATTTGAACTTGGGAAACTGGGTAACAAATTTAGAACCATTCTGCTATGCTCTTAACCGCCACAGCGAGCTCTTTGTTACAGGATGTCTTCAAGAGAAGATGGGAGGCTGATCTTTTAGTGATCTTATTGTGGAATTTCCTGCACTGGAGTAGGCAGGATGAAACCAACACTAGACTTCTTTTCAATCTGAGAACTCAAAGATTTTGTAATGCTCAATTCTGTGACAGCAAAGGTTCCAAGTGACTTCATTTTATAATGAAGAAAACTGCTATAAGGTGTCCCATAAATAATACATTTTATAAACATGGCTATCATCACCCAATCAGAAGAAGCAAGATTCATTTTCATTAATATTAAATAAGCCAAATATCACCTGAACTGAAAATGGCATTATAATATCATATAATTCAGTGAGTTGGGGAAAAGGTCATCTTCAGCCAGAAAAATCAAGATTTACTAATAGATCTAAAAGACGTATTTGGAGCTTTATATCAAAGAGAGGGGCTTCCGAGGTGGGACTACTGGTAAAGAACCCGCCTGCCGAAGCAGGAGACACAAGAGACACAGGTTCAATCCCTGGGTCAGGAAGATTGCCCCGGAGGAGGTCATAGCAACCCACTCCAGTATTCTTGCCTGGAGAATCCCATGGACAGAGGAGCCTGGCAGGCTACAAAGAGTCGGATATAACTGAAGTGACTTGGCACGCACGCACGGATACAAAAGAAAGCTGGCCCTGAACTGCCCCCTCTCTGGAAGAAACTTAAGTAGCAGAGGTGGGACTGGCTTGCAGAGTTCTAGAATCCTGACCCAATGCTCTTTCAACTACTCCTGCAAAGTAGTTCCATAACTTATACCCAGACTCAATGCAATTCACACATTTCAGAGCTCAATGATACACACTATTTACAAACATATATTTAAAATATATGTTTCCCCTTTGGAAATATGATGAAACATTTTTTTTTAACTTCACATTTGGTAAGTCCACTGAGGTTGATAAATCAGAAATACTGGAAAGGTTCTGAAATACTGGAAAGAGAGAGACCAGTGTCTGGAGAATTCTGATGGTACAGACAGCTGTGAAGGGTGAGGATGGTGGGAACAGTGCTTATCCATCTGTAACCGAAAAGGACTCAGTGGGATGTCCAAGGATAGACACCCCTCATGTTCATTGTCAGCCTTTCATTTGTAGAAAAGCTCTGGTCTTCCAAGTCGCCCCTGAGTCATAAAAACTTGGCTTAAGAATTGACGATTGAAAAGATATAAACATAGTGAGACCAAGGTAGAATTGGGCCAGGAGACTATAAGCAATTTAAATAGTAAATTAGTCATATAGCAGTCACAGAATCTTTAGTTCCTCCCTGAAGTACCTGCTGCTGCTAAGTCACTTTAGTCGTGTCTGACTCTGTGCGACGCCATAGATGGCAGCCCACCAGGTTCCTCCATCCCTGGGATTCTCCAGGCAAGAACACTGGAGTGGGTTGCCATTTCCTTCTCCAATGCATGCATGTATGCTAATTCGCTTCAGTTGTGTCCGACTCCGTGCGACACCATGGACAGCAGCCCACCAGGCTCCTCCGTCCCTGGGATTCTCCAGGCAAGAACACTGGAGTGGGTTGCCATTTCCTTCACCAATGCGTGCATGCATGCGAAATTGCTTCAGTCATGTCCGACTCTGTTCGACCCTATGGACGGCAGCCCACCAGACTCCTCTGTCCACAGGATTCTCGAGGCAAGAACACTGGAGTGGGTTGCCATTTCCTTCTCCACTGAAGTACCTAGATAATTGTCTCTAATGCCCATTCCTAAGTTGTTTTACAGATATTAAGACCCCCACCAAATGGACTCCCACCAAATGGACAAACTCATATGATTATAAGTATGCACCCCTAAACCAGCTGGAGCCTGAGAATTGATAATGTTAACCCCAGTGACACAGCCCTGATACCTCACCATCAACCAATCAGTGAATTGTGCACAAGCTGATCACACACCCTGAGACTTCTTTGCCTCACCTTACCCTTAAAAACTCTTTCCTGAGACACATAAGATTTCCAGAAACTCCCATGAAGGGAGTTTGGGTTTTTTGAGCATTAGCTGCCCTGGATTCCTTGTCTGGTGCCCACAATGGATACTGTACTTTCCTTCACCACAGCCCGGTGTCAGAAGATTGGCTTTGCTGTGAATGGGAGAGTGGACCAAAGTTTGGTTCAGTAACACATCCATTCAGTCACCCTTCCATCCTTCTTTCCTTCATTCAATCCATCCATCTTCCTTCCTTCCATTCATGCACCAACCCATATTCCCAGTCCTCCCTTCCCCCATCCAGCCAACTACCCTTCCACCCTTCTTTCCTCCATTCAGTTCATCCATCCATCCATCCATCCATCTATCCATCCCCCCATGTCTCCACTACCTACTAGCTTTGTGACCATGGATAAGTCATTAAACCTTTCTGTGTCTCAGTGAAGTGGGAATAAACATAGTGTATACCTCAATGGATAGGGGTGAGTAATCAAAGTTAACGTTTGTAAGGCATTTAGCATCGTGCCTGGCACAAAATTGATGCTATTAAAAATTTTGTTATTATTCATTAAGTCTTTTTTAAATGCCAACCACTGCCATTCTGGGGCCCACAGTACAGCAGGGAAGACAGATCTTGTCAGTGATGTCGGTGAAGGCAGTGCTGAGGAGGTGGCAACGGGACTGAAATCTCAACGATCAGAAGAACACAACCAAAGGAGGCAGAAAGGAGAGTCAGGACCGAGGAAACACAGTCAGAGCTACCGATGAACTTCTATAAATTCATAGCATGCCTAGGCTGGAGAAGTGTCTGCCTCCTAACAACAGCAACAGTAGTAGATCCTAGACAGACTGATTACATATCCATAGATATACTGATCACAGGTCCTTTGGTCAGGTCAGCCTTCCTGAAGCCTGTCCTGCCTCCTCCCCAGTCTCTGCCTCCCTCACCTAAGACACCCGTCCCCAACCCTTCTGGCACCAGGAACCCATTTCTTAGAAGACAATTTTTCCATGGACCTGTCCAATTTTTCCTGGACAATTTTTACACCCCCACCTGGGGGGTGGTTTCTGGATGATTTGATA
Organism: Odocoileus virginianus; assembly: GCF_023699985.2. Lineage (NCBI taxonomy): Eukaryota > Metazoa > Chordata > Mammalia > Artiodactyla > Cervidae > Odocoileus > Odocoileus virginianus. Next base: position 5,032,882 of record NC_069706.1, on the reverse strand, counting down.
GTATTACATTTACTGTGTACTTTATTTCTATTATCATTACATCAGATCTACCTTAGATCATCAGGCATTAGATCCTGGAGGTTGGGGACCCTTCCCCCTAAGACACTCACTCACACATCCTATGATCCAGTGAAACTGAAATAGTTGGAAAGACGCAAGGCACTACTTGCCTCCAACACTTTGCCAACATCTTCCTTCCAGAGCTGGTCATCACCTGGCCCTTCTTGAACTCACTCTTCAAAGTCCACATAAATGGAAGCTTCTCTCTGTAGCCATGTCTGAGTGACCCATCCAGCTGGACTGATTCTTTCCCCCAGGGCCCCAGGGCCTTTTGCATATACCTCATCTGAACAAGAATCACACACTCTTTCTAACCTCTGTAGCCTTGGGCTGTCCAGGTTGTGAACTCCTGGAGGGTGAGCACAATGTTTGTAAAGATTTATTTTAAAAAAATAATAATAATGAATTAATAAAGAAGGCTGAGGACTGAGGAATTGATGCCCTCTACTGTGGTGCCAGAGAAGTCTCTTGAAAGACCCTTGGACTGCAGGAGATCAAACCCGTCAATCCTAAAGGAAATCAACCTTGAAAATTCATTGCAAGGACTGATGATGAAGCTCCAATACTTTGGCCACCTGATGCAAAGAGCCAACTCACTGAAAAAGACCCTGAAGCTGGGAAAGACTGAGGCTAGGAGGAGAAGGGGGTGGCAGAGGATGAGATGGTTAGATGGCATCACTGACTCGATGGACATGAGTTTGAGCAAAATCCAGGAGATAGTGAAGGACAGGGAAGCGTGGCATGCTGCAGACCACAGATTTGCAAATAGTAGGACATGACTTAGCAACAACAGAAGCAATGATGACAATTAATTAATTATATGCTTTTGGTTGTGTTAGGTCTTCATCACTGTTTGGGCTTTTCTCTAGTTGCAGGGAGTGGGCTGAGCTCAGAAAGCTGAGTGCCGAAGAATTGATGCTTTTGAACTGTGGTGTTGGAGAAGACTCTTGAGAGTCCCTTGGACTGCAAGGAGATCCAACCAGTCCACCCTAAAGGAAATCAGTCCTGAATGTTCATTGGAAGGATGATGTTGAGGCTGAAACTCTAATACTCCAGCCATGTGATGCAAAGAGCTGACTCATTTGAAAAGACCTTGATGCTGGGAAAGACTGAAGGCGAGAGGAGAAGGGGACGACAGATGAGATGATTGGATGGCATCACCAACTCAATGGACATGAGTTTGAGTAAACTCCGGGAGTTGGCGATGGACAGGGAGGCCTGGCATGCTGCGGTCCATGGGGTCACAAAGAGTCAGACACAACTGAGCGACTGAACTGAACTGAACTGAGTGAGTGGGGGGTGCTCTCTCGTGGTCTGTGAGCTTCTCACTGGGGTGGCTTCTCTTGCTGAGGAGCACAGGCTTCAGCAGTTGCAGCTTCGGGGCTCTGGAGCTCGGGGTGCGTAGCTACGGGGCACACACTTAGTTTCTCCGTGGCATGTGGGATCTTCCAAGATCAGGAATCAAACCCGTGTCATCTGCATTGGCATGTGGATTTTTTACCACTGACCCACCAAGGAAGTCCTCAAAGACTGTGTTTTATCCAGCCCAGTAGCCCTGCTGCCTGGCACAGTGCTCGGCCTCTCCCCAGCTTCTCACCACACTGGAAAAGTCCAGGAAGCCCTGCCTCGTCAACCCAAGGTGCTAAACCCCAAGGGAGGGCACCAAACTTGACTCCAGAAAGAGGTCTTCCCTGAGCATCACGGCCTTCTATGGCGCGCCCCTACGTGGCATGCAGGGGGATAAGGTTAATCTCACATCTGTGTCAGCTTCACACCCACGCTTTTATATCTGTTTTTAATCCAACCTGCAGTTGAAATGAATTTAATACTCCCCCACCCTTGACACTAATAAGAATCTGACAAATCCTTTAGGTGGATTGTTTTATAAAAAATAAGGCTGAGAACCCATTGTTACAAGGTGAGAATAGAAATGGTCATTAGCAATGGCACCAGGCAGCAGGGAATATCTAAAGACCCAAGAGTTCCAAAGCAGTGATGCAATTTAAAATAAAACAAAACTAAGGCTGTCCTGAGTTTGCAATTACTCTTGCAAACGACGGAAAGAGCGATCTGTGACCAGGGAGATCTTGAATCCTGGTGAAGTTGGATGGAATTTTCACAGCCCTGAGATGATGCCCCAGTTAAAGAGCTGAGAGGGAAGGAAAGGGAAAGGACGTCGGAACAAAGTCAGGCAGAGCTGCTCACTCCATGCATTAGCCGCGGTCACCTCTGTGCTCATCCAAATGGATGCACAGAACGGCGAACCAATTACTTCCAAGACACTGGAGTTGATGACCCCTGGGCAGGCAGTGTGGAGTTTAAGTCTAACTCAGACTCTCTCAACAGGGCTGGCTATGGCTTCTAATTCCAGAGACTCAGCCACCCCCTGCTCCATAGATTCCCACACATGGCAACCACAATGGGCTCCTAGGATCTCCTGTCTCCACGTTTGTCCCTCTCAGCCCCCCAGGGAGCAGGCAGCGGAGTGTTGACAAGCTATGGATACGCCCATGTTACTTGATGGTTTAAACCCCGTATGGATGACTGCCTTTTCCATTGCTGACAAAACCCACACCCAGGGCACATGGTCTGATGGCCCGCATGGTGGGCTCCTGGCCACAGGCACAGCCTTCTCTGTTTGTCAACGATCAGGCACACCCTCCCTCCAGACCCCCTCAGGTACCAATCCCAGAGACTGACCAGTTCTGGCTCACTCCTTACTCCCCACCAGTCACAGGGATGCTGTGTCTTTGACCTGGGATGCTCTTAACACCCAATTAACTCTCATCGTTATATCCTCATGGAAGCCTCTGCCCCACAGTCTCATGAGTCCATTATCCTTTCTTCAAAGCGCATCTCCCAGCTGTCATTTCACAGTGAGAGGAAAATGCTCTCCTCATTCAAGGTGGCCTGTGTCACCGGGCGAGTGGGCTCCATGAGGGCAGGAGCTGTCACTGTGTCTGTCTGCTCAGCTGTCTAACTCCAGGTCTGACCACCCTGCAGTGGGCATGGATGGCATGTGAAAGCTCTTGCTGAAGGAAGGATGGAAGGGAGGAGGGATAGAGGGGTGGGGAGGGGAGAGAAGGGAGGAAGAGAGGAAGGAAAGGAGGGAGGAAGACAGGCTTCCCCACCTGGCAGCTAACTCTAGACAGACTTCTGGTGACCATCAGCTTCACTAAGAGCTTCCTTCCTCCCCACCCATCTCCACCTAGCTCAGCCAGAAATCAGGTCTGATGGAACTGACTCTGGTTCCATGAGGGCTCTGATGGGGTGAAACCTCACCTGATCCAAGTTCCTTTCCTCCCAGGAATCTAGACTACCCTGCTAAGTTTCCGCCAACTCCTAGAACTGAGAACTCGCATACTGTGGAGTCACTGTTCTCTACAAACTCAGTAAGAACAGAAGCCCCGGAGCAGGAAGAACAGAGCAGAGAGGAAAACAGGTGCGGCTGGAGGGTTCTGGGAGACAGTAGGGGCTGCCTCGTGGCCAGATGACCTAGCAGTTCAGGACCTACTTGACCCCCCTGGTACTGACCACAACCCCCATCTCAGGGATGAGACTCACTCCTGTGCTGGGTACTGGATGTCCCCATTTCCTGAGCTACTCTGAATGCATCTCTGTCACTTGCCAACAGAGGAGTCAAGTGTCAGAAAGGGTGGCATCTCCCCCAGCTGGGGGGCTTCTCCACCAGCCCTGCCTTCAGATACACAAGCTATATCTTGACCACAATGATGATGGTGACTGCATGCACTCTTCCCCAGCTGCTCAGCAGTCCCTACCTAGACAGAATATTAAAAAGTAGAGACATTACTTTCCAACAAAGGTCCGCATAGTCAAAGCTACAGTTTTTCCAGGAGTCATGCATGGATGTGAGAGTTGGACTATAAAGAATGCTGAGTGCTGAAGACTTGATGCTTTTGAACTGTGGTGTTGGAGAAGACTCTTGAGAATCCCTTGGACTGCAAGGCAATCCAACCAGTCATTCCTAAAGGAAATCAGTCCTGAACATTCACTGGAAGGACTGTTGCTGAAGCTTCACTACTTTGGTCACTTGATGCAAAGAGCCAATTCATTGGAAAAGACCCTGATGCTGGGAAAGATTGAGGGCAGGAGGAGAAGGGGGTGGAAGAGGATGAGATGGTTGGATGGCATCACTGACTCAATGGACATGATTGAGCAAACTCTGGGAGACAGTGAAGGACAGGGAAGCCTGGCGTGCTGCAGTCCGTGGGGTTGCAAAGAGTCAGATACAACTAAAGCAACTTAGCACTCACACTCAAGCTCAACAAGAACAAAATCCAACAGCCAATAATGGATTGTCCCCAAAAATGGATTCTGGGGACTTCCCTGATGGTCCAGTGGCCAAGACTCCACACTCCCAATGCAGGGGGCCCGAGTTCAATCCCTGGTCAGGGAACTAGATCCCACATACTGCACCTACAGATCCTGCAGGCCACAGCTAGACCCAGCACAGCCAAATAAATAAATACATATTTTAAAATAAATAAATAACCCCACCCCCCTCCCCCCACCGCATCCTCACTGTGCCTTCACCCTGGCAGGTTCCCTTGCCAGAAAGTCGGTTCTCTCTTCATCTGCTTGGGAACAGAGACCTAGTCTTCACATCCTCGGGGACCCCTTGCCAAACACAGCAGAGACCTTGCCAAGCTCCCACTTCCTGCTCTCAGTTTCCCTCTGAGTACTCATTACTCGCCAACATCGGGGGCTTTATCTTTCTCCTTCACTGGGTCCTCAGCACTTTACAACTCCAGGCCTCACTTCTCCTTATTCATGAGGGATGGCACGGGGGTGATTTGGGAAACTGACTCAGGTTCAAAATCAGTTCTCGTGTTCATTTAGATACGTAACTCTGGGCAAACTTCTCGATCGCGCTGAGCCTCTGTTTGCTTACCTGTCGGAGGATGGGAATAACCTGCTTCCTTAGAGGGTTTGTGTGAGGATTACACAGCACCACTACCGGGCACTGCTAGCCAAGACACGGTCATCGAGCCAGACGCCCAACAACGAAGTCTACTTGGTCAACAGCAGCCCTTCTAATAAACGACGTCACACATGCTTTGCAAAATGCTGCCAAATAAGTAAGACTGTCCAGGAGATTCTGACAGCCAATGCCAGGCAGTTCAACAGCCAACGCAGCATCTGGCACACAGTAGGTGTCATTTCTGCACGCATGCTCAGTGGCTCAGCAGTGTCCAGCTCTTTCCAACCCAATGGACTGTTGCCCACCAGGCTCCTCTGGATTTTCCAGGCAAGAGTACTGGAGTGGGTTGTCATTTTCTCCTCCAAGGGATCTTCCCGATCCGGGGATCAAACCTGTGTCTCTTGCGTCTTCGGCACGGACAGGCAGATTCTGTACTGCTGCCCCAGCTGGGGAGCCCAGGTGTCATTTAAGATTTCCCAAACTAAGGAAGGAAGGGGGTTCTGCCATTACTGATGAAATACAATTGTAGCTGCTGCTCCAAGGCTTACATTTGACTGGTCACACTGTTTAAATGCAGCAAACATCAATTAGTCTGCCTGCTGCATGTAATTTGACTGCACACACACCACGTCCAGCAAGGGTTCAGGTACAGGATCAGCGGCTGCTTCGTGAGAAGATGCTTTGGGTCCCCCTCCACAGGGAATTGAACTTCTCCCCAAAGCTCCAGGGACCTTCAAGAGACTAAGGATATTATGCCCCGCCCGCCACCCCTGCTTTGAGGCTTATTGTTGGTGTGTTTAATTTCCTGTCTTGGCCTTACAGGAGATTTCTAATGTTTGGGCTGTAGGGTATGGTCTGATTAAAAGTAATCCTCCCAATTATGGGCTGGCATGAGCCTCCTGTCACATGCACTCTGCCACCAGCCTCTGCCTCCCTGTCAGCAATAATTGTCTCGGCACTGCCTAACTGTAAATGAAAACCCCAGGGGCATGTGTGGGTCCCCAGCTCCCAGGCCGCACCGGATCTTTTAATTTGCACTGTCTGTCAAAAAGATGCTGCTGTGTGTACTCAAAGAAATCCTCAGACTCTCAGATTCAAGGCCAGAGAGAGCAAGGGTACCACAGCCTCTTCGGAGAAACTGTATTTGAACCTGCTAGAGATAACAGGGCATGTGCAAGGCAATGAGGCTCTTTTTATTCCACTGCAATCTTCAGCGAGACTGGGTATAAAACAGGGAAGCTGAACTGTAGGGAAAATTCAAGGTGTATTAATATTATTGTTATTATTATTTTCCCACCAAGTCCACAAGACAGGACATTGCATTCAAAGCAGGTGATAGCAACTCTGTGAAAGGACATCCACATAGGAGACCTGATTATTGCAATCTCTACAAAATTAAAACTTTCTGGGTGTGGCGTGAGGGGAAAGATGTCTGTCCTTTCAGGTGAGAAACATCACCAGGTTCTTCTTGGGTAAGCAGAGAAGACTGTCTGTTCTGGGCCCTGTGGCCAGACCCACAATGGGCAGTGGAATGTGGTGCTGAGTGAGCATCTCCATCACTTGGAGATGCTATAGAGGTGGCTCAGAGGTTAAAGCATCTGCCTGCAATGCGGGAGACCTGGGTTTGATCCCTGAGTCAGGAAGATCCCCTGGAGAAGGAAATGGCAACCCACTCCAATATTCTTGCTTGGAGAATTCCATAGATGGAGGAGCCTGGTGGGCTACAGTCCATGGCGTCGCAAAGAGTCAGACATGACTGAGCGACTTCATTCATTCATTCAAAGGTCTCTGAGGAGTAAGGAAGAAGGGGGTGTTTTGCTGTGCTCCTATACCCACAGCCCCTTTTCTAAGATGGACACCTGTCCAGGAATGTGGGTGTCCAGCCTGGCTCCTCCCCACCTTCCTTGTCCCTGGACAGAGGACTGGGAGAGGGTGAGGCCTGAACCCCAGAAGGACACTAGGACCCTTCCCTTAGGAATTTACAGCATAGACATGCAGGCAATGTGCTGCTGTCTGCCCACAGACAAGGTACCCGAGCAGTGTGATCCAGACTGAGGGCTGGGCAGCTTTGGGGAGCGCTTATGGGGGACAAAGTGCATCTCAGTTTTGCCCAAAATTAGCAGAGTCTGAAGAACTGATGCTTAAAATTGCGGTGCTGGAGAAGACTCTTGAGAGTCCCTTGGACTGCACAGAGATCCAACCAGTCAATCCTAAAGGAAATCAACCCTGAGTATTCAGTGGAAGGACTGATGCTGAAGCTGAAGCTCCAATACATTGGTCATCTGATGCGAAGAGCTGACTCATTGGAAAAGACCCTGATGCTGGGAAAGACTGACCGCAGGAGGAGAAGGGGACGACAGAGGCTGAGATGGTTGGATGGCATCACTGACTCAATCGACATGAGTTTGAGCAAACTCGGGGAGATAGTGAAGGACAGGGAAGCCTGGTGTGAGTCAGACATGACTTAGCAACTCAACACTGATAACCACCAAGGCAGGTCTCTCAGACATAGTGATTCTAAGTAACAGTCTCTTCCTCTGAGAACAACCACTGCTCCCGAGCCTTTGAACCCTCCCCAGCAGGCACATGTCACCATGAAAAAGATCCCCCCATGATTCAAATGTGGTAGGGTCACCTCGTAGGTTGGGGGCTGGGCTGCAATAATCAACCACTGACAGGAAATGCAGAGCAGATACAGCAATCAGAAAGCTCACAAGAGGCTAAGATACACAGAGATTTACAGAGCTGGGGTGCAAAGCACGTCACTGCAAATACATGAGGCTTTTGTTCATGAATCACCTTTATTTCTATTGGAGTGCAGTTACTTTGCAATGCTGTGATAGTTTCTACTATACTGCAAAGTGAATGAGTCACGTGCATGCACACACACGTCAGTAGTGTATACATGTCAATCCCTTGGAATATTACTCAGCCATCAATCACCTTTTACTCTGAATTTCTTTCTCAGTGAAAAGAAGCTTTCCATTTCTATTACCAAGATTAATGTGTCAACAATACACAGCCATAACCGTAGCAGAGACCAGATGTCATGGAGAAGGCGGGGAAAGAGACCAAACAAAAACAATCAAAACCGAAGCAAAAGCCAAGGAAAAAGCCCTCAGTGCATGGTGTGATGTATTTGCTCAGATGGGCCACTTTATTTACACCACTGAGAACACTTTATTTTGGCGGCCCGTAACTCACTGCTCTGTTAAAGACAAGGAAACCAGCTGGCAGTGTCCACTTCAACACGGAGCAAGAAAATGGACCACAGAGGAAACCCAGCCTCTTCTCTGAAAGTCTCAATTAAAAAAAAAAATCTATTTAATATGTGTTGGATTCCAGTCCACCTTATTACCTTATTTAATTCAGACCAGGGTAGATGTCTCCGAATAAAAATGGCACTAATGTGAGAGGAACTAGGCTGAGGGATGTGGACATCATATCCTCTTCAGAGAGATAATCAGCTTATCAGAATTCATTTCAACCTAAGAAAGGTCTCACAGCTACACTGAAAATTCAAGCTGATCTCATCATCTCAAGGATGTAATCTCAAGGAAATGGTAAAACTATCAAGGCAAGCTTGGTGCAGTTATCTTTATGTATAAGAACCGTAAGCATCAGATTCCAACAGAATCACTGTGGCAGGGTCTGTTCCCAAGTCAGGGAGAGACCTCTGTAGAAAATACATCAAGTGCCTTTGCTGAGAATACTGTTATTTATTTTTGCTTCCAAGTGGCCGAAGTTACTTTTCAAAGATGCATTGCTACAGTGTTTCCATCTAAACCCCCCCACACACACACTCTGAAATCTGGTATTCTGAAAAACATAGGCTTTAAAAAAATTGTCTCCTAAAGTAGTCACTAACAGAGGTATGTGCTTTTTAATCCTATTCTTGCTATTAACTAGCTGTTTGGCCTTGATTAGGATACTTAACTCTGAACCTCAGTTTCCTCATTTGCAAAAAGAAAGGGTTTGTACTTTCAGGATTTTAACCGCTCTTTTAATTCCTCTGGATGATCTGGTTCACATGCATTCTCATGAGAAGGAAAATCAATGAGAGCACCAGCAAAGCCTCCATAAAGTATCTTTAAGTCTTCAGAGAACAAACTCGTGGCTACCAAGGAGGAAGGGGGTGGGGGAGGGATGGATGGGGAGTTTGGGATTAGAAGATGCAAACTAGCATATATATTGATAGAATGCATAAACAATAAGCCCCTATAGCGAACTATACTCAATATCCTGTGATAAACCATAGTGGAAAAAATACTTCAAAGAGAATATATATTGATGTGTGTGCGTGTGCACGCGCACGCACACGCTCAGTCATGTCTGAGTCTTTGCAAACCTATGGACCACAGCCCATCAGGCTCTTCTGTCCATGTGACTCTCCAGGCAAAATACTGGAGTGGGTTGCCATGCCCTCCTCCAGGGGATCTTTCCGAAGCCTATATATATATACATACGTAACTGAATCACTTTGCTATACAGCAGAAATTAGCACATCTAAACTAACTAAACTTCAATTTTTAAAAGGTGTACATAAGTCTCAACAGAAGACAACAGTGAGATAAAATATATCATGTGTACCCCCTGGTGTGAAACTCCATCCCCCTCCACCCTGCAAATTAAACAAAAATAGAGAAAACCCATCTAGTCAGAAGGGAATATCCAATTTTCAGAGAAAGGCAATGGATTTCAGAAGATACAAGAAAATTCCCCATGGTTCAGCAAAGCACCACTGAGCGATTTGGCAAAATGTTCCAGAAAAACAAAGACAATGAAATGCAAGAAAAACAGCCCGGCGGAAAGGTGGATCGATAGCGCACTCAGCAACCCCGGGAGGGACAAGGGGGTGCCATAAAATCAGACCAAAGTCACGAAAACTCTGGTAAACGTTCTGAAGGCCATGTCGGGTCATTGTCAAAAGTTCTGTGTTTAATGTGAGACCTCATCCAAACTTGTCTGGGTTGTTATTTTCTTTACAGCATGACTTCAAGCAAGTGATAAATACTGTAGACTCTGCCGCAAGAAATACAGGACATTTCAAGACAGAGCTACTTGTTTCTCTGGCTTTGTCATGAGCAACAATAACATTTAATGGCAAGAACTCAAGGCCTAGAGTAAGCAGAACTCGGGTTCCGTTTTTTTTTTTTCTCTGTTTGATTCTGAGACATTCACGGACCTCTCTGAAACTCAGCATCATCCCCTGGCAAGTGATGAGCACCAACACCCCAGGACTACTCTGAGGACTGAAGGAAACAGTGCCTAGAAAACTCTCCACAAGACGCTTGCAGGGACTTCCCTAGTGGTCCAGTGATGACGACGCTGAGCTTCCGATGCAGGGGGCATAGTTTCCATCCCTGGTCAGGGAAATAAGATCCCACATACCAAGTGGTATGGCCAAAAAAAAAAAAAAAAAACTGCTTGCACACAGGTACCTCTCTGGTGAATGTTAGCAACTTCTGTTATGTGAAGCTTCATGTTTTGGTCTCAGAAGGAGCATTTATAGAACGTTTACTATAAATTCCAGATCCTCTTCTAAGCTTTCTCTGTCATTTCTCTTCACTGAAGAATCTTTCCAACAATTGTGAGTTACTTTCACTCCACAAAGAATGCTCCCACTTACCCTACATGCTCCAATATTTCACAAAAATTAGAAAAGGATCCTGTTAAGACAGGTACTTGATTTAATAAGGGCTGTATCACTTAGTAAGAAAATAGTCCTTAATCCTAAAGCAAACTTCTAGTCAGGCAGTTGGGGGGGACAAAAGATTCATTCAATTTCCACCTACGGTCCATATTCTTCTAGACCATGTGATAGCCATCAAAAATACAGCATTCACGCATACAAAACTCCAGGTTATTCACATGGCTTTTGTGTCTGTTAGTTACTCAGTTGTGTCAGACTCTTTGAAATGCCATAGTCTGAGTAAGCAGAATTTCCTTCAGATTTAAAATACATAAAATCCCCTGGAGAAGGGCATGGCAACCCACTCTAGTATTCTTGCCTGGAGAATCCCATGGACAGAGGAGTCTGGTGAACTACAGTGCAGGGAGTCAGCAAAGAGTCGGACATGACTGAAGCGACTTTAGCACACATGCGCGCAGGCATCTTAAGTCTACAACTTAAAGAAGCAAAAGGGGAGGGAAAAAAAAATCATTCCCAAAGTTTCCTGTTTCTATTTCTAATCCTCAAGGATTTTTTTCCAAGACAATTCAGAGGAGGTAAATGTTTTTAAAAGGGAACATAATGGAAGTTATTTTTGTTCATTTGAATGTGTGTGTCCACTCATTAATCCATTCGGCATTTTCTGAGCTCCCGCTCTGCGAAAACCATCAAAGCATGGGGCCAGGTACAGTTTAGGATTCAGAAATGAATGGGATGCTGCATTTTCTAAACGAGCTCACATCAATAAGAGCTGATGGAAAAGCAAGAGCAAAACCAGGCTCCATGCAGAGCAGGGGTGGAGTGTTCAAGCCCCGGGGGCGGCAGTGGGGGCAAACAGACACGGCAAAGTGACAACTGAGATGGCTCATGGAGAATAATTAGGTTTTGTTTGTTCTGCAGTCAGAGGGGTGGAGCATGAAGGCTTGGCAATACCGCAGGGTAAAGACAGAGTATGGCTACCAGGTGGAGGCACGGCACTCCATGGCATCTTGAAGGATCCTGAGCCATCCTTGGCCAGAATGTGGGAAGGTCAGTGAGCGGAGTGATCCTGGAAAAGCTGAGACCGGATGGGGGAGGCTGGCTGGGCCATTCCCAATGACAGCACCAATGGAAGGGAGACTTATTGCCCGCCGCCAGGCCCTTTGCCTGGAGCTGCCCATGGACTAACAGAGGGCAGGGGCTCCCTAATAACTCTGCAAAGCAGGGGCTTCTGATGCCAGCTTTACGCACAGGAAACTGACTTCAGAGAGCCTGGTTAATAAAGACACCTGAGTGATAAACAGAGTCTGTGCCCTTCACTGAGACCCATCAGCCCCCAAAGGTCAGGCTCTCGGCCACGGTAAATAAATGAGCTAAAACTTCAACTTTGAAAAGACCTTGATGATGGGAAAGACTGAAGGTAGGAGGAGAAGGGGACGACAGAGGATGAGATGGCTGGATGGCATCACCAACTCGATGGACATGAGTTTGAGTAAACTCCGGGAGTTGGTGATGGACAGGGAGGCCTGGCGTGCTGCAGTCCATGGGGCTGCAAAGAGTCAGACATGACTGAGCAACTGAACTGAACTGAACTGAGACATCAACTGGTAGCGATGAAGGATCCATGAAGGATGTCTGAGGAAGGGAAGGACGTGTTCTGACTTGCATCTTCAGAGACCATTTGGCCATGCAGTACAGCGTGGGCTTTTAAGTGACAGAGATGGAAATAGAGGTTCAGGGAGCTACTGGAAAACATAGTCTCTGAAGCTTCTTTGCCTGGCTGGTTATTTGCACTTCATCACTGGCTGGCTTTGTGATTTGAGGCAAGTTATTCAACCTCTCTGAGCCTCAAGGTCTCCAGCTGTAATATGAGAATCATAGTAATACAGTGGCTTCACCCATGTAATTAAACAATGCTTGCTCCTTGGAAGAAAAGCTATGACACATCTAAACAGCATATTAAAAACCAGAGACATCACTTTGCCAACAAAGGTCCATATAGTCAAAGCTATGGTTTTTCCAGTAGGGATGTACACATGTGTGAGTTGGACAATAAACAAGGCTGAGCACCGAAGAACTGATGCTTTCAAAATGTGGTGCTGGAGAAAACTCTGGAGACTCCCTTGGACTGCAATGAGATCAACCCAATCTCCAGTAAATTCTAAAGGAAATCAATCCTGAATATTCATTGGAAGGATTGATGCTGAAGCTCCAATATTTTGGCCTCTTGGTGCAAAGAGCCGACTCATTGGAAAAGACTCTGATGCTTGGCAAGATTGAGGGCAGGAGCAGAAGGGGATGGAAGAGGATGAGATGGTTGGATGGCATCATTGACTCAATGGACATGAGTCTGAGCAAATTCTGGAAGATAGTGAAGGACAGGGAAGCCTGGCATGCTGCAGTCCATGGAGTCATAAAGAGTCAGACATGACTGAACAACTGAATAACAACAAAATAATACCACTCCTCTCAAGAAAATTGTTTTAGGAATGAATGCATTAATGTATTTAGAGTCTTTACATCTGCCTGGTTCATTGAAGGCACTTAAGAACGATATTAATTAGCTTGTGTGAAAGTCGCTGAGTCATGTCCGACTCTTTGCAAGCCCATGGACTATACAGTCTATGGACTTATCCAGGCCAGAATACTGGAGTATGTAGCTGTTTCCTTCTCCAGGAGATCTCCCCAACCAAGGGGTCGAACCCAGATCTCCCTCATTGCAGGCAGATTCTTTACCAGCTGAGCCACAGGGGAAGCCCAAGAAGACCAGAGTACATAGCCTATCCTTTCTCCAGCGAATCTTCCTGACTCAGAATCGAACTGAGGTCTCCTGCATTGCAGGCAGATTTCTTTACCAACTGAGCTATCAGGGAAGCCTGATAGTTAGCCTGGCTTACCAAGCCTTAAAAAAAAACACACTCAGAAGGAAAAAGAGCCAATGGGTCAGCCCATTCAGATGAGTCCCCAGGATGTCAAGGCTTCAGGCACTTGCATTTTCCTCTTTGTGCTGTTAGTCCTCAGCGTAACCCTCCCTTTTGAAGCTCCCACCACCGAAGCCATCACCCAGGAGGCTTCTAGATCAGACTGTGGCTGGGTAAAGGCTCCTCACTAGGGCACACAGTTCGGGGGAGGGGGTGGTGGTGCCAGGGATGAGAACTGGGACAACAGGGAAATGGGTCAAGGTCCCCCCGTTCTCTTCCACCTGCTACTACCAACTCCATCGTGTGCCCACCCAAGTGCCACTCTTCAGCTTCTCAAGCTCCAACCTTGCAGGGGTTGCCCGGTCACCCAGGAACCAAGCCAGACTATCATTGCAGATTTCCCACGAACACCCAAAGGGCAATGGGACACATTCAAACACCAGACTGCGTTTGCATCCATCAAACACTGGAAAGCACCACCATCTGTTTCCTTTCCAAAGGCTAACCTCTGGGAAACACTCCCCTAAGATGGCTTGTCAATCTTGAACCCTCCTTGGTACATTAGCACTAATGGTCTCTTTACTTTTTAATAAGTACTGTTACCAACCCAGAAAAAAAAAAAAAAAAAAGGTCTTGGTGAATCCCACGCGTGTGCTACCTTAACTGAACCCATCAGGCTCCACTCAGCTAAAGGCGAAGTTCAGATACTTTGCAGCGGCCTTGAACTTGATTTGAAAAAACAAAGAAAATCATCAAACTCTGCCAGCTGTCACACCCAGATTATTCTGCAAACCTAAGGGCAAAATGAAAATTTGTCACCTGAATTGATCATTATCTTCTACCTCGTTAGAGATCCGCTGTTTACCTGTGGTATATAACGATGGGAGGCTTGTGGGTCACCCTGAGAGTTACTCTGAGCCCTGTTGCTGGTGGTAAAGGGTAACAGGCGACGGCTTATGTTGAGCACACCATGCAGGAGAACTGAGCTCTCGCACACAAGTATCATTCTCATTTTACAGAGGAGGAATCCACAGTTCAGAGAAGTTCGAAACATGCCCAAGGTCACCACAATGGGAAGGTCACCAGGAAGTGGTGATGCTGGGATGTAAGCCACCACTGGACAGCAGATCCACAGGTGTCCACCCTATGATGTCAGCGGTCACCCATGTGTCGTCTGCTTCTGGGCAGTATGGGCTTCACCCATGGCCAAGAATCCACCTGCAGTGCAGGCAACCCCAGTTCAATTCCTGGGTCGGGAAGATCTGCTGGGGAAGGGATAGGCTACCCACTCCAGTATTGTGGCCTGGAGAATTCCACGGACTGTATAGTCCATGGGGTCACAAAGAGTCAGACACAACTGAGCAACTTTCACTTTCAGCTTTCTGGGCAGTCCATTTAAGGAGCTCTGACAGCTAACAGTTACTGCTCAGTGTGATAAAATTCTTAAAATACTGGCTCCTCTGGAATGGATAAAGAAGATGTGGTACATACATACAATGAAGTGTTACTGAGCCATTAAAATGAATGAAATCATGTCATTCACAGCAACATGGATGGACCGAGAGATTGTCCATCCATCCATACTGAATGAAGTAAGTCAGACAGAGGGAAATATTCATGATGTCCCTTATATGCGGAATCTAAAAAGAAATTAGACAAGTGAATTTATTTATAAAACAAACAGCCTCACAGACTTAGAGAACAAACTTACGGTTACCAGTGGGGAAGGCTGGGGGGACGGGGTGGATGGGGAGTTTGGGATGATCATGTACACACTGCTATATTGAAAATGGGTAACTAACAAAGACCTATTATATAGCACAGGGAACTCTGCTCAATGCTATGTGGCAGCTTGGATAGGAGGGGAGTTTGGGGGAGAATGGATCCATGAATATGTATGGTTGAGACGCTCTGCTATCCTCCTGAAACTATCGCAACATCGTTGATCGGCCATACCCCAATACAAAATTTTAAAACTCAATAAAATATTGTTGCCTCTGATTATTGCCTTGAACTATGAGGCAGTAACTGCTTTAATATCCATTTTCCAGATAAGCAATATGAGGATTTGAAGAAAACGGCCACCAGTTTTTTAGTGATAAACCTACTATTCTGCTTCCAGAATCAAACTTTGGCTTTGATTTTTGAGTTTAGACAAATTTACACAAGTGTCGTGCATGTGCGCTAAGTCACTTTAGTCACATCCAACTCTTCGTGACCCAATGGACCATAGCCCGCCAGGCTCCTCTGTCCATGGGATTCTCCAGGCAAGAACACTGGAGCGGGTTGCCATGCCCTCCTCCAGGGGATCTTCCTGACCCAGGGATCGAACCCACGTCTCTTAGTCTCCTGCATTGGCAGGTGGGATCTTTACCACTAGTGCCGCCCCCCCCCCCAGGAAGTGCTGCCCTCTTTCTTATTTGGGTATGTAGCACTGCACTTGGCACCAAGCTGACAACCAGTGATTGATGAGGGGGGGATGAGTGGACAAATGACTAGAACCATGGAGGGGATCTCTGTGAAGTCAAGTGGAAACTTCACCTCCATGCCCACAGCATCTTGCGAGATGCCCAGCACACAGCGGGCACTCAATCAATGTGCAAAGAATGACTGCTGCCATGAGTCAATGCATGCGGACCCAGGGCTCTGCTTTCTCTGCAGAAGAGGGAGAGATGCTGTTTGATGCCTATCGCCCAAGCTAAGCCTTTTCATTCCCTTCCCGCCCTCCACAATAACCACATAGAAATGTGCAAAGAAAATGGTTATGTTACATCTGGTGTCCTGCTGGATTAACTTGTGGCCCAGGGGACATTATCAGTGCCAAGGATCATAATCCTTCACTCCCTATCTCTGTGCAAACAAAACTGACAAAATGCTCCCAGGGCTCTGGGAAGTAACCTTCACATTTGTGAGCGGCTGGCTCTACACGCTTTCCTCCTGAGTGGGGCTCCCCCATCCCCTCCTCATCTCAGGAAGGAGGCCGGATGGTCCCACCAGCATCGTGCAGGGTATCAGCAGCTTCACCCCGGCAATCTGACACGTGTGAAATGAGTCTGCTTATCAGCGAGGAGAGTGCCCAGCAGCTTTTAGGGATTCGGGAGGGACCTGCTAGCCGCTGCAAATCTCTCACCAGTGCGCTGGAGTTTGACACTTAATATTCAAACCCAACTGCGGGCTATGTACTCAGAGGATAAAACTCGGTAATAGCACACAGACTGATGGGCTGAGCATACAAACCTCCAGTGTAAAGACTCACTTAAGAGCTTTCTGCCACAAATGGAGCCAGAGGGAGGGAGGGAGAGAGGTCGGGGGAGAAGGAGAGGGGCTGGAAGGCAGAGTCATGGTGAAAACAAGTAAGGTAGAATCAGCATCAGAATCCCCACGGAATCCAGCAATTTGATGGTGGTGGGGCTAGTAGGGCTTAGAAGAAACAAAATAACTAACCAAAGATGTATATTGCTTATCCCTTTGTCTCCTTAAACGATACGGAATGACTTAAAAACACAGTACAATAGCTCATCGTTCTGTTTAAACTCATCGTATTTATGCTCATTATTTTTCCCACCAGGGACTCAAAACAAGAGGAACATTTCTGGAATTACACATCATCACAGAGAGACATGCAAAAGGACAATCTGGTACTTACGTGCCAACTGCCAAAACACAATTTCCCCACGTGCATTAACCTAAGAAGACTCTACACTGTCTAGCTAATTTGATAGCCTCTTGCAGAATCTCATACAGGGCTGAGCATGAAGTAGGCCCTCAATCATTGCTGATGGGTGAGGGTTATTCTATAAACGGGCACATTCATATCTACTGTTGCCTGTTTTATAGAAATTCTGAACTAACCCTGCTTAGACAAAAGGAAGTCAATGGATCTAAGTGGCCCATGTGTACACAAAGTTTAAACCATTCACCATTTAAAATAATTCATGAAAAACTTGCTGATGCTGAAGAACCGACATTAAATATCTAATTCTGCCCCTTCCTGATAAACCAAAATATCCAACCACACTGAGACTGTTATTTTGTAAGGCAAGACTCTCATGAGCTGAGTAGCTGATGCTTCCTTTAGAAAAGGTGTGTGCCCTCCCCAGCCCCCATCCATCTCAACTGTCTCAAGTCAGGTCAGTCATATATGTTACCTGTTTGACCCTCTGTACGCATTTGGGTACCTGATGTCTGGTTCACCTATTTAGAGTATAAGGTAAACACTCTATCTTCATTTTATTCACTGAAATGCTTTTTACTCTTCAGATAAACATCCATGTAATTCCTCCCTTTGCCCAACTGCCCCCTCCACCCCCAGAATTTTGAGACGGCACAGACAGATGCAGGCATATTGGCCACAAGAAGAGAATAAAATCTGATGAAAGCGATCTAAATGTCCACTGACAGATGAGTGCATAGAGAAACATGGGACATGTATACAATGGAATACCACTCAGCCATTACAAGGAGAGAAATCGGGTCATTTGCAGAGACGTGGACGGGCCTAGAGGCTGTCATACAGAGTGAAGCAAGTCAGAAAGAGGACAACAAACATCACATATTAACGCACATATGTGGGATCTAGGAAAATGCTATAGATTATCTCATTTGGAAAACAGAAATAGAGACACAGACATAGAAAACAAACGTACAGATACAAAGGGGGAGGTGCTGGGATTGGGAGACAGGGATTGACATATATACAGGACTAGGAGTGCAACGGAAAAAGAGTGAGAACCTCCTGGCAAGTACCGGGAGCCCTACTCAAGGCTCTGTGGTGACATAAACGGGAAGGAAATCGAAGAGAGAGGGCTACACGTATATACATGGGTGTGTAAAGCTGATTTACTTTGCTACATGTCAGAAACACACACGACACGGCAAACAACTACACCCCAATCAAAAGTGTCAAAAAGAAGAAGAGAATAAAGACTGACTCTCTGACAACATTCTGAGCGAGTAAAGTGGCTTTTCCCTTTTTGTTCTCATTATAATTGCAGAAATCTTTCAAAGGGTTGTGGGGGCAGGGGAGCGGGTCTCAATCAACACATTGAGCTTTGAAACCAAAGTTTTTGATGATCACATCACTGGCTTGCACGCAGGACCCGCAGTGGCTTCCCGAAGCCTGCGGAATGCTGTTAAACTGCTCAGTATCAGGTCTGCAGAACACGCTGACCTGTCACAAGAGTTCTAGACTACTTCTCGTCTCTCGACTGCCTGAAGCTATGCACTACCCCCCACCCCCCCACCCCCCTATGCCATGTCTCCTAGCGCCTGCCTCAGGTGACTCACTCCCTCTGGTGTCCGAGGCTGTAATCATCCTCATTCCTTTGGCCGGAATCCCATTCCTTGATCCTCAGCAGAAGAAAACCACACCCGTGCTTCGTGGTCCAATTCTAATATCATTTCCCAAGAGGAACTGGGATTAACTCTTCCCAGTCCGTGAAGGCTAAACTAGCCTCTTTTCCCCTGGATTTCTATGATCCTCTATTCACATGCCCCCACTAAGATAACAGCATATCTAAGTTATCACAGAGTGGTTTATCTCGTAGATAATTATTGCTTGTCTCTGTCCAAACCTAGACAAAGAGTTTCTTGAAGGGAGAAAATTATTCCACTTTGTGTCTGGAGAACTTATCGAAGGACCTGGTCAACACATACTCAAAGCAGAAAGTGATGAGCCCAGACAACAGCCTTAAGGATGCTCCGGAGAGAGGGATCTTAAATCTTGCTGGAGAGGATAGGCACAGTTTCTCAGGTGATGGAAGCTTTGAGAGGGTATCAGGATGCTTGTTTCTTAGAAGAAAAGCTATGACAAACCTAGGCAGTGTATTAAATAGCAGAGACATCACTTTGCCAACAAAGGTCCATCTAGTCAAAGCTTTGGTTTTTCCAGTAGTCATGTATGGATGTGAGAATTGGACCATAAAGAAGTCTGAGCACCTAACAATTGATGCTTTCGAAATGTGATCCTAGGGAAGACTCCTGAGAGTCCCTTGGCCTTTAAAGAGATCAAACCAGTCAATCCTAAAGGAAATCAACCCTGAATATTCATTGGAAGGACTGATGCTGAACCTGATGCTCCATTACTTTAGCCACCTAATGCAAAGAGCCAACTCATTGGAAAAGACCCTGCTGCTGGGAAAGATTGAAGGCAAAAGGAAAAGGGGGTGACAGAGGGTGAGATGGTTAGATGTCATTACCGACTCAATGGATATGAGTTTGAGCAAGCTCTGGGAGATAGAGAAGGACAGGGAAGCCTGGTGTGCTGCAGTCCATGAGGTTGCAAAGTTGGACTCGACGTAGTGACTGAACAATAACTGGTGTAGAGCTATTAACAAGGATGTAGACTTTGAAGCTAGAATGCCTGGGTTTAAATTCCAGCTCCAATACCTCCTGGATACATAAAGCATATTAATCATTATTTGAGCTGGACTATGTAGGGCAGGTATGATTTAGACCTGAAGGAGTGGACATACCCCAAGTGGGGGAAAGAGCATAGATAGATTCAGGGAGGAAGGGAACTGCAGGAGCCCAAAGTCAACCGTATCGTAACCCTCGGCATGTCACTGTGAGGAGCGGACAACAGGTTGAAACAGGCTCGAGCCGCATCAAAAAGGACTTTGAATAGAAGCCTAGAATTTTTTTTTTTTGATCTGTGTTTTGTAAGAAGTAGAGAACTGGAACGTTCAAGGATGTGGCTCCCAGGCTGGGGTTTAGTTAACTCTTTCTTTTAGGCAAGTCTCTCCCTAACCACATCTGGGGAACAGCATGCTAACAGGGATGTGTGAAGTCAGACATGGGCAGTTCACGGACTTTTAGACAGGGTGCCAATAAGATCACTCATGTGGAAGGCGCCAAGTTCAGTCTGAGCAGAGGAACTCCCCAGGCTGAAAAACACAAGGAAGAAGAGGCAACCTCTCCCATCATTTCATCAGTTTCTTTGAGACATTAATCTAAAACTCCACAAGACAAAGCAGAGCTTAAAGCCAATAGAAACATGGATATGAATGGGTTGGTTTTAATGTTTGAGCATCTCTGTTTGACAATGGATTATGGAACGATTTTAATGTCTTGGTAAATGCTCCAAGCTACCTCCCACCAAAAAAAAAAAAAAAAAATTCACATATACTTAGATTTTCTTTAAAATATTTTTTTGAAACTGTTTCTTCCCCTGAGAAGCCACTGAAGTGATTCCTACCTGTTGTATGTGATACTTTGTGGGAAAAAATATTTTCTTTATTAGCTATACCTTCCTTACTTTAATGTCAGAGTTTAAAGGTACAACAGGATTCACTGAGAGTAGCCATATAGAAATAGACATTCTTTTATCTTAAACAGTTTAGATCTGAACTGAAAGCGCACACTCGCACATACACACACACACAAACACATACACTCCAATAAGAAGTCTATAGTTTTGTCAGATCCTAAGAGGGGGAAGAAAGTGAGTAAGAGAGAGACTGGGAAGAGGAAAAATAAACTGCATGTCTGAAGCTTCCACCATGTCCAGTGGTCTAACCCTGGCAAGAGAAGGCATGACTTTCAGAATCTCCTCTAGATGAAGAAAATAGTGTCTAGTGGGGAGAGGATCATACCCTTTATTTGTAATTGTACATTTCACGCAATAATAAAAGCTACCCCCGCACCACCATGGACACCTTCAGTATTGATCGAGCACCTAAAGGTACAAAAGCCTTTTGTTGCCCATATTGCGTTAAATGTATCAGGGCCACAAGAACACTGTCCTAGTGGCACTCTCCTCTGCTTTCCGCATTCACATACTAGTCATCCTGAATGAAATTACTGCTGTTTATCGTGACAATCCAAGCTGCTTATCACACATGCCTAATTATAACTTTCAGGCAAAGTGGTGGAATTCATGACAAGGTAGTTTCGAAAATGTAATCCTTCCTCTTTGTCTAAAAATGCTGTAGCCACAATTTCCCACATTGCTATACTCCGTCCCTCATTTTGCTTAAAAGCCTCATTCCTCTCTTATAATCCTGTTGCCTCTTCTCTCTATTCCCCTTGTTAAGCTGTTATATTTCCATTTCATTCTCAACTATCAAAGGTATTCAGATTTCCCCATCCTCCTTTCTCTTTCTACACCGCTTCGTGAAATCATTATTCTCTCATTGTGGGCTGATTCTTTATATTACTCATTCAATTTGCTCTCCTTACAAATGGCCTCAAGTCCTTTCTACATTCAGAAGACATTTGCATTATTTTGTTCCTTCAAATTGCCTGGAAGGCATTTTTTTTTCCCCAGGATGCATCTAGCGCTACCTTTCCATTTTATAATTCTTATTCATTGCATCTTCTTACATGGCAGCTAGCTATACTTTGATTCAAAATTAGTATCGTTTGTGGATGAGACAGATGCTGGACATGATATGAA
This sequence comes from Odocoileus virginianus, assembly GCF_023699985.2. Classification (NCBI taxonomy): domain Eukaryota; kingdom Metazoa; phylum Chordata; class Mammalia; order Artiodactyla; family Cervidae; genus Odocoileus; species Odocoileus virginianus. The sequence goes on along the minus strand of NC_069706.1, from coordinate 5,010,914 downwards.
ATGGAAAGCTAGTCAAACTGGCATAAGGAAGCAGCATTCGAGCAATTTCCAATGAACAGATATAGTTCCATAAGACAAGCATTGGCAGGCTCGTGCATGCTTCCCTTCTTCTTACTGCTGTGATTAAAGTGGGAGCTGGTTGGTGTGTACCAGCTGACATCTAAGTGACTTCCTCACTTCCTATTGGTTAATGAGTGACTCCCCCACTTTCTATTGGTTAATGAGTGACTTCCTCACTTCCTATTGGTGAGGAAGTGAGTGACTTCCTACTGGTGAATAAGTGAATGAGTGACTTTCTCACTTCCTATTGGTTACACTTTCTCACTTCCTATTGGGGTTTTATTCTTTGCAGAACCATTCAGAGGTAGAAAGTCCAGATTCCACCAATCTTTTATTTATTTGGCTGTGCTGGGTCTTCAGTGCAGCAGGTGGGATCTCCCATCTATACTGCAGCATGTGGGATATGTGGTTGAGGCATGCGGGATCTAGTTCCCTGACCAGGGATTGAAACCAGGACACCTGAATTGGGATTGCAGAGCCTTAGCCACTGGGCCACCAGGGAAGTCCCTCTCCATCAATGTGTTTCCACTCTTCCCATCAGATCAGTGAAATGATACCTGGACATGAATATCTGCAAAGACTGTTCAACAGTGTGATTTGAAGAAAAGTTCATCCATATTACTAAAGAGATTCTTTGTGAATCTAAGAATACAACCCTCCCCCCCAACACACACACAAAGTCATTCTGTAACTTGTGCACAAACAAAGGCACCATTGGTAGAAGAAAAACCATAAAAGCTCATTCTGTTCAGTCAGGTTGTCGTTCAGTCGCTCAGTCGTGTCTGACTCTGCGACCCCGTGGCCTGCAGTGCGCCAGGCCTCCCTGTCCTTCACCGTCTCCTGGAGTTTGCTCAAACGCATGGCCATTGAGTCAGTGATGCCATCCAATCATCTCGTCCTCTGCAGTCCCCTTCTCCTCCTGCCTTCAATCTTTTCCAGAATCAAGGACTTTTCGAATGAGTTGGTTCTTCACATCAGGTTCTCTCAATGAATATTCAGGGTTGATTTCCTTTAGGATTGACTGGAGATTGGATTGACTCCTTGCAGTACAAGGGACTCTCAAGAGTCTTCTCCAGCACCGCAGTTCAAAAGCATCAATGCGTCAATGCTCAACTTTATTTATGGTCCAACTCTCACATGCATGCATGACTACTGAGAAAACCATAGCTTTGACTATACAGACCTTTGTCAGCAAAGTTGGAACCCACATGTAATTGTTATTTAACCTTTCTCAGACTCCTGGGAGCTAAAGGAAATAGTTCTGTACTCTCCCAGAGTGACAGAGTATTAATGAGAAGCATTACCTCGAAAATGAATATCCAAGCATTACTGACAGCTCCAAAAGAACTTAAAGCTCCAGGATCCCAACTCACCCATCCCCACCAGGGAAAACCAGGTTCCAACACTCAACCCAGCAGAGAGGCATGTCGAGATGTTCTGCCCATATCTGATCACAGAGCTGAGTCCTGGCTTCAGCTACTGAACCAGTAAAGGCAGGCAGTAGACAGTCGTCTTAATAGCATGAACTTGAAGACAGAGCTCCCAGATTCAACTCCCAGCTCTGCTTTCTCTTGGAAGTGCACCTTAATTCACTGACTTTCATTTTTCTTCAACCTAGAAATAATAAAAACCATCATGGTACCCACGCTAGGATATTCATGTAAGTTGGGATGAAATAACAGATGCACAACAGTAAGTATATGGGGCATCACCCACAGGTTCAAAGTTCTTGCTGCTCAGAGAGTGGTCTATGATCTAATGAACTCCCCATCCTGTCATGGGGTGGGGGGGGTCATTTAGAAAGGCTGAATCTCAGGCTATAAACCACATCTGGTTGTGATTGCTTAATTTGTGTCTGACTCTTTTGCAATCCCACCAGGCTCTTCTGTCCAAGGCATTTCCCAGGCAAGAATACTGGCGTGGATTGCCATTTTCTTCTCCAAGGGATCTTTCCCACCCAGGGATCAAACCCACATCTCCTGCATTGCAGGCCGATTCTTTACCACTGAGTCACCAGGGAAGCCCCAATCCACATCTATTCAATCAGAATCTGCATTTTTTTTTTTAGTGCTGTTTATTTTATATATATATATATTTTCTTTTTTCCTAAAATTTATTTATTTATTTGGCTGTACCGGCTCTTTGGTGCATGTGAACCTTTAGTTGTAGCACGTGGGATCTTAGTTCCCTGATTAGGGATTGAACCTGGGCTCTTTGCATTGGGAGCACAGAGTCTTAGCAACTGGACCACCAGGGGAGTCCCAGAAACTGCATTTTAACAAAATCTCCTGGGTGATGCCTATGCACGAAACAGCTTGAGAAACACTGCTATAAATAACTTTTTATGTCATTCTGATAAGCACTGTTGACCACAAATATTTTCTCCATAAATTTCAACAGCTTGGAGATGAAATTTTAAGGGGAAGTAATCTTCCTATTTGTAAAGTGAATCAGAGCATTCCTGTCTCCTCTGGGTACCACACACGACTAAGAGCTACACTGAGTCAGGAAGTGGAACGTATGGGTCAAATGCCTTCTAAATGTCTGTTTGTAGACACAAAAACTTAAGAGTACACCAAATGCACCGATATTTAATATGCCTATTTTTAACAAAACATTGAAGCTTAATTTGTCATAGGAAAGGGAAATGGGTATCAGCTGAATTAGAAATCTCATCAGAAGAAAGTATGTTTTACCAATATTTCCCATAGATGTTTCAACTTCAGGAATAATAGTGTGATAATTTTAAGTTTCTCTAACATTGAGGTAAATATGCCTAATGTTAGACATTCAGATATGAGAGAGGGAGAAAGTTTTAACAAGCTGTATTACATGTTACACATGTATGTGTTCCTCTGTGCGTGTCTGCATGTATGTGCATATACAGATACTTTGAGCCAGCAATCTGCAAAGATCTTCATTTCCCCCCTCCTATTAAATGTCTACTCATGGAGCAGATGTTTATTAAAGCTCAACTAGATACCAGGAAGGAAGGAAGGAGGAAGGAGCTGTGCTGTGTTAGCAGTGGTGAGAATGATGCTGCAGGAAACCCCTCATGCTGTGAATGGTAGTGTTGGTTTAGTTTTGCTAAGTCGTGTCCAATTCTTGCAAACGCCAGGCTCCTCTGTCCATGGGATTCTCCAGGTAAGAATCCTGGAGTGGGTTGCCATTTCCTTCTCCAGGGGATCTTCCCAACCCAGGAATCGAACCCAGGTCTTCTGCATTGCAGGCAGATTCTTTACTGACTGAGCTACAAGGGAAGCCCTCGTGAATGCAGTAGTACTTGGTATTGTGACTCAAATGCTCAGGACTGGGTCTGACACACAGTAGGCACTCAAAACACGCCTGTCGGCTAATTTACTGGGCACCATATTGGCATATACCAGTTATAATACAGGACTGTTAACATGTTTGTTTTCTTCTGAAAATACAGCCAGCATAATTTTGAGTCTGAACAGATGGATGAGATAGAGCAAGTAACACCATGACTATTTTGGGCAGCACTCGTTGGCCATTTTAAATACAGATTAGTCACTTTGTTCCCTTAACCCTCCGTTGCAACTTGAGAATAATAAGTGAACTGAGTTCACTCTTGGAGACTCACTCTGCATCCAGATGCATTTTCTCGAGGTGCCACCAGTAAGGAGCAGATGACTTTAAACACCCTTGGGTGCGGTCGTTAGACTGTCACGGGCTTCACTGTTCCCTCAGCATTTCAGATCCAGTGCCACTCAAAATGTACAGATTTCTCTAGGCATTTGGGTTTAGACACTTTGATCTAATTCTCCAATGGGTCCATATTTCATTCACTCATTCATTCAAATTATCTCCTGCCTGTCAAGCCTAGGTCAGGCACCACCCGAGGTGTGAAGATATTGCCATGAGTGGAAAAGCCATGAAGACACATCCTTGCCCCCACAGACTGTGAACTCCAGGGCAGGGATACAGAGATGGAACCAAGAAATATGCACCATCATTTGGGGTTATCAACTGCCCCCAGGTCCAGTCTTCTCATATCAAAGGCTATTGAAGGGGGTGCACTGGGGATATCTGTCACCCAAGACGTTATGTCTGGAGAGGAAGCCGCTACTACTCAGGGGAGCCCGTGCAGGGTCTGAGGAGCCACTGTTCCCTCTGTGCGGTAGACTCAGATGACTCTCGGGTCCAGGGAGTCAACAGAAAGACCCTGCATGGAAATTACCAACAGGACAAGAGGCATCTGCTCAGAGTCCTGGCGGGGTCATCAGTAAGTCAGAGATCACTGATTCTGAATATGACTGCTGGACTTCCCTGGAAGTCCAGTGGTTAAGAACCTGCCTGCCAGTTAGGGAGACACGTGTTCGATCCCTGGTCTGGGAAGATTCTACACATAGTGGGGCAACTAAGTCCACCTACTGTAAGTACTGATGCCCAAGCACCAAGAACCCATGCTGGGCACAAGAGAAGCCGCCGCAATGAGAAGCTGAGCACTGCAACTAGACAGCAGCCCTCACTGCCCAAAACTAGAGAAAAGTCAACGGCAGCAACAAAGACTCAGCGCGGCCAAAAATAAATAAATCAACAAACAAATATTCTCTAAGAGAATATGGTGACTTAACTTCGTCACAAAACGTACCCTTACAATACTTATGACTGTGATTTCATCATCCGTGACAACGCTAACCCTGAAACTACCACATCCTAAGGGGAGTAAAAATGTCTAATTCCTACAGTTATCATGAAAAGCAGGTGCAAGCTCGTCAACGGATGAAGGAGAAAAGGAGGCGTGGCGATGAAGAAACTCATCCAAGACAAACCAGGAAGAAGGGAGGCCATCACTGAGCTTGGAGTCACACCAAGGTCAGACATCTCAAAGGTTCTCCCACATCCGGGTCAAGACTTGGGGACTTTCCCTGAGTCACTGTCAGTAACAATGTGCTGTTAATGACTCATTTGAAGGCACAGGAGACTCAGCACTCAGAACTCTTTAGAGAAGAGAGAACAGGAGTGGGGGTTAGACATGGCAGTCAGAGCATTGATGTCGGGCTGTAATTCTCGTGAATTATTCAGAGCATTGCTTCAGAACCTACTTCAGTGTTTCCCTGGGAAAGAAGGCCATATGTGACCATTTACTATTGGTGCCAAGGGGGTGTGTAATTAACATTTTGATCCAATGCATTCACCTGCCTTGATCTTACTGTAACAGTAATAATGGTTTGAAATAAATAATGCTTTGCCAACTATGAGTTATCCCACTTTCAGACAAGAAGCCTCCATGTACCTAATTTCGTGACAAATGATTTACTGTTGCATTCCTCCTTAGGTTACATTTACACCCATGTAAATAAGGTGCTCCTCAGTCGAATCTGTGTGCCTCCAAGAGAACCAGAGTTTTCACAAAGAGGAGACAGGAGGTGTGGAAGCTATCCAGAATCAGAGCCTCCTCGGATGTTGCTGAGAGACCCTTTTCTCCTTCCTTGGCTGATGTTTGGTTGCTAAGTTGTATCCCACTCTTTGCAGCCCCAGGGACTGCAGCACACCAGGCTTCCTTGTCCTTCACTGTCTCGTGGAACTTGCTCAAACTATGCCTATTGAGTAAGTGATGCCATCCAACCATCTCATCCTCTGTCACCCCCTTCTCCTCCTGCCACTATCTTTGCCAGTATCAGGATCTTTTCCAATGAGTTGGTTTTTCGCATCAGATGGCTAAAGTACTGGAGGTTCAGCTTCAGCATCAGTCCTTCTAATGAATATTCAGGGTTGATTTCCTTTAGGAAATTCAGCTCCTATGCCCTCTAATTTCACACTTTCAGAAATGGTCAAACTTTCCACTCCTTGGTTCTTTCCATATTTCTAATAAAATGCCTTTGTCATGATGGCTTATGTAGAACTTCCTACCTAGGGAGTTATATTTAGTATTTGGAATTCCAAACTTGTAAGATAACCCCCACTACTGTGACAGACCCCTCAATATTTTTGACCATGATTTTTAATGTTCCTTTCTCTTGATTCCCTATATTAACTACATGGGGGGGGGGGGGACTACAAGGGTAAAAATCCAAAATCCTGAGGTTTCTATCTATGGCTTTCTCGGCGTGATCCTGCTGATTTTGAATGCTTCTTTTAAACTGTTGGTTCAGCAAATTCCCCCATGCCCTATATGTCAGGTAAGGGAGTGACAGACATGCTCGCCACTTGAAAGCGTGTTTGTTTTCACCCCATTTCCCAAACTGCACTTAATAAGCCTTTAACAAGAAGAACCTAGAGGGATGGAATGGGGAGGGAGATAGGAGAGAGGTTCAAAAGGGAGGGGATATATGTATACTTATGGCTGTTTCATGTTGAGGTTTCACAGAAAACAACAAAATTCTGTAAAGCAATTATCCTAGAATGAAAAAATAAATAAACAAGAACCATGTACTCTTCATGCAGTGGTGTGAACAGGGTCCCAATAACTCTCAGACAACCCAGCATGAGTGTCACTTGACCGAAGACCAATGACTGATGGGGTGGAGGCGGGGGGAATAATCTCCGTTTCCGCCAGAGCCTCCAAGGTCTGGGGCATTCTGCTTCATGATTGAATAGTTGTCCAGTTTACAAGGTGGCATGAGAGATACCAAGGTCCTTCCCCCGCTTTTGGAATCAAGCCCGACTTGTCCTGACTCAAGGAAAACACTCAAACCGTATTAAAAGCTATAAAACATTGCTGTGGTGGTTTCTTCCTCAGGCATACAGGTGGGGAAATGGCATTCAGTGAATAAAAACATTTGCTGTAAGTCTGTAGTTCCTCAAGCCAGCATCTCCAGCACTGGTTCCGAATGTGATGATTCACTTAGGCAGGATAGTGTAAGTTAGGGCCTCATAAGCATGGGGATTCTTCCAAACTTTGGCAGCTCGCCAGCAAGCATGGTTGGGTTTGCTTTAGGTACAGGTGTGAACTGGGTGAAAATTGATTTCTGAACGACCCCCGGAGCTGCCCTGACAGTGTAGGCAAAGAGATTGATCAAACTAGTTAATTTCAGTGCCATTAGCGAAGCCAAAGAATGAACCAGGATAAAACCGCAAAGAGGAATTATATTTTTCTAGCTGCTAAGTAGATAATATGAATAATGGGGTGAAATGATTACCATCCACCATTTGAGCACCCATGGCCTAGATGGCGTGTGATTCTAATTAACAGCCAATGCTCTTTAGAGAATGACATTCAAACCAAGCACAGGAAAAGCTCTCTGCCTCCAGCTCTTCCAGCACCATCCACACCCCATGAGGACCAACACAAAGAACTGCTTTTCTGCATTGTAGTCATGTCCCTGGAAAGCCTCCCCTCTCTCTTTCCCTCCAAATAAGAACAGCTTCAGGAACAAAGCTGGTCTCACATCAGACCAGCCGGGAGTAGGCAATCAATTTAAAATGCCATCGCAGGTAATTTGGCCATATCTGCCACTCACTGTCAAACTACAGAGGCCTTACCAGAGATATGCAACTTCTCATTAGAGGACGATAAAGAAAGAAAAAGAATGTGTGTGTATGTGTGTGTCCCTTGTAGACCCTTCCACAACATGTCAGCCTAAATCACTGTTATCCTTTGACTACTGGCACACAGACACATGTGGATGAACAGGCACAAAATCTATGAAAGTAGACACCACACCCTTCCTGCTATAAAAATCCCCCAACTTTTGGAGGGAGTATTCATTTTTCACCTGATGCTGGGCGATTACTATATATACTATCTGAAGTTCGGCCAGTCCAACCAGAGCAAGAAAAGGAATGTTGATGTTTCCATTTCAACCACAGAGTTTGCTTGAGAAGAAATGGGATAAACCCGAATACACATAAAACTGAACCTATTCTCTGCAGTATAAAACAAGTAAAAGTGAGGATTTTAATATCTGCTAGATGCAGAATCAAATCCTTGCTTAGTCACTTTGCAACACTATAAAACAGTCCATTGAATTCTCCAGGCCAGAATACTGGAGTGGGTAGCCTTTTCCTTCTCCAGGGGATCTTCCCAATCCAAGGATCAAATCCAGGTCTCCCACATTGCAAGCGAATTCTTTACCAGCTAAGCCACAACAGAAGCCCATGACAACGTACACAGCATTCCCATCTCTGTTTTGAAGTGTTAATTTCTTTATTTATTGCTCTTGGCTGTGCTGGGTCTCCATTGCTGTATACATGGGCTTTTCTTTGGTTGCAGTGATCAGAGGCTGCTCTTCCTTGCGGCGTGAGGGTTTCTCATTGTCGTGGCTTCTCTTGTTGTGGAGCCCAGGGCACTACAGCTTCGGTAGTTATAGCATGTGGGCTCACCTCTCGTGGCTCCTGGGCTCTTGAGCACAGGTTCAACAGATGCCATGCATGGGCTGAGTTACAGCACGTGGGATATTCCTGGATCAGGGATCGAACCTGGGTGCCCTGCACGGACAGCGGATTCTCTACCACTCAGCCACCAGGGAAGTCCTAACATTTATTTATTTATTGGCCCCACCACATGGCATGTAGGATAGTTCCTTGACCAGGGATTGAACCCACACCCCCCTACCACGAAAGCACAATCTTAATCACTGGACCATCAGGGAAGCCCTTAATCTCTTGACATGTGGATTGCCCTGCCTGTGAGCTAAGGGTACTAGTATCTACATAAGATGTAGATTGTAAGGATAGATTAAACAAAATAATGTATAAAAATGCTTCTTGAAGTATCTGGGACATACAGAATGCTCAGTAAATAAACAGGCCTCCTGAGTATGCAAAACTCGCTCTCCAAGGTTCTGAAGACTTCCCAGGCAATAGGAATTTGATGGGCAGATTGCTTAAACATCCCTTAAGAGAAGGGACCCAGTACAAGGAGTGGAGAAGGCCATGAAGTCATAGCCAGATAGATGTAAAATTCATTGTGCAGAAAAGGAGACAAAAATTACCTTGTTAAAATCTCCCTTAGATTTTTCACTTTGAGATTATATCACCTCCATCTGTCTACGGGATGGGCACGCTGATCTGTATGCCATCTGGGACTTTTCCCAAGAACTAGTCAATACTCAGGACTTTAGCTGAAGACAGCTTCTCTCAAAATCAAAACTTAGAGGCAATTCCTTTAATTCAAAACTTGAACTTCTTGGCATGGGTAGGTAATATTTTTTCTCTACTCAGAAGCATCATAACTTGCCACTCTGAAGAGAATGCTTCTGTTTTGGATGATGATAAATGCTTATCCATTTCTGTCCCTATACACTGCCTATTATGACCTAATTTTCTCCCACATTTTCTTCATTCAAGTCAGGCAAGAAGCAGCATGGCTTGTCACACTGCCTGGGCTCACTCTCAGACCAGTTCATAGAGTAGCAGTGAGATCTCAGGCAAGTTACTGAATCACTGTTGTCTTCATGCCCCACAGGCACTTATTATGAAGATTCAGTGAGAAGTATGTAGAAAGCATCAACACGATTCATGGTTTGCTATTATTGTCCAGTCACTCCATCGTGTCTGACTCTTTATGACCCCACGGGCTGCAGCATGCCAGACTTCCCTGTCCTTCACTATCTCCCAGAGTTTGCTCAAATTCATGTCCATTGAGTCAGTGATGCCATTCAACCATCTCATCCTCTGACGCCCCCTTCCCCTTCTGCCCTCAATCGTTCTGCTCACGGTACCAGTGAACACCCAAGGAATTCAGCTGGTTACTAGGAACACTGCTCCTACTATTAACATCACCAGTGCTACTGCTTACTCAACGATGCCACATGACAATTTACACGTGCCCCACTCCATTCCAGTTTCTTTTACTCTGAATATTACACCCCCTCCTCTGCTATGAATTCTAGAACAAAGTCCTTCAAGGCCCATGCCCTTGGAGAAGCTGTTTGTCCCCTGGAACATTTGTGATGGTTTTCTCAATGACCTATTTAATAACATAATATATTATTTCAAAGTATGGGCTCTGGAGTAATTTTGCAATTCTCTGGATCTACCACCAGCCATGAAATTAAAAGACACCTGTTCCTTAGAAGGAAAGCTATGAGAAACCTAGACAGTGTATTAAAGAGCAAAGACATCACTTTACCGACAAAAGTCCTTATAGTCAAAGCTATGGTTATTCCCATAGTCATGTACCTATGTGAGAGTTGGACCAAAAAAGAAGGCTGAGTGTCAGGGAATTGATGCTTTTGAACTGTGGTGCTGAAGAAGACTCTTGAGAGTCCCTTGGGCTGCAAGGAGATCAAATCAGTCCATCCTAAAGGAAATCAACCCTGAATATTCATTGGAAGGACTGATGCTGAAACTGAAGCTCCAATACTTTGTCCACCTGATGCAAAGAACTGACTCACTGGAAAAGACTCTGATGATGGGGAAAATGGAGAGCAGGAGGAGAAGGAAGTGACAGAGGATGAGATGGTTGGATGGCATCACCAACTCACTGGACATGAGTTTACACAAACTCCAGGAGACGGTGAAGGACAGGGAAGCCTGGCATGCTGCAGTCCATGAGGTCACAAAGAGTCAGACAGCACTTAGTAACAGAAGAATAACAGAGGTTCTACCACTCCACACTGAGCGACAGTGGCCAGTGTATAGCCTCGCTGAGATTTGCTTCCCTCATCTGTAAAATGTGGCCATGACCGTTCCTATTCCACCTGACGATTCAGTCGCATAACATCTGTAAACTGCCCATCCCAGCATCTGGTGCAGAGTGAGCATCTCTGGATACTAGCTGCTCAATATTATTAAAATGTCTGTCCCATTACATGCCCCAGCATAGGCTCAACTGATCTGAGCTCTCTTGTCTTTTTGCGTGCCAGTGGGCTGTCAATATGCAGATCTGTTAAGCTGAGCACTTTACTGGACACATCTGTCCGAAAACTCAAAGCAAAAGGAAAAAGCCACTTTACATAGAAGGCTCAGGCATCTGGGCCTGTTCCTGGGGTTTCCTGTTCATAAGTGGCTACACGTTCAGCAGGGTCAAAGCCCTTGGGATGTCCCCGGTTCGGGTACTGACTAGGATGGACATGCAGGCCACTGTTTCCAACGCTTAATTTTCTCCTGCGATGAATTCTGATTATACAATTTCCCTATCTAAATGACTTCTGGCGACACCCCTGCTCCGGGGGCTCTACAATGTCACGGCCACCTTCCTGTTTATTTCACCCAAGTGCCTGCGCACGTGTGTCCCCCTTTTAGGTGTTGTTGGGACAGGGTATGCAAATTAAATGCCTTTAATCTCTCGTCATAAATCAAACCTTCCCTTCCCTTAATCTGTCTCACTCTCCCTTGCCAACCTTTCTCCAATCTGTCTCCATCTTTCTCCTACTGAAGGTACCAGAAATAACTGCTTCAAACTAGGGGTGGGTGAGCTGATAGGTACGAAAGAAGGAATAAAGGAAGAGAGAGGGAAATGAAGAGAAGGAGCAAAGAGAGCGCCCCAGAAGTTGGAGGAAGAAAGGTGGGGAGACTGCTGTCTCGGGGTGGGGCTGCCATTCAGCCCACTGAGGCCAAGAAACAAGGGGGGAGTCTCTGGAACAATACCACAGTGAAACTGGTATAGAACAGTTTTTCTTCCGAGTTTCTGCACCACCTCCATTTCAGTATTCCTTTTATTCCCCTCTCCAACCAACCTCCCCTCCGCCCCACCAAAAAATGGAATTAGCCCTTCTTTTCCAAGTGAGATCTCATTTTCATCTTTTCTGCTATTTCTAACCTCTTTAGGGTTGGCTTCTATAATGTTCTCGGTCCACACGCCTGTCCATAACACCTTCCAATTTAATATTGTCTGCAAATTTCATTAGCATGCAATTTACTTTCTCTTCCAGATCATTAAAAAAAAAAAAGCCTCACCTAGACCAAGCTATTATGAATCGCTCTGCCTCTCGCCCCAGATCCCAGCCAAGTGGGAACATTACCATTTATCATTATCTTTTGTTTATAATCTTTCAGCCAGGTTTCATCTAAGCCGATTAAAACTAATCTTGATGGCAAAAGGAAATGCAGATAAATAGAACCAAACCCCTACATTCAGGGCCTCACTCAAAAGAAAATACATGGCGTAGTTAATGGTCAATATTTTGTATATCTATCACTTCTCCATAATAATCTTCCATACAGTCATTCTCAGCATTCTTTCTTCAAGACTAATACAGAAGTAGATTCACATTTAGTGAGAATTTTACAAGTACATTGAAGGGATTAAATCTGTCAGTCCCAATTGTTTCCATGGAATCTTTATCTCCCGCAGAATTTTGAAACCCCCAGGGATCAGGGCACTTTTCTGCAGAGGAAGCTCTTTACCAAATGTCAAAAACTTATTTATTTAATCTCTGATTCTCAGGAACACACGATCTCCTCCAAAGTAGAGAGGGGTTTTGCCACCAGCCTTGGCACTTGGTGCGTGCTAGTTAGTAAAATTCTATTTATAACTTTAATGAGGCTAAAACAGCCATTTCTTAGCTAGGTGCCAGATACTGAGATTGATAACAAGACTAATCCTAATATAATTCCCTTAATAATGGCTAAAAACCACTCAAGTATCTTAATACATCAAGATGTAAATGTTTTATAATACCCATAAACATCTTCAGAACCTAATAGAGCTAATTCCACAGAGATTGAAACAAGTAAGAGGTGGTGCAAAAAAATCAATTTGGCTTTCCCTCCAATGATTTATCTTCACCATTCCCAGGATCAATTAATTTTTCACTAAGAAAGTGTCTAATGAAATTTAGGACCAAAGGAATGACAAATAAAACATCAACCTTGATTCAGATTCACCTAATGGGTTAGACAGATTTCAACCTTCATGAAGGGGGAAAAAAAACCCTCCATGAAAATCAATAGTAGTTTAAGGTTTAGTACCAAGAATAGTTTGTTGAGCTTCTGATACAAACCAAAATAATTCCCACATGCTCTGTTTAAAACTATATTGAAGTATCTAAAATTCTCTACATTTTAAATTACAGATAAAAGATTATGAGAGAGAAAAAAAATGGACACAGTATAACTTTTTTAGATCCTAAAAATAAAACAAAATCTGTGTAAAGACTCAAGATAGTAAGAAAATGCTCAAAAGAGACTTCATAGATGATGCAGAAATTGTCACCGTTTCACTATTTAGCTCCATTTGAGACTCACCAACCCTGAAACAAAAAGTGCAATTTATTAAGGTAAGTCATGCTGCATAGATTTATGCTTTATGCAATCCTGTTAAACTCTGCCTCAGTGTGCCTTCATATTTGTTTTTTTGTTTGTTTGTTTGTTTGTTTTTTGCTGAGCCCCACAGTTTCCCTTGTCTGAAGGAAAAAAAGGAGGGGGGGGGGAACTTGGAAGAAACTTCCAGGGCAAAGAACCATTCTTAATAGAAAGGATTGCAAGATGAACACTTATTCCCTGGCACTGGGGCAGGAAATTGACTGAAATCATCTTTGAAAAGGGACTGAGCCAAGGGTGATGTGGCCCCAGAGTGCATGCCTGCAAATTTACTATCCCTCTTCATGGCTTGCCATAAAGTCCCTTCATGCAAAATGGCAAAGAGACGCCCCATTTACACAGCATAAAAATTAAGTGACTAATGGGTTATGTCCAATGAACTCCTTCCCACTTACAAACTAAGAGACCTCAGATTTTAATTCGTTCAACTCAAGAGGACAGCGGAATATCATCACCTATCCAGCGATCACATGAAATTAAGTTTCTGGCCAAGCAAAAGTGAGCTGTGAAAGACCATGGAAAGTAATGGTGTTTCTTCAAGGGTTTTACGATGCTGTGACTCAATCCATGCAAAGCAACGGGGTCTAAAGCTCTCTCCATCAGGATGTTTTCCATCACAGGTCCTGACTCACCACCCCTCTTCCCTAAACTCCACGTTAAACGATACAGAGGGACTTCCTTGGTGGTCCAGTGGCTAAGACTCCATCCTCCCAAAGCAAGGGGGCCTGGGTTCAATCCCTGGTCAGGGAACCAGATCCCACATGCCGCAACTAAGAGTTCACATACTCCACAGCTAAAGATCCTGAGTGCTGTAACCAAGACCCAGTGCAGCCAAAGAAATAGCTCTTAAAATAGGTAAAATTATAAAAACAAAAACAAAAACCAAGGATACGGAATGCAAGCAGGAAGGGAGCATGTCAAATCCAAAGATTCCACATGTTTCCCCAGGCCTACATGATAACTGATACCTTGATGATATAAAATCCATGAGTCATTACAAAGCAGGAATCATTTTTCTGAATCACTGACAGTTCAGTTATATGTGCCTGAGTTCTATGGATATGCCATTGTTTTTGTTTTACAAAGTGACAACCCATGCTTGGGTAAGAGAAGAAGCTGTTTCCCAGTCCTTCTGGAAAAAATACATTTACTTACATTCAATTCACTCAACAGTTTTTTCAAGGAACACGTGTCAGAGGTCAAACACTGTTCTAAGAACCGAACATAAAGTGTGACATGAGATGAGTGTGTGGGCGGAAGTGTGCGTTAGTCACTCAGTCGTGTCTGACTGTATGTGACCCCATGAACTGTAGCTCCCCAGGCTTCTGTGTCCATTGATTCTCCAGGCAAGAATACCGGGGTGGGCTGCCATTTCCTTCTCCAGGGGATCTTCCTAACCCACGATCAAACCTGGGTCTCCCACATTGCAGGCTGATTCTTCACCATCTGGGCCACCAAAGAAGCCCATGGGGGAAGGAGAGGGTAGGACAAATTGAGAGAGTAACACGGAAACATACAATTACCACGTGTAAAAGTGAGAATTTACTGTATGACGCAGGGATCTCAAACCGGTGCCCTGTGAAACCCTAGAGGGGTGGGAAGGGGCAGAAGGTGGGAGGGAGCTTCGAGAGGGAGGGGACATGTGTACAACTATGGCTGATTCACATTGCTTAATGACAGATCAACACAGTATTGTAAAGCAGTTATCCTCCAATTAAAAATAAATAATTAAAAAAAAAAAAGACGAGCGTAGCCTGGGCTTCCCTGGTGATTCAGTGGCTAAGACTGTGCTTCCAGTGCAGGGGGTGGGGGAATGGGGGCTCAGTCCCTGGTCAGGGAACTACATCCCACACCCCCCAACTATAGATCACCTCTGCCTAACTAAGACCCAAAGCAGACAAATAAATAAATAAAAACAAACATTAAAGAAAAGATGGATGTGGCCCTTATCTTCATGGAGTTTCCACTCCCGTAAGGAAAAGAGATAAATGAAAGCAAATGAAAGAAGCAATGACAGACTATTGTAAGTGCAAGGAAGGAAACAGGAGGCTCTGATGAAGGATAACAAAGCAGAGCTACTGGGGACTTAACGTGACATATCTACATACCAATTAATGCACGAGATACACTGGAATCTGAGATGAAAAAGGACACATTCAGGATGTACTCATTACCCAGTTAGGTATTAGCATGACCCCCAACTCAGAGGATAGGAGACAGCCTCACCTGCAATTATATAAATAGACCCAGGCCACAGTCCTGAAGACTGTCACAAAATCATTTCTTCCCTTCTACTTTGAGTTACCTTCATTAAACTTTCCTTTATTGCATATGGAAAGATATTCACTTAATGAGGTGATCTTTTAAAGAATAAATAAAAATTAAAAAGAAAATCATCCCTTCCACCAGTGAGAGAAGATTCACTATGTGAAAAATTAAAATAAGCTATGAAGTTATAATCATCAAAAGGGTTTGGCACAAGCATCAACACATGAAGTAACGGGATAAAACATATGGAAAACCATCTTAGCTCCTGTGATAATTTAGAACGTAATAAAGCTGAGAAACGGTGCTGAGAAAATTTTCAAAAATATTTGGTAGATTATGATATTGTTCCTTCTGTATTTGACAGTATCGATCACCATCACCACACTAATTGGCAGCAAAAAAAAAAAAAAAGTTCTTCTATTTCTTGCTAATATTATACCAATTGCTTCCTTAATAAATTGCTCGTTATACCAAGGCAGGTTTTTTACTATGGTAAATCATATAACACCATCATGCTGCTCAGTGGAAGAACATACACCCCAGGTTTGAGTCCCAAGTTCACCATTATCAAGCCCTTCTGAACACATCACTTTCTTTCAGTCTTCTCATCCCTTTTATGCCTAAGGGAAATCAAGGAGTTAAAAATTCCTATTTCACAGGGTAGTTTTTATTTTTTTCTTAGTGAGTTTATTTATTTTTTAATGAATTTATTTTAATGGGAGGATAACTTCCCTTGTGGCTCAGCTGGTAAAGAATCTGCCTGCAATGCAGGAGAACTGGGTTCGATCCCTGGGTTGGGAAGATCCCCTGGAGAAAGGAAAGGCTGCCCACTCCAGTATTCTGACCTGGAGAATTCCATGAACTGTATAGTCCATAGGGTCGCAAAGACTCGGACATGACTGAGCGCCTTTCACTGTCACCTTACAATGTTGTGATGGTTTTGGCCATACATCAATATGAACTGGCCACAGGTATACATGTGCCCACCCCCAGCATCTTGAACCCCCCTCCCCCCTCCCTCCCCATCCCACCCCTCAGGACTGTCCCAGAGCACCGGCTTTGGGGGCCCTGCTTCATGCATCTGGTCATCTACTTTACGCAGGGTAGGTTTAATATGCAAAGGAGAGGAGACGTGGGACAGAATTTTGAGAGATGTGTGATGCTGCGCACGCATCAGCAGTCATTGTTAGAGGAAGTGTTCACACACATTTGCTGGTTGTCAGGTGATAACGCTGCAGCCCCTGAAGTTTGACTAGAACGATCCCCCTGACGATGGGATGGGAACCCACCCGGGTTGCGTCATGATGGCATCAGTGCTCAGGGGACATGCCCCTTGCTGCCGCGGACCCGAGCGGGGCACACGGAAGAGGCAAGGCTGGGTGTCCCCACGTCCCCTCCAAACCAGAGGGATGGGACACCCCTCGGCGAAGGGCTAAGGGCGTTCCCAACGCTGAGCCTCTGAAGGTTTTCGTCTATCTGCTATCCTCTCCGACACTACACAGCTGGCTCCTTCTCATCATTCACGGATTAATTTAAATGTCACCTCCTCAAAAAGGCTTTCTCTGAGCATCCTATCTTGCTAAGCCTAGTTGCCCTCCATCTGTTCATCCCCTTCATAGCACTTAATATTTTGATTAACTCAGAAGTGTTCCTTTTAGTTAAGCATTTTAATTTCAGATAACTGTAGGTTTACATGAGGGGCTTCCCTGGCGGCTCAGACAGTAAAGAATCTGCCTGCAATGCAGGAGACCCAGGTTCCATTCCTAGGTTGGAAAGACCACCCCACTGGAGAAGGAAATGGCAATCCACTCCAGTATTCTCTCCTGGAGACTCCCAGGGACACAGGAGCTTGACGTGCCACAGACCCCGGGGTCCCAAGGAGTCAGACATGACTGAGTGACTAACACACTGGATTCACATGAAATCATAAGAAATAGTTCAGAGACAGTCTGTGTGTACCCTTTACCTGATTTCTCCCAACAAGCTGCAAAACCCTATGACTTTATCAGGATGCTGTTGTTATTTAGTTGAAAAGTCAGGTCTGACTCCTCTGTGACCCCATGGACTGTAGCCCAAGAGGCTCCTCTGCTCATGTGATTTTCCAAGCAAGAACACCGGAGCAAACTGCCAATTCCTTCTCCAGGGCATCTTCCTGACCTAGGGATGGAAGCCGAGCCTCCTGCACTGCCAGGCAGATTCTTTACCGCTGAGCCACCACGGAAGCCCAGGGACAAGATGTTGTACTGCAGTAATATTAACACAGTCAAGCCAGAATATGCCCATCAAACAAGGATTCCTCACGTTGCCCCTTCATAATCATACCCACTTCCCTCCCTTTCTCTCTACTCATCCCTGGGAATGAATAGTCTGTTCTCCATTTCTATAATTTTGAAATTTCAAGATGTTTCTAGAAATTGCATCATAGAGCATGTGGCCTTTGGGGATTGCTTTTTTTTTTTTCCATTCAGCGTAACTCTCTGAAGATTCATTCAGATTGTTGATGTTTCAATAGTTCATTCTGTTATTGCTGAGCAATATTCCATGGTATTGATGCACTGTGCTGTGTAACCACTGAAACATCTGGGCTGTCTCCAGTTTCTGGCTATTATGAACAGAAATGTTATAAATGTCCCTGTACAGGTTTTATGTGAACATAAGTTCACACAGCTCTAGGATAAATGCCCAGGAGGAGGACAACAGCTAGGTTACATCATGGTTGTATGTTTAAGGAACAAAATATACTTTTAAGCGGCTATACCACTAGTCTCCAGCAATGGATGAGCAATTTATTTCTCCACATCCTTGCCAGAACGAGTGTTTACTATCTTTTATTCCAGTCATTCTAATAGATGTGCACCAAAATCACATTGCAGTTTTAATCTGCATTTCCCTAATGGTTAATGAAGCTGAACATCTTTTCATGTGCTTACTTGCCATCTGCATATTCTTCCCTGTGAAATGTCTCTTTACGTCTTTTGACCAATTTGTAATCAAATTCTTTGACTTTTTTTTATCATTGAGTTTTGAGAGTTCTTTATATAGTCTAGATTCTAGCCCTTTGCCAAAAGGTTTCTCCAAATCTATAGCTTATTTTTTCAACCTGTTAATGGGATGTTTTGAAGAGAAAAAGATTTTTAAAAAATGCTGATGAAATCCAAGTGATCATTTTCTTTCTTTGATAAATTATACTTTGGGTATCAATTCTGAGACCTCTGCCTAGCTTAAAATCACAAAGATTTTCTCTCATTCAGATTTATGTTCCAGTTTAGAATCCATTTTGAGTCAGTCTTTGTATAATATGTGAAATTTAGGTTGAATATGTCCAATTGGATTCTCAATTTTCCAGCACCACACATTGAACAGGTATTATTCCTCCACGGAATTGCTTTTTCACCTTTGTCAAAATCAGTTGGGGATATCTGTGTAGGTCTAATTTTGGGTTTTATGTGGTTTTATTGACCTATTATGTGTCTATCTTTCTGCCAAGACCACAGTCATTATTATTGTAGCTACTTAACACTCATTTCTCTCACTTTATACTTAATCTTTATACCAATTAGTAGAGAACCGTCATCTCTACCATGTCAACTATTCTAATACACTAAACACAGTCTCTCCTTTAATTTTTTAAAATTACTTTTGGTAGCTTTCAGTAAGCAAGTTGTTTACATATTTTGTTAAAATTTTTACCTAAGTATCATTTTCTGAGTCATCGTAAATTGTATTTCATTTACTATTTTCACGCCCACAGATTAACTGCAGGGTTTTCTGGTAGATATTCTATATCATGTTGAGGAAGGTCACTTCTATTCCTTCTTCTCCAATAGTTTTTGTGACGAACAAGTGGTGAATTTTATCCAGTGTTTTTTCTACATTGACTCATATGATCAAATGATTTTCTTCTAGCCCATTAATAAGGTTTACTATGTTGAGTTAATTGTGAATACTGAATCAATCTTATATCCCTGGAATAAATCCCACTTGGTTAAGTGTATAGTTCTTTTTTTAAACTGCTGAATTCTTTTTGCTGATATTTTATTATAGACAAAATATGTGCTCATATCTATGGTCATGAAAGATCTTAGTCTATACTTTTCTTTTTTGTACTAGCTTTGTATGGTCTCCATAACAGGATAATACTAGTTTCACACAATGAATTGGGAAGTCTTCCCTTCTCTTCTGATTTCTGGAAAAGACTGCATTTAATTAGTACTAATTCTTCTTTAAATATTTGGTGAACTCTCTGATGAAACTTTCTAGGTTTGGAGGTTTCTTTTTTTTAGGAGCTTTTACATCAGAAATTCAGTTTCCTTAATAAATACAGGGACTTTCAAAGTATCTACTTCATGTTGAGGGGATTATGAACCTTTGTGTTTTACACAGAAGTCATCCATTCCTCAAAAGTTGTCCAATGTGTATGTGTGTGTAGATTTGTTCATAGCATTTCCTTATTATCGGTTTGACATCTGTAAAGTCTGTAATGGTTATTTGCTGTTTCATTCTTGATATTTATAATGTGTGCTCTCCCTTTTTTCTTTATCAGTTTTGCTAGAGGTCTGTCAACTATATTGATCTTCTCAAAGAGCCAACTCTTCCTTTCACTGATTTTTCTCTATTGGTTTACTGTTTTCAGTTTCACTGATTTCTGCTCTTATCTTTATTACTTCATTCCTTATTTGCTTTGGGTTGACTACCATTCCCTTTCTAAGTGGTTATGGTGGGAGCTTACATCTTTAACATGAGGCTTCTCCTCTTTTCTAGTATATTCACTCACCGCTATAAATTTCCCGCTCAGCATTGCTGCTGCTGATGCTAAGTCGCTTCAGTCGTGTCCAACTCTGCGCAACCCCATAGACGGCAGCCTACCAGACCCCTCTGTCCCTGGGATTCTCCAGGCCAGAACACTGGAGTGGGTTGCCATTTCCTTCTCCAATGCATGAAAGTGAAAAGTGAAAGTGAAGTTGCTCAGTCATGTCCGACTCTCAGCGACCCCATGGACTGCAGCCTACCAGGCTCCTCTGTCCCTGGGATTTTCCAGACAAGAGTACTGGAGTGGGTTGCCATTGCCTTCTCCGCCTCTCAGCACTACTTTAGCTGTATCCCACAAGTTCTCATGTTGTATTTTCATCTTCATCCAGTTACATGCAACTACATAATTTATTTCCCTGGAGACTTCCTTTTTAACCCATGGATTTTTCAGAAGCATGTTATTTAACTTCCAGGAGTTTGGAGATTTTTCCTGTTGTCTTTTTGCTACTGATTTTGAGTTTGATTCCACTGTGGTCAGAAGACATACCCTGTAGGATTTCAATTATTTTAAATTTATCAGTGTATGTTTCATGGCCCAGCATATGGTCTATCTTGTCATAAGTCCAATGGACACTTTAATGAAACATGTTTTCTGCTGTTGGTCAGTGGAGTGTCTTTCTTTCCTTTCAGCGCTTTAATTCTTTTCTGCACATGTTTAAATCATGGACCTTTAGGATCACTGTATTCCTTGTTGGATTGTCTCTACCATCATTATATTCTGTCTCTAAGTCTCTGGTATTTATTTTTGCTCTTAACTCTATTTGATGCTATATTATTGTAGCATCTAATTTATGTAGTAGCTAGTATAGCTACTTCTAACCTTATTTTGATTGGTGTTTGCACGCTGTATCTTTTTCCATCTTTTATTTTCAATCTATCCATGTGATTAAGTTTGACAGAAGTTTCCTGGAAGCATAGAGTTGAGTTATACACTTTAATCCACTCTAACAATATTTAATTTATTAGATAAAATTATTGTCTTATTATTGCTTGATTCTGACATTCTATATTTTTCTCTTTGATCTCTCTGTGTTCATTTCTTTAGTTTTCTTTTTTCTGGCTTCCTCTGGGATACTTGAATAGTTTTCATAATAAAGTTTTAATTTGTCTATAGTGTTTTTGAGTGAATCTCTTTGTAAAGATGATTTTAGTAGTTGCTATAGGTATTAGATTATACATACACACAACTTGTAACAATCTACTCATGGAACCATTTCAGCAGTTTCAGTGAAGCATAGAAACCTTACTTCCCTTGACCTTCCGTCATTTGTAATATAAGTGTAATAAATATTACTTTTACATGCATTTGAACCATATCAGATGGTGTCACAGTTTTTGTTTCAATCATAAAATACAGTTTTAAAAACACCAGGACAGAAAGTTTACTGAATTTATCCCTATTTTTGTTTTCTTCCTTTCTGATGTTCTAAGATTCCTTCTTTTACAATTTCCTTTTTCTTTAAAGAAATTCCTCTAGCCTTTCTTTTGAGGTAAGTCAGCTGGAAAGTAATCCTTTTAGTTTCTCTTCATCTGGCAACATCTCCTTTCTTTCTGAAGTATACTTGTCCCAAAAATGCAATTCTTTGTTGATAAGCATTTTCTTCCAGCACTTGAAAAATGTCACACCATTCCCTCCTTGCCTCCATGGCTTTTGATGAGAGATCTGCTGTCCTTCAAATTGTTTTTTCCCCTCTGGCACAGTGTTCTTTTCCTCTCTACTTTCTCTCTATCTTGTCTTCTGTTTCCTGGTATTTGACTATGATGTGTCTCAGTGTGGTTTTCTTAGTTTACCCCGTTTGGAGTTTTCTCAGCAATTTGAATCTGTATGCTTATGTCCAGGAATTTTTTTAGAACTTTCTATTTTGCATTGGAGTATAGCCATTTAGCAATGTTGTGACAGTTTCCGGTGACTAGTAAAGGGAGTCAGCCATACATACACATGTATCCATTCTCTCCCAAACCCCCCTCCCACCCAGGCTGCCACGTAACATTTAGAGGTCCCTGTGCTATACACAGGTCCTTGCTGGCTGTCCACTTCAAAGGCAGCAGTGTGTACATGGTAACGCCAAATGTCCCAGCTATCTTTTCCTACCATCCTTTCCCACTGCCGTAAGCTGGAAGGATGTTATTTGCACTTAGCAGGACAAATAGGGAAGAGTGTGTCTACTTCTTCTCCCCAGAAGCAGAAATCTACTTATTACTGTATTGATTTATTTACTCTTTGTTTATTGTGTGTTTCTTTAATAAACTATAATATCCAAAAGTAGTTAGATCTTTCATTTCCGACAGTGTTCCCCAGGTCTAGCATCATCCCTGGCACATAACAGCTGTACAAGTGATATTTTGAATCACCAAATCAGTTAATTGATTTCTAGTAGGATTCAAAGGAGCCTTCACTAGAGCAAACCCCTGGAGAATTCAGTGTACACAGTAGATTCAGGAAAGAATCACCTCTGTCAATTCTGATTCAGGAGGTCCAAGGTGGGTTGATTATATCTGCAATTACAAGCACATCTGGCAGGCTCCGGTCCACGGAATCGCAGAGTCAGACACAGCTAGAGAGACTTAGCACGCGCACATAAAAGCTCATTTTGCAGGCAGCACACGGGTATTCTTGTGTGCTAAGTCACTCAGTGTTCAACCCCGTGACCCCAGGGACTGTAGCCCACCAGGCTCTTCTGTCCATGGGATTCTCCAGGTAAGAATACTCGAGCAGGTTGCCATTTCTGTCTCAAGGGGATCCTCCCAACCCAGGGATTGAACTTGTGTATCTTGTACTGGCAGGTAGAATCTTTATTACTGAGCCACCTGGGAAGTCCCCATCCATGTATCCTGGATTTAGCTAAAAGAATAATCCTAAACTGTGCTCCCCACCCAGAAGGTTAGGGTCTATCTAAGTACGGTCCTTGGAGCAAACAATTAGGGTGACACAACCAGGGGTCATTTTAAGTATTCTGTTTCCCTGGACCTGCTCCATAACTGCTAGCTATGAACTGAGTTTCCCCATAAACAGATGCCAATCTAGAGACACAGATTTAAAATGGAAACGTTTGAACAAATAAGAGAGGAAACTGTCACAAAAGGTGTAACATTCTGCTACAGAGGAGGTAAGGGGGAAGGGCTTGCTGTGCCCTGGACTCATGCATTTTAAAACACTGTGCTGAGGGTTTGTGTTTACCCACTGCAAGATCGCTAATACATTCAGCCAAAGAGTGAAGCAATTTTAATATTAATAGGCTCTTTATGAGAATTTAATAACAAAGTCATAGCTTCCTTGTGTTGCAAGACACAGGGGTTAATTACTTCAAATAGGTTGGCAGGGAAAAGGTCAAATTTTAACGCTGACCTTAACAGTTCGGGATAAATATATATAAAGGCAATAGCCTATTTAAAGCTATGGTGTTCAGTCTTCTTTGCAGGCTGAGAAACTGTCATATTTTCCACCTGTGGATTCCAACCTATGGATGCTCAGAGAAACCAGGAACCTGTTTTTTTGACACCTGGTAAGCTGTAGTCACTTTTAACTGAATTCAGTCCACTTCTTCATGGGAAGAGGAGAAAATAGACTTTTTAAGTGTGGATCTATACTAGTATCTGTAGGACTGACACTTCACAATGATAGGAGTTTCCAGTCTTCCTCCCGTGGTTTCAAAGAACCCATCTGCCAATGCAGGAGATTTGGGAGACATGGGTTCAATCTCTGGGCTGGGAAGATCCCCTGGGGGAGGGCATGGCAACCCATTCCAGTATTCTTGCCTGGAGAATCCCATGGACAGAGGAGCCTGGTGGGCTACAGTCCATACGGTTGCAAAGAGTCGGACATGACTGAAGTGACTTAGCACACACCAGCAGTTCCAGACAAATTTGTGGTGAAAAATAAAGTATGCTATTGAGGTTGTGACTTCTCTGCTTTATATAGGACCATTGCTGTTTGCAGCTAGGCTGCAACTGGATATTTTGATGCTCTGTTCCTCTAAGCCTACAGAGGAAGAGATACAAGGTCCTGAAAACCCCTCCAGGCTCACAATAGCAGAGCAGGAAAATATAGATGGATAGGAGGGCTTGCAGTTTATCATATGTAGAATTGTGATGGATGCAACAAATTTCCAAAAAATATGAGTTCAATTTGTTGGCTTGGAAAATATGACCTTTAATTATCAGATTCTGAGCTGTGAATTTACATAAATGTAACCGATAAGCTGTTTTGTTTTGTTATTTCTACCAATATGCTCTAAAGATATTTCCTTTTATCGTTGCCCCAGATTTTCTCCCTTCATTCAGTTTCCTAACTAGGAACCTGATCAGGGTTTTCCATAAACAACTGATCTCGTACTTGTAAAGGTGTCCACATTTTCCAAGGCAACATGGGACTCCTCTGACACCACCACGTTTACATGGACATGGCCACTTTTGTCACTAGTACCCATCCCACCAGAAACATTCATACTGGCAATAGAGAAATTGATGTCTCTGCACTTGTCTTTTTACTTTCATCCATCAGATGTACACTGAATACCTATCAAAGGCCAGCCACTCTGCTGAAAGCAGCCGATTCAGAGGTGAACCAAACAAGCGCCATGTCTGCACAGTGAAAATGTTAGTTGCTCAGTCATGTCCGACTCTTTGTGACCCCATGGACCATAGCCTGCCAAGCTCCTCTGCCCATGGGATTCACCAGACAAGAATACTGGAGTGGGCAGTCATATCCTTCTTTGGGGGTCTTCCTGAATCAAGGATCAAACCCCCATCTCCTGCATTGCAGGAGCCACCACGGAAGCCCCTGCTGCTTATCCACAATCCAGTAGGGGAAGCAGATAGAAAAGTAATTACAATATGATGTGATAATGGCTATGAGGGAATGCCATAGGAAATCACTGAAACAAAAAAAAAACAAAAAGACTTAATCTTACAAGGTCTGAGGAAGCTTCCCACAAAGCAATGGGCTCTGAGAGAAAACCCAGTATCAGTCAAGATAGGTTTGGTGTGCTGCGATAACAGGTGACCTTGGGATCTCAGGAGCCTGCAGTCATGAAGGTCAGTGTCTCACTCAGGCTGTGTGTCATCTGTGGCTCAGCTGTGGCTCTGCTCTACACCATCCTCTCTTGGAGACTCGGGCTGATGGAAAAGTGACTCTCGGGTCTCTTCTCAGAGGGAAAAGGGATGTGATGAGTCCTCTGTTGGCTCTACGCTGCTACCCAGAGTGACACCTCTCACTCCACGCACATTACATTGGCTGAATTAAGTCACATGCTCATTCCTGATTTTTTGAAAGTCAACCATGTAAAATCCTCCTTCAGTGAGAAGTACCACAAGGAGAGAATTCAAAACAATTTGTTGAGGAATAATAAATCTACCATGCATCCACAGCATAAGTTAGAGCTCCCTGTGTGAAACAAAGGTGCTGTGAGTATGCTAATGCAAAATATGCTTTTAACTTTTTGTTTTACATTGGAGGATAGCTGATTAAGAGGTGGCTCAGATGGTAAAGAACCTGCCTGCAAGGCGGAAGACCAGGGCTCAACCCCTGAGTCAGGAAGGTCCCCTAGAGAAGGGAGGGCTACCTATCCGCCTGGAGAATCCCATGGACAGAGGAGCCTGGCGGGCTACAGAACACAGGGCCGCAGACAGTCGGACACGACTGAGCGACTAGCTCTTTCTTATGGCCGATTAACAATGTTGTGATAGTCTCAGGTGACAACAAGGCGACTCAGAATAAGGTAGAATATTCAAAAGCACAAAAAGAGAGAGAGGAGGAAAAGGACCAAGGTGATTGGGGGAGAGAGAAGAGAGAGGCAATTCCAAAGAGTTAGTTAACTGTCCGCTAAAGCACAGGGACAAGGAAGGGAGTGGAGAGTGGATGTGAAGAAAAGCTTCTTTTCCCACCCTGGATGCACCAAAACAAATCTAGTGGTGGACACACACGCCCCCCACACACAAAAAGGGCTTGGGAAGTGCTGATGTAAAGGAGAACCAGGGTCTTCAAAGGGATACTTAAAACTAGATTCTGGGACTTCCCTGGCAGTCCAGTGGTTAAGACTCTGCTCCCAACACAGGGGGCCTGGGTTTGACACCTGGTCAGGGAACTAGATCCCGCATGCTGCAACTGAGACCTGGCACAGACAAATAAGTAAATATTAAAAAACAACAACAACAAAACTTAGGTTATTTCCCTATAAGTAATAAATGGCGTGAACTGTTCAAAATGTCAAGATGAATGGAGGCATAAAGAAGGACAGCAAGGTAACCAGACAAATGTGAATGTGCAAATGGCATAATAGTCATTTTAGGGTTCCTGGTGTCTATGACCTAAGCCATGGCCCCAGGTCCTTGCCTGTTGAATGACTCAAAGGAAGAAATTGAATAAAGGGTATCTTTGGACCATCAGTCCACAATTCACTTGGCAATATTTAAGATAGAATGACATGAAGTGTGGATTAGGGCAAGGTTGGAGGGTGTGTGTTGATTCTCATCCATGGATTCACAATGGGTCAGAGGTGGTGCCCTACAGGGCATCAAAATTCTTTTATTCAACCATCTATCGTATTTGCAGGTTGCACTCGTGATAAAGAACCCGTCTGCTAATGCAGGAGACATAAAGAGACAGGGTTCTATCCATGGTTCAGGAAGATCCCGTGGAGGAGGGCATGGCAACACACTCCATTATTCTTACCTGGAGAATCCAATGGACAGAGAAGCCTGCAGGGCTGCAGTCCACGGGATCTCAAAGAGTCAGACACGTCTGAAGTGACTTAGCACGCATGCACACCATCGCATCCTCATTTTACATTATGGAGTTAGGGAGTCTGACAGATGCTGGGGACTGAGGGGCAATCAAAGAAAACAAAGTCACTGGGAAAGACAGAAATCAGATAAGCAAACTAACCAAACAATTATAAGATCTGGTGCCATGATAAGAAAAAACAATACACTTTCTGCTTGAGAAGAGCACGCTGAGCACATAAAGGTCAAGAGGCTTCCCCCAAGACACGCATCTACCTACGATCCAAACCACTGAAGAGGTTGAAACCTAAGAGAAGTCCATCCGAGGGGAGCGTGTGCAAAGGTCCTGAGGAAGAGAAGTACGTGGTGGGTCTGAGGGTCTCAGAGAAGTGGCTGGAGCACTCTGAGTGAGGAGGTGGGCCAAGAGAGATGGGGCTGAACAGATCTGGGTATCACTGAATTGCTCAGGGCCTTGTGGCCACTGGGAGGGTTCAGATTTCATTTTAAGGCTATTTAACTCACTTCCAAGAAGAGAACAGTGTAATCCATTGACTGTTTAAGGACAACAACCACTTCAGTGAGTGACCCTAGAACTGATTGCCAGCATTGTGCAATTTTACTGGAGGAAAGTCAAGCATAGTCCAGGCAGAGTGTACAGTGCAGGAAGGGAGGGCTCACCACTCCCTTGGACTTTAGCTTTCCTTCCTTCATGCTGCTGCTGCTGCTGCTAAGTCGCTTCAGTCGTGTCCGGCTCTATGCAACGCCATAGATAGCAGCCCACCAGGCTCCCCCATCCCTGGGATTCTCCAGGCAAGAACACTGGAATGGGTTGCCATTTCCTTCTCAGATGCATGAAAGTGAAAAGTGAAAGTGAAGTTGCTCAGTCATGTCCGACTCTTAGCGACCCCATGGACTGCAGCCTACCAGGCTCCTCCATCCATGGGATTTTCCAGGCAAGAGTACTGGAGTTGGGTGCCACTGCCTTCTCCGTCCTTCATGCTAGGAAGCTACAAAGCAAAGCTGGCATTCAGAGTGCTGTGCATGGATTATTCAAGACAACACTGAAGAACCTGATAAAATATATCCTGCGAGAAGTCCAAAAAGCAACATGAGCCCAGTTGCAGAAGTAAGATCACGCTAAGCCTTACGATCATACAAGGGGAAATTATTGAGCTTCCAGTGCAAACTCATCAGCAGTCCAAATAAGGTGAAACACTGTCCAGGGCAAGTGTCCTGATGTAAACCTTTTTTTTTTTTCCCCTTTAGCCTCACTTGCGAGTAAAGTGCTGGCTCACTTCACAGCTCAAGCAGATTTAATTCCTATTAATCCTGTAATAGTGGATGCTGCTGGTGGTGGTCGCTGTTGCCAGTCCTTTTCGTTCCAACTCTCTCCCCTGGAATGGCATTTTGGGACGGACGCGTTCGAGTTCACAGATGGAGTGGCGCCTTTCACGGGAAGATATCAAAGATATTTACCAAACCATGGCAGGGAGCTTTGTGGGGGATAATGACAAATTTGCAAACAAAAAGAAAATGCTCCAAATTACAAAAACAAAGGGAGTGACATACATGCCAACTAGGAAGGCAGCAGTAACACCAGCAGAAGCTCCGAGCTCGGAAGAAACAGAGGGTGGAGCGGTGGGGCGGAGAGGAGCTGGCTGATGGAGACTCGGGCATGAGAAGTACCACATCTGTCAGAGCGAAAGACAGTCGGGGCGGGGGAGAACTTAAGGGAAGTGACTTCATAGCTCAAGATGGTGCTGATCCCATCAGGCAATTTCATAAATGTAGTTCCAAATACTCAGTAGTAAAGAGTCCGCCGCAAAGCAGGAGACAAGGGTCCGATCCCTAGGTCAGGAAGATCCCCTGGAGAAGGAAATGGTAACCCACTCCAGTATTCTTGCCTGGAGAATTCCATGGACAGAGGAATCCCTGGTGGGCTACAGCCCATTGGATCTCAAGAGCCAGGCATGACTGAGTGACTAAACCACCACTACTGCCTCCAAATGTGTTCATTACTTTCCCTCCCCAAACAACTGAATGTTTTCATCAAAGCCTCTCCCATTATCCTTTCACATGAAAACAGAAGCATCCTTCTCCCTACCATCCCAGACTGGCGTAAGAGTTTTCAAATGGAGACCGTATGCTAGGATGATTCCAGGAAATCCTGGGGTGATCAAGTACTTGCACACAAATGGATTTGACATAAAATTCTGGAAGGGGTGGAAAGTCTGTTACTATGGCGTTGAGCGAAGTCTCAGGACACCGTCTTTGGTGGGGGCACTTGTCACGCCTCTAACTCTTGTAGTACCAATACTCGGACCTCCCCTGTCTCCTGAACACGTCTGACTCAGCGATGCGCCAATCTCTGGCACATGCCAGCCTTTCTGCTGTAACCCTTTCCCTGCCTCCTTTTCTGGGGGAACTTTTATCTTTTCCTTTGGGCCAAAGTCTACTGTCCTTTCTTCAAAGTTTCTGTCCCCATCTACGCAGAATCTAAGACGGCTTACATCTCGACCCAGTGCCTCTTTGCAACGTCATCCCAATCACGTCCTTGATCATGCTAACCACGACCTGTGATCTCCATGAGGGCAGGGAGCTGGGCTGCCCCGTGTCCCACTGTGACCCTGGCGTTTTCCTGGAGGAAGTGATAACTGAAGACGGAAAGGAAACCAGAGCTGAGCAGGACACAATCCCTGCTCACAGAGGATGAACCAGGCTTCCTATGCTTTCCACCCGAAGCAGAAATAACAAAGAAATCACAGCCCTCGGCCCTTGGTCGTGATTCTCCCCAGAATCTAAGATAATCCAGGGTTGATAAGGGGGTGAAAATTAGCAGGGGCTCACAATTGTTGGAAAAGACGCAACAATCCAGTTGATAGTCAAGTTAGCCACAAACACTTTTAACTAAGGCTTATGAGATGTTGCGCCATAAACACAGTCTCCATCAAGACGGATATGACCGTCAACTATACTTCAAGTTAAAAAATAAAAAAGAGGGACCGCCCTGGTGGTCCAGTGGCTGAGACTCCATGATGCCATTGCAGGGGGACCCGGGTTCAATCCCTGGTCGGGGAACTAGATCCCTCATGCTTCCACCAAAGATCCTGCATGCCTCAACTAAGAACGGGCACAGTCAAATAAATAAACAAAATATTGTAAATAAATAAATATAAAATAAAAAAGAAAGAAGGAAGGATGAGATGGAAGGAAAGTGACTGAGTTGTGTTAAGCAACTCTTTTTTTTTTTTTTTAAACGACCATACTATGACAACTGAATTCACCATCAAATTCCAGTGTGAGAGAACAGCTGCATTCGATCATTTCATCTTTTGGCACCTAAAAGGAGTAATGACAAAATTCTGAAGTGATCAGAACGAGTCACCCAGCCTTCACCGAGCTTCCACTCTCCGGAAGAACCTGTCTTTGGAGGGATGTTACTCCATCTCCTGAGATGACATCATAAAAATTTTAAAGACACAAGTTTCCCCTATATCCTTTTACACCTCCAACCCATCTTTCTGTCAGAGCTGGATAAAGCTTAGAGAGTGAATGGTTTATAAAAAAGACAATTGAAAGAAAAAGATGGATGTGACCAAGAGAGGTGTTCATGTTCTTCCAAAATCTCACTTATTTCTTAAGAAGCGAACACTTCAGCAGGGCATAAAGCTACACAGAATAAACATTGCTTTTACCGGCTTCCTTCGTAAGTATGTGTAGCCATGTGACTAAGTTCTGGCTAATGAACCGTAAGTGATACTGGTGTACTAACTCCTACAAAGGGGCATTAAAAAGAAGAAATGTGACCTAGCTTCCTTGGTTCTCCGTGGTGCCTGTTGGAATGAGAAGGTGATGGTGGAAGGTGTATCAGAAGGTGGCGGACAAGTGATGAGGATGGCAGAGTACCTGGACCAGGGAAGTACCATCCAGGAATCTCCACACCTGCCCTGCCCTTCCAAGTCTCTGGATTTCAACTAATGCAAGAAAAGAGTCAACTAACTTGTTAACATCACTTTTTCTTGAGTTTTCTATCAATTTGTAACCTAACCTAACCCCAGCCTACCCAATGGGCCCGGGGAGCGGGGGGGAATTAACATAGACATTTACAAAGATGAAGCCTGGTAGAATGGCTGAAAACTAGAGGCCTGATTCCCAGGATGAGAACGACCCAGTAAATGGCTCCTCTGCCCGTTTCTGTTCTGCTCCGCACTGCACGGAAGAGCCATGGAAATGATCACACTCCTTATCTGACATCTGGGGAGGCTGGCACAGCCAGTTGCTTGAAAGCAGCTTTCACTTTGACCCACTATCTTGGAAGAGGTGAAACAAAAGGGTTTCCCAGGTGGCTCAGTGGGTGAAGAATCCACCTGCAATGCAGGAGATGCAAGAGACACAGGTTCACGAGACATGACTAGCAAACGGAGCACACAGGCTTTTAGCGAAAACCTACGAGCAAACGAATGAGGACCTACTTATGTGCAACCCAGGGAACTCTGCTTCCTGGGTCAGGAAGATCGCCTAGAGGAAGGCATGGCAACCCAGTTCAGTCTTCTTGCCTGCAGAACCCCACAGACAGGGGATCCTGGCAGGCTGCCGTCCATGGGGTCACAGAGTGTCGGACACGACTGAGAAGGCACTCATGCAGTTAGAGCAAAAACAATTCTGCTCGAGATAAATAAATAAATAAAGCAGAAAGATGGAAATAACACCAGGATCCAGAGACATCCATTTTAGTTTAAAAAAAAAAAAGCTATGGGTTTTTCTGCCTTTTGGAAGGAAGCGAAAGATGCCCATTTTCCTCTTACATACTGGGACCATGAGCCCCACGCTCCTTCCCATGGCCTGTCGACAAGCCTATGCAGAAACTTTCAAATGTTCTGCTGTATACTCCAAAACAATTTCTGTCTTTGGTGCATGAGGGTTCGACATGTGGCTCGATGATGGCATTCTAAGGAGAAGATGAAAGAAAGTGTTAGTCACTCAGTCATATATCTCTTTGAGACCTCATGGACCGTAGCCGTCCAGACTCCTCTGTTCATGGGATTCTCCAGGCAAGAATACTGGAGTGGGTTGCCATGCCCTATTCCAGGGTATCTTCCTGACCCAGGGATGGAAGTTGTATCTCCTGCATTGGCATGTGGATTCTTTACCAACTGGCCACCAGGGAAGCCCTAATTAACTCTACTCCAATATAAATTGAAAGTTAAAAAAAGAGCCAGGAACAGGCTTATCCTGCCCACTTGCCCCACTCCCGGTCACACCATTCCCCCCCATTCCACTCAGTCCCACTCACGGCAGGACTCCAGTCCGCTCCACAGTTTAGGCCATTCGCAGTCTGCACACAGCTGCGTGACTTGACATGTTCTTCTACCTTCTTTCCGGAGGGTATATACTTACCAATCACATGTGATAACAATGAGGACATGAACCAATCACCCTGCGTCCAACAATTCAATCAGCCGTCTGCACTTCCTTCCCTTTTACATCCCCACAAAGCCCAGCATGTACATACTTCGGCATCCTCGTCATGTGGATAAGAAGAACAGCACACAGTGATTCAGTGATCTGCACCCAATCACAAGACTAATGGGCTTCCCTGGCGGCTTGGACGGTAAGGAATCCGCCTGCAATGCAGGAGGCCTGTGTTCCATCCCGGGGTCAGGAAGATCCCCTGGAGGAGGGCATGGCAACCCACTCCAGTATTCTTGCCTGGAGAATCCCAGGACAGAAGGAGCCTGGCGGGCTACAGTTCATGGGGTTCCATAGAGTCAGACACGACTGAGCGACTAACACTTTCGCTTTCACAAGACTAATAAGTTACAGGGATGTAATCTGAACACATGCTTTAGGACTCCAAAATGCCCTCTGCTATAAAAGAAAAAGGAGATCTCAGGCTGCCGAGAAGAACCCCCTCAGGTGAGCCTTTCTGGGGAGAGTTCATCAAACCCAGACAGAGCTGCAGGAAGAGAACCAAAAAAAAGCCAGGATGCCTATACATCCAAGGGCTTAAAATATCTAAAAATCTAGTGGCAGCACTTTGGGGTCAACCATGTGTCATTTAGAATCAGAGGGAGATGCCTGGTCCTGAAACTTCTCTGCACTCAGCTGAGAGAGGCAGGTAGAAAGTAATCTAGGGCATCCATAAACCAAAGTCTCCTCTGTCCAGAGATGACAAAGAAAAGTATGTTTAATCCCGTGGCAATCTATCAAGTGTCATGGGATACAGGCTGCATATAAAGTGCTGCATTATTTTCAATGGGAGAACTTTCGCCCAGCTCAACAGATTTTGTAGAGGCAATGGGTATCTGGGATCAAGAGTCTGCAGATTGATGGTGGTGGCTGTTTACCAGAATTGAAAATCTTGAACACCATTTCTCACAAAGATACAGGAATTATTTAAACAGGACTGTGCCTAGAGATCTGAAAGAGGGAAAAGAACTTATTTTCATCAGATATTTTTAAATCACCGATTCACTTTCGCATAAGTCTCTATTCCATACCCTAAGATAGTCTGAAAGAAAATACATGGTGGTGAATCCAGAAGGCAAAGAGAATTTGCAGAAGAGAAAGAGAAGGAAGATATTTTGCCTCGATCTAGTAGGAGCTCCTTCAAGAGAAGGAAGTGGAAGTGGAGACACACAGATCTGTCTGTGTACATTCATCAAGAAGGAGGCAGGTCATGCTTGTTTGGGTGTGAGCTGTGTGGAACTTTTCATGAGCTCCATTGTTGAACTTCACGTGAAGGATGGAAGGGGTAAGAAGGATGCTGAAAAGACCACAGGCAAAGCTTTTTGCAAGTGAAACAAGCAAAAAGCAAAGGAGCAGTGGTATATTTAATTGGATAGTGGGTGACCTGGATGATAAACTGAATAAATAAACAATGGGTGATCATCTAAGCGAGGCTTGTATCCAATTTCAGTTGGAGTAATTAATGAAAAATTCACAGTTGCACACGCTTGGAATGTGCAACTTGAGATCCCTTGTCTAACATAGTAAAATTAAATACCAGATGCACTGTCAGACACAAACCATAATTCTAATGTAGAAAGTGAGTGTGAGAAACATCCGCGCCTTATATTCCATATTGTTAGATGTTCTAAATGGACTTGGAACCTTGTGGATCGATTCATTTATTCCTTATTTTTTTTTAATAATGTTAAAAAAATCATCTAGCTTAGTTAAAAAGTGAAATGCACAAAAGAGAGGAGGGGAAGATAAGGCAGGAAAACAGAGGGTGTGGGGCAAGGTGGGCATTCAGGGCTGCTCAGAGGCTTCGAGTGGATCTGAGAAGTAACAGCGAACCATTCAAAGTGTTTGAGCAGGAGCACGAGCAGAGATGTGACTGGGGAAGATTTATCTGGAAACAGCTACAAAAGTGATCAGTGGGTGCACACACACAATTCTCTGCTGGCTTAGATGGTAGAGTCCACCTGCAATGCAGGAGACCAGGTTCAATCCCTGGGTCAGGAAGATGCCCTGGAGGAGGGCAGTATTCTTGCCTGGAGAATCCCGTGGATGGAGGAGCCCAGCAGCCTACAGTCCAAGGGGTCACAAAGAGTCAGACATGACTGAGTGACTAACACATATACAGCGCACATACACAACTAACACACAACACATATATACAACACACTCACTCTTAAGAGAAATGCTTGCTTTTGACAGACAGTAAAATTTGAGTAAAGGATATAGTCCTAAGCGGGGTCAAGGTGAATGACAGAGCATCTTTGCGATCGCTGTAACTTCAAGTATAATCACTGCTGGGGCTATTTCTGTTGATTATGCAATACAAACAAGAGCAAAGATGCTTCAGCAAATTTTCTTTCTAAGTTTCTTTAATGGCCAGCTGGTTCTGGAGGACTGAGTGAACACAGACAAAAATGCACAATTCTAAGGAGTTTTAAAAATAAATAAAATGCTACAAAAGATGCCAGGGTAAGGACAGTGTGAATCTTTGCCAGAAACTCACCATCAGATGTTGCTAACGTTGCCTTTTAACATAGAGGGTGGGAAGAGACACTTGGCTAACATCTCTGCTATAATTTACAGTAAATATACTGTTGCTCTGCCTGTGAGACCATCTTAAGTTCAGAAAAACAAAATACATCAAAAAATGAAACATGCCCACTTGCTTCTAGATACCCCAGATCCCCATGATCCTTTTTCAGAGCTCCTATAAATATGACATTTTGTTGTTGTTCTTTAGGCGCCAAGTCATGTCTGTCTGTTTTGGAACCCCTTGGACTATAGACGGCCAGGCTCCTACATCCATGGGATTCTTCAAGCAAGAATACTGGAGTGAGTTGGTCATTTCCTCCTCCAGGGGATCTTCCTGACCCAGGGATTGAAGCTGCGTCTCCTGTGGCACATGCATTGGCAGGTGGATTCCTCACCACTGAGCCACCGGGGAAACCCAAATATGACATAGACTCATGGCAATCCTGCTGGCAATACAGGTAGGTGCTAGGCTGTTTGGGGACCCACACATCCTTCTCATTCCCTGCTCCAAGGAATATTGGAAGGAGTACCAAGGAGCCTTCTCAGGGGTTTCCCTGCTTCTGGTCCCAGATGCCTTTTTCCCAGCACACCTCTACAAGCAGTAACTTCCTAAAGAACAGTTTCTCAACAGAAGGTGATTTTCACCTGCAGGTGACATCCAGCAAAATCTGGGGACAACTTTGCTGGTCGTGATTGGGAGGGAGGGTGCTACTGGTGTTTAGTGAGCAGAGGTCAGAGATGTTGCTGAGCCTCCAGGATCGAACAGGACAGGGTGCCCCAACAAAGAATCATGCGGCAGAAAATGGCAACTGTTTCAAGGCTGAAAAGACTTGTCCTAAATATATGTGGATTATATTGGTTAAATATGCTTTTCAAAATTCATAAGTACAACTCACAGAGTTAGGGAGCAAACTTAGGGTTCCCAGAGGGGAAGGGTAGGGAGAAGGGATAGTTAGGGAGTTTGGGATCAACATGTACACCGCTATATTTAAAATGAATTACCAACAAGAACCTAGTGTATAGCACAGGGAACTCTGCTCAGTGCTATGCCGCAGCCAGGATGGGAGAGAAGTTTGAGGGAGAATGGACACATGAATCAGTTCAGTTCAGCCACTCAGCCATGTCTGACTCTGTACAACCCCACGGACTGCAGCACACCAGGCTTCCCTGTCCAGCACCAACTCCCAGAACTTGCTCAAACTTATGTCCCTCAAGTTGGTGATGCCATCCAACCATCTCATCCTCTGTCATCCCCTTCTCCTCCAGCCTTCAATCTTGCCCAGCATCAGGGTCTTTTCCAGTGAGTCAGTTCTTCGCATCAGGTGGCCAACGTATTGGAGTTTCAGCTTCAGCATCAGTCCTTGCAATGAATTTTCAGGACTGATTTCCTTTAGGATGGACTAGTTGGATCTCCTTGCAGTCCAAGGGACTCTCAGCTATACTCCAATATAAAAAAAAAATATTTCTCAAGTGCAACTGGCATTAGAAGCCTGAGACTGGCTTTCACAGTCCATAAGATCTGGTCTCGCCAACTCTTTCAATTCACGCTGTGTCCCACGGGTCCTCCATCACTCTGGGATGCTTAGTGATCTCAGCCTACCTCACAGACACCTGCCTCCTCCTGCCTTAGTCCTTTCATTCATTCTATGCTCCTTGCTGGACCATCCTTTCCACCCAACTGCCTTACTTTATCACCCTTTCAGGATGACCTTTCTCTGCCGATCTTGAAGTCAGCTCGATCACCATCTGTATGGTATGCTGAGTAGCACATACTTCTGTTGGCACCCAACCACAAGTTACCCAAAGTCTTAGAGTCACAATCACCCATTATTCACACATGTCTCCCACACTAGCCTCATAGAAGCACAGCTGAGACTTTCATTTCTTCTCTTCCTCCCGTGCCATTTGCCCTTCCAATCCCTTGCTGTAGCAAAACATGAGCCCCCTTCCGCATCGTGCCTGGAGCAGCAGGATGCTGGAGAAAGCAGTCCTGAACTGACTGGATGTGGCTGCATCTCAGACAGAGTTTTCTGTGACTGGGGATGAGGATTCTGGGGCTTGGTCTACACTGTGAGTCTCTGACAAGTGAGAGCCACAGCTCAAGAGGTTAAACCCAATGGTACTGATGCGGAAACACTCTCAGGCTCGGCCCAGCTCCCTCACTGATCCTCAGATCTGCCACTCTGTGTATACCCTCCCTAGCCTGCTGACACGTCAGGCAAGGGCCGGGACAAATGCCATGCTGACTTTGAGAATGACAGGAGAAGGAGGAGGCATAGGAAGGCTCACCGAGACCCAACAAACCACACCTATAATAATAAAGAAAGAGAGAGGGTTGATGGGCTGAGGGCAGAGAGGTGAGGGGGCGGGTGGGCAAAGCCAAGGAATGGTATAGTGACATAGTGTAAAACAGTGACATAGTATAAAACCCAAGAGAACAGGGAAGGAACTAGGACTTGAGAAGTGTCACTGCAGATTATAAACTGAACTCCCTTTAATGTGTGTGTATATATATATATATATATATATATACACACACACACACACACACACACACATATATACATATATTATTTTCTCCAGGAGAAATCAGTGCATTGTTTTGTCTTATTTTCATGTTCAAAGTCTACTTGAATATTATTCATTGCTCTACCTCACTGACTGGAGCTCAATAAGGAGACTGGATTCTATGGGTTTATGAGGGTTGCCCAGATTACAAAGGAAATCAACTCTGAATATTCATTGGAAGGACTGATGCGGAAGCTCCAACATTTGGCCACCTGATGCAAAGAGCCAACTCATTGGAAAAGTCCCTGCTGCTGGGAAAGATTGAGGGCAGGAGGAGAAGGGGGCAGCAGAGGATGAGATGGTTGGATGGCATCACCAACACAATGGCCATGCGTTGAAACAAACTCAGGGAGATAGTGAAGACAGGGAAACCTGGTGTGCTGCAGTCCATGGGGTTGCAAAGAGTTGGACACGACCTAGTGACTGAACAAGAACAGATTATAAAGAACCTATTTTTTATGGGAAAAGAAATGGAAGGTAAGCTACTCACTTAGCCCCAGTTATGTGACCCTGGAACCAACCTTCCAATTCAGGGAGATAATGACCAAGCCCCACTCAATCACTTTACCACTCCACTTCTCAAAAGAAAAGGTTTACTTTCACATCCTTTTTTAAAAAAATTATTATTATTCAAAAAGGCCTTACTTCCAATGATAGGCACCTG
This sequence comes from Odocoileus virginianus, assembly GCF_023699985.2. Classification (NCBI taxonomy): domain Eukaryota; kingdom Metazoa; phylum Chordata; class Mammalia; order Artiodactyla; family Cervidae; genus Odocoileus; species Odocoileus virginianus. Next base: position 4,972,654 of record NC_069706.1, on the reverse strand, counting down.
GATATTTTTTATGACTTGTCATGATCAGCTCCATGATTTTGATGGAAACAACCACTCTGGTAGACCAATACATAGAGAGATCAAAGTTCTCTGTGGTCACAACTACTGAGTTCATATCCATCCATAACTCCTGAATCATAAGCTGATAGCTAGGCAACCTACCATAGCTTTGGCTTACAGAATAGATATTCAATAACTGCTATTAATGACAATGCTTCCAAATGCACAGGACTGTGACCACCCATCAAGGAAGCAAACCGAACATTCTCCCTGGAATTCCTTTTTATCCTAAGTTTCTATTTCCATTATGTCTCACAGGCTGTATCAGACAGAGCCAAGTCCCCTGGTGTATGTTTGTCACGGAACCTTTGTTCCCTGGTTCTTTATGAGAGTTTCATCCTAGTCAGAGTTGAAGAGAAAAATAACCCATTTATATTCCCTGCACTACACTTTGGGTTTTATTCCCATTGCTGCTGTGACGGGGGCTGTGACAAAGAGGAATACCAATGTCAGCAAGGAGTTAAGTCACTACTGCTCAGAATGCAGCAGACTGGCCAGGTGACTCAGAAGAAAGAGAAAGGCAGTACCATCTCGAGATCTAAATTTAGACAGGCAGAGACAGAGATGTATGTATACACATATGTATATCTTTACACATCTGTCTATCTATTCATATATCATCTATTTAGCTTTGGTTGGAAGACCAAAGAGCAAAGCATAAAGCTAAGAGTGCAAATTCAGAGCTCAGAGAAGCCTGGTACCAGTGCAACCCCTGTGCATGTGATTTTGGAAAGCGGATCTCAGCTTCCCCATCTGAGTCACAGGCGCAGTCACAGTGGTCCTCATCTTAGAGGCTTGCTATGAGGTCCCCAGGAGCTGGTGCACATGGGCCTGGGTAGGTCACCTCACATTATGAAGTAGGTGGTGCACCAAAGACCAGAGGGGATTACTCTGGGCAGTATTAAAAAGATAGTGATTATATAGGATGGTGGAAAATAGAACGTTTTATAAAGTAACCTTGGGAGTTCCCTGGCTATCCAATGGTTAAGATTCAGAGTTTTTACAGCCATGACCTGGATTCAATCCCTGGTCAGGGAACTAAGATCCCCATAAATAAACTAAACTTCAAAAAGTAACCCTTTTGCTAAAATTCCCAACATTGACCTCTAAGAGAATAGGGCTTGGAGTTAGATGAGACTTGAGTTCAAATGCCAGCTTTTCCATCTACTGAGAGGATACATGGGCGCTAACAGAGAGGGGGGAAGGGAAGGAAAAGATGGAGATAGAGGAGGGATGGAGGGAGAAACAAGGGTGGGAAGAGAAAGACAAAGAGAGAGGAGAACTTGGCCATCTCTTTTAACCATCAGAGATTCAATGCCCCTGTCTATAACGGGGATAACAATAGTACCGACCTCACATGATTAGTGTGAGGAATAAGTTACATACGCATGCAGTCTGGCATACTCTTTGTCATGTGGTACGCACACAAGAAACTGTTGTTCATGAACAATCCATTCTATTATTAACTGTCTGGAAGGGCTGTGCCCACACTCCCCATTCACTCCCATCTGAAAGCAGCATGTTTAGAATGTCTTGTTATCAGGAACTATTTGTTAATTCCCTATGCAGAATTCAAATCTTTCAGACTACCTCATCTGCTGCTCCATGCTAATTATGTACTTATCTTATTTGAATATCTGCTGCAAATTTACAGAGCACTGTTGTCCTTCTGCCTCCTGGTTATAGACAGTCAGGAATAGAAGTGGTTTTTTTTTGTTTTGTTTTTTAAAAAAAAAACTTTGGCATGGAAAAGAAAACAAACCAAGAACATCCTATAATATAATATCCTGTTCCTTTGACCAACTGGGGCTTTTGGCATTTTTTCAGGCTGACTTTTCCAAACAAGTACAGGACAGAACACACCCCCACATTCACCCTGACAAGACACTCAATTGCAAAACTATGCTTTAATAAAAATCTAGATGTTTTCTCTGTCATAATGTAAAGTGTCCCAAATCCACACATAGTATTTTTTGGCTTTTGGTTCTCAGTGGCTATAATTTAAAGAAAGCAAGGACTTTGATGACAGAAGTATACATTCAATGGGCTTTTCTGGTAGCACAACAGATAGGAATCTACCTGCCAATGCAGGGGACATGGGTTCGTTCTCTGGTCCGGGAAGATCTCAAACGCTGCAGAGTAAGTAAGCCCGTGTGACAAAACTACTGAGCCAGCACTCTAGAGCTGGGGACCCCAACAACTGAGCCCGAGTGCCCTAGAGCCTGTGCTCTATAACATAAGAAGCCACTGCAATGAGAAGCAAGCGCACCGCAACTAGAGTAGTCCCCGCTCACCGCAGCGAGAAAAAAAACCCACAAAGCGACAAAGACCCAGCACAGGAGGTCATTCAAAATTTTTAAAGAAAACTCATTTCAAAAGCAAAAATTTTTTTAATTAGAAAATTAAAAAATTTTTCATTTTAAAAATGAAAATTTTTTATTTATTTTAAAACTTTAAAAAAATTTTAAATATTAAAAAATTAAAAATTTTCAAAAATTACAAAAAGTCATGTTAAAAACAAAAGACATATAAATTCAATACCTGACACTACCATATGTTGGCTGTGTGACCTTGGGCCAGTGACTTAACCTCTCTGAGCTCCCTGTAACAAGTGGGTAATAACAGTACCTACATCATAGGCAGGGCTTCCACCTGGTTCAAAACCAAGTATATTGTTCAGATCCTAGTCCATGTGACTCCCATTTCCCTAGGGCTGGAATTACTGTGATTTGTATTGTTGTGAAAATTAGATAAGCTAATACATGGTAGGATTTGGCACACAGCCAACGCTAAGTAAGCGCTGCTTCTTCCTATCACTATTACTGTTCTTATTACTGTCATAGGCTCTGTGTGAGGATGGACTGTCATGATCCCAGGAAACACTCCCATTAAGTGAGACCCAGGGTCACGGGGGTTTGTGAGCAATGCCAGTTCCATGGTAAATGACAGCAAGCAGGGGGAGACCCTCTAATCCCCCCACCCCATCCCAAAGGCCATAAGGGCAACAAATGGGGTGTGAAAGCACAAAACCAGGTCTAGTTCAACTATCTGCACTAATGGCAGGGTTCAGAGGCAAGGACGACCAACGAGACTGGATAACCTAAAAGCCACTTTCCCTTGGCCACCAGGCACATGGCCGGTTCACATTCAAATACACTATGTCCGCCATTCCGGGGATTAATTTCCCACAAAATAATGAATCCACACACGACAGGCTTGATTCCAGCTGGGAAGTGCCCTGGTTCTTTGGTCTGTTTCCTGCTCATCTCCTCTCTGCAACACACCCCACGCTGAGAAGAGCCAGCAGGCTCCCCAGACTGGTGCCGAGAACCAATCTAAACAGCGCTGACCCCTCTCAAATCTTCCCAGAGCATGAAAGAGGCCTGCATTTGAAAGGTTTCTTCTGCATGAAAATTACCCGGGGCTCCCAGATGCGATGCCACCAGTGAGGGACTAAGGGGACACCTTGCGGCAGAGACCACACAGCTGAACCCCGATGGCCTTGGCCCTGGCCAGGTAGGTGCAAGGTGCGTGGAGTTGCCCATCTTCTGAGACATAAAGATCTTGAGGCTCCGTCCTCCCCATCAGGAACACAGCAAGTTCAAAAGGAATATAATCTTCTCACTCATGAAGGAGATTACTGACGTTCTTATCCTAGAGGCTAGAAAATGAAACACTGCCGTGAGGACTATACTGCGTGTATTCATCCAGTAAATAGGTCTGTTTTTCTTTTGCTGTTGTTTAACAGCTCAATCATGTCCAACTCTTTGATACCCCATGAACTGCAGCACGCTGGGCTTCCCTGTTGTTCACCATCTCCTGGAGTTTGCTCAAACTCATGTCCATTGAATGAGTGATGCCACCCAACCATCTCATCCTGTGTCACCCCCTTCTCTGCCTGCCCTTAATCTTTCACAGCATCAGGGTCTTTTTCAATGAGTTTGCTCTTTGCATCAGGTGGCCAAAGTATTGGAGCTCTGTAAATTAAACAGGTAATGAGCACCTGTGAAGGGTTTGGCACTGGACAAGGAACTAAGCCTATAAGGAAGCAGGAAGAAGACTCCCTGCCCTATAACCTTGTCATTGTTGTTGAAAGGCTAAGTCGTGTCTGATTCTTTGCAACTCCATGGGCTATAGCCTGCCCAGAGTCCTCTTGCCCACGATATTTCCCAAGCAAAAATACTGGAGTGGGTTGTCATTTCCTTCTCCAGGGGATCTTCCCCACCCAGCGATCAAACCCGGGTCTCCTGCATTGCAAGTGGACTCTTTACCATCTAAACTACCAGAGAAGTCCTGACAGCCTTGTAAAAAACAAACAAAAAAGCAATGGCAGATGAATGTAGTAAAGTAAACATGGTGGTGAGAAAAAAAAGCTTGGGCCCAGAGCTCGTCTGCTGGGCGTGGGGGCTGGGGACCACTCTCTAAATCTAGCACTTTCTAGCAAGTCAACATCATTTCTTGCCCACTCATCTGCAATAGCCTTTTTCATTCTTTCCACCCCACCTCACCCCTCAAGCCATTTTGTGTTCCATAGAAAGAGGGATTGTAAAATGTGAATCTGACTTGGACACCCCTCAAATCTCCCCATGGTTTTCTGATGCTGTAAGATGCAAGCCATGGGACTTCCCTGTGAGGGTCCAGTGGTTAAGAGTCCACCTTGCAATGCAGGGGACGAGGGTTTGACCCCTGATCTGGGAACTCAGATCCCACATGCCACAGGCCAACTAAGCCCGCGAGTTCCAACTAGAGAGTCCATGTGCTGCAGTGGAAGATTCCACATAACACAACAAAGATCCTTCATGCCATAACCAATCTCAACACAGCCAAACAAAAGTAAACAAAAGATGCAACCCATGCCCTCACCTTGGCTGCATGCCCCAATGGTCTGGCCTTTGCCTCCCTGACTCCCCTTTAATCTGGCTGCCCCCTGCCCACCACACTCCAACAACCCGGGTCCTTTCAGCTTCTCCAGCACACCAGTCTCTTTTCTTTTCTCAGAACCTAGGCACCTTCTGTTTCCTTTCATGAGGATGCTTGACCTACAGCTGAGTCCCTCTCATCTGTTTGGTCTCTACTCAAATGCTCCCTCCTCACAAGGAGATCAAACCAGCCAATCTTAAAGGAAATCAACCCTGACTATTCACTGGAAGGACTGATGTTGAAGCTGAAGCTCCAATACGTTGGCCACCTGATGCAAATATCTGACTCATTGGAAAAGACCCTGAAGCTGGGAAGGATTGAGGGCAGGAGGAAAAGGGGGTGGCACAGGATGAAATGGTTTGATAGCATCAATGACTCAATGGACATGAATTTGAGCAAATTCTTTGAGGTAATGAAGGATAGGAGAGCCTGGCGTGCTGCAGTTCGTGAGGCCACTAAGAGTCAGACATGACTTAGTGACTCAACAATTACAATAAGCAGTCTCCCACCAACCTCTAGTAGGGAACAATTAAACCCCAACTGGGTCGCCTTCATTGCACACTCAAAGAGTGAAAGAATCAATTTTTTATTTTTGTCTGTGGCCTTATTTATGTCCATGTATCCATAAATAAGAACAAATAATAAATATTAATAAGAAGAAGAACACAGGATAAGAATAAATAAGCAGAACAAATGTTGGAGACTTCCCTGGGTGTCCAGTGGTTAGGACTCTGTGCTTCTAATGTAGGGGGCACAGGTTGGATCCCTGGTCAGGGAAGTAAGATCCCACAGGTGACATCGCATAGCCAAAAAATAAAATAGATAAATAAATAAAATAATAAACTAACTTTGAAAAATAAAATGCATAAAAAAGAATACATGTGGGCTGAGCCCTCATGATCTGCCAAGTTCATCTCTAAACTCTTTCCACATGTCACCTCCTTTCATTTCATCTTCCCAGCTAACGTGTACAGGCATTGCCATGGAGATAGGCACAGAGAGAATAAGTAACTTGCATGCTAGTTGCGTGATGCACATATATGACCAAGGCTAAATCTGAACCTGGGATGCCTGGTTGCAAAACTCATGTTCTTAACTTCCATGTTGAGCCACTTTTTAACCACAAATATCTCTATTTTTTGCAATTAAAATAAAATCATCTCCTCATGGTTAAAAAGTGACAAAGATCATGGGGGAATTTTGTTCAGTAGAACTCACCCAATCTCTCCTTCGGGATCATCTCTCTTCTCTCCTTCCCCACGTCCCCATAACAATCAACACACTGCCCTATCCTTTTAGAAGACACTCAATCCATAATCTCTCTTAGCAGCTGTAACTACATAAAGCTTATTTATACTCATGTCCTATGGCTAAAAGAGATCTTTAGGCAGCCCGCAGCCCTGTCCAAAGAGTATATACATCACCAGCGGACAGGTTGTGAAATAGACTGAGTTGATTTAACGAGAAATGCCCATTATCCAAAAGCAAAGAAAACCCAAGGCCACCACTCTTCTCTCCCACCCTGCCTTCTATTTTCTTCTACCTCCATCTCCATTCTAATTCTGTGCCTCCAATCTTAAATACATTAAAAACATAACCTATTCTATGTCTTAAAAAAAAAAAAACTAAACAGGCTCAACTTAAGGTCAGTCTTTTCTGGTACACTTGCTCCTATTACGGAAGGAATAAAAGGAGAGATTGCTTTTAAAAAGAGAGAGACTGCTTTTAATGACAGTTTCCGAACAGTGGCCTTTTGTACTTGAACGGACTGATGATAAAGCTCACTGTCAACTGGCAGTAACATCAATGTCAGAGAACAAAGGGACGGACGTCCCTCGATATGGGATCATCCCAGAGCCATTAAGCAGTGCGGGTCTGCTCTGCCATCTTGGGGGACATGACTCCTCAGGATGACGTGGCCGCTGACTTCCTCTGAGCCAAGTCAGTGCAATAAAGTAGAGTCGGGAAAGAAAACTCTCTCTTTCACACACACACACACACACACACACACACACACACACTCGCTATCTGAAAGTCATTCAACACTGCCCAGTGGTGAACAGCCGGGGTCCACGTTTGAATCTGACCTTTGTCCAGTCTTTGCCCCATGACTATAGGCACATGTCTTTGCTTTTCTGTGCTCCAGGGTTCTCATCTGTAATACAGATACTAACAGGGCTGTTCTGTTGACAAGATGAGGTGATTCATGGACTGTAGACGGCCAGACTCCTGCATCCCCGGAATCCTCCAAGCAAGAATACCGGAGTGAGTTGGTCATCTCCTCCTCCAGGGGGTAATTCATGCTAAGACTCTGGCAAGACGTCTAGACAGATGAACACTCACATTTTATGGTGGCTGTTGCTCCTACTACAACCAGGACAGAACGGCACAATTCAAAGCATCAGCAAGTTTCCTCTTGCTAACACTTCAGTGAAGGAGATGCGGCATCTGATAATCCTACTGTTTTAAATGTGAGGCTCAGACAGCTGTTTTGAAGGCTCCAGATCACGTAAGTAGCCAACTATCTATCAGAATCGAAACTAGAGAAGTGCCCATCTGACTCCAGACCATGGCTTGGTTCAATACTCTTAAGTTACTCTTCAACCCATGGAAGACTGGGGGATTGTTATATGTCTGGAATGATCCTGGGGACAAGAGAATAGAGACCATTCACTGAGTTTCCCAAGACAACCACAACTCTCCTCCCAAGCATCAAAGGTCCAGTGAAGGACAAGCTCAAAGCCAAGTCAATTTCCAGGGATTCTTCTGACCCATGCTTTGGGGGAAGGCAGATATCATGATGCTCAAAAGATAAACTGTTGGATTTGCCTCCTTTCTTTCTTGGCTGTTTAGAGGAACTTCATCATCAGCAGGAGAAACTGCCCATCCACCAAGAGGCAGAGACAAGTGGAGATAAGAGGTGAGCACAAAAAGGGAAGATCTTCTCAATATTGGGTCACTGGCTCCAGCCACAAATCCCAGGGTCCAGTCTCTGATACCTTCATTCCTGAATTCATTTATTAGACATTGCTGTTGCTGTTGTTCAATCACTGAGTCATGTCCAACTCTTTGCGATCCCATGGACTACAGTATGCCACGCCTCCCTGTCCCTCACCATCTGTCAAGAGTTTGCCCAAGTTCATGTCCACTGAGTTGGTATTGCTATCCAACCATCTCATCCTTTGCCACCCTCTTCTCCTTTTGCCTTCAATCAGATGCTATCCAACCATCTCATCCTCTGTGACCTCTTCTCCATTTGCTTTCAATTAAACTTTGTAGGCTAACACAAAATCTTTACAAATCCAGTATCTAATACAGTCTGAGGTCACTCAAATATCTGTACTTCCTTTTGTTAAAAGTAGTATGAAATAGGTTTCTGTTGCTTGCAATCAAAATACTTCTAATTATACAGATACCAAAAATATGGATATGGAAAAGGACATCTAAGGACGATAAAATACTTCAGTAAGAGAAAAGTTAGAAAGGAGAGAAGTCATGGTAAACAGAATATTTTCATTAAAGTAATCTTTTGAGTGGGCTTGGGAGAGCTTAAAAATTTGCCTAAGGAAAAAAGAAATTCCAAGTCAAGAGGTCTGGTTGAAAGACGAACATGAACATGGAAAGGCATTATGTGGTAGTGGCACTGACATCAATAAATTATGGTTCAAATGCCAGCTCCACTGCTGAGTTCTCGGTCAAGACATTTCAGCTTCTGAGCTTCTGTTTCCTCCTTCATGAAATAAGGTTTTTGATAACTCTCGGAGTTGTTAAGAGAGTCATCATGAGTATACATAAAGTACCCATATGACTGTCAGCACACAAAAGGTTATTAATAAGTAGTGATTATCATTTGTGTATGGAGGGCAGCAAAGAGATCCAATTATAAAAGAGTTTGGTGATCTGTTTCACCCTAGATAATAGGTTGGGTGCATGAGACAAGTGCTCGGGCCTGGTGCACTGGGAAGACCCAGAGGGATCGGGTGGAGAGGGAGGTGGGAGGGGGGACTGAGATGGGGAATACATGTAAATCCATGGCTAATTCATTTCAATGTATGACAAAAACTACTGTAATGATGTAAAGTAATTAGCCTCCAACTAATAAAAATAAATGGAAAAAAAAAAAGAGTTTGGCTAGAGACTGTGTTATTCCTAGAGGTAGAAAGCACACTTTTGTTGTCTTTGGCCAGCTGTGTGCCTGGACCAAGGTCTGGACTCTATGAAGTGTTTAATAAAAGTCAACAAATAGATACATGAAAAATGAAATAATTGATGCATATACACAGATTTAGAGATATCTCAAATAATTATAAAAGCCATCATCAATATCCTCAAGGTAAATGTATCTGGCAAAGTATTTAGTGTCTGGTCACATTAAAGAATCCTCATGGCAGTCAAAAGACTGAAAATCTGCAACATAGTACAAATAAGAAAAAAAAGTAAAGCAATCATTTTTGCTTATATTAATAATCCCATGTGACTGACTTACAAATAAATAGAGAATAAACAGAAAGAGACTCATAGACCTAGAGAACGAATTTATGGTTGGTAGTGGGAAGGATAGGGGGAAGGGATAGTTATGGAGTTTGGGATGGACAGGTACCCATTGCTATATTTAAAATGGATAACCAGCAAGGATCTACTGTAGAGTTCAGTGAACTCTGCTCAACATTATCTGGCAGGCTGGATAGGAAGGGGGTTTGGGGAAGAAGGGATGCATGTATATGTGTGGCTGAGTCCCTTTGCTGTGCACCTGAAACTATCACAACATGGTTTACTAATCAGCTATATCTCAACACAAAATAAAAAGGTTAAAAATAAATAAAAGCCAGCTGCTTAAAAAAAAGAAAGAGGAAAACATGCACCATTCATCCAATCATTCGTTTATCTGTCAGTTCATTCACATGCACTAGCTTTTGTTCTGAGTCGGCAATGTTATGCACCCTAGGGACTCACAGATGAAGACAGTTGCTGCCAGGGAACCCTCAAACAAGGGCATGAAGAAGACATATGAATGACTAACTTTGATCTAATGAAATGAATATCATTCTGTCAGAGGTATTAAAGGCTCCAGATCCCCTGAAAAAATGAGCATTCGCTTTACCGGAGGAGACCGGAATATGCCAAGAGATGCTGGGGGAAAAAGTAACTCATGAAGGAGGAAACAGCATAGCAAAGGCATAAAGTCATGAAGACACATGTTGTCTTTGGGAAGGACAGTGAATTCTCTGATCTCTCTGGAACAGGCAACACATGCGGAGAGCAGGGGCACCGAAACAGGCAGACTGGGTTGACCAGATATTCACAGGCCTTGAACACCAAGCTAAAATAGGGAGGTCTCATTCTGCAGAAGCTGACAGGCCACCAACAATTTTTGATAAAGACAGGGACGTAACCAAATGGGAGTCCTAGTGAAATAACTGAAAGGAGAGCAGAGGGCAGATTAGAAAGGATGATGGCAAGACAGATATTATTTATTTTACATTGAAAAGCCAATTTCCAACGATATGAGTAAGGATGAGTACATATACGGACACACGGAAAACTGAAGGGGAGGAGTCTACGTAAGTCAGGGCTCTAAGGGACAAAGTAGAAGAAAACCCAACCCAAAGCACATTAAGAGGGCTGGGAAGAAGGCGTTACTGTCCTGTGTAACAACTGAAACATCCAGTGGTGGATGCAGCTCAAACACAGGTGTCTACACTGTGTTATGGTTTCATCCAGATTTTCTTGACATCCCTGTAGCGTCATCATTTATATAACCATTCCCTTGTAAGGCAGTTAGATTACGTCCCATCTGGGGAACTAGCAGTATCTCTCATCACAGTACCCACAGCTATGCCATCTCCCATCCTCACAATTTCTAAACCAGACAAATCAAGATGCTGCTGTATCCGCCCAAAAATTCTGAATTGCATTTCAGTGGTCTGCCTAGACCAGGTACTGACCCCTGAGTCATTTTTGAGGCCAGTGTGTGGGATGCCCTGATGGGTTGGGCCTGGATTATGTGCCATTTTTAATTTGAGGTGGGTTATACACGTTCTTTGAAATGTATACAACTATGACTCTTTTCACATTGATCAAAAATTCAAACTACAGTACAGTGATTAAAGATGAATAAAGTCAAAACTAAAAGGAGACCTGGGCTTAAAAGAAGGGTCATCTGTTTATTATCTGGGTGAACTCTGGCAAATTATTTAACCCCCTCTGTTTCTCTGATTCACAGTCAGTAAAACAGATGCAACACTAATACATAAATGAGAATTAGACAGAATATTACATGTAAAGTGGAACATATGAATATGTATGTGTATGTGTGGGTATATCTGGAAATGGAATATATACTTGGAATTGAAGTATTTGGCTTTAAAATCCCAAGTAATTCCAACTCTATATTTGAATGTGTGTATATGTATTTGTGTGTGTTTAGGAACTGTAGTTCCCCAGACTGGACATAATCTAGCTGCCTTACAAGGGAATGGTTATATAAATAATGACGAACCCATACAATAAAATAATACATAAATTTTAAGCAGAATGCAATAGACCTATAAAGGCCGACTGGAGGGCTGATGCTGAAGCTGAAACTCCAATACTTTGGCCACCTGATGCAAAGAACTGACTCACTGGAAAATGCCCTGATGCTGGGAAAGATTGAAGGCAGGAGGAGAAGGGGACGACAGAGGATGAGATGGTTGGATGGCATCACTGATGCCATCACCGATGGTTGGATGGACATGAGTTTGAGCAAGCTCCGGGAGTTGGTGATGGACAGGGAAGCCTGGCGTGCTCCAGTCCATGGGGTAGCAAAGAGGCAGACATGATTGAACAACTGAACGGATACAGGCCAATGCAGGAAGATCTTCATGATGTATCATTAAATACCAAGAGAAAGGTATAAAACAGTGAGTTGAGTATACCCTTATTTAAACAAACCACGTATATATATGTGTGTATGTGTGTGTTGTATATATATCTGGAGAAGGAAATGGCAACCCACTCCAGTACTCTTGCCTGGAAAATCCCATGGATGGAGAAACCTCGCAGGCTACAGTCCATGGGGTTGCAAAGAGTCGGACACAACTGAGTGACTTCACTTTTTTATATGTATACACACACACACACACACACACATACATCGTTGTTGTTCAGTCAGAGTCATGTCCAACCCTTTGTGACCCCATGGACTGCAGCTCACCAGGCTCCCCTGTCCTCTACTATCTCATAGAGTTGGCTCAACTTCATGTCCATTGAGTTGGTGATAAACATAAACATACACGCCTACACATATATGTGTGTGTGTGTGTATACAAACATACACATATATTTCATTAAATCATATAGAAATATAAACTATATATGTATATGCTTTATATTTTTAAAAGCATTACTGTACTTTATGTAGTAAGTACTATGTACTGATAATTATACACACATATAACATAATAAATATACAAATAAAGATACACATATAAGAACTTTTATATGACTAGAACTAACATGAAAAAATACATAAGAAGCCAAAAATGGTTGCTGCTAAAAGGTCAACTGGCTACCTGGAATGAGACCTTAAATTTTATTCTATGTTTGAAATTCTTATTTTTCTAAAATGTTCCTCTGTTTTATTGGTTCTGTTTTTAGAAACATGCTCTTCATATCACTACACTGCTGTCTTTGTTCCATTCTTTTTAGTAGTGATATTTACTTATTTGGCTGTGCTAGGTCTTAGCTGTGGTATGTGGGATATTTAGCTACAGCCTGCAAACTCTTAGATGTGGCATGTGGGATCTAGTTCCCTGACCAAGGATTGAACCTGGACCCCCTGCATTGGGAGTGCAGAGTCGTAGCCACTACACCATCAGGGAAATCCTTGAAATTCTTATCTTTATAACCAAGTGCAAAATATTATTCCATGCCTTTTCCCTAAACTTGATTTTCACTGACCTTTTCCCAATACATCTGCTGTTGTTTATCCTATCAGTGAAAATGCCCAGCAGAATTTCCATTCCTAATGGTGTTTGCATGGGAATGGACTGGCTTTTTTCAGATCACCATATTTACATGCAAGGGCCACTTTGGTGGAAACGATGCTAGCTGATTAAGAGAGTTTGTGAAAAAGTACCCACTGTGATTGAAACACTCATTTAATACATTTTAAGTGCCCGAAATGCTCAGCTTCCTTGATTGGTGTTGATTGTTTGCATTTGATTTATTTCCTCCGTATCAGTGTTCATTAAGTTACTTAAGTAATGGCCACCCTGTAGCTGCGTCTCTATTTAACTCCGCATCTTTGGGAGCATTCTAATTCAGAGACTGCTCACTTCAGGAGCTGGGAATGTAGCTTTGACCACTGAAGGGTTGTGTATTCCTCAGAGAAATTATTTACAAGGAAAATTATCTTTCAAAAAAAAAAATTCACAGCAGTCTTCTTGATTTTTTTTTCTATTTATAGCTTCTATTCTTGGCAGAAGTCTTATTATTTTTGACAATTTATTAACTACCACAGACACACTTATAAAGTGGTGTTCAATGTTCACAACAGTATGCTTGATCTTCCACATTTTAAAAATCTACCACCCATGTGGACAATAGAGTTCTGCCAGCAACAGTCTAATAGCCCTTATGCGAGGTCAGTTCAGTCGCTCTGTCATGTCCAACTCTCTGTGATCCCACTGACTGCAACTCACCAAGCTTCCCTATCCATCACCAACTCCTGGAGCTTACTCAAACTCATGTCCATTGAGTCGGTGATGCCATCCAACCATCTCATCCTCTGTCGTCCCCTTCTCCTCCTGCCCTCAATCTTTCTTTTTTTTATTTTTATTTTTTTTAAATTTTTTTTTCCATTTATTTTTATTAGTTGGAGGCTAATTACTTTACATCATTACAGTAGTTTTTGTCATACATTGAAATGAATTAGCCATGGATTTACATGTATTCCCCATCTCGGTCCCCCCTCCCACCTCCCTCTCCACGTGATCCCTCTGGGTCTTCCCAGTGCACCAGGCCCGAGCACTTGTCTCATGCACCCAACCTTTCTCTTTCCCAGCATCAGGGTTCTATTCCAATGAGTCAGTTCTTCACATCAGGTGACCAAAGGATTGAGGCTTCAGCTACAGCATCAACCCTTCCAGTGAATATTCAAGGACTGATTTCCTTTAGAATTGACTGGTTGGATCTCCTTGCAGTCCAAGGGACTCTCAAGACTCTTCTCCAACACCACAGTTCAAAAGCATCAATTCTTCGGCGCTCAGCTTTCCTTATAGTCCAACTCTCACATCCATACGTGACTACTGGAAAAACCATAGCTTTGACTTGAGAGAACTTTGTTGGCAAAGTAATGTCTATGCTTTTTAATACACTGTCTATGTTGGACATAGCTTTTCTTCCAAGGAAAAGCTTCGAAATTATAGACTTTTAGCCTGCCAGGCTCCTCTGTCCCTGGGATTCTCCAGGCAAGAATGCTTAAGTGGGTTGTCGTGCCCTCCTCCAGGGGATCTTCCTCACCCAGAGATCGGACAGTGTCTCCTATGTCATCTTTTTCCTGCATTGGCAGGCAGATACTTGACCACTAGCACTGCTTGGGCAGCCCAGACCGCCTGAAGTTCCCCTCAATTACTGTGACTTCATTCGTCTTTTAATTTCATGGCTGCAGTCACCATCTGCAGTGATTTTTGGTGTTAAACCCACTTTAAAAAACAAAAGACACAGCTTCGCAAAGACATGGCTTCACTGGATATTCTGATAGTCCATAGTCTGAATGGAGATTTCCTTCTTGTGTTTGTTGTTTTTTTTTAAATCTGTCCCAGTGGAGGTGGGCATGGGGACTTCTCTTCATTCATTGTTTGCATTCAGGCTGTTGAGATTTGCTTTTGCTTCCCAGGAGGACAAGTAGTGATGTCAGGTGCTGTGCACACATTTACATCCAGAAGCTTCACTGGGAAAGGGGCGGGTGGGTCAGGCGAGGGGGTCAGCAGGCGGGTCTTCTGTGCTACGGAATCGAGGGTAAGCATCAGGATGTGTGATGTCATGAGTACCATGGACACGCGGCAGGCACTGGGAACTTGGGGTACAGAAGTAAAATGAGAAAGGACAGGCCGCATTTGTCTGCATATTTTTGCCCACAAAAGCTGGGTGCTTCAAGAAAGAGCAGGAGTTTGACCACTTGGAGAAAGAGTCTAAATGAGACCGAGTTGTAACTACCCAGGACCCTGGTGCCCTGGTGTGGAAAATCACAACAAATGAAGTCACAGTAATTGAGGGGAACTTCAGGCAGTCTGGGCTGCCCAAGTAGGGCTAGTGGTCAAGTATCTGCCTGCCAATGCAGGAAAAAAAGACGTAGGAGACACTGTCCGATCCCTGGGTGAGGAAGATCCCCTGGAGGAGGGCATGGCAACCCACTCCAGTATTCTTGCCTGGAGAACCCCAGGGACAGAGGAGCCTGGCGGACTAAAAGTCTATAAGGTTGCAAAGAGCTGGACATGATTAAAGCACACCGGTAGTCTAGCAAGGTTTACCTAGGGGGAAGGCCTGGGTTGAAGTTCTCTGTGCTCCTAGACAAAGTATGAGATCTGAAAGCTTGCCAGGTTGTCAAAGAGTGAGTTTGAGTCTTGAGTCTTGAGGGCTGAGCGTGGGGTCTAAGGCTCCAGGAGGCATAAGAAGGGGGATCCTCACTCCAGGTCCTGTGTGAAGCCACTCAATACTCCCATGGTTCTCCCATCCCCACTTCAAGGCTGGAGCCTGTCCAGGGATGGCGGCCAATGGTTACTTTGAGAGAAGCTGCAGAACCATCTTAGTGAGCCCCGAGAAAACTAGAACCCACAGAGACCGCTCATGGACATGTTTTTGTTACAAGTAGAAATAATGTTTATTATCCCGATTTGCAGAAAGAAAACAATTTTTTGAGTCAGGAGGAGAAGAGTAATTTATTCTTAACAGGTGGACTGCATAAATCTTTCTGTCATGGGACAGGCATTCATTATAAATCTTTCACTTATGTGACAGGGATTTACTGAGTGTGTGCTCTCCCTAAAGGCACTGTGCTTGGCGCTGTGGGGTCCAGAGAAATTACCCTGAAGCAGAGTTTATGGAGAATCTTAAGTTTGCCAGGGGAGACTGAACATCAAAGCAAAATACAGGATGACTGTGGAAAACAGTATGGAGGTTCCTTAAGAAACTAAAACTACAGCTACCATATGATCCAGCAATGCCACTCCTGGGTATCTATCTGGGGGGACAAAATGAAAACTCTAATTCAGAAAGATACACACACTTCAGCATGCACAGCGGCACTATTTACAACAGCTAGGACATGGAAACACCCAAGTGCCCATCAAGACGATTGCTTTAGAAGGTGTGGCATGTACACACACACACACACACACGTATGCATGCACACCATGAAGATCCTGTGTACTGCAACTAAGACCTGGTGCAATCAAATAAATAAATTTAAAAAGAAAATAAAACAGCACTGTCCATTCTCTTTTTCACAAACTTCTTGCAGAAGGAAAGCAAGGTATACTTTGGTCTTCTAACACTGAAATTTCCTGAATTCCCCTTCTCAATACAACACCCTTCTGTTTTAGCAAGATAACAAAGAGTGAATACTGAACAAAATCTATAGGAAGATGTGTTTATAATAAAAACACCCTTGCCATTAAGATTTTAATGACTGTCATTATTATGGTTCAGGCAGAACAAAAGCAAAATCCCAAGCACTCTTTAGACATTTCATTTGGCTAAGCAATGCCCTCGATAAGTTATTCCTTTCGCATGTGTAGTGGTTAGAGTTTGCTTAGCGATAAAATGGAATGCAGTGACAGACATGGGGATTTGGGTCCAAGCAGACATTACTCAGGAGTGTGTGTGTGTGTGTGTGAAGTTCTATGAAAATTTATCCTGTGTATAGATTCAGGTCCCATATATGGATTCATGTAGCCACAACCCAAATCAAGATGCAAGATTATTCCTTCATCAGAAAGGAGCTCCCTGTTTCTACTCCTTTCCAACCATCTTTCCCATCAGTGGTTCTGATCTAAGTTTATGAGGCCACCATCTACTCAGCCACTCAGGTAGAACATACTTATTCTTTAGATGGGCTTGCCTGGTGGCTCAGGGGTAAAGAACCCGCTTGCCAATGTAGGAGACATGGGTTCAATCCCTGGGTCGGGAAGATCCCCTGGAGGAGGAAATGGCAACCCACTCCAGTATTCTTGCCTGGAGAATCCCATGGACGGAGGAGACTGGCGGGCTCCACAAGGCCCTGCTGGCCACCTTAAGGATCTCTGTCTCCTTCTGAAGAGCAAAGTGAACTCTGAAATCCTGAAGGCTTTAGCACGGGGTGACATAACCAGATTACACGGTAGCCACATGGGGAACTTAGAACAAGTGGGGAGCAGGGGTTCTCAGAACTTCACTGCCATCACGCACTTAAGGGAGGATAGCGGTTTGGTGCCAAATAGAAGTTGATGGAAAGAAGATCTTATTTCAATCAACTCGTTTTACTTTGTCTTCCCTCCAGTTTGGGCTTTCTCCAGCTCACCTTCTAAGCTGTGGCTAAAGGGACTTCTCTGAAAGGCCGCTGACGTCAGGTGAATTTAGGATAAAACCCAGACTCAACATGACCCATACTGTACTTCTTCATTTGGCCCATCCCTACTTTCCAGCCTCCCTCTGTCTCAGCCTCTCCCCCACCTCAACAAACTATGTGCTTTTTCCCTGGCAGGTCTAGCCCAGGTCCCTGCACATGCCAAGCAAGCTCTGTAGAATTCACCAGGCATGGTGCCCCCGGGCTTGTGTGGCGTGGCTGCCCAGATTGAACCGAGATTTTCCAAAGCCTCACGCTCTGTTGGTGACGAATATGCAGAAGTCCTACCCCATGCTTATTAGCATCTAACAGATTGACTGGTCTCAGCTGCTTCATACCAATCCAGGTAGAAGAGACTCTGAACAAGACCCCGAAGCCAATTATTAAGCCACCTTAATAATTTCATTAAGAAATTATTTTGGAAAAGGAGAGAGCACAGGATGGAGGGAAACACAGAAGCACAAAGGCACGTGAATACATCACAGAGGGTGAACTTCAAATGGGTTTCGACCTGAGGACTCTGATCTCCCTCCTTTTGTTCCAGCTTCTAAAGCTGAGGTTATAGGAATGCTTTTCTGGATGCCTGCATAACAAGACAGCCAGTCTCAAAGGTAAGACGGAGGTGGGTTTTTTAATATATATATATAATCTTATTTTTGGCTGTGCTGGGTCTTTGTGACTGCATGGGCTTTTCTCTAGCTGCAACAAGCAGGGTCTGCTCTCTAGTTGCAATGCTCAGGCTTCTCATTTCAGGGGCTTCTCTTGTTGGGGAGCATGGGCTCTAGGGCTCATGGGTTCAGCAGTTGCAGTTCCCGGGCTCTAGCATACAGGCTCAATAGCTGTGGCGCACTGGCCTTGTTGCTCTGCGGCATGTGGGATCTACCCTGATCAGGGGTCGAACCCGTGTCTCCTGCATTGGCAGGTGGATTCTTTATCACTGAGCCACCAGGGAAGCCCTCGATAAAGATGTTTTTAAAACGGCTACTTAAGTGGCAAAGTGGGTAGAAACGATCACACACACATACACCAAAATTTCATGAAGATGAAATCCAGTGGTAAAATTATCAAGGTTGTCAAAAAGCTATTGTGTTGGGGGGTGGGGGGGGTGCGGAAGCTAAAACATTCTACTCCCCCTTTGGTCTCATCATTCAAAAGAACAAACACTTTATAATCCAGGGGAGACCTCCACTCATCTGAGAATGAGCTGCTATCCTCCAGCCCTGAGTCCATAAATAGCCTTTGCACATTCTGTTCAGTGACACCAAACGGAGACGAGGTCCCTCCTGGCGTGACATTCCATCCGGCCGGCACTCTCTCCACATTCTCCTCTCCTTGGGAAGCAAACCACTTCTCTGCTGTTTCCCCACTGTGTCCAATTACACTGTTCCCTTGCTAAATGAGCTCTTAGGCATTCAATACATTTTTAAGGAAATGGATCAGCATGATTATTCTGGGAAACACAAAGCTCACGAAGGAATAGGGCAAATTACAAATTTCAGGAAATATTGGTCTTTGCACATTAATCACACTAATAATACTACAAATGAGAGACGTATAAATCCACTTCCCTCTGTGCATGACTTATTTTGTTTGATCCCTTTGAAGCAAGTGAGCAGGGTATTGTTTTGATGTATTTAGTCCCCTCCTTGATTGTTTTCAATCATGAGTGCATGTTTAAAAATCAGAACAGAAAATTGGAAAGCTACACAAGTTTTCCAATTAGCAGTCAAATCCACAGAAAACATCGTGATGGAAAATAGGAGGGCTATCAGAGACTGCCAGATACATGATACACACCACACTCGTGTCTCATTCTAAGCCCACGGCAGCCATCCCCAATCGATTGCAGAATTTCAGCCTACAGAGATCACAGGTGGCCTCAAACAAAGTTCTCACCCACCAATTGGAATTGACTTCACTGTGACCCAGGTTTGAAGACAAAGCAAAGAAGTTCTGGGGGGTGGCGTGCCCCCCAAGGACACACAGTAAAGCCAAGTGAAAAGAACGGAAGCGCTAGTTGCTCAGCTGTTAGTTGCTCAGTTGAGTCGGAAACAACAGACCCCGTGGACTGCTGCCTGCCTCTGTCTTTGGAATTCTCCAGACAAGAACACTGGAGTGGGTAGCCATTCCCTTCTCTAGGGGATCTTCCCGACCCAGGGATCAAATCCTGCATTGCAGGCAGATTCTTTACCATCTGAGCCACCAGAGAAACCCAAGTCCGACTCTTTGTGACCCCATGGACTATACAATCCATGGAATTCTCCAGCCCAGAATACTGGATTGGGTAGCCTTTCCCTTCTCCAGGGATCTTCCCAACCCAGGGATCGAACCTAGGTCTCCTGCATTGCAGGTGGATTCTCTAATAGCTGAGCCACAAGGGAAAGCCTCAAAGCCAAGAGGAGAAGTCAAGCCTTATTCCCCATCTAGTCCTCTTAAACTACACCTATAACAGGTACCCTCCCTGTCTTTGTAAAGCACCTGGGCAGAATTTCTTCCATGTTTACGGGATCTGTTAAGAATTCCATTTAAGGAAATGAGAAAAGCCATAGCCGAGTCTCATCAATGAGTTTGAGCACAGAAACCTACACTTACAACTTCATATTTCCACAACACACACACACACACACACACACACACACACATACACACACACCCCACACACCACACCACATCTCCATCTGCAAACCTGCTCCACCTTTTCTGCATGGCTGTATCCTTCCCAAGACTCACATTTCAATTTTAATTACTACTATTCCAAAATGTCCTTCCACACCAACTTATCTAAACAGATGCTCCACTCATTGGTCTCTATCTTAATACCCTGTTTTGGTCACCATGGACTACGAGTGGTAGCTCGTATAACTATTCACTAGTTTTACCCATTCTCTATCCCTCCTCCCTGGACTGCATGCTCCAGGAAGTCAGAGGACCACCTCTGCTTCCCCTCCATCAACATCGGATGGAGGTCAGCACAAGACCACGTTGGCGAATGAACGATAAACACCGCGCTTTCTAGAAGGATCTCACCCTCACGTTTTTGTTCTGTCTCTTTGTCCTACTCACGTCCACATCAAGGGATATCCTTGGGTAACACCTGCCGGAGGAGGGGGCTCAGGTGTGCAGTCCTTCCCTTATGGTGGCACCTAAGGTATTTGCTCCATCAAGCAGGTAAAAGTCCCTTTCGATTGTTGAAGCAAAGAAACTAAACGCCTAACCTCAGCTCTGTCATCAGACCTCCCTAAGCTCCCACCCACTTCTAGTAACCAGTGGAAAGTGGTTCAGACAGTAAAGAATCTGCCTGCAAATGCAGGAGACCCAGGTTCAATCCCTGGGTTGGGAAGGTTCTCTGGAGAAGGAAAATAGGTACCCACTCCCTTGTTCTCGCCTGGAGAATCTCGAGGACAGAGGAGCCTGACAGGCTACAGTCCATGGGGTCGCAAAGCATTGGACACGACTGAGTGACTAACACTTTCATCTTCAGGTTAAGAAGAAAAGTTCTAGACTGGGATAGCCTGAGCTTCAGTTCTGAGCTTTCCACCCAATGTCAGTGCAATCAGGTCCATTTGTTTAAGCCTCAATTCCCTCATCTGTAGAGTAGAAATAATAACAGTATTTTTCTGACACTGTTATAATTATCAAACAAGTTAATACACATAAAGTACCAGGTACCTAATGAGTGTTCAATAGGTATCAGTGACTATTGTTAATTTTTAAAGGTTAAAAAGACTCATTTCAATCACTAATTTATTGAGTTTTTCTCCTCAATGCTCCTAGCATTTTGTTTTTGCAAAGGGAAAAGCTATTTGAACACCATTATAAAGTCTTTTGTGGAGTGGATAAGGTAAAATATATTTATTATTATCTATAATTTCCTAGTATTATTTTCATCATATACATGTAATCTTGACTTAAAAGGCGATTCATAGTCAAGTGCATGCTGAATAGAGGGGAAATTTCTGTTGTGTTAAACTACAAAAGGAGAATCATGTCTTTTGTTTTTCTTTAAAATAACGGATTTAAATCATATTCATAGGATCAAATAATATTCCAAAACATGCAATAGGCTACAGGCAATATTCAATCCAATGAAAATTTTCCACTTTTAATTTAAAGACCACCAACTTTAAAATGGATATATTCTATAATTAAAGCTATCCATTTTTTCAACACTGGAAGGATGTTTTCCCTCAGCATAATAATTACAAGCAAAGAAAATCTTTCTGGTGTTTTTTTTCCCATGAAGTCTTGAAAATCTGGAAGGAAACCAATATTTACATTTGGGTTCGTATTTTGCATTAAATTCATATACATACTAAATTTCTTCTGGCTCTTCTACAGAAGAGTGCGATTAGCTCACACTCCATTTTCAGACATGCATAAAAAGCAAATAACAACTTATCTCTTTTTATGAGCTGCTCATAAAGCAAAATCCATTCTTGTCTGTGTGCCTTAACCCTTACAAGCACCAGAAAGAGCTGTCCCCTTGGTCTTATCTCCAGACTCACAGAGCGAAAGAGGGTGGAAATGGTGAGACAACACATGAAGGGAAAACAAGATGAAGGAAAGTTCTTAAAGACCCAGCACCAGGAGAGCGGGGGTCTCTACCTCTCATGCATCGTAAGCGTCTTGGAATCCCCGGAAAACATGGAGACCACCCAAGTGTTAGTGACTCAGTCAGGTGCGACTCTGCGACTCCACGGACTGCAGCCCTCCAGGCTCCTCTGTCCATGGAATTCTCCAGGCAAGAACACTGAAATTGTCTTTTCCATGGGATCTTCCCTACCCAGGGATTGAACCTGGGCCTCCTGCATCGCAGGGGGATTCTTTACTGTCTGAGCCAAGAAAGCATTTTAGAATCACAGGAGAGCACGGAGACCATCCAAGGCGATGTCTTTTCCTTGGAGAAAGAGCTTAGCTTTTGATTTTTGTTCTCTGTTCAGCAGCTAAGGCAACTCTGTGAGCTTTACAAATGGCCTCTTAGACTAGAGAATGACATCGTGGTCTCTAGGGTAAAAGGTAAGGAGATGTCATTTATCTTAACTACCTCTCAGAGGCTGATGCTTCAGCACAACTGGGCCTGTCACTAGGATGGGCCAAAGAGGCATCTATTCTGCATGTCACATCTCCCCATGCCCTGGAAGAGCTGTGGGGCAAAGATGTATACATCATTTAAAATAAATGCCAATCACTTTACGCTTGTGTTAAGCAGACAGTCCAAAAGGTTTGTGTGTATGCATGACAAACACATTGGTGAAGGACTGTTACAATTGGTCACCACACAGCTATTCTGTGTCACAAGACAGACAGACCTTTGGAGGTGGCTCCTGCAGCTACTCTTTTTGTTTGCTTGTTTGCTTGCTTTTAAAGATTTTTCATTGTCTTTATTTTTATTATTTTTTAAAATATTTTTTATTTTTTGTCCCAATTATTTTTATTAGTTGGAGGCTAATTACTTTACAATATTGCAGTGGTTTTTGCCATACATTGACATGAATCAGCCATGAATTTACATGTGTTCCCCATCCTGATCCCCCCTTCCACCTCCCTCCCCATCCCATCCCTCTGAGTCATCCCAGTGCACCAGCCCTAAGCACTTGTCTCATGCATCCAACCTGGACTGGAGATCTGTTTCACACTTGATAATATACATGTTTCAATGCTATTCTCTCAGATCACCCCACCCTCACCTTCTCCCAGAGAGTCCAAAAGTCTGTTCTATACATCTGTGTCTCTTTTTCTGTCTTGCATATAGGGTTATCATTACCATCTTTCTAAATTCCATATATATGTGTTAGTATACTGTATTGGTGTTTATCTTTCTGGCTTACTTCACTCTGTATAATGGGCTCCAGTTTCATCCATCTTATTAGAACTGATTCAAATGAATTCTTTTTAATGGCTGAGTAATATTCCATGGTGTATATGTACCACAGCTTCCTTATCCATTCGTCTGCTGATGGGCATCTAGGTTGCTTCCACGTCTTGGCTATTATAAACAGTGCTGTGATGAACACTGGGGTACACGTGTCTCTTTCAGATCTGGTTTCCTCAGTGTGTATGCCCAAGAGTGGGATTGCTGGGTCATATAGCAGTTCTATTTCCAGTTTTTTAAGGAATCTCCACACTGTTCTCCATAGTGGCTGTACTAGTTTGCATTCCCACCAACAGTGTAAGAGGGTTCCCTTTTCTCCACACCCTCTCCAGCATTTATTGCTTGCAGACTTTTGGATAGCAGCCATTCTGACTGGTGTGTAATGGTACCTCATTGAGGTTTGGATTTGCATTTCTTTGATAATGAGTTATGTTGAGCATCTTTTCATGTGTTTGTTAGTCATCTGTATGTCTTCTTTGGAGAAATATCTGTTTAGATCTTTGGCCCATTTTTTGATTGGGTCATTTATTTTTCTGGAATTGATGCAGCTACTCTTAAAAGAATTGATTCTTTAATATTCCTGTTAATTCTTTAATATTCTTTAATATGCCCCTACCCAAAGCGGTCTCCTGATTCATGACTATGAAGCAGCTGCTCCATTTTCTGAATAAATACTCCTTCTAGGCAAGAAAAAGCATGAAGGAAGAAGGGAGGTGGCAAAGAGGCTTGCACCCACTTGGTAAAGCTTCCAGCAGACTTTCCTGGAGAAGGAAATGGCAACCCATTTCAGTACTGTTGCCTGGAGAATCCCATGGGCAGAGGAGCCTGGTGGGCTACAGTCCATGGGGTCGCAAAGAGTCAGACACGACTGAGCGACTAAACAACAACCCCAACCTGAAGACTTCACTTATAAACCATTGGTTCCATGGCCACCTCCAACTGCAAAACATCCTGGGAAACCAAAGTTTCTCACTGTTGTTTTCTCTTAAACAGAAACATTGTCACACCCAACCAAAGCTGAAAAGTGGAGAATGCACGTGGCGAGAACAATGGTTCTCAAAATGTGGTCCCCAGACCAGCACCGTCAGCATCACCTGAGAGCATTTGGAAAATTCAAATTCCAAAAGTTCTGGGGCTGCGACTCCCCTGGCGGTCCAGTGGCTAAGACTGTGAGTTCCCAATGCAGGGGGCTTGGGTTCCATCCATGGTCAGGGGACTAAATCCCACACGAAGCAACTAAAGATGCCATGGTGAAGAGCGAAGATCCCATGTGCCACAGCTAAGACACAGCGTCACCGAATAAATGAAAGAAGAAAAGTAAATATTAAAAGCTCTGGGGCTATGTTTTAAGAGAGCCTTCAGGGTATCTGGATTGACACAGGTTTGAGGAGGGCTGGGGTTCAAAACTAAGAGTATCCACAACAGACAGGCATAGGAGACAATAATAGTACCATATTACTCTTTCAGTTGTTGAAATCTCGGAAGGATTATCTTATTCCCATGTTAAAGATAATAAAAGTGAAGGTGAAGACTCACAGCTGACAAGTGAATAGAAAATGATAATAGTTCACCTTATACAAACCACTTAGGTTAATGAAGAAAATGCTCTTGGAGGCTAGCACTGTTAGTGAGTCATTCTTCAGACAGTTGAAAGTAGGGCTGATGAAAGGAGGGCTTTCCATGTCAGTCAGTGTTAAAGAACCCGCCTGCCAATGCAGGAGACACGGGTTCAATCCCTGGGTCGGGAAGATCCCCTGGAGAAGCGCAAGGCAGCCGACTCCAGTATTTTTGCCTGGAGAATCCCATGGCAGAGGAGCCCACAAGGCTAGTCCACAGGGTCACAAAGAGTCAAACACCACTGAGGCAACTTAGCATGAACACACAGATGACCTTGGGAGATGCATTCCTTTCTGAACCTCAGTTTTAGTATGTTTAGTAGAAAATACCTCAGAAGCTTCCCTCTACATTACTGAGAAGTTCTCTGAAATACTAAATTACATGAAGACTTTTGCATTCTTTGGAAAAAAGAACTTACAGGAATTTAAGTCATTTTTAACATCCTCAGTATAACGATCAGCCAATGATTCTAAGAATTTCAGAAAAAGATTGTATTAAGATCTCAAACAGTTAATTACTCCATAAAATATCCAAAGAGCATGGCCCATGTGTTTCAGTTAATTCCTCAAAGTCCTTCGCATAAAATCACAAGACAAACTTGGTCAGAAATTCGGTATCCTAGATTCGTACCCGGCAATGCCTCCTAGGCTAATAGGAACTTTCCCTTTCTGACATTATCCATTTTGCTAAAGCTGGTTATGATTCCCCACACATTACTTGAAAACCAATTTCATTCAAGACAAAAGAGTGTGAGCAGGGTATTACATTTTATGCCTAAATTATGCAAATTTGGTGGAGTTATATTGTATTGTGGGCAATTCCCTTTCTTCCAGTTTTCATTGTAGCATCAGTTAAAGTAAATTTCACTATCCTCATTTGCAAAAGGTGAATACTTTCTATTTTAACACCCTGGAGGAAAAGACTGACTTTTAATGAGCAGTTATCTAATATAAAAATCTCTTACATATATTACTGACATCACCCCAAGTATTAAATGTACATTCCAGATAGGGTTGATCTTGATTCAATTAATCCTTGGAGAAAGGGCTTCACAACTAAGCTCTGTCTGTTGCAAAGACAAGCCAGGAGGTGAGATAGAGGAGATGTGGGCTGAATTCGTGTGGAACTCAAACTGTAGCTCTTGGTACCAAGCTTTTAGAACAAGTGCATTATTATTATTTTTTTTCACCACACTCCCCTAGCTCAACAGCAGGCGGTGGGGGTATGTCTTATCCCTTCCATTTTTAAGACCACTTTCAAACTCTTTCACTTTCTGCCTCCCACAGCTCATCACTTCCCAGGAGGAAAAAGGCATGTGGAGGAGACTGGGGACAGGCCAGCCTTTCTGGAGTGGGAGATTCCTTTGCTTTTGGCCTTGCCACACATGGGATCCTAGTTTTCTGACTAGGGAATCGAACCCCCTCCCCACCCCCCCTGCCCCCGCAGTAGAAGCCCAGAGTCTTAACCATCAGACCACCAGAGAAGTCCCTGAAGTAGGAGACTCCTGATCACTCTTGCCCACTGACCAATGTGTCATCTTCACGTACAGGCCATTATGCTGACCTTCACATCTCTTTTCAGAGTAAATGGTGCACATGAAGCAGGAATAATTGGACCTAGCAGGTGAGTCATTTAATATTTCCTAGGGTGTAAGGAACATCAACTGCAATGACTTTGAAAAATAGGGCTTTATTTTTCTCATGTAAGTCTAGCACCTTCCTTCTCCAAGTGTGGGCTGTAGATCAGGAGCATCGCACTATGTGAAATTTTGATTGGAACACAAAGTCTTACATCCCACCTCAGACCTACTAAACAAGAGCTGTGGAGCTAAGGGCAAGCAACCTGTGCTTTAATGAAAGCTTTCAAGTGATTCTTATGTGCAAAAAGTTAGAGAAGATCTCATCTGGAAGAAGGTGGTCAGAGGTGGTGTACCTGTGGGTCCCTTCACATTTCCTCAAGGTTAGAAAATGACTGCCACAGCTCCAGTCATCACTTCTCTGTTCGGGGCAGGGAGAAGGAGGAAAGGAAACAGGAATACTGCTGTTGGTCAACCCTTTTTATCATGTTTTTGTCTCCAGGAAGTTTTAAGAGAGTTGAGGATAGAAAAAATATTGGCTTCTCAGCCTCTACAGAAGATGAAGTAGAAGAAGGCTGGAAATTTCAACTTGGTAACTTGCAGTTTTGCTACATGTGGGTAGCAAGAACTTGGAAGAGTCATTTTATAGCATCCACATTAGTATTTCTAAGAGAAACACCTCTTCCCTCTAAAACATCCATACCTATCAGGATGTTCAGTCTGCTGTTTAGAACACAAATTGCTTGATATCAGTATATCTTAAGTCAGTCCCTGTCTTTCACTATATACTCTTTTGTGCATCTTGAATTTGGAACCATGTGCATGGAATTCCTTACTAGAAAGCCAAGAGGGACCATCAAATGAGAAGGACCACTACTCCCATTATTATAGAGAATAAGGGAAGTAAACTCATTCTCATATGTTTCATTTAAGCTCCTACTAGTGAATAACAGAAAAATTGGGGGTGACACATTAGCACACAGACTGACACTGAGATTATATAATAAACCATCTTGGAAAACACACCTGTGTTTTCATTTTGTTTGATGCAGGAAACCTTAAGTGGTGACCCTCCAAGTATAATCTGGACAACTGAATTGTTTAAAACACAAGGCAGATCTCTATTAAGAAAATGTACCCAGAGATTTAGTATGTTCGAGTAACCCTACTGATAATCAGAGAAATTCAAATCAAACAGCAATGAAATATTTCCTATTAGCAAAATGTTAAAGTAATTATAATATCATGATGGGTTGGGAAGTAGAGAAACTAGTAATCATATCCTTTGCTAGTGGTTTTATAAATTGGTATGAAAAGCAAGTTGGAAATATATATATCTAGAGCCATATAAAATATTCCCTTTTCCTTGATCCTGTAATTGCTTGTCTAGGAATCTGGTCTGAAGAAAGGATCTTAAATAAAGGGGAAAATGATCATTGGGACATTATTTAGAATAAAAACAGTAACATATAATTCTCCCTTACAGAATAGCAATTCAACATTTTATAGTTTTACATAGACACACACACACACTCAAGGAAGTATTTGACAGTTTTTTAAAAATTATGGTTAGACCAGCCCAGGTTGGGTACATGAGACAAGTGCTCGGGCCTGGTGCACTGGGAAGACCCAGAGGGATCGGGTGGAGAGGGAGGTGGGAGGGGGGATTGAGATGGGGAATACATGTAAATCCATGGCTAATTCATTTCAATGTGTAACAAAAACTACTGTAATGATGTAAAGTAATTAGCCTCCAACTAATAAAAATTAAAAAAAAAAAATAAATAAAATAAATAAATAAAATGAGTGGAAAACCAAAAAAAAAAAAAAAATTATGGTTAGAGAAACTAGACCACTAGGTACCTATGAGACAATATTTCATTTTTTAAAAAAATAAAAAATTCATATTCATTGTGACAGAAGCCATATAAATTAAAGAATACATGGAAAGGGATATACCACAAATTTAATGCTGATTGTATTACGGTAAATATTTTTCTTTTCTTCATAATTTTCCACTAGAGGGTTAGTAATAGTGCCATCTTACTTTTTCAGCAAAAAATACATTTCTGCTAAAAACACACTAGAAATCGTTTTGAATCTCTTGGAAGAAATAGCTCTTTAAACGTAATTTATGACTACAATAAAAGTCTTTGGGAAATTCTGATTGTGTTTTGGTTGATCAAAAGATCTCATTGGTTGAGAGGAGGAAAATGAACAATATGAATTACAAATGATCAAGGGGTCACAAATCAGTATAATCTACACAGTTGACGGACTCCAGGGGACAACTCAGATTAAGGTTAAGTCCATCTTCTGTCTCTTTTCAATCCCTCAAAGGTCAGCAGAATGTTCTAAACCCAGCAGGCCCAGGTTAACTGAGTCTAAAAGGATAAAGGAGCAGGCCTCACTTCTGTGTTAGGGGTGGGCAGTGAAAGAAGCAGCGCTGTTTCTTAGCACAGCTCTCTTAGTCCTAGGAAGACAAGGGAAGACATGCTCATTAACTTGCACCAGTTAATCAGCACTTCAGGAAAGTAAACTAGGGAATTCCCTGGCAGTCGAGACTTGGTGTTTTCCCTGCCGAGGGTCCAGGTTCAACTCTTGGTCCTGGAACTAAGACCCCATAAGCCACACAGCCACCCTCCCCATCCCCCCAAAAGTAAACTGAATATATGTATTATGTGTGTAGAGACACAAGACAGATGACAGATAAATAAATACACTTATATATACATATAGAAATATACAGACAGAAATATTTATAGATAAATAAAGAGATGGGCTTCCCAATGAGTCAAATAAGCCATGAATCATTTCTGAACCTGCCCATGGAAAACCAACACTGCTAATCTCCTGCATCATCAAGGTCCCTTTAATCTTGCCAAACACACCTTCTATTTAAATAGGGCCTAAGACACATTCTGGGATTCTCAGGTGGCTCAGCGGTAAAGAATTCACCTGCCAAAGTAGAAGATATGGGTTCGATCCCCTGGACAGGGAAATGGCAACCCACTCCAGTCTTCTTGCCTGGGAAATCCCATGGACAGAGAAGGCTGGTGGGATACAGTCCGAGGGATCGCAAAAGAGTCGAACAGGATGCAGAGAGATATTATTGGGCACACATAATATTGAACACTAATTACAAGTTCAGGTTTTCAGCCAAGAGCTTTCCATATATTATCATGATCCTTGATGAGGATTGATCTATCCTCATTTCACAGATAAAGGAATTTAGAGATCAAGAAATGATTTCAAGACAACTATCACAACATTGTTAATCAGTTATACCCCAAAATAAAAAGCTAAAAAAAAAATCATTCAAGGTTATTCCACAACATTGTTCTCATGTGAAGAGAACATCACTTGATCACAGAACATAAAGCCCAGATGTGACCCACACACAATTTTCCACAGGAGAAGTAGCAGAGGCTTGTTCTGAACATGCCAAAATCATCCACCACAAATTGAGACTTTTGCTCTCAGTTTAACATTTGATTTTTATCCCCCACCAATAAATGTGTACCTGCTTGTACCACAGATGTGGTCCCTGAGTCACCAAACATCTCTTTTGGCATGCTTCAATTTTGACACATATATGTAACTGACCTTTATGATCTGACCTTTATGTTTTCATGTTGAAAACCATCGTTAATACCACGTTTCTGATTATGTGCCACACTTAAGAAAAAGTATAATTGGGACTTTATTGCTTCAACTAATTCCATTTGGGATGTACTAATAATTTAATGGAGATCCTGGCTTTGGTATTAGCTGATGCAATAGCCAAAGAAGGATATTGGAAACCTTTGGAAATTTCAAGGGATGTTATTATTTAATTCCACTGCCAGAAATGTTCCATTTGGAACCAAAACATCCTGTATGCTGTGAACTAGATGTAACAAAAGTAAGTTTTTCCTCTTATTAAAAGCAAGTCAAGTTATGCTCGTACTTATCTCAATGAACGAGTCTAGAATGTACCTGGCATGCTGAAGAGGCAGGGACAGGCATCTGGGTGTTTTTTTAATGGTTTGATTTCATTTATTTGAAGTTAGGTCAGTGATTGCCATGGACTCAAGGTGAGGACAGTTCATTAAAGGCCAAGATCCTCAAACTCAGTTTTAAGAGTGACAGAGGGCTTCCCTCGTAGCTCGATAGTAAAGAACCCACCCACCAACGCAGGAGACGTGGGTTCGATCCCTGGTTGGGGAAGATTCCACATGTTGCAGAGCCACCAAGGCTGTGTACCATGACCAGTGAATCTGTGCTCCGGAGCCTGAGAACCGCAACTACGGAAGCCCGCCTGCCCTAGAGCCTGTTCTTTGCAACAACAGAAGCCATCGCGATGAGAAGCCCACGCACCACAACGACGAGCAGCTCCCGTTCACCGCAACCAGAGAAAAGCCCGTGCAGCAACGAAGACCCAGCTCAGCCATCAATAAACAAATACAAATTACTCTAAAAAAAAGATTGACAGAGGCGAGGGTGGGATGTTTCAAGAGAACAGCATTGAAGCATGTATATTATCTAGGGTGAAACAGATCACCAGCCCAGGTTGGATGCATGAGACAAGTGCTCAGGGCTGGTGCACTGGGAAGACCCAGAGGGATCGGGTGGAGAGGGAGGTGGGAGGGGAGACTGGGATGGGGAATACATGTAAATCCATGGCTAATTCATTTCAATGTATGACAAAAACCACTGTAATGATGTAAAGTAATTAGCCTCCAACTAATAAAAATAAATGGAAAAAAAAAACACATCATATAGAACATAAAAAAAAAAAAAGATTGACAGAAATGCTATACATCTTGACTGAAGTGATGTTTAAATGGCTGTATATACTTGCCAAAACTTACTGAAAAGAAAACTTGTAAGTGAATATAAATTATGCCTCAATGAAGCAGGTTTGCAAAAAGTATAAGAGATTCTACAAAGAATGGGGGACTGAAGGGGAAGATATCTCTGAGAAAATGATACATTAAAAGTGTATATAGAGAACCAATAAAAATGGTATAGATGCTAAACCTATTGTTGATGCTACTGTTTAGTCACTCAGTCGTGTCCGACTCTCTGAGACCCTGTGGACAGTAGCCCACCAGGCTCCTCTGTCCATGGGATTGTCCAGGCAAGAATACTGGAATGGGTTGCCATTTCCTTCTCCAGGGGATTTTCCCAAATCAGGGATCAAACCTGCGTCTCCTGCAATGGCAGGTGAGTTCTTCACCACTGAGCCACTTGGGAAACCTATAGCTATTCCCACAGCAAGAATCAAGCTGAAATTCCTCCAGCTCCATTTAAACCCTCCAGAAGGAATATACACAACAAAGTTTAGAAGAAAGTACATACCCAGAAGAAAGAATGAAGAGGCAGAAATGACTGAATTACCCTGCAAAAAGAGAAGGAAGGCCAGTATCTTCTCTGTGGGTAAATGGAAAAGACATAGACAAGATCAGAGAATTAGCCAGAGATTGGTCACTCACGGCTCGATAATACAGGGTCAAAGCTTTGATTGTGTTTGAATTGTCCAGGTGGGAGAGGTGTCATAGAGTGAAATGGATTGTATAATTTGTATTTTTAAAATTCACTCCCATGGGCATTTGTTAATATTTTTCCACTGAAAATGTTTGTGGGTTCAACAATGGCCTGATAAAAATAACAGATATTGGGCCCGTACTACTTGCACCAAGGGGAAGAACACATTATGGTCACAATTTCTTTCAGCACTGATAGTACAGCTTTTCACTCAGCAGATCTGTCAAGTGCTTGTATAATAAATACTTCATGCTCTGAAATAAGCAGGTTACTCAGCTTTTCCTCACAGGCATGTGACGTCTGGTGATGGGGTGAGTCTGCATCCACACTCAGCAGTACCCAGTAGTTTTGGACGCAAGCAGGTGGGAGGGGAGTTAAATCGCAAATCAACTCCTCACATCTCCCCTGATTTCCCTGATAATTTCCTCAACAATAGTTCAAAACTGGTGGTGCGTTAGTCGCTAAGTCATGTCCGACTATTTTAAGACCCCATGGACAGTAGTCTGCCTGGCTTCTCTGTCCACGGGATTTCCCAGGCAAGAATACTGCAGCAGGTTGCCATTTCCTCCTCCAGGGGACCTTCCCGTCTCAGGGGTTGAACCAGCATCTCTTGCATTGCAGGCAGTCTCCGGCACTGCAAGATGGATTCTTGACCAACTGAAGCCACCAGCTCAATCTTAGCTAACTCTGACTAATATTTAACTGTTTCACTAGCACATTTTCTCAGTTCTGAGACAGCACAGAGACTGGAAGAAACATCAAGTTTGTAAGTGCTTCTTCTACTTCCAAAAAGTCAAAATAAGGGAAATGGCATGCATACTCGAATACAGCAAATAGTGTACTAGGGCTCACATCTCTTTGGCAACATTTTTGCTCACCGACATACCTCTGAAAGTGGGACATTCAATAAAATAACACTTTTTTTTGAGATTCAGAAGGATTCTATTTAAAAAAAAAAAGAATCCCCCAAATGAATAGACGGAATGGTACCCTCATAACACAGAGGTGAAAATGACTGAAGCAAAAAGACATATCCCGCCAACCCATTAATCCAGCAAAGCTTTGTGTTAAGATGAGGATATATCAGTACAGGTTACCTCAAGAGGGCTTTCTTTTGAACTTGAACTGCCAAAATTCCAAGCAGACACCAAAGGGCTTCCGTTTAAGTGGGCAAAAGGTGAACAGTCAGAAGGAAAGTAGAAAGAACAGAAGACAAGGCTGGTTATCAAAGAAGGGCTTCCAAGGGAGAAAAAATAAAACAAAGTGGAATAGGGAAAGTTTTCAGAAAGTCAACATTCAAGGAAAGTCACATTTAAAAATATAAATCATTCACAGGCGTTTATGTAGGAGAAAGAGAGAGCCTGCTTTCTGGTTTTCAAGCACCCTAGGAGCCTTTAGGAGATAAAGAGACGTAAACAGAAGCTTGATCAGAGATTATAACTGGGAGTGAGTAGCTGTTTAAGCTGGAAAAAGACACACACACAAAAAAACACCCAAGGTTATAAAATTTCAGTTACTATATTTGAACTGACTTGTGGACTCTGGGAGAAGGCAAGGGTGGGATGTTTCAAGAGAACAGCATTGAAACATGTATATTATCTAGGGTGAAACAGATCACCAGTGCAGGTTGGGTGCATGAGACAAGTGCTCGGGTCTGGTGCACTGGGAAGACCCAGAGGGATCGGGTGGAGAGGGAGGTGGGAGGGGGGACCGGGATGGGGAATACATGTAAATCCATGGCTAATTCATTTCAATGTATGACAAAAATTACTGTAATGATGTAAAGTAATTAGCCTCCAACTAATAAAAATAAATGGAAAAAAAATTAATAAAAAAAAGTAAAAAAAAGGTAAAAAGAAATAAATGGAAAAAAAAAATCTATTGTATTGACATATAGTTGATTTACAGTGTTCTGTCTGGTTACTATCTGAATTTGTCAAGTACTTGACTTTGGCTCACTCAGAAGTTTGAAAATGTAGCCCATCAACATCCCCGTTGTAGTTCAGTCATGCAGTCATGTCCAACTCTTTTGTGACCCCATGGACTGTATCCCTCCAGGCTCCTCTGTCCATGGGATTCTCCAGGCGAGAATACTGGAGGGGGTTGACATTTCCATCTCCAGAAGATCTTCCCGACCCAGAGATCAAACCTGTACCTCCTGCATTGGCAGGTGGATTCTTTACCACTAAGCCACCTGGGAAACACCCATGAACATCCCTAGCAGAGGTTTATCAGGAAAAAAGACTAAGATAAATAAAACAGAAAACGCTCTTCACTAGTACAGCCCCTCAGATGAAAAGATGGCACTGATGGGGTTGAAGGAGGTGGAAACTATCCATTAGAACCTATTCTCCGAACAAACAGGATCACTTGTGCCTAGTTCCTATCAGGGATCCAGAGAGAAGATAAACACATGAAAGATGTCATCTCTGCCTTCTAGAGGCTTCAACCCTTTATTTTTTGGTTTTACAGTTTGAGAATCGTCCCTACTTTTCACCCTGCTGTGATCACCTTAAGAATCTCAGCAACAGGAAGTTTAGCAAGTGGCTTCATCTCGGGTTGTACAGGCAGTCGCTGATTGGAATATTTATGTAGCCCTTTCTACATGCAAGAAAGCACGCCAGGTTGAATGAGGCAGGACACTTGCTTTCAAGGAGCTTGTCTGCTCCTGGAAAATGAGATGTGCCCACATGATCATCAGACAGGATAAACAGTCCATAAAGAGGGAGGGACAAAAGTGTGCTATGCGAAATCTGGAGGAGGAGGAAAAAAAAATCCTTCCAGTTGAAGGACAAGTAGGAGACTTTAAGGAGGAGATAGCATCTCTAAGGAAAGAAAGGAATGGAATGTTTTCCATCGTTTGTTTACAACTTCATGCTTCATGCATAAGGGCTGGGAGAGAGTTCATGGTCAAGTAAATAAATTTAGAAAAGGATTCACTCAATCACTATCACTTCATCTCTATCATTTATCACTTTGCCTCACACTCTTGGAGACTGCTAATGCATATTCTCATTATAAAAGATTCTGAGGAATAAACCGTGGAGACGGGTGTGCGGAAGAGGAAAGAGAGGGAGGGGGGGAAACAGCACTGAGACAGGGAATATCTGATGACGAGGAGGAGCTTGGTCCATTTGAGAAGCTCAACACCACCATGTTTAGTGCAGCATGGCGAACAAGTGAGGAAGTAGGTGGTGAAGATGTTTGGAACATGTGCTTAAAGTAATGATTCGCCTCCAAGGGTGATTCAGCCTCCCAGGGGACAGCTGGCAATAACCAGAGACACCTGGATGATCACAAGTAGGGGAACGGATGCCACGGCGCCCAGTGGGTAAAGAGCAGGTATGTTGCTAAAGATCCTCTAATGCACAGGATGCTCCCAACCCTAGCTCCCCTGACCACTAACAGAGAGTCATCCAGCCCAAACCGTCAACAGTGCTGAGGCTGGGAAGCTCTGGCCTTAGAACGGGAAGAGTTTAGCACAGCAGACGAAGGGGTAAGGAGAGCTCAGCATCAGTGAGACTGGCATGCAAACACGGAAGGGCCTTCCCATGGTTCTCGCCCCTGAGGTTCATAAGCAGTTTAGATATGTGTTACAGATAATTGTCATGATGTACACAATTCCACCGGCTCAGCTTCCCTGGCGGCTCAGATGGTAAAGAATCTGCTGCAAAGCGAGAGACCCGGGTTTGATCCCTGGGTGGGGAGGATCCCCTGGAGAAGGGAATGGCTATCCACTCCAGTATTCTTGCCTGGAGAATCCCATGGACAGAGGAGCCTGGTGGGTTACAGTCCATGGGGTCGCAGAGTTGGACACGACTGAGCGACTAACACACAAAATGACTGACAGCAATGACTGACAACTTAGGAGCACACCCAGCAATGTCAGGTACCATCACCACCAGCAGTGTTCAAATATCAGATCGGCAAAAGGTTCTACCACAGGAGTTCAACTGCAGCTAACGTGGCTACCTAGGAAGATGTTGACCACGCAGACTGTAAATCTGATCCCTGTGGCCAAAACAGGGCTGGGGGGAGCTTCAGAGATCTCGCTTACCCACTGGAGTCAACAAGATGATGCAAACAAAATGCACGTACCTGAGAGCATTTTATCAGAAAACCTAGAGACAAATGACTGAAGGTTTAAGAAAGCCAAGACATGGAAGCAACCTACAAGTCTGGACAGATGAGTTGGAAAAGAAGATGTGGTACATATATATGTACCACAATGGAGTATCACTTAGCCATTAAAGAGAATGAAATAATGCCATTTGCAGCAACATAGATGGACCTGGAGATTATCACACTAAGTGAAATAAGTCAGAGAAAGTCAAATATCAAGTGATATCATGTATATGCAGCATTGAAAAGTAATGATACATTACTATTACTATTATTGAATATAATAAGCTTATATTCAAAACAGAAATAGACTCAGATAACAAACTTAGGGTTGTCAAAGGGGAAAACTGGGAGGGGGGAAGGGATAAATTGAGAGCTTGGGATAAACAGACACACACTACTGTTATTTAAAGTCGATGACCCACGAGGAACTACTATATAGCCTGGGGAACTAGGCTCAATATTCTGTAACAAATTAAATGGGACAAGAATTTGAAAAAGAATAGATATGTGTTTATGTGTAACTGAATCACTTTGCTGTACACCCAAAACTAACACAACATTGTTAACAGACTATATGTAAAAATTTTCAGAAAGAGCTGATTAAGCTACCCTCTCGCCCTCAAAAAGACACATTGCGTAATAAAAGAGAAAAATCAATGTACACAGTTTTCTGTCTTTAAATGCAAAAACACAGTAATAAAGAGAAATTACAGCCAGTGACCAGACTTACATTTGGAAGATTACAGTTCAAAACGAGGTACTTTTTGACTTATCAGAGGAGACCAACCTTTTACAAGGCTGCAAGGTCATCCCATGAGGTTGCCTCCAGTTGACCACAGCGGAGAATATAAAATTAGCATATTTCACTCTTAACAGGAAAGGCCTTTCAGGTCTGCTTCATTATGTAAAATGATTATTCTAAGTAGGTGGCTCTTCAATTCTCCATTAATAACAGAGGAATGTCTTTACTATTGGCCTTTGTTCCCCCCCAGCTTGAAAATATAGTAGATGCTTCTTCAGGGAGGGGCAGGGGGGGAAGGTTTAAAAATGTCTTCTATGTAGAAATTTTCACTTATAAAAACCCAATAAATCACTCAGTTATCATAGTGGTGAGTATTTTTTTTAATGCATACACACAGACACCTCTATATATCTGTGTAATTCTGAATACTGTGTAGTATATACCCTGCATATTTTTAGAATGGATACCCTGCTATACATTCTGGAAGACAGGAAATCTGCACCTATGTCAGCTTGTTTTGAGAGAGAACAAGATCGGTCTATTGCTATAGTCACTGTGGTTCAAGTCTTCTGTCACTTGCAGCTAAAACCATTTCTAACAAATATAGATGCTCAACTGTTGCTAATGTCGATCCCATGGAAACAGAATTCGAAATGTTCCCCGAGTATGCCAATGCCACAGACACTTCCCTGAAGGAAGAGCCTAGGATCTTCCTTGATCTGTCATAACAGCGTGTTTTGTCGTTGTTCAATCGCTAAGCCATGTCCGACTCTTTGCAACCCCATGGGCTGCAGAAGGGCACTCTCCATCTTCCAAAGTTTGCTCAAATTCATGTCCAGTGAGTTGGGGATACTCTCTAACCATCTCATCTTCTGCTGACCCTTTTTCTTTTGCCTTCACTCTTTCCCAGCATCAGGGTCTTTTCCAATGAGTCAACTCTTTGTATCACATGGCCACAGAATGGGAGCTTCAGCATCAGTCCTTCCAATAAACAATCAGGGTTGATTTCCTTTAGGAGTGACTGGTTTGGTCCCCTTGCTGTCTACGGGACTCTCAAGGGTCTGCTCCAGCACCATAGCTCGAAAGCATCAATTCTTCAGTTCTCAGCCTTTCTTTACGGTCCAACTCTCACATGCATACATGACTACTGCAAAAACCATAGCTTTCATTTTATGGACCTTTGTCAGCAAAGGGATGTCTCTTTTTACTATGCTGTCCAGGTTTACCCTGGTGTCAGCTATGTCTTTTGCAGGGTCAAAACTAAAGCAGTGATGCCCCCACCCCAATACTAGTTGGTTCCATCTATCCTGCAGCAGTAACGATCTCAGTTGTGGAACTGGAATACAAAACTTCCTGAAAGGAATAAGTAGGCTTTGTGTTATCCTATGGGAAGGTGACGCTGTGGGGCTGACCCAGTCCCACTGGAGCAGCTACATACTGATAGGGTTCACAACAGGCTGCCCCAAATATATGGCATGTTGGCACAAGGGAATTTAAGAAATGGCATGGCATCCTTGGTGACTGTCTGCAGAGCAGGGGACATGGGTTCAATCCCTAAGTCAGGAAGATCCCCTGGAGAATGGCTACCCTTCTCCAGTATTCTTGCCTGAAGAGTTCCACGGACAGAGCAGCCTGGTGGCTTCAAGGAGCCATAAAGAGTCGAACATGTCTGAGCAACCAACACACACGCATGAATGAACAGAAAAGACTTCCCGGCCTTCTCCTGAACCAGGTCATCAAGCTCTCCCATGAGAGATGCCCTCCCAAATTCCAAGGGAAGAAGCCGCCTTTTCTCCAAAGATAAAGGGACACAGAGCGGAATCTACGAGAACGGACTGGGTTCCCTCTGTTTACAACACTCAGCCCCCAACACATCTTTCCTGGACTCTCCATCCTCCGTAAAACCTAATGTAAAAACACTCAGGTGTCACCGTTCCTCAGGATCTTCATTTCCTCATGAAGGCTTCCAAGCCACATGAAACTTACTATTCAATGGATCGAAATGCTTGTCTCTTGTTAGTCTGTCTACTGGGGCATCTGAGAACTTAGAAGGGTAGCAGAAAAAGATATTTCCCATTCTCTGCAACACTTAGCTTGAAGATGATCTGGGGTTGAAAAGTTTGTGCCCCCATGATTAAGAATAGAGGATTATTATTAGACCTTTCTAAAATTCCTGACTTTGCAGCATTTCTCTCTGGAGAAGGAAAACAAATTTTAATAATGTATACATTGTTTTTTAAAAAACTCAAAAGGGACAGATACATGAGTTCTTGCCATCAAGAACAGCAGGTGTGCTGGATCTTATGGGAGGAGTATAAATATGAACCAGTAAGGACAAAGCATGAATTAGGTGATATAAATTAGGAGCTTGGGACTAACAGATTCACACTGTGACATGTAAAATCTATAAACAACAAGGTCCTACTGTGTAGCACAGGGAACCATATTCAATATCTTATAATAAACTATAATGGAAAAGAATCTGAAAAAGAATGCATATGTAAACCGAATCACTTTGCTACATACATGAAAATAACACAACACTGTAATCAAATATACACTGAAATATTTACAAATGGTACGGTATGAGTCTGAGTTTGCTTCAAAATGAAACTAGGTGGACAGAGACCAGGGGTTATAAATCAAACAGCATTGATCATGAACTGATAATTGTTGAATACGAGGATCTATACATTCTTCTCTTGACTTTTGTTTTTATTTGAAAATTCACAAATAAAACATTAATCAAAAATTTATTTTTTTTAAGTTTTGGAGATTCCTATACTAATAGTCATATTTAGGGAGATATCTCTAGCCAGATTTCTAAAGATTTACTAGAGATATATTTATTTTCAGAGCTTTCAGTTTTTCAATTTCAAGTGTTTAACATATAACCAATTTGCACCAGATGGTTCCATCTTCATTATTTATCTAAAGTAGTAATGCTGATATTTAACTACTATTGTTGGAGGGAGATTATAGCACTGTTGGAATTTGAAATTTCACTACTGAATATTTGACTATTTTGGAAAATGCCTAGTATTTCAAATGATTGTTCAAATTTCTGCTTCTCATGAAATTCATACTTGGCTTCTGCAGCCAATTCTTTTGGGCTATCTATTTCTGTAAAGTTATTGGGAAAGCCATTTTGTGACTATTAAAAAACACTGACTAGAGCTATGAATAAAATTTTATAGGTTTTTATAATATGAGAGGAATTTGTTTGTTTGCACATTAAAACACACTGAAAAATTGTTTCAAAAAAGAATTAAGCAATGGAGCTAATAAAAAATGGAGTACATGAGGCTAGAGATTCTCCTACTCAGTGAAGTCAGTCAGAAACTGAAAGGCAAAGACCATATGATACCACTTATACGTGGAAGTGAAGATGCGACACAGATGGGCCGGTCCAGGAAACAGAAACAGACCCACAGACACAGAGAACAGACCTGTGGTTGCCAAAAGGAAAAGGGGGCAGGCGTGGGATGGATTGGGAGTCTGGTACCAGCAGATGTAAAGTGTTATGCATGGGGTGGATAAACTACAAGGTCCTACTGTATCACTATCCAGTGATAAACCACAGTGGAATATGACACAGAACATGTATTGTGTATAACTGTGTCACTTTGATCTACAGCAGTAATTAAACACAACACTGTAATTCAACTATACTTGAATAAAAGATAAATTTAAAACAACAGCGTGCAGAGTCTCACACCA
This sequence comes from Odocoileus virginianus, assembly GCF_023699985.2. Taxonomy (NCBI): domain Eukaryota; kingdom Metazoa; phylum Chordata; class Mammalia; order Artiodactyla; family Cervidae; genus Odocoileus; species Odocoileus virginianus. Next base: position 4,931,907 of record NC_069706.1, on the reverse strand, counting down.
CGCGTCCACAGACTCCCTCCGCCCTATTGTCAGATGAGCAGCTAGAACACCCGTCTTAGTTGGAAGGACCTCAGACATCCTCTGGTTGAGAATAATGAATCATGCACTGCCTTGCGCCTCGCCTCCACTCCCAGCTTGCTTGGTAGTTGGGAAAATCTCAGTAGGAAAGCGGGTTGAGCCTTAGGGCAGGGAAGGTCAGGACCTCAGTACGGGTGGATGCATCCTACACACCTACATGTTCTGAGTTCTCAAAGCTTGATAACATCTGGCTTTACCTGCAAATGGCTTCCACTGCCTTCCCTCTCATCTCAGAATGGAACAAGCATTACAGGACTGCCCTGGTGACCCGGTGGTTAAGACTTCGCCTTCCAACCCTTGGTTGGGGAGCAAAGATCCCACATGCCTTACAGCCAAACAAACCAAAACACTAAACAGAAGCAATATTGTACCACATTCAATACAGACTTTAAAATAGTCCACATCAAAAAAAAAATTAAAAATTAAAAAAAAAAAAAAAACAGAAAGGTACACATCCTAGATGAGACAGCAGTAGGTTCAAACTAAGAAAACAGACCTACTGATGGGAAGTCTGGGAGCGATTTGCATTTTTAACTCCTTGTTAAGTTTCTTTACAAGCAAGCAAGGGTCCCTGCTGATGCGAAGGATGCACACAGAACCAGGGGAGTATCAGGTACACCTCAAAGGTCCATGGAGCAGGGAGACCTTGTGAATTCTGAGAAAGAATGCTAAATATTATTATGGTGGTTTGGTGGTTTAGTCACTAAGTCATGTCCCACTCTTTGCGACTCCAGGGACTGTAGTCCGCCAGGCTTCTTTGTCCATGGGATTCTCCAAGCAAGTGTAATGCAGTGGTTGCCATTTCCTTCTCCAGGGGATCTTCTCAACCCAGGAATCAAACCCAGATCTCCTGCACTGCAGACAGAGTCTTTACTGACTGAGCTGTGAGGGAAGCCCCAAATATTATTATACTTTATATTTTATTAACTATTACTTAGTTTCTGTGAGCTGAAGCTAAAGAAACCATTGCACTTCCAATAAATATATATATTACTCAATGAGAGATTATAACTACAAAATTCCTCTAAGGTGAAGAAAAAATATTATGAAGTGAACTAAGAATTCAGACTCAGGTTTTCAAACGTCATCTCTATCATCATGTTTCTATAATCTATAATCCAATGTGCAGAGCAATCTGGTTCAATGAGGGAAAAAATTATGTCAATATATGACATTTTACTTCTTAAGGATGCTTTCACCTCAAGAGAACAATTTTAGAAACTTGAACCACCTTGAACCATCTTTTTTTCCTCCACCTTCTCTTAACTACCTCCTCCAGGAAAAAAAAAAAGTCAAAAACACAAAAACCTTGATTTTCATCCTTCCAGGTAACATCTCCTGTCAAATGGATTGCCTCTCCCTAATCTTGTCATTTAGCTTCCGAATTATGCAGAGATAAATGAGTGCAGCAACCTTTCGGCTGCTAGATAATTTTATCAGCCTCATTTATGGCTTTCTATAGATTGCATTAACTGCCATTTCTCGGGAGATGAAAGATAAAGTGTGCCTTATGCAAAATGCTCCACTGAACCACGGGAGCCTTGGAAGCCACTAACAGCATTAGAAGGCTGAAGGGAAAAGGTAAGGATATTCAACAATCCATCAACGGCAGGGTTAAGGTTGATGACTGTCACGGGCACCTCGAGCCAGAAGCCTGTGTGGCAGGTATGTGCTGAGCCATAGTTAAAATCTGTCTTGGGAAAACTTCCAAGCATCTCCAAACAGAACTTGAGGCAGCGCTGGGTATCTTCTAATCTTTTTCTTTTCTAAGCAAATGCATCCACTTAGAAAAAGTAGTTCTTTGATGACATTTCAATTCACTATTAGAAGAGTTAAGTGTATTTTTTTTAAAAATGTGCTCATCTATACTATGGATATGAAAAAAAAAAAGACCATGTGCTTAAAACTATGTTTTTCTTGAAGGGAACATCGGGAAAGGAGAGAGAAAATTTCCCTTTATACAATACAAAACGACAAACTGACAGTGTTAGTTGCTCAGCTGTGTTCAACTCTTTGAGACCCCATGGACTATACCCAGCCAGGCTCTTCTGTCCATGGAATTCACCAGGCGAGAATACTGGAGTGGGCAGACACTCCCTTCTCCAGGGGATCTTCTCCAGGAGATCGAGCCCTTGTCTCCCGCATTGCAGGTGGATTCTTCGCCATCTGAGCCACCAAGGAATACATTAAATGAATGAGACGTGGCCACTGAAATCTCTGTTAGCTAAAAGCTCATGGTAGCCTTTACTTGAGTGGATATGTTGGACAAAACTCATCAAAATATACCCCTAGAATGAGTGCATATTATGGAATATAAATTGTACCTTGATTTTTTTTTTAAGTGTGGTTTCCTGAAATTGACACTGCACTGTACTGACTTAAGATGCTACCATTGGGAAAATCTGGGTGATGAGTACGTGGCAACCCTGCCTTAACTTTCGTAGCTTCTTGTGAGTCCCTAAATGATCTCAAAATAAAAGTTAACAACAAAAAATAAAATATTGTGGCTGAGATTGAGGGAAGGTCTAAGAATACATTACAAAAAATAGTGAGTATCTAATACTGCCAACTCCTGGAGATAAATCAGAGAGTAAGACAGATAATATTTCTGCCCCCGCCCCCAAGGACCCTTGCTCTAGTGAGGAAAGCAGAGGAAGAAAAAGAATGAAAATGAGTACATAAAACAGCGTGTATTCTAACAAGAATGAAGAAAGCAGTGATCAAGCTGAGATGGAGAAAAATCAGGTCAGAGCAGGAGGTCATAGGGAAGGACCTTTTGAAGAGTGACATTTTCATGGATCTGTTAAAGGGGACGAGCCTGGCAAAGAGTGCAGGAAGGAGCGGTCCAGGGAGAAGCAGCAGCTTGCCCACTGTCCTGGCAAAAGCAACGGGAAGGAACTTGGCTTGCTCAGGAGATGCAAGGGAGCCCGCAGGGCTGGAGTCAAGGACGGCAGCAGAGGGGGGCAGAGAGGAGGTGGAAGCGCTAAGCAGGAGGTGTCCCTAGGTGGATCTGATCCAGGGCTTCAAAGAGAAACACCGACTTGGTCAATTTCTGCGTATGCTCAAGACGCATCTTCAATTCTCTTCTTTTTAAATTTATTTATTTTTCTTTGGCGTATAATTGCTTTACAAAGCTGTACACCAACGTGAATCAGCTATATGCACATAAACATCCCCTCCCTCTCAGGCCTCCCTCCCATCCCCATGTCATCACAGAACACTGAGCTGAGCTCCCGGTACGACACAGCAGCTTCCGACTAGCTGGCTGTTTTACACATGGTAGTGCACACATGACCCACTCCAGTGTTCTTGCCTGCAGAATCCCAGGGACGGGGGAGCCTGGTGGGCTGCCGTCTACGGGGCCGCACAGAGTCGGACACGACTGAAGCGACTTAGCAACAGTGCACACACGGGGCTTCCCTGCTGGCGCTCAGACGGTACAGAATCTGCCTGCGCTACAGGAGACCTGGGTCTGATCCCTGAGTCGGGAAGATCCCCTCAAGGAGGGAATGGCTACTCACTCCAGTATTCTTGCCTGGAAAATTCCACGGACAGCCCACGGGATCACAAAGAGTCGGACACGAATAAGTGACCAACGCTTTCAGTGCACATACATCAGCGCTATTCTCTCAATCCCTCCCACCCTCTGCTTCCCCACCAGGTCCCTAAGCTGGTTCTCTATTCTTCCAACTCTATTCCTCTGCTACAAACAGGTTCATCAGTACCATTGTTCTAGATCTCACATACCTGCATCCATATGCATTTCTTTTTCTCTTTCTGATTTACTTCACTCTGTATGACAGACTCTAGCTTCATCCACATCACTACAAGTCACCCAATTCCGTTCCTTTTCATGTCTAAGTGACTGGCTATTCCACTCTCCGTTGTTTGGGATACCCCAGACAGTGCTCTTAACACCCATGACAGAAGCCTGCTATTTGCAGGTGAATCGGCTACAGGCAACAAATAATCTGCTGATTCCAGGTATGTCTATCACATTGTCAAAGGCCAGGATGATGGCTTAGGCCCGTCTTCAAAGATAACTGCAGAATATTTTTTTAACACTCATGACTGTCTTCTTAAACCCAAACTGGTAGGCAGCAAAAAGTCTAGAAACAGGATAACCAAAGCACACTGTCTTCCATTTTCACACAAAGAAAATGAGAAAAAAACAGAGAGAAAGAGAGAGAGACAGACCAGCCGACCATGATCTGCGGTGTCAGGAGAAGCAATATGATTGAAATATTACGAAAAGTCACTGCCTCTCCCGTCAATGCCACATCACAACTGTACGCCAAGGGTACCTGGTGCTATTTAATTCAGAGGAACCATAAATCTGGAGCCCGCAAAAACACCTGACAACAGTTAAAGATGTTTTGTAAATGTGCATACATATTTATAAACAGCAGAAGCAGACGAACAGAGTAAGTGTGCTTCCCCTAAAGTCATCTGAAAGTCAAAAAATGCCATTAATTACTTTGTCACGACAACCTTGTTCAATTTCATCTCAGGTGACTTATCAGCTTTGATGCAGAGCTGAAATTTTAATACCAAATTGCAACCAGCTACAGAGGCAGCCTACCTTTAAAACACAGAGCTTCTCTTTCTTCTGGGCAACATTAGCTAATCTGCCCTGACAGAGGAGGGCTCTTCGGAACTAGCTAGCAAGTCTCCCAAATATGAAGCAGTAACCCAAATGTCAATTACTTTTCCAGTGGTAGACAAATTGCTAGCACACTAATGCAATTTAAGCCCAATAATTAGATAACAGGACTACAGAGAGGGCCTGGTGACAGAGCTTGTGAGATAATAGAATCCAGTGTCCTACTTCTTAAATATTAACATCATTCTGTCTCAGTCAATCGGTTTATGGTAATTTTAAAAAGGGCAAAGCAAATTCCTTTTATTGCTAATAATATTGTGCTACTGCAGAGTTAGCTTTGAAGGTTAACAATCTATGGGGTCAAAACTTAATCATGTGTTATTGTGCATTTATGCTTTTTTTTCCCCTTTCATCTCTTTCTTTTGGAATGCCCTCTTGGTGAAAAACCAAGGGTTTATGAAACACACACACGTGTGTGCAAGCACACACAATGCACTGACAAAAGACAGCCAACTCAATTAAAAACAATATAAAGGAATCAATTCATTGATATCATATACATTCTGTATGTGTCTCTTAGTTGTTCAGTCATGTCTGACTGTTTTCAAGCCCATGGACTGTAGTCTTGTCTGTCCATGGACTTTTCCAGGCAAGAATACTGGAGTGGGTTGCCACTCCCTAGGGGGTCTTCCCAACCCAGGGATCAAACCCAGATCTCCTGCATTGCTGGCATATTCTTTATCATCTGAGTCACCAGGGAAGACCATCCTAAAATACACATACATTCTAAATATCTCAACTGGATCACCCTTTCTTTCCCCAATAAATGGCTCATTTCAAGGACATTAAAGATATGCCTATAGACTAATCTCAAATACCATATGCTCCCCTCCCCAACACTATGCTGCTCAAACTTTCACGCTTAGATTCAAATACCCCCATAGAGTAATTGTTCAAATTTCAATTAAAAACAGTGACTTTTTTCTTTTTAGGAGCAGTTGGATATATGTTGTTACTTTCATTTACTAGATTTTTCTTTCAAGTGCCTAATGAGTTCTGAAGTTCTAGAAAGTGAAGTTCTAGAAAATAAGCCAGGACAAACATAAATTCCCCTGAGACATTATCTCCCTAATGTTTTTTGGTAATTTATCTGAACAGGGAGTCAGATGGGCTGATGTTCACCTGGTCACAACATGGATTCCAAAATGAGAATCTAAAGATCACATTCTGAGCCTCCAGTTTCCTGATAATACGACTGGAGAAATTAAAGCTTTAAAAACTGTCTTTCAGGAGGAACTTTTGGAAAATCAGGTACGTATATTGGGTGGGGAGTGTCTAAGAGTTGAATATCACGGACATTAGAAGTAATACAAATAGGGTTTCCCTGATGGTCCACTCCTTAAAAATCTGCCTTCAAATGCAGAGGACACAGGTTCAAACCCTGGACTGGGGAAAATAAGATCCCACACACAAAGGAGCAACTAAGCCCATGTGCTACCACCAGAGACGCCCTCGCATGCCACAACCAGAGAACCCACGTGCTACCACCAGAGACGTCCTCGCACGCCACAACCAGAGAACCCACGTGCTACAACCAGAGAGACGCCCTCACACACCACAACCAGAGAACCCACGTGGTACCACCAGAGACGCCCTCACACACCACACAGAGAACCCACGTGCTACAACCAGAGACGCCCTCACACGCCACAACCAGAGAACCCACGTGCTACCACCAGAGACGTCCTCGCACGCCACAACCAGAGAACCCACGTGCTACAACCAGAGAGACGCCCTCACACACCACAACCAGAGAACCCACGTGGTACCACCAGAGACGCCCTCACACACCACACAGAGAACCCACGTGCTACAACCAGAGACGCCCTCACACGCCACAACCAGAGAACCCACGTGCTACCACCAGAGACGTCCTCGCACGCCACAACCAGAGAACCCACGTGCTACCACCAGAGAGACGCCCTCACACACCACAACCAGAGAACCCACGTGCTACAACCAGAGACGCCCTCGCACACCACAACCAGAGAACCCACGTGCTACCACCAGAGACGCCCTCGCACGCCACAACCAGAGAACCCACGTGCTACCACCAGAGACGCCCTCGCACGCCACAACCAGAGAACCCACGTGCTACAACAGAGAAAAGCTGTCTCACACACCACAACCAGAGAACCCATGTGCTACAACCAGAGAGACGCCCTCGCACACCACAACCAGAGAACCCACGTGCTACCACCAGAGACGCCCTCGCACACCACAACTAAGATCCAATGAAGCCATTTAAAAAAATAAAATTAAAGAAAAGCAGTAATAGGTATCCCTGGGTTTTCTCTCCATGTCTACCAAGCTGTGCTTAGAGACTGTAAGAAACAAGCAACTGGCTGGATAAAAAAAATAAATTAAAATTATGTATGTCATTTTGGATGCAGGCCTGCCAGAGATCCATGACACAATAGCAGAGTTGATACCACGTTGATCGTTAATATGACTTTTCTGCATATTTGCATTCTTGAATCAGGTACAACCAGATAATATAAGCACCAATCCAACAGGAATACGGTTAGACATTTCCTTAAGAAAGCTCTAAAGGTGCATCCTGACTTATTTGTGAAACTGCCTGTAACTTGAGAAGTTCTTGAGAAGCACCCTTTTTCCCTCTAACTCAGTGTCCTCTTTTACAAAACAAGCAAGATGAGCCGAATAACCTCAAGACTCCTTTAAGGATGACAAGAAAATCCCGAGTCAACAGGAATGACAATAAATGATCCAATCACAAAGCGGATCTCTCGGAGTTATCCAAAATCCCTAGACAATGTTTGAGTGTTGGAATAAATTTACATCAGGGATATATATTAATGCATGAGGCAAGATCCTAAAGCAAACAAGTCAATCCTAAAGGAAATCAACACTGAATATTCATTGGGTGAACTGATGCTGAAACTGAAGCTCCAATACTTTGGCCACCTGATGCGAAGAGCTGACTCTCTGGAAAAGACCCTGACTCATTGGAAAAGACTCACTGGAAAGACTGAAGGCAGGAGGGAAACAGGACAACAGAGGTTGAGATGGTTGGATGCCATCACTGCTTCAGTGGACATGAGTTTGAGCAAACTCCAGGAAATAGCGAAGGACAGGGAAGCCTGGCATGCAGCAATCCATGGGGTCAAAAAGACTCAAACACCACTTAGTGACTGAACAACAACAACAAATGAGGCAAGACACCATTGAGATACACCTCGTGTGAAAGTCAGGTTCCCCATGAACGTGTAAAGCAAAATACACAATGAAGGCACTTCCCTGGTGGTTCAGTGGTTAAGACTACAGTGGAAGCAAGGCTGGATCACTGGTCAGGAAACTGAGATCTCTCATTCTGCATAGCCAAAAAAAATAATGTCCAGTGGAATTGAAAATGTATCTTTGTTTGGAAAGGGCCACACTGGAAATTACTTAATGATGGGACACAGCTATGTTTTTCTCACAACTCAGGACATACTATTTTTCACTCAGTGGAGCACAAGATGAAGGGGTTGACTTGCATTTAAGGTCACAGGGAATCGCATGTATTCTTGGTCACATGAGCTCCTCTGGGATGTTCACAACCGAGAAATGAACCCCCAGTATTTACCTCCCATCCCATGCTCCCTCTGACAGTCAGTTCTATTACAATGTTCCTTCTGAAAACACACATGCATTCCAATGCAGAGACGGAGCCGGAAGCAACTGGAGCATAATTCAGATTTCACATTTGCTCACGCTTGGTTTCATCTGCAAAAAAACACTAGGTTAACACAGAAAACTCCACCCAGCCGGAACTACACACACACACACACAAGCAGACACCGTGAACGAGGCATGACACCCCAGTTCACAGCCTGTGCTATGAGTCACCACTCATTTACATCTGGCACAATAACTTTCCAGCCAATTTCAGATAACTCTGTTTCTCTCACTTCACAGTAGCTCATCAGCTGCACCTCTTCTGATGCTCACTTACTCAGAAAACATTGAGTCTTCTTCAAGGTGAAATGTCACATTTACTGTAGCATTTATGTGGCTTCCCAGGTGGCACCAGTGGTAAAGAACTCACCTGCCAATGCAGGAGACATAAGAGATGCAGATTCAATCCCTGGGTCAGGAAGATTCCCCGGAGGAGGGCACTGCAACCCACTCCAGTATTCTTGCCTGGAGAATCCCATGGACAGAGGAGCCTGGCAGGCCACAGTCCAGGGGGTTGCAAAGAGGCAGACACTGAGCCACTCAAATTTAACACATACAGAACTGTGCCGCTGCTCATGTGTGTACATCATTTTGTGTCACTGATGAAGTTACCCATGGTCCCATTCTCCCCATAAGCCCTGTGGTTTTTACTGTGAAACTTTTGCACAGTGCAGTGATTTAGGAACACAGATGTCACGTTATAGGAAAACTGATGGTATGTGTTCTCAAGGAGAGAAAATGTAGGTGGCATCAATACCATTTGATTGTTTTTTCTTTCTCTCCTATCAGGTGACTTGATTATACTTCAGTCTCTTAAAGTTGCAGTCTTTAGGGGCAAACAGTAAAAACGTCTGAGCAAAGGGTTTCAGCAAAGGAACACAGAGAGACCACCTGCCTTATCGTCATTATGGAGGGGTCTGCTATTCTCAATGCAGCAGCTCTAATATAAATATACTGTATTTATCTTTCCAGAAATATGAGGTCGCCTCCTGCTCCTTCACTGTCTTTCAACATCAAGGTGTTCCCTGAGATAACAGAAACAATTTGGCTTCCCTTCGAAGGGTGTCCTCACAGAAGCTCAACGCCAGCACCTCTGAACATCTTCATTTGTATTTTCCGAGTGGTGCCATCTCTGGCCCTGGCTGTGCCCGCCAACCCATGCTGTTTGTCCAAGGTCAAACACCCTGGATGGCTGGGTGTCAGTGAACATTCCAGCTATAGTTTATGGCTGTGCTCAAGACTGTTTGCACAGCCCAGGACATAACTTATGTGCTTTTGTTCTAGCCTTGATAACCTGCTGATAGGGAGCTGTGGCTAAGGGTGCTAGCAGTGCAGGATATAAATTTGTGCTAGCAAGCATCCCATACAAGAAAAAAACTGTACACCGAGACCCCAAGTCTTCACTGACATACAGTTTTACTTCTTGGCTGGTTTCCACAGATTACACCCATCCAACCCACATATCTCCCCGCAAAAGTTTGAGATGCACAGTGCCAGGTGAGTAAGTAGCCAATGTAAATGATCTCCATCAGGTGAGTATTATTTAGTTAATTCACACCCATTATATTATTACAGAGATTAAAGACCTTTTGGTCCAACGTGCTAGAAAAGCAATAAATCTGAATTAGATCTACCATTTCAGTCACTCAGGATTAGACCTCTTGGTGATGTGATCCATTAACATGCTTTAAATCTATTGATTCAGCCTAGAAAGACACAATTTAAACTCAGAAGTCACAAAATGAACTTTCCATTAAGTTTGGGAGACTCTGGTCACAGCTCATTTGACTTTTATGAACTAGAAAATGTGATGTAGACCACAATGGCATTCTATTAGGGGAAATCATGCATTTAACCATGTAGCAAAATACTGTAGTCAATTATGTGAACACACACCTATTTTACACATGACTGGTTTTCTGACTTTAAATTATTAAGGATGTGCATTTAGCTTGTTTTAAGGACTATTTACTCCCAAGGAAGAGATCCATGATAAAACTTGGTGCAAAACAGTAAATGAATATTTTTCATTTATATTACACTTTTGTTCAATAAGAAACTGAAATTGAGCACAGAAACTTTTGTTGTTGTATTTCTTTGCCTCAGAAGAGAAAACACGTGATCTGTCTGCTTTTTATAAGTGAAAAATTTTATCAAGGAGAGAAAAAAATGCAATCAGAAGCAGATTTTGAGATTCATCTGCCAGTCTGAAAAATATAGTAATAGTGTTAAAAAAAAGAAAAAGGTGGCAATGGGCGTGGGCGGGGGGAACTATTTAGATAAGGTTTAGTTTCTCTTTTCTGGAGTTCATCTTAGTAGTGTACTCTATAAACATCATTTTCTCTCAATATAATTTTGTTTATATTAGTATTATACTTAAGCCAGACTATATTAATACTAGACTCATTATTATTCTATATTTCAGCAAGGGTACACTTTAGTTCCAAATATAATTCAACCCCGTTCTTCCTTGAATCCATCATCACCAATTTTTAACGGTTACACTTCTCTCCCAGGTTCACAGTCATAAAACTCTTACTATTCAAAGGCCTGAAATCTTAGAAATGAGCTAATTCAAATCCCCCATTTTCAAAAGATAAATCCCACAGGGGTTAACGGACACGCTCAAGGTCACACAGCCCCACAAAGTCAAGCCACTACTCAACCACTCACCGTCCTCTATTCCTACCTCTTAAAAAGACACTCCCTCTTCATTTTTCTCAAATAAGATCTCTCCTGGGCTTCATTCACAAAGGCACAGACAAAACTTGTAGTATCCTGAACAGGTCTGGAGATTGTGCCTATCTACAAAGTATTCCTTTGAATCTAGCTTGTCATCAAGTCTCCATAATTCCTCTATCTACTCAAAATAGTTTTATCCCCCCTTCAGTAGGGTTCACGTCGTCTTGGTTTTCACCCCCTGAACATCTGTCTGGAAGCCCAGTGAAAATCAGTGCTGTAGTTTCTTGTCCCACAAATCATCCAGCATCAAGTAAATAGACTCTATCCCCCCTATTAGTGGGTGTTTGTCCCTGCAGGATATACCTAAGCCAGGCTGAGTTCAAGAAATCATACAGAAGTTGCTAATAGGAATTGGTAATGAATTGTGCTCAAGTGGGGCTGGGATGACAGAGTGAATTGTGCTGGCCTGCAGAACATGGGTGAGTGGAATACATATATGATTTGCCAAGATGACAGAGCCAAGACAGACTGGGGCATGGTAGGTGGGATGAGGGTTTTGATTTCAGTTTCAGACATAATGAATGAAAGATACCCATGGACAATTCATGGTCAGGGAGTAACTGGAGATACGTATGAAGAAATATGAGTCTCAAATTCAGAAGAAACATTTGGTACTAGAATTAATATTTGTGTGTGTGTGCTCAGATGCTCTGAGGTGTCCAACTCTTTGCAATCCCATGGACTGTGGCCCCCCAGGCTCCTCTGTCCATGGGATTCCCCAGGCAAGAACACTGGAGTGGGCTGCCATGCCCTCCTCCAGGGGATCTTCTTGACCCAAGGATCATGTCCTCCATCTCCTGCACTGTGGGAGGATTCTTTACCTGTTTGAGCCAGCAGGTAAGCCCACTAGAATTAATATTTGGGGGAGCCATAAAGATGTACTTGGAGCTTAAAAACAAAGATTAAAGGAGGTCACCCAGAGAGAGAGAGAGAGTAGGGAGTAAGAAGAAATGAGACCATGAATAGTGTCCACATCTTCTTTTTCAATTTTTTCAAAATAAAAGCAATTATTAGAAGCTAGTATGAATAATTACACACCACAAATCAGAAACTTCAAAACCAAGTATAAATTTCTAGAAAGATGCAACCCACTTAGATTTTAGCACGATGGAGTTAAGAAAAATCAGAACAAACCTATAGCTTACTAGGTAGACTAAAATAGTACTTCTAAAGAATTCCTAACAAAGAAGATTCCTAGAATAGATGATGTAACAGGATAAGTCCAAAAACACTAAATTTGTGTAATTTTGTAAATTGTTAAATTTGTGTAACTCTACACAAATACATTCAAAATTTCAACACATCTTTAAACATATAGCATTTAATCAAAACTATTTCAGAAGCTCCCAATATAAAGTTCTATAGCTGTGCTTCAGTCATTGGCCAGATATGTTTTTAACCAATGGATTTAACTTATACCTGGGTAAATACATTTTTTTCTTCTCTTTCACTCTACTCCAATATACACAGTGCCAAAGAAAGCACAAAATAGATGCTTTAAAAATGCTGTTGGATGGTATTAAACACCATTTCAGCTTTTGGAATCCAGTGTAGGCAAAAAAGAGAGATGACCTCGATGCAGAAAATGCAATAAAAGACAAGACAGGATGGGAAATCAATGTCTCCATTTGTAAAGAGAGAGAGAGAGAGAGAGAGAGAGAGAAAGGATGAACCAGACATTATTAGCATGATATATAAGCTCCACATAGCCCCATTTATATCACTTGTATTAAGGATAAATTGCCTGAATAAATTCTATTATTCTAAGAAACAGCACAAATAACAACCTGACAGCATCAGGAAAAAAATGAAAATAATAACGTTGATATTGCTAGAATTGTGTGTTATTTTTCCATTTCCAGTTTCATGGATCTAGTTAGGCAATAATTCAAATTTGAAGGTGGGTTCAGTTTTTAAAGTCAAATTCGTGTATCCAAATTGAAATCTTCCAGAATGAGAAACTAATTATTTTTTTTTTTCAAAAAAATAAAAAGGCCTGGACTTACTGTCTACTGTGTTCCATGTTACATGTTAAGTACTTTGCACAATTTGCACCTAAGCTCCAATAATTTGGCCACCTGATGTAAAGAGCCGACTCAATGGAAAAGATGCTGATGCTGGGAAAGATTGAAGGCAGGAGGAGAAGGGGGCAAAAGAGGAGGAGATGATTGCCTGGAATCTCAATGGGCATGAGTTTCAGCAAACTCAGGGAAACAGAGAAGGATAGGGAACCCTGGGGTGCTGCAGTTCGTGGAGTTGCAAAAAGTCAGACATGACTTAGTGACTGAACGATGACAACCACCCACCAAAATTGGAAAGATGGTATTATTATGCCTATTTTATCGGCTATGGAACTGAGGCTACATCAGGTCACTTAAACTAACACAGCTAGTGACCTGGAGGTAAAACTGCAACACACAATTTTCTCTACTGACTGGTGAGCTTTGGAATCCTGGATTTAAATTCCTGAAGGCTTTCTTAACTTGGGTGGCTTAACTGAGGCATTTTTGAGCCTTGGTTTCCTTACCTGATGCCTCTTTAGACAGCTGTTTGAAGCACTAAGCCAGAATGTATGCAAAGCACTGAATGCAGTGCTAAGTAACTGCTTAGTAAAGGGTGGCTGATAGTTAGGAGAAAACAGAAGACCAGGAGACAGAGGTCACAATCTTGGAGGCAACTTCACTTAGACAAAAGCAAATAAAGGGGAGACATTGGAAAAAGAAAAAAGAAGAAGAAACCCAACAAAACAACAATCTTAATCCTCACTCTTCCTAATTTTAATCCTAAACTTCCTAGAGTTTACTTCCTAATATCCTTCTCAACAAAACCTCTATTTAAAAAGTATGGCCATCGTTCTGTGTCAAAATTCTCAACTTCCAGGAAGAGCTAGTCTGATTGGCCAGCCCCATTCATGTCTTTCCTCAGTCCAATCAGATATTGCTGGTAAGTGGCAATCGATAGATCTTTGATCTATTGGGAGATACACTGAAGCCTTGAATAAGGTTTTCTAAGAAAAGGTGAACAGGTGGGGTGGACACGCAGCCTCACCAACAGGATTCACTAGCACTGAAACCATTACATCCCTTAGCGAGTTAGAGATGAACTGTAAGGGGGTAACTTTTATTTGGCTCTAATCATACACTTCCTCAAGGAACAAAGATAAATATTCCAAATATTCCATAGTCAACACTGAATGGAACTTTTCCTGGCTCTTAGCTCCAATGCTTGAATTTAGGTAGGACACACTGCTTAAAGATTGCTTTTCTCTGGTGAATAGTAGCTTTGATCCTGCATCTTATGGGATGGAGTCCAGTGAAAATGCTTTCTATTAGTGATAATATGCAATGTTCAGTTAACATGTATATACTACTATATATAAAGCAGATAGGAACTTCCCTGGCTGTCCAGTGGTTAGGACTCTGCATTCCCACTGCAGGGGTCACAGGTCTGACACCTGGCCAGGGAATTAAGATCCTGTATGCCTCAAGGCATGGCACCCCTTCCCCCAGAAAGGATAGTAATGGATGTGAGAGTTAGACTAAAAAGAAAGCTGCGCACTGAAGAATTGATGCTTTTGAACCATGGTGTTGGAGAAGACTCTTGAGAGTCCCTTGGACAGCAAGGAGATCAACCAGTCCATCCTAAAGGAAATCAGTCCTAAACATTCATTGAAAAGACTGATGCTGAAGCTGAAACTCCAATACTTTGGCCACCTGATGTGAAGAACTGACTCAATTGACAAGACCCTGATGCTGGAAAAGAGGCGGGAGGAGAAGGGGAATACAGAGGATGAGATGGTTGGATGGCATCACCGACTCAATGGACATGAGTTTAAGTAAACTCCTGGAGTTGGTGATGGACAGGGAGGCCTGGTGTGCTGCAGTCCATGGGGTCACAAAGAGTCGGACACAACTGAGCAACTGAACAGAACTGAATGGCACCTACCTCATAGGATTGGCATAACTTAAAACAGATAAACAGTAGGACTTACTGTATAGCACAGTCAATACCTTATAATAACCTATAATGGAAAATAGTCTGAAAAAGAATACAAACACATGTGTGTGTGTGTGCGTGTGTGTGTGTGTGTGTGTACGTGTATAACTGAATCACTTTACACCTGAAACTAACAAATTGTAAATTAACTATACTTCAACTTTAAAAACGGTTTAATAAAACCAATGTTCACTGAAAGCTTTTAAAGCAGCAGATCTCATGCTAAACACTTCACTGATATATATATATAATTTAATCATTCAGCAACCTTACAAGATTGGTATTATCATTCCAGATTTATATATGAAAAAACAGACACAGACAGACTAGAGTATATATCCACCAAGTTAGTTCATGGTGGCATCAAGATATAAATTTGATCTCCTCTACCACATCTCTGTAATTTGGGTACCAGACATTTTCTGCTATTACGAGAAGATATTTAGTGACAGTCCTCGTTAAAGACTCATGGATGGGTAAAATTGTGAGTGAGCATCTGTGTCTACGACAAAGAGGAGAAGGAGAGAAGGGAAGGGAAAGAGAGAGAGACCCCAAAAAAGGGAGAGAAGGAAGAAGAAAAGAAGGAGGAGGGAAGGGCTGAAATGAAGACAGGAAAGGAAGCTAACACTAGAACTAAGAATGACATTACTCATCTTCCTGGTTGTTTCTCTAGAAGACAAAATGCCAAGCCCACCTCCACCCCACTCATTAGTCAGCCAGGAACGCCAATCTGATGCGATACGGGTAAGGGCGCAACCGTCCTGCAGTTAATGGAGTAGAATGTCTTCCCAGCATCCAAGGATGGGTCCAGAGAAGCATTCTGGGAAAATCTCACTGTACTAAATGGCACTGACATCTTCTCTCCTAAGGCGCAGTGGGGAAGAAAACACAGGGACTTAATAGTGATTGATGTGGGCGGGAGGTAAGGCTGAATTGCTCAGGGCTAAAAAACATGCCCAGAAGGAACTGAATGTTGTTATCTCATGCTTCCTGACTCAATCCACTGGGTGCTGTTTAAGGCCATTTTGTCCCAAGAAACATGTACAGAATTCCAAGTCTGAGATGGATTCCTTTGTTACTATGTCAGCTTAATGGTGCCTTCATTACAGAAGATGATTCTTTCCTCCCCAAATCACGATGTTTCCTTTAGGGGGCCTTATGATCCAGTAGAAAATTCTCAGAACCAAGAATCACAGCTCTTGGGTTCCAGGTAAAGCTCTGTTGTGGATTTCCATAAGAATTTTAGTATGTCGTGAAAACTCTCTGGCGTGAGTCCCCCCCACCCTTTGTTAAACAAACAAAAACCTCTTTTAAAACTCTAAAGTACCATCAGAGGCATCAGAAATTCAATTTCAGACCACGCAAAATACTACAGGTTTCATTTCACCATGTACCTTTTCGATACACTATTAGCCTTTTTTTTCTATCCAGGAAAGAACAGATTAAGTGGTACACCCATAACTGGAAAAATAAATGGCCACTGGGCCTTCCTTGGTGGTCCAGTGGTAAAGAATTGGCCAGCTGCTGAAGCCTGCGTGCCCTAGAGCCTGGGCTCCGCAACAAGAGAAGCCGCCGCAATGAAAAGCCTGCACGCTGCAACTGGCCCAAACATAGCGACCAAAACCCAGCACAACCAAAGATAAAGAAATACTTAAACAATGAGTAAGTGGCGACTGTAAAGCAGGGTGTGGTTAGTGTTTCCTACCGTGATACACTTGCTGAGAGGCGGTGCCACATGCCACCTCTACCTTCTCGAAGCCAAAACCTGGCCTCATTCTCCAGTGAAAGTAAATGTCATTCCTCCCCTTCCTCGGCAATAATCTCAGCTGCAATGGAAAGCTTGAAACAGTAGGTTATAATTGCAGGCACCACAGTAGCAGGAGCGCAATGTTAACAGCCAATTAATAGAATATTTTCAGGTAAGACGCTGCTGGAAAATCCCGCTCTAGCCCGATACCCACACTCACCAGTGGAGGTGACTCCAGTTTAGCTCGTGCCTGTATCAGATAAGAAAACACAGGCACATTATTCAATCCGACCAAGCTGTCTGTTCAGGAGATGCTTTAGGAGTGATTAATGACAGAAAGCAAAGAGGAACTGCTCAGACCTTGGCTGCCAAGGTCAAAGGCACAGGCAGACAGAACCAGGAGAGGCAGGGAGGCTGCCCGGATCTGGATTTCGGCTGTCGGCCTCAAGTTTTGGCTGCAGCCCCGGGCGTGTTGTCATTCCCCCTCCCTTGCAGTGGGACCACACACAAGATGGAGAGGCATATGGTGCCTTCTCCAGACTCGGCGTAAATGTGGGCTCTGATTTAAGCTTTAAACCTTTTAGAATCCTTCGCCAGCAAGATAAAATATATAAGCCATGATATTCTGAGCACCATATTTTGTGCAATATGCCGAATAGCACGTGGTTCAGTGATTTTGAGGGCAGAGCCAACAGCGACTGACTCAAGCCACATCTTTGATGGGGGAAACTGACAGGTGTGTGTTCGCTGGAAGGAAAACGTTAGGCCAATAATAATAATAATGCCATCGACCATTCTTCGAGGGCTTGTATGTTACAGGCACAGTGCTGACAGCTTTATATAGATTTTCTCATTTAAACTGCATAGCAGACTTATGGGATAGATCTTTTTATCATCCTAATTTTCTGAAGGAAGCAGCAAAGCCTTAGAAAATTAAATCATTTGCTCCAGGTTATCTGGTTAGTTACATGAAGGCAGGACTCAAACACAGGTGATAAGACTCCAGAACCTGCACATCTAACATTATAACATAATGCCCATATTATAGATACTATACAAATACTATACAGTACAGTACCTACACTGTATACTGAACATTACTCATCTTCTGCTTTGATTTTGATATATAAATTCTGTACAATCAAGGACACTAAATGATACATCAAAGCAATGTGAATTCATTCAAATGACTGTTCATTCATTCATTCTCTTATTCAAGCACTAACTGAACATGTGCAGACTATGAAGCACAGGAAAATGCCTGGAGGACTTTACAAATATACATTCCAGGTTTATCCATGCAGCAGACTTGTTTTGATAGCTTTCACTCCAGTCTTTGAGCTTGAGTTAAAAAAAAAAATACACATATATTAATGGGGCTAGTCTGGTAGCTCAGATAGTAAAGAAACTGCCTGCAATGTGGGAGACCCAGGTTTGATCCCTGGGTCGGGAAGATCCCCTGGAGGAGGAAATGGCAACCCACTCCAGTATCCTTGCCTGGAGAATCCCACAGACAGAGAAGCCTGGCAGGCTACAATCCATGGGGTCACATATTAATATCAACTCACAAAATATTTCTCTTCTTCATTTCAGAGAAAAAAAGAACGTGGTACATCAGTTTGGAGTGGGGGTAGGTATATATAAACTTCAGGAGTGAGATTTTCTTAACCTTAAGCACAAATGGAAGGAGAAAATCCTGAGAAACAGGCGAATTAAGCCCCCGAGTAAATGCAACAAGCAGTCTTTTGGACCCACTTCCATCAGTACAAGGTAATGGTTTAAAATGATCCCAGTCAATTCAGCAAGTAGGACAGTGAGCCACATCCCTGAACTGCGAGTGCTCAGCCAGCCAGGCTGTCTCCCAAGGCTTCAGCAGGCCTGGTGGGGGCAGGTGGATTAACAGCACCGGAGTCCTGGATGCCAGGTCAGAACCACGGGCACTGCCCAGATCCCTCTGCCCCACTCAGGGATCAAACTTGCCCTCCTGCCTGAGAGGGTAGCGGGGACTATTTGACAGTGCTTGCGAGAGTCTACCAGTGTTAACTGCACTTTTCCCTGTGGGCAATTCAAAAATAAATAAGCAATGGAGCTACACAGAGAGAGCACACAGGCGCAAGCAGGACTCTTCCAAGGGTGGTTTTGCTACAAGGGCAGCGAGCAACTGGGGGAGATGGTTATTAAACTCCCACATTCCTAACACCCCACCCCAAGCTGACTCAGGGCCAGAACAATGAGTCTCCGCCCACCCTGGGCCTTAAGAATATATACATTTTAGCACATGTAAAAAGAGACGTGTTTGCATGTGAAAATATACACATGCTGGACTAATCCACGTGCACCGCGACCCCGCCCCAAACTTTTTTTAACTCCAAAAACATTTTGTGTTGGGGTATAGCTGATTAACAGCATTGTGGAAGTTTCAGGCGAGCAGCACAGGGATTCAGCTACACATATACACGTATCCGTTCTCCCCAAACCCCCATCCTGTCCAGGCTGGCGCACAACATTGAACAGAGTTCCACGTGCTATTCAGTAGGTCCTTGTTGGTCGTCCGCTTTAAATAAAGCAGTGTGTACATGACCTTCCCAAAGTCCCTAACTATCCCCTTCCCCCCCAGGCAATCAGAAGTTTGTTTTCTAAGTCTGTGATGCACAGCCCTTCTGAAAGGGCTAAATGACAGTCACTCTGAGAAACCACTGAAGTTCCCTGCAGCCAGGTAGCAGGCATCTCTGCATCAACTAGGGAAAGATTCCTTCTGAGTTGGCAAACACGGGTCCTTGTAAGCCTGTAAGCCTGTGAGACGCTGTTTCAAGGCAGTTTCCTGATGCAGACAAGAAAGGCCCATTTCCAGTCTCTTTGTAAGGACCAAGCTGTCGGCTTCATCCTGAACACTGGTTATATTTGGCTTTATAACATTTGCTATGAAAGCATTCATTATAATACCCATCTGACAGCTGCTGGTAAACAAAACACTGGCATGACAACAGATGGAAAATGGAATCATTCCGAGGTGTAGGATGTCACAGGTAGTTTTCAGAGGTCATCTGAAACAGAGGTCATCTGAAACAGCATGGAAAACGGAGAATCTGTGCCAAGGTCCATCACAGGTTAGATAAATAAGGTGTCTGAATATTTCGGAACTGACTAGCTTCATGCTGCATCGTGCTTATGTGTGTTCAGTATCTTAGCCATGTCCGACTCTTGTTGACCCCCCTGAACTGTAACTGAAAGGTTCCTCTGTCCATGGAATTTTCCACACAATAATACTGGAGTGGGTTGCCATTTCCTTCTTCAGGGGATCTTCCTGACCCGGGGATCGAACCTGTATTTCCTGTATTGGCAGGAAGATTCTTTACCACTAATGTCATCTGGGAAGCCCTGCATTGGGCTTGAGGTCTCACTAAGTTTTGGTTCACTAAATTTCTTCCTAATTCCTTTTATTTCAGATCCCTTCATAAAGAAAATCAAATTGCACTTTTAACCCTAAATGTTGGGTAACACAAAATTGATATATCTGGCAAAGAATGAACTGGATGTACTTCACATCTCAGCATCAGGCAAGTTTGCAACATTTTTATTTGCATTTAAGGATAAGAATGATGAGGCATACCATAATACTATGTTCCTTATATATATTTCTTCCTCTACTTCATGCAATGTGGGCTCATTACTTCCAAGATTTCTTCGTTCACAGCTTTATAGTTTTTAATTTAGTTACTGAAGTTGATGGCACTCGGGTAGCCAAGAAACAAGGAGTTAGCAGAAAATACTAGCAGGGACAAAATATATTGATCTCTGTTTTGTTTTCTTCACAGCTGAAGGTTTCTGGGATCATACACCTCTTTTCTTTGTCTGAAATAGACAATAACCTCAGGGAAGAAATTGCTAGCCAGGATTATAAAGACTGTGTTTCGTGTTTTGCCATCTTCTTTCACTAAAACAAAAGTCAGTCGTGGCAGATACATTTCATCTCAAACCTTTAATTGTTTCTTGGTCTTGAGGAGTAAAAACTTTTAATTCTCATGGTAGAAAATGAGACAAACAGAAGGATGCATTAAAATAAATCACTGACAGTCTGCCTCCTTGAGATAACCACTGCTGATGCTTTACTGTATTTCATTTCAGATGTGTGTGTGTGAGACAGAAAAGAAAACATATATATATATATATATATATATATATATATATTTCAGGCAACATATGTGTTGAAAGCTTTTTTTATGGCATAATGAGAATAGTTCAGATTAAACACACATACACATACACACGTACCTAAAACCCTTAATATTAGTAACATTCTAAAAGGTACCAGATCCAGGGACTTAATTGATGGTCCAGTGGTTAAGAATTTGCCTTTCAATACAGGGGATGGGGATTCGATCCCTGGTCAGGGAATTCAGATCCCACATGCCTTAGGGCATCTAAGTTTGAGAGCTCCAACTAGAGAAGCCAGCGCACCACAATAAATACCCAGCAGGACCAAAATAAAACAAATAAGTAAAAGGTCCCAGGTCCAGACAGGAAAGCTCTCTCCATCCTCGGCGTGCGCCCACTGGTTAACACTACTGTAGTCTTCCTCTTCCTCTGCCCACCCTTCCACCACTGCCCACTTTGCCAAAACACCCAAGCAGCCCCCAAGCAAGGGATCTCTCGCCTCCTGCACATGAATTAAGCCCATCCACTGTGCATGTTTGCACTGGCACCTCTTGTGTTCAGGCTTCCACCTGGATTCATACAAACGTCTACCCACTGATGCAGACTCAACTCCCGTTTGGTCTCCTCCAGTCTGTTCTTCACAAAACGCATGTGGGGTCACCTGACCCCTGTATTCCCAGGAACCCCTAAGGCTCCCCCTTTCATGGCGGCTGAGACGCTGCCTGCTGTCCGCCTCCTGCCTTCCTGTTTCAGCCTTCCCCCGCTCCCTCCTCCTCAGCGGGCACACAGCTAGGTCGCTGCAGCGCTGCCATCTTAGACGGAACACCATTCCTCTACTCCTGCCCTTCTCTCATTGCCTAAACCGACCCTTCTCTCGACTGAAACCCCTTCACCCAGCTGAAGTGGCTTCACTGAGAATGCAGAATACTTTCCTCGACCTCCTATCAGTAGCCCAAAGCATGTTTCCCCCACCAAAGCACTTAGGCCAAAGGATGAGGACTGCTTTCTCATTGTGAATCGACTCTAAAGGTGTTTCTCTGGTGAACCACTGCGTCCCCTCTATGTGTGTGTGTGTGTGTGTGTGTGTGTGTGCGTGCACTCAGTTGTGTCCAATTCTTTGTGACCCCACGGACTGGAGCCCGCCAGGCTCCTCTGTCCCTGGGACTTCCCAGCCAAGAATACTGGAGTGGGTTGCCATCTCCCCTTCCAGGACATCTTCCTCACCCAGGGATCAAACCCATGTCTCCTGCATCTCCAGCACTGGTAGGCAGAGTCTTAACTGATCCGTAACAACGGATCCATGCCAGATGGCTATTAAGTCAACACAGTTCACCTGTAACACTTAATAGCTGAAGAAGGACAGCTGCAGAAACATCCAGTGACATGCCCGGATCTTGACTCATGACCGTATCAGAGTGGAGACTCAGCTGTCCCGATTCAGGGCTGCTGCACACCCAGGCTACCCCACCTTCACCGGGGTATAATGCTGCAACCTGACCTCAAGCGCTCAGAAGACTGATCTGTCCCCGGATCTCAGTCTCCATCAGCACCAACCGCGCCACATTCACTGCTCCTATCACCTCGATCAGGTCAGCATCATCTCCAGACACAGCCATGGCTACGGCAGCTTCCGCCACACGTCCTGACCTCAGTCTGCCCTCACCCTGATCCATCCAGCTGCAGCCCAGGACCTGGGAGGCACCAAGAAAATCTCTCCATGGCTCTGCTTTCAACAAGAAACTGGAGGCAAGTTCCAGTTCTGCTCCTGGACCTCAAATCCCCTACTCACTTGCCCCATCAAAATCATCTTTATTCTCAGCATCTCTTCACGCGGTCCTCTCTTCAACACAGTAGATATCCTAATAGACCCTCATGGACAATGTCTTTGTTCTTGCATCCGAGCCTCTGCATGTAGCAGCCCCTTCCTTCTAGATTTCTCTTTGACAATTCACACCCTCTACCTCCTCAAACTCACTCTGAATTCCCTCATGTAGAAAAAATCATCCCCTAATACTGCACTCTAACCCCAAGCCATCACACAGTTGATTCTTTGAATGAATTCATCTATAAAGGAGAGGACTGGCGACCTACCACAAGGAACGGATAAACAAGGAAAAGCATTTCACCACATTTGATCTCTAAAGCATTGCTCCGTCCTGCGTACAGGATCTCAGACCAGATGAATGCCTACAAAGACACAATCATGTCAGGACAAATGCATACAAAGACACGATCACATCAGGACAAATATTTTTCAAGTCCTCTGGGAGATCCTTCCCCTTCCATGGCGAGTAATGAATATCCGAGGAAGACAGAGAAATAATAATATGAGATCGACTTTAAGTCACAGCTATTTTGGCCAGAAAGAAAATGTGGGTCTGCCTTAAAGTCTGTGCCTTTAAGGAAAACAACACATCCTGCCATCCTTCTCTGAAAGCCTCTTGCCTGCCCTATTCTTCAGGATGTCAAGGAAAGAATTCTGACTCCTACTCTCATATTCTCCAAGCAGGCCATTATCATACATTGTCAAAAGATTAAATGATTTCTAAGAAATTATCATGTTTTAAGGCAACACAGCAACAAGTACATAGTCTTTATACAAGTTTTATTTCTTACAGGAGAATAGACATGAACCATTTAAACACATACATTTATCAGGGTGAGATGTATTCTATTTACATAATGAAGAGGGGTTTTTTAAAAATGTTCAGTGTAAATTGGCCATCAAGCCCATCTTCCAAGGCCCTGTTTGCAAACACCATTCTATTTTGTCCTCAAGAACTAGGATGTAGTGACAAAAGGCAGGCTGGGGACAGGAAAGCGAGGCTCTGGTTTGAGTTCTGTTATTGAATACTCAAATGGCCTTAACCTCTCTGAACTTTGGTTTCTTCATTGTTAAGTGGAGATAATCAGCTTATTGTCAGTATTGAACGCTTGGTGACGGGATAAGATCACCCAGAAGCTGGGCAGGAGGGAGGCCTCTTTGGAATGAAGTCAAGAGAGAATGGAAGGAGAAGAAACTGATAGCAAATACAGACACATTTTATTTCAGGGTTTCGTGCAAAGGAGATCAGAGAAACTGGGTGGCAGATGGAGGGGAAGGGGAGTCACAGGAGATTTTTTTTTCTGTCGCATATATTATGGGATGTACACATGGGGATGGGTGTGAGGGTGTGATCCTGTTCTGTCTAAAGGTGTCAAACACCATCTCTAAGACAGAGAGTCACAAACTGCTATCCCAACCCAAACGCCTTCCTTGTCCTCCAGACTCAAAGAACCAACGGTCTCTTTGACCTCTCTGCTTGAAAATCCAATATGTGACTTACGCTGAATATGTTCAAAAATGAACTTCCAATATCTCCCATTCTTCAACTCCCTCCCCTCCCTGCCTTCTTCCCTCCTTCCCCACCCCCCTCCTCTAAAAATCTGCTCCTCTTGCAATCCATCTTGGAAATAGCACTTCCATTTTTGAATCGAACAGGCTAAAATAACTGCAGTAACCATCGAATCCTCTCTCTTTGGCATCCACTATCTAAGTAGACTTCTCTGCTTTTAAATACATCCAGCCTCTGACCAGTCCTCACAGCTGACTGCCACCTCCCTGGCCATCTCTCACCTGGATGGCTGTGAGGCTCCCCTTGCTGGATTTCCTGCCTGCATCTTGTCCCACATCTATTCTCCACCCAACAGCAAGAGTCTGACTTTTCAAATGTGCATCATGTCACACTGCCCCTCTGCTCAACACCCTCCAGTGACTTCCTTTCTAGCTCAGAGCAAAATCCCAAGTCTATTCCATGACCTTCTAAGGCCTAGAGGATCTAACCGCCACCCACTGCTAACTCTCTGATGTCATACAGAACTACTCCGGTCTCTCTCATTGCCTCCACTCCAGGTGACTCCATGATAAACCTCCTTGCTATGAACCTGACAATCCATCCAAGTGTCTCTGTACTGGCCATGCCTTCTGTCTGTTCCTTCCAGATATCCAGGTAGAATGCTTCCTCATTGCCTCCAGATTTCCACACACACACGTCACTTATCAGAGATGCATTCTCAGATACACACCTCCGTACAAAACAGCATCCTTCATCCAATCCACTACATCCTATTCTCCTTGAAAGTGAGTTAGTCACTCAGTCATGTCCGACTCTTTGCAACCCCAGAAACTGTAGCCCACCAGGCTCCTCTGTCCATGGGATTCTCCAGGCAAGAATACTGCAGTGGGTTGCCATTTCCTTCTCCAAGGGATCTTCCCAACCCAGGGAATGAACCTGGGTCTCCTGCATTGCAGGCACATTCTTTACCTCCTTATCTTGCTTTATTTCTCTTCATGACACCATATGTCATTTCTTTTTTATGTATATGTCTATGACCCCCACACCTCACTCCCATCTCTAAAAGAATGTAAGTTTCTTGAGAGAACTTTGCTTTTTGTTTCAGTTTTGGCTTTTGCTTTTTCACACTACGTCTTTACTTTCTAAAAGACTGCCAAGACTTGAATAAGTGCTCAACGATATCTGTCACTGAATTTATATATATATATATATATATATATTATATAATAATATATATAAAGTGAGGCTATATATAATGTGACATTTCTGGGTTTCCTTTCTTCCTGCAATCCTCCTTGGTAAATCAGTAATTAATATAAACAAATTTCAATGAACTCTTATATTACATGGCTAGTAAGATGACAGAGAAGGAAATGGCAACCCACTCCAATATTCTTGCCTGGAGATCCCCATGGATGGAGGAGCCTGGCAGGCTACAGTTTTTGGGGTCATAAGAGTCGGACATGACCTAGCGACTAAACCACCACCAACAATAAGATGACACTGGGCTTCCCTGATAGCTCAGTAAAGAAACCACCTGCAGTGCAGGAGACCCTTATTCCATTCCTGGGTCAGGAAGATCCACTGGAGAAGGGAATGGCTACCCAAACCAGTATTCTGGCCTGGAGAATTCCATGGACTGTACAGTGCATGGGGTCACAAAGAGTCAGACCCAGTTGAGCAACTTTCACTTTCAAAATGACGTTGAAAGATTCATTCAAATCTCCCGGGTGACACACAGGCTCTGCCTGGGTAAGACAGGCGTTGAGTCCTGGAAGCTTTGCCGTCATGGTCGAAAGGGCTCACATGGTTTGGAATTGAGGGCAATGACTATACGCACCAAGTTGCATCACTGGTAGAAGTGATATTCACAACAGTGGAACATTTGGAAGAGGCAGTGACTTTCCTGGCCTGAGGTTGTGGCTAAGGCAAGCATGTTCCAAATTGTGGTTGTATACATGGTTATTAAAGACTGGAGAGGCTCCAAGCTATTTACATATTCCTGATTGGTCCCAAGGCAGTGTGAGGAGGAGGTGATACAAAAGGGCCCAGCAGAATGTAAACACTCAGAAAGACTTGAAAATGGTCTGAATGCTGGGTTCGCTGTCTTTGATCCACACAGACCCATCAGCAGAGGACAAGAGCTTTCCTACTGCTGTTGCAGGCATTCAGACACAGCCTAAGCTCAAGTGTTGACTGGCCATTAAGCTACACAGACAACAGAGAAACACCTTGGAAACCAAGGTTAAAAACAAGACAAGCATAACACAAAGAACTGAATGAAGACATCAGTGGCCACCTACCATGGGGGGACAGATTTCACAGCATTAGTCCAGGCAAGTTTATATAAACAAGAAACACACAAGAAAATAAGCAACAACAATAACTACCTGGGGAAAATCAGAATTCAGAGTGGCTATAATGTTATCTAATTATCTACTTTCTTCTACCTCACTTACCCTATCTTCTGCCTCTGTTATTCTACTGTTGGTTCCCTCCAGAGTGTTTTTTATCTCATTTATTGCATTATTCATTTTTGACTCCTTTTTATTTCTTCTAGGTCCTTGTTAAACGTTTCTTGCATCTTCTCAGTCCTTGTCTCCAGGCTATTTATCTGTAACTCCATTTTGTTTTCAAGATTTTGGATCATTTTTATTATCATTATTCTAAATTCTTTTTCAGATAGATTCCCTATCTCCTCCTCTTTTGTTTGGCTTGGTGGACATTTTTCATGTTCCTTTACCTGCTGGGTATTTCTCTGCCTTTTCATCTTGTTTAGATTGCTGTGTTTGGAGTGGCCTTTCTGTATTCTGGTGGTCCGTGGTTCCTTTTTATTGTGGAGGTTTCTCCCAGTGGGTGGGGTTGGACGATTGGCTTGTCAAGGTTTCTTGATTAGGGAAGTTTGCGTCGGTGTTCTGGTGCATGGAACCGGATGTCTTCTCTCTGGAGTGCAATGGAGTGTCCAGTAGTGAGTTTTGAGATGGGTCTATGTGTTTGGTGTGACTTTGGGCAGCCTGTATGTTGATGCTCAGGGCTACGTTCCTACGTTGCTGGAGAATTTGTGTGGTATGTCTTGCTCTGGAACTTATTGGTTCTTGGGTGGTGGTTGGTTTCAGTGTAGGTATGGAGGCTTTTGGATGATCTCTTATTACTTAATGTTCCCTGTAGTCAGGAGTTCTCTGGTGTTCTCAGGTTTTGGGCTTAAGTCTCCTGCCTCTGGCTTTCAGTCTTATTCTTCCAGTAGCCTCAAGGCTTCTCCAACTATACAGCACTGATAATAAAACTTCTAGGTTAATGGTGAAAAGATTCTCCACAGTGAGGGACACCCAGATTATCTACTTTCCAACAAAAAATTATAAGACATGTGAAAAATCAAGAAATTGAGACCAATACTCAGTGAAAAAGTAGTTAACAGATACCATCTGTCATTAGATGTTGGACTGTTGGATTTAGCTGGCAATGATTTCAAGACATTATTATAAGTATGTTCAAAGAACTAAAGGGGAAAAAAATTAAGAATCAAAGTATGCAAATTAAAAATACAATAGAAAATCTGAGTAAGGAATGAAATAAAGGGATATAGGAATACCAGGAACAACTGTGCATCCAAAAAATTAGATAGCCTAAAGTATAAAAATTCCCAGAAAGATATAAACTACAAAAACAAAGTAAGAGAAACCCTCAATAGATCCATACCAAGTAAAGAAATTGAATTAATGAGCAAAAAAAATTTCCACAAAGCAAAACCCAGGTCCAGATGGCTCCACTGGTGAACTTTATCAAAATTTTAAAGAAGGATTAACATCAACACTTCTCAATCTCTTCAGAAAGAACAGAAGAGGTGACACATCCCAGCTCATTTAGTGAAGCTGGTATTACACCAACATCGAAAGCAAACATACCACCAAACAAGAATACTATAGACCAAGATCCATTATAAATACAGATGCAAAAATTCCTGAGAAAATACTAGCACACCAAATCTAGCAACACATAAAAAAGAATTTTCAACCAACCACAACATATGAAAGTTTTCAGTGTATCATGTGATAGTAATAGAATAAAAGACCAAGCCACATGATTATCTTGACAGACGCTAAAAAGGATTTGACAAAAGCCAAGATCCTTTCATGATTAGAAAAACTCAACAATCTAGGAAGAGAAAGAATTACATACATCACCTTCATAAAGGACATCTACCAAAAAACCTATGTCTAGTATCATACAAAATGGGAAACCCAAGTCAGCAGCTCCCAAATTCCTGAGCTACAGAAACTATGCATATTAAGCTGTTCTGTTTTTGATACATTAAGTTTGGGGCTCAACTGATTCATAACAATAGATATCTGAAAACAATAACAACAATGATACAAGACCGTGGGGGAAGAGGGGGAGGAGAAGTAATAGCAACAGCAATAGGAATAGTTGTTGCTGTTGTCCTACAAATTACCTGACTCTGCAGAGAGTCCAAGAGTCAGACTGGACTGGCTCCTCTGTCCATGGGATTCTCTAGGCAAGAATGCTGGAGTGGAGAGCCATTCTCTTCTCCAGGGGATCTTCCTGACTCAGGGATCAAACTCCGGTCTCCTGCACGGCAGGCAGATTCTTTAACGTCTGGGCCACCAGGGGAGCCTCACAGATGGTGGAATTGGCACAGTACTAGGTAGGAGACCACAGCCTCTCAGCCAGAAGGGCTCTGAGTTGGGCTCCAGACTGTCAGATAAAAGTGGATGCTGGAGTTCAGTCTCTAAAGCATAGTCCATGTCCAAGGCATCCGAGAGTCCCAAGATGCAATGAGGTCCCAGCACTTAAGATTCTTCCTAAGGTCACGGCTGGTCCTTCCGAGGACTGAACCTACCAGCAAAACCACGTGACCCCAGCTTGGACCGGGGTCCATCCCTCCCAGGAAGTGGAGTGGAGGAGCCACCAAAGGCAACACTTGGGTCATGATCACAGAGCCTGGGAGCCTCAGCCTTGAACATGTGAAGGGGTAATAAGCTCCCCAGGAATCCCTGCTTCTCACCTAATACTCCAAGAGTTGCCTGATAGTGACTTTATTAGCACCCTGCTCTACTCACCCTCTGCCTGCATCCGCCTCCTTGCATTAACAGTAAGTCCGCCACTCTTCCAGTGTGTTCCCATCCACGTATCAGCAAGTCTCACCTGACCCCGACGCATGACAATGTCCAGATGGCTTCTGGGGGCTGCACATCTGTATTTCTTCAGTCCTTCTCAATCAGGGCAATCTCTGCTCCAAGTGAGATATTTTGGCCTCTGATTTGCTGTGGTTTTTGTCCCTTTTTATAAGATTGCTTGTTTAAAAAAAATGATTTTTTTTTTTCCTGGCCTCACTGCATGGCTTGCAGGATCTCAGTTCCCCAGCCAGGGATTGAACCCAGGTCATAACAGTGAAAAAGCTGAATCCTAACCATTAGGCCACCAGGGAATTCCTGCTTTGTGTCCTCTTTATGAGAAGGTGTTCAGTCAAGAAAACTGAGGGCTCCTTAGGACAGAAAATGCCCATCTGTATCTACTTTACTTTCATTCACAAATGAAGAGAGACACGTCATTGCTCAAGAGTGCAATTAAGGTTAAATTTGGGAGTTGCATAAGTAAAACATAGATAATTTTAATCCAGCATGATAACTAACAAAAGTACATAAATAAACGTCTTAAATAAGACTTACAGGAGAAGGAAGACTAGACACCCTCTACGATCCTCATGACTCAAAGATTCTACATTCACTGAAAACCTTGTGATCAATACAAGGGCTCCTGAAATAGACACATTCCCCCTTTAGCATTGCTTTTATTTTTTGTTTCTTTTAAAATGTGCTTTCCTTTGCAGCAAGCCATCAACAATGGGGGTTCTAAACATGTTCAGAAAATAATACTTAATTTTCTGAATCCATAGATGCCGGGAGGAGAAGGTAAACAAGAAAAAGTGACCTCTGTAAATTTGGGCAAGGTCACAGGCTGATGTACAGATTTCCACACCCATAACCAAATATTCATTACACTCTTATTTCTGTTCATTAGGAAGCAATCACCCTATTCAAGGGAAAAACAAGGTCCTAAAACATTACAGTCTCAAAACAAAGTGACAAAGTTATCAATTTTAGAATCATAAAGTATCCAAAGTGTTAAATGGCTCCATCTTCAGGGTAAATGTGAAACAGCTCTGTTTCAAGTCCTGAAAATGCAGGAGCTATTTCAAGTCCTCCCTGAATTAGATGGATGTAGCTGTGGTTGCCAATCCCCATGGCTCTAGCGATTGGAGCTGCACAATCAGTGTTGCCTGTCAGCAATGTCCACAATGAATCTGAAAGTGTTCTTAACCATTACGTACTTGGGCGTGCTCATTCGTAATTCAAACTCTCATGATATTCAAAACACCAGCAAGTAAAATAATGCTTTTTCTCCAAGGGCGTCTGTCAAATTCTTCCACAATTGTTCTCTCGAGCATCTTTATATCTTACTGGGATGACGGGTCCAGGGAGGGGAGGAGGGCATGGGAACAGGTCTTGTTTTATTCCATCCCTGGAAGGAGAAATAGGCCAGGAATTGACTTCCCTACATTATCTTAGAAGGCTGCTGCTGAATTTGAATATGATATATATTAATTATGGAACAATGTGAAAATTATTGAGCACTTTTATTCACGTGATACTATAAGAAGCTAAAACCACACAGATGGTCCCTTCTGTCCCCCAAATTACAAACAAATAGCTCAATAGGAAAGAGATCAGCTACAGCTAGAGCTAGGGCTTATATACGTAAGCCGATAATGATCACCAACCAAGCGGGAATAAGGTGTACGGTGGAGGGCAAAGGAGAAGGAATCTAGACAGGGAAGAAGAGAGAGCTGTTTAGTCTGAGAGGGTATATGAGTGGAATAGTGGAAGAGGGCTGAGAACAGAGCTGATTTTAAACAAAACAAAGAAGTGAGATTCGGTCATGTCATTCTAGAACAAAGAAAGGAAACCCAACACTTGATGAAAGCGCTAGGGCAAATAATCCAAAGTAAGGCACTGCTCAGTTCTTTATTATGACCATCTTGCCATTTCCAGACACTAAAATAATCCAGTGGGTGCAGGCAGAAGTCAATGGATCTCCACTTGGAATAGTTACCATCAATTACTCAGTTCAAACACCAAAAGCATTGGGGATTCCACAATAAACAAAATCAGCAGGTTCTCAGGGGGATTACAGCCTAAGTGAGTGCCTGTTGAAGCAGCTTGGGCTATAAACAGGCCTTCCCCAGGTAAGGACACGTGTACCCAACAGACATTTAACACTGTTAACACTGATGAAAAAAATTAAATATGTGTTTATTTGGTTTTAGCTTATGACCAACATAGTATCTCAGGCAGATTTTAAAAAAGGAAGAAAATTACCTAAAACTCTCCATTACTAAATAATAACAGTACTAACAGTCAACTACTGCAGTCATGAAATTAAAAAAAAAGCAAAACACTTGCTTCTTTGAAGGAAAGTTATGACAAACCTAGACAGCATGTTAAAAACCAGAGACATCATCTGGCCGACAAAGGTCCATACAGTCAAAACTATGGTTTTACCAGCAGTCATGTACAGATGTGAGAGTTGGACAATCAATAAGGCTGAGCACTGAAGAATTGATGTTTTTGAACTGTGGTGCTGGAGAAGACTTTTGAGAGTCCCTTGGTCTGCAAGGAGATCAAACCAGTCAATCCTAAAGTAAATCAGCCAACCCTAGATACGCACTGGAAGGACTGATGCTGAAGCTGAAGTTCCAATACTTTGGTCACCTGATGCAAAGAGCTGGCTCACTGGAAAAGAACTTAATGCTGGGAAAGATTGAGGGCAGGAGGAGAAGGGGACGATGGAGGATGAGATGGTTGGATGCCATCACTGACTCAATAGATATGAGTTTGAGCAAACTCTAGGAGATAGTGAAGGACAGGGAGGCCTGGTGTGCTGCAGTCCATTGGGTCACAAAGAGTCAAACACAACTTAGTGATTGAACAACAACAACAATGATCATTACAATAACTATTCTTATAGCTAATATTTATTAAGCCCTTACATGTGTTAGAAACTAACCTTTTAATTCACTGACAGATCATTTAATTCTCACAAAGACTGAGGTTACATACCATTATTGTCCCTTGTACAAATAGGGAAATGGAGGCCCAGAGAATTTAAATGACTAAGAGTCCCATAGCTGATTTGGAGCTGGGATTTAGATCCAGGCTCTCTGACTCCAAAACAAGTCCCTTCCCACTAAACCAGCAGTGCCCCACCCTGCCTTTCATTAGACTCACTGGGAAGCTTTAAAACAAAAAACAAAAAAAAAAACACCTGGGATCCATCTCCAAACTGGTTAAATCAGAGGGTCTAGGGGTGGGGTGTTAATAGCAGTTTTCCTCCCTGAATCGTCCATGTAGTTCTAGAGTGTAGTCAAGGCTGAGAGTTCTCTCCCCCAATAAATAACTATAAACACTTCTGATGGCCCCCATACATGATAAATGTCCCCTTTGAGTCATCAAGACAATGTGTTTCTGGAATTCTTTTAATTCAACGTGCCCTCTCTGGACCAGCAGCATTAGCATCTCCAAGGAACAAGTCAGAAATGCAGACTCTCAGGCCTCATCTCAGATCTACTGAATAAGAATTGGTGTTTTATTTTTTTTATTTTTTTTTATTTTTTGGCCACGGCACAGCATGTGGGATCTTAGTTTACCAAACAGGGTTTGAGCCCATGTATTCTGCAGTGGAAGTGTGGAGTCCCAACCACTGAACCACCAGGGAAGTCCCAGAATCTGTATTTTAATCAGATATCCATATGCTCATTAAATGAGAGTACTATCCTAAAGTATGCCCTGAAGCAGTGGTCCCTAACCTTTTTGGCAACAGGTACCAGTTTTGTAGAAGACAAATTTTCCTCGGACCAGAGTGGGCGTCGGAGGGATAGTGTGGGGATGATTCAAGTGCATTACATGTATTGTGTACTTTATTTCTATTATTATCACATCAGCTCCACCTCAGATCACCAGAGATTAGATCCCAGAGGTTGGGGATCCCTCTCCTACAGTATGCCCTAGAGAGAAAACCCTAGTTTCTAGACTATTGGTGCTATGAACAACAAATGCAAAGCAATAACAATCACCTTCACCACCCAGCCTCCCAAGTCCCCACTTAAATAAAAAAAAAGAACAAAAACCCACCCCCACTATGGGCTCTGTGGTCAACACAATTGGGACAAGCTGAATTAAACAAATTCAAATTACTTTCTCTACTCCACACTCTAGCAGAACCTATAATGTTAAAATACTAATGTGTATCATAAATCTCCAAGAGGAGAAGTTTCCCAAATATTTATGACTGTGGTACCCCGTAACTCAGAACTCCTATTAACATCTTTTGCAGACAATGTGTTTCTAGGGACATATTATAGACAATATTTATTCAGAACAGACGATCTTTTTTCTTGCCTCAACGGCTACCCTGAACACTTTTTCAGTTCGATGTTGGCTATCTGAATACTGGTAGTAGTCATGGAATTATAGGAAACCTTTATCAAGCTTTTACTATGTATATCAGACATAGTCCTAAGTGCTTCCACTGTGTTGACTCATTTCATCTTCATAAGCATTCTAGCAGATAGGGATGGTTTGTATTACCACTTTATGGTAAAGGGAACAGGAAGGGATTAGGTTATGATTAGTTAAGTTGCTTGCCCAAGGTCACACAGCTACTACATGGCAGTGGAAAGATTGTAACCCTGTTCTTGTGGTCCCAGAGCCTTCTTTTAAATCACTAGAGCTATTAGAAAAAGGATTACCTCCAGCTATTCTCAGAGGCATCCCTAGATTGGCCCAGAGGGTTTCTGAGCTTAGGTTACCAGTCTGAACTTTTAAACAAAAGAATGCAAAAAGAGAACAAAACTGTAGCTCACATACTCACATGAATTCATCCACCAAGAGCCCTAGGTGCTAACATTTCAAACTTTTTTTTTTTTAAATTATATTTACTTGTTTGGCTCTGACAGGTCTTAGTTGCAGCACACAGGATCTTTCCTTGCGGCGTGAGAGCTCAGTACTTGTGGCTTAGTTGCCCGTCGGCATGTGGGGTCTTAGTTCGCCGACCAGGGATTGAACCTGTATCCCCTGCAATGGAAGGTGGATTCTTTAACCCCTGGACCACCATGGAAGTCCCCCAAACCATTTCCTGAAGGGAATAAAGTATCAAACTAGACCTCCAATGCTGGTGTTCCTGTGGCTGATCATCTGAGTCTTGATTCTAAACATATAACACTCTGCTTTCTGATTGGGCAAACCAGTGGAGACTGAAAGGTGTGGTCTCTCATCCTCTCCACCTTCAGCCTGAAACAACAAATCAGCAAGTCCAAGCAATCAAGGCAAAACACCAAGAAGATGGTGCCCACTCATGGATGTTCAGTCGGAGCCAGGACATCCCAGTGGCCTATAAGGTGGTTCCCCAACTACGAGTTGATGGGCTCCAGTGAAAGTGAAAGGGAAAGTTGCTCAGTCGAGTCTGACTCTTTGCAACCCCATGGACTATGCAGTCCATGGAATCTCCCGGCCAGAATACTGGAGTGGGTAGCTATTTCCTTCTCCAGGGGATCTTCCCAAACCAGGATCGAACCCAGGCTCCCACATTGCAGGTGGATTCTTTATCAGCTGAGTCACAAGGGAAGCCCAAGAATACTGGAGTGGGTAGCCTATTCCTTCTCCAGCGGATCTTCCCCACCCAGGACTCAAACTGGGGTCTCCTGCATTGCAGGCAGACTCTTTACCAACTGAGCTATCAGTGAAGTAAGAAACAAATTGATACGGTCTTGAGAGCCCACTGCTGCCAAGCCAAGAATCTGCATGATTTTTAAAGCTTCCCTAGGCTTGGAGCTCACTGTGAATCACTCCATGGAAGGTTAATGAGTCAGAAAGGGGCAGAGCTTTCCTCAGGCACATAATTAGTAAAAAACAGGCTCTGATATGAAGGCTAGTTAGGTCCACTCTGTACAACAGAAATAACTGCTGCTCTATGCCACAGCAGGAACACGAGATCTGGGTAACCGAGGAGTAAACATCCAGAAAGAACACCCACTGCAGAGACAGTAAAGAAGCCATTCGTGGTCTGTTGTTGCTTTGTTTTGTTTAGCCCCCCTTCAGTGTTGGGAGTGTGTGCTTTAAAATAAAAAAGGCATAACATAAACCAAGATCTCACCCACTGCTGGGTGTCCTGATCCACATTTTAAAGACACTTGATCTTTAAATACTCCCAATTCATTCCTTCCACAAATATTTGAGAGTTGACTTTGTGCAGGCGCTCTTCTGGTGTTGGCAGCTGCAGTGGGCAGGATAACATGCCCCTTGCTCCCCAACACCCATCTTCTAATCCCTAGAAGCAGTGAATATGTTACCTGACACATTCAGAAAGGACTCTGCAGGGGATTCCCTGGTGGTCCAGTGGCTAAGACTCCACACTCCCAAGGCAGGGTGCCCAGGTTCAATCCCTGGTCAGGGAACTATTGCCCACATGCCTCAAAAGATTTTGCATGCCACAACAAAGAGAGAAGATCCTGTGTGCTGCAACTAAGACCCAGCACGGTCAAATAAATATTTTTAAAGAGAAGCAAAAGAAAAGAGGTGAGCAAATCAAATAAAAGAAGAGTTTGATTAAAAAAGAAAGAAGCAAAAGGGATGCTGCAGCAGTGGTCACATTAAGGACCTTGAGATGGGAAGCTTCTCCTGGAGTGTTACATGATGGAATCACCTGGGTTCTTGAAAGTGGAGAATGTTTCCTGGGTTCTTGAAGCGGGGTCAGAGGAAGACGTGACTAATGAAGAAAGGCACAGAGAGATAGTATTAATATATCCTCAGTTTTGAAGGTGGAGGAAGCAGCCATGAGCCAAGGAATACGGGCAGCATCTCTAGAAGCTGGAAAAGGCAAGAGAAAGTATTCTCCTCTAGAGCCTGGAGAATGGAAAGGAGCTGTCCTGACACCCTGGTGTTAGCTCACTGAGACCCATGTGGGGCTTCTGTCCTACAAAACTTCAGGAAGATGAGTTTTTGTTGTTTTAGGCACACAGTTTATCCACAATGAGGTGGGACATGCTTTACCACCAATAAGAACACCAAGACCTACTGCACAGCACAGGGAATTCTGCTCAACAGCAGCCTGGATGGGAGGGGAGTTTGGGGGAGAATGGATACATGTATGGATGGCTGAGTCCCTTCCCTGTTCTCCTGAAGTATCACAACATTGTTAATTGTCTATACTCTAATACAAAATAAAAAGTTAGAAAAGAACACCAAGTTACCTACTACCTCTGGTTCTTAGATTTTTTTTTTTAACCTTTCATCCTAAAATGCAGACAACTTCTCTCCTATTCCAATAGGCAGGTAGTCTCTCTGCTATGCCAAAGGTTGGTTCTCTCTTTTTCAGAATTTCCACAAGCTATGTATGCTCTAAACTAGACTGAGATCTAAAATCTGGGCATCCGTGTCACTCTTGCTCCTCAGCTTCAAGTACTGTGCAACATGTCTTTTCCAAAGACATACACCAGGATATTTCCAAAGGCACCTTGGGTTGAAATGTTGGGTCAACAAGTCAATTAACAAATGCTCAGTGCTCAGCTGTGTCTGACTCTTTGTGACCCCATGGACTGTAGCCCACCAGTCTCCTCTGTCCATGGGATTTCCACAAGCAAGAATACTGGAGTGGGTTGCCATTTCCTCCTCCAGGGATCTTCCTGACCCAGGAATCAAACCTGTGTCTCCTGTATCTCCTGCACTATGGTGGATTCTTTACTCATTGAGCCATCAGAGAAGCCCTCCCATCAAAAGCCAGTGGTACTTATTCTAAGTTTAACCTACTAAGCCACCACCTTTGCAGAACCACGCTTCAAGGTTGAGTCCAAGGTCATAAGTAAGGCAGAGCTCTAAAGAAGGCCTTGAACCACTTATGAGAACAAAGAATAGGAAGCAACCTAAATGCCCAACAATAGGGGATGCTTTAAATTTACTGTGATGCAGCTGGACTATAAAGCCTTGAAATAAATGTTACACATTCATATGTTGATGTGGAAATTGTCCTTAACATGTGTATAATTGTTATGAAAGAGAATACACAGATTAATCCCCCATACGCTTTGCCTATTGAGAGAGAGAGAGAGGGAGGGAAGGAGAAAGAGAGAAAAAGGGAGAGGGAAGCTAACAGCCCTATACCATAGGTAATAAGCACCACATGCATTAGTATGACGGCATTTTTTAAATTTGTTTTTAATTTTTGCTTTGACATAAACAATGCAATCAACAAATGTTCATTTCATGCTGACTAGGCACAGAGGTGCATGCAACAGGTTCAGAGGAGAAAAAAAGCCCATAATTTCTGGATGACCTTATTAACCCTCACCCAGCAGCTATTTCCTGCAGATTTGTTGCATGCTGAGCCCTGGCGTAGGTGCTGGAGAATCAAGGAGCAAGGCAGACCTGCCTCGGCTCTCTAGGGGCTCATGCCCTGATGGGAATTGAGGGAAAGACAGTAAACAAGCAAATGGAAGACGCAGGACTTTAGCGCCAGGCTCAGAGTCTGCCCCACCATCTCATGGGACTCAACCCTGCAGTGACATCCTTCCTAATACCCCAACCCCACACATAGGTATCAGCAGCCTGGGACTCAGCTAGCCCTGACATAGCCCGTCTAAACTGTCATTGGTAAGACTTCCAACATCACTCTCCACACCTTCCCATCTTTCCCCACAAAAATACTAAAGCATCTTAGTCCACAGTGGTCAATTTGGAGAGATCAGTTGCCTACATTTGTCAAGTTCAACTCTTGCATTCAAATTCCATCTATCACCCTAGCTGAGAATGGGACCATAAAGAACGCTGAGTGCTGAAGAACTGACACTTTCCAACTGTGGTCCTGGAGAAGACTCTTGAGAGTCCCTTGCACAGCGAGGAGAGCAAACCAGTCCATCCTAAAGGAAATCAATCCTGAATATTCATTGGAAGGACTGATGTTGAAGTTCCAATACTTTGGCCATCTGATGCAAAGAGCAGACTCATTGGAAAAGACCCTGATGATGGGAAAGATTGAGAGCAGGAGGAGAAGGGGGTGACAGAGGATGAGATGGTTGGATGGTGTCACCGATTCAATGGACATGAGTTTGAGCAAACTCCAGTAGACGGTGAAGAACAGGGAAGCCTGGCATGCTGCAGTCCATGGGGTCACAAAGAGTCAGACACGACTTAGTGACTGAACAACAGTCCTACAGCTAAGGATGAGCCCTGATTATCACATATGACCATGGTCCAGGGACCAATGGTCTCCTTGGCGTCATTCAACTGCTGTGAGTCATCCCTACCGTCCATTTCCCTCCAAATAAGAATGGAGCTAAAGAAGATGATAAACCCAGTTTTTACGAGGTCCATTATGACACCATCAGGCCTTCTTTGCTGTTCAGGCGCTTTCCCCATCTCTGAGTCCACCCTGTTGCATGCCACAGTGGTTCCCAAACTCTTCTACTGTCCAGACCATCACCCCACTCCTGACTCCCCAGCATCCTCAGATGCCCAGCCATCTTCCTTTATGAAAAACTTCAAGGTCATAGGAACCCAGAGGGAGTTAAACAAGACAGAGAAGTGAAACAGCCAGCGAAAACGCAGAACAGGGAACAAACCGAGACAGGACTCTCCCAGTTACACACTCTCCATCCAATATTTAATGAGCCTTGCCCAGAAAGGACACTGCTTTCCCTCGGGAGTGACAGAGAGTAAGAGAAACAACATGGAGAGTTGCAGGTATCAGAAAGACATAAAGATCTTAGCAGATATCTTAGTTGCACAAGGATAAAATTATTGATTACTATCTATTATCTGACAGGTCCTCTGATGGGTAATTTTCATACCTACTCTGTAGTGATCAAAGCCCACTTTCAAGGTTGTATTGTTATACACTTGTCACAGATAACGAAACTGGACTCAAGTTAAATAATGTGCACATAAGCGAAACACACGGGAGCTGGACTTTCGAACTCAAGCCTGTCTAAGCCCGAGTAAAAGCCAGGACACTTCTTCCCTCAGCTGTTAAGACTTTATTTAGAAGGAGAAATATAAGCAGAAATAGAAAGGAATTGTTATGGGAAATCCTTTAAAAAAAAAAAAAAGGGTCCTGAAACCTTCTGCATCATGCAATAATTTTTTTTCCCCTTCTCATGTGAACAGATTAAACTAATAGATTATGAGCATTATTCTTAAGCAACTTATATCAGGGTTGATGGAAGCCTGTTCTTGAAAGATAAGCTGCATATCAGCACTGAGGGAAAATGAATTAAAATGCAAATCTGAGTGTGCTCCCATTGTTAGACTATCTTTAATAGATATGTCTTCCTGAATACATCACAGGCACAACTGTCAGCTTGCATCTCAAATAAAGCAAAACCAACCTCTAATGGCATTTCACTAAGGGTAGAGTTTATAATTGGATTTTGCCATGGGTGGAGTTTCAAGTTGACCTTAACCTGGACCTGTATTTTTGGCCTCATGGAGAGGGATAAACAAAAGGACAGTGCTTTCCCCTCTCTGCCCTCTTTCTAGAGCAGTGGTTTGACTGAACACCCGAAACCTCAGCTGCAAGGTATGAGGCATCCTTTGCTTCTTCTGCTCCCCAGTCCCAAAGGACGAACTGTCCCCAGGACCCTGTGCCTATGATTGACGAGACCCACACCCAGGCGCACTGCCGGAAACAGTTTCATCAAGAGGTGAAGGCTGCACTTAAAAGTGACACTCTTTCCTGATGCTGGGAAAGATGGAGGGCAGGAGGAGAAGGGGGTGACAGAGGATGAGATGGCTGGATGACATCATTGACTCAACAGACATAAGTTGAAGCGAACTTCGGGAAATAGCGAAGGACAGGGAAGTGTGGCATGCTGTAGTCCATGGGGTCACAGTGAGTCTGACATGACCGAATGCCTGAGCGATAATAAAAAGTGACAGAAAGGCAGGAGAAAATCACTGAACGGCTTTGGTCTTTTGATGTTCCTCAGATTCCCATCTCATTAAGATCATGAGTCAGTGCTGCCTGTACTAAAGAAGATACACATCCAAAAATTTATCAGTTCCCACAAAAAGAGTAATGGGGCATTTAAACACTAAACAAAAAAAATGGAATGTCCAAAAAATTGTCTGAAGACTACAGGAACAATGGAAATAACAACAATGGCAATAATAGCCAAATGAAAAAGCCAAATGAAAAGTACAGGTATGTGCTACAGACTTAAAAAGGGAGTAGAAATAAGGCTGGTAGGAAAAGTCTACAGAGGAAGTACAGTTTCAGCTACACCCTGAAAGGTGCAAGGTCATGGAAGAACAGCTTTACACAAACCTGCAGAGACAGGTGTACGTTCTGGGAACATCGAACATTAAACACACGTTTTGGATTTTTTCCATCAGCACCCCTCTGGTCCTTTTAGTAACAGAATCACACTAGTCTTTGGGCTTCCTGGGTGGCACTAGTGGTAAAGAACCCACCTGCCAATGCAGCAGACATAAGAGATGTGGGTTCGATCCCTGGATCGGGAAGATTCCCTGGGGGAGGGCATGGCAACATCCTCCAGTATTCTTGCCTGGAGAACCCAATGGACAGAGGAGTCTGGAGGGCTACGGTCCATGGGGTCACAAAGAGTGGGACACGACTGGAGAACCTTAGCACACACACCCTAGTCTTTAGCAAAGAGCCCCCTCCCCATCTTAGGACCCTGCCTCTGAAAGCACAGAGTTGGGTATATGACTCTTGAGAGAAGTCAGGC
This sequence comes from Odocoileus virginianus, assembly GCF_023699985.2. Lineage (NCBI taxonomy): Eukaryota > Metazoa > Chordata > Mammalia > Artiodactyla > Cervidae > Odocoileus > Odocoileus virginianus. The sequence goes on along the minus strand of NC_069706.1, from coordinate 4,890,694 downwards.
TCCATCTACCTGGGACCCGGTCCAGGGTCAGGCAGTGAGAGAGGCAAGAAGACTCCTTCTATATTCAAGGATTAACAGGGTACCAAGATGGAGGGGTCCTTTCCTGAAAACAAAGACACCAATAAAGTTAGAAGTCTCGAGTTTCAGGGTCATCCTGGCCCGACATGAAGACAGCCTGTCTGAGAGTGAAACCCTAATAGAATAAGAAATTTACAGTAAGTGATGGAAAGAGGGAAAGACAGAGAGAGAAAGAGAGAGGGGCCCTGATGACATTATTTGAGCTGCTAAATCTGACCACTCAAAGCTAGATGACCCAATGGAGCATCCAGGTAGGTGAGTCAACCTATGTCCCCTATATTACTTGCTTGAGTTGAGTCCCCTTCATTTGGACCCTAAAGAGCCCTGAAGGTCACGGAATCAAGCTCGGCAGGGAGGAAAGGCCATGAGATGGAGGTGGCTTCAGCAGTAAACGGGCGCCTTATTTGAAGGTCAGTTAATTTACTGTGTTGACCAGGTGGCAATAGTGGTAAAGAACCCACCTGCCAATTCAGGAGATGCAAGAGACTTGGTTTGATCCCTGGATCATGAATATCCCCTGAAAGAGGAAATGGCAACCCACTCCAGTGTTCTTGTTTGGTGAACCCCATGGACAGAGGAGCCTGGCGGGATACAGTCCATGGGGTCACAGAGACTGGGACATGACTGGTATGCACCTTTATTATTGCATTTATTGACAACTGAAAGGTTTCTACCTTGAGAACCAGAAGCCACTGGAAGGTAAGTCTCTATTTACTCTTTTTTCCTTCTTTTTTAACCATTGGGAACAGGAAGATAAGACTATACCTTAAGAACTGAAGCCCTTTGTAGGAATAATTTCCAACCCACAGCGAGGGGGTAGGGGACAAGGGGGTGTAGGCACACACTGCATAGAGGAGGGGGAGCATTAAAAACCTCTTTCCCATCAAATCCAGCAGCCAGTATGTGAGTCTGACATCCGCCTTTTTCTCCTGAATCGCCCCACTTCTCCACTGGCCTCTCCTATTCCCTGAACCTTAAATCTCTCATTTACCTTTCACAGTTGAATGATCAGGCAGCTCGGAGTTCTTGTAAGTAACCCTGAACAGCTGCTGAGTCCTGACGGGACTGAACAGAAAGGAAGAATCTCTCTGTAGCCATAAACCATTCCATATCCCCACCCATGCCGTGCGTTTCTATGTTCCCCTGCACATTTATCAGAATCCAAGAGAAGCAAGCAGTGCTGTCGTCCCAGCCACACAATTCTGGCTCTTTAGGGAGGAGATGGGAAATCTGAATCTATCCAGAGAAACTCCTAACTGGTTGAAATGAAGATCCACCAGAGGGCAGGCTTGTTATCTTTACTGGGTTTGGAACTCTCAAATATAAAACTCTGGTGAGGCTTCTGCAAATAGCTGCCTACTAATAAGCACTGCTGCCTGCCTGGGGTTTTACTGTCTCAATATAACAAACCTTTGTGACTCATCCCACCTGGAGAAGCAGATGATGTAGTTGTTTCTGGTTGGCAGCCACTAAGGTAGTTTAGACGATTAATATTCTCTACCCATAAATAAGTGAATGTAAAACAATAACAATGAGCTCTGATTTCTTGAGCACCTACTATATATCAAGCCCATCATTCAGCACTTTGCATTTCTGATTTCATTTTATCTTCAGAACAATAGGATCAGGTACAAATGTTATTATTACCTTCATTTAAAAACTGAAGAAACTGAGGCTTAGACATTTCATTAATATGTTTACAGTGTTAGTCGCTCAGTCGTGTCCGACTCTGCTTCTCCATGGACTGCAGCACACCAGGCTTTCCTGTCTTTCAGTGTCTCCCAGAGTTTGCTCAGATTCATGTCCATTGAGTCAGTGATGCCACCCAACCATCTCATCCTCTGTCATCCCCCTCTCCTCCTGCCTTCCATCTTTCCCAGTATCAGTCTTTTCTAATGAGTCAGCCCTTTGCATGAGGTGGCCAAAGTATTGGAGTGTCAGCTTCAGCATCAGTCCTTCCAATGAATATTCAGGACTGATTTCCTTTAGGATTGACTTGGTTTGATCTCCTTGCTGTCCAAGGGACTCTCAAGAGCCTTCTCCAGCACCACAATTTGAAAACATAAATAGCAATAGCAAAAATAATACAGTATTTTTAATTAAATATACATATATAATGGTAATAACCTTCACATATTTAGAACTATTTAGCTAATTACACAATTTTTCTTCAAAATCCCACCAAAGATCCTTTTTGAAGATTTTTTTAATGTGGACCGTTTTTTAAATCTTCATAGAATTTGTTACAATATTGCTTCCGCTTTATGTTTTGATGTTTTGATTTTGTGGCCACAAGGCATGTGGGATCCTAGCTCCCTGACCAGGGAGCAAACCGGCACACCTGCATTGGAAGGTGAAGTCTTAACCACCAGACAGAAGGGAAGTCCCTACCAAACATCTGTTAATCTAAAAGAATCTTCTGTAGCAGACTCCAGGATTTTTAGATGGTATCTAGCATTATATGGAAGTAAACATTTCAAACACATTGTCAGTCTTGGGCTGAGTTCCATTGAGTGTGTTTATATGCAATTAAAACATTTTAATAAGAAAAGAAGTTTCAATATAAAGGGATTTTGTGGAAAATGTCACTTCTACTTGATGTATAAATTTTAGAAATGTAATACTCCCAGAATACAAACAGATATGCAAAGAACAATCTCGCCACCTGAAGAGAAAAATTTTAGAACTCTAATTTATAATTATTTATATTATTACCAGGCTTATACTATGAAAGAAATCTAGTAATTGACATTAATTATAATTCAAAGATATATAAGTACAAGTATCTGCCTGACTATGAATGCCTAGACATAATATCACAATAAACAATTCTTTCTGGAGCTTACAGTCTTTCAATGATGACTAATACCACAAAATCTCTGGTTACAGAACTTAAAGCATCATGAAGCAAGCAATGCCTGACAGGCAGGAGCTGTATTTCTCATTTCCTCTCCAAATTGGCACTTTTACAATGTGCTCCCTGCCCCTATACTTATTTCATTAAATTAAGGTTTAGGAAAAATATTCCTATCAGCCCCCCATCAGCTGATAGACACTGCTGCCGTGCTGTGTTTAGGCACTTAGTCATGTCCAACTCTGTGACCTCATGCACTGCAGCCGCCAGGCTCCTCTGGCCATGGAGATTCTTCAGGCAAGCACACTGGAGTGGGTCGTCATGCCCTCCTCCAAGGGATCTTTCCACCCCAGGGATCAAATCCAGGTCTCCCGCATTGCAGGTGGATGATGTACCAGCTGAGCCATCAGAGATGCCCACTACAGATTTAGGTTAAATCGTTAGATGGATCTGGCATTTTTGTGTATCAGTAGTTTTTAAAATGTATTTTAAAATATGTTCTACTGAAACATATGGAAAGAAGATAAAATAACCACTAAAGGCTTTCCAATCTTGAGGCTAAGATACCAAGATATTTCTCAAGCTCAGAGAACATCCAATGTTTCCATGAAAACCCCATTGTCAATGAAAACAAATGAACACACCAACTCAACTAAAAAAAAAACAACTATGATTTTTCATGCCCAGGAAACCTTCAAATGTTAAGGTATTTAGCAGAGTTAATGGCTGCGACAATAATGAACTTCCTTCCTTCCTTTTATGTTCAAATAGGGTCCCCCCTCCACTCACAATGAAATGCCTAAATGAAAAGTCTTATCATGCTACCAAAAGCTGTTTAGTTCAGAACATCTCGCAAAAAAAGTGTAAATGGGTCTTCCCGGTGGCTCAGTGGTTAAGAGTCTGCCTGCCAATGCAGGGAACACAGGTTCGATCCCTGGTCTGGGAAGATCCCGCATGCCAACTAGCAACTAAGCCTGCAAGCAGAAACAAGAGAAGTCACCGAAGTGAGAAGTCCACGCACCACAACACAGAGTAGCCCCCGCTTGCTGCAACTAGAGAAAGCTCGTTCACAGCAAGGAAGACCCAGTGCAGCCAAATCCAAAGAAAGAAATCTCTGAAAAGAAAAAATATAAATGGACTTCCCTGGCAGCCCAGTAGCTAAGTCTGTGGTCCCAATGCAGTGAGCCCAGTTTGGATCCCTGGCCAGGGAATTAGATCCCACATACTGCAATTAAGAGTTCACATGCCACAACTAAAGATCCTGCATGCCACAACTAAGACCTGGCACAGCCAAATAAATAAAAAATATTTAAAAAATGAAAGCACAACTGCCTTGACAAGCATCTCATGATGAATGGTCTTTCCTTCCCCACAGAGTAGATTCTCAGGAGACTTTTGTTGGTCTCCTGCACAAAAGAGTCCCGTGGGCCTGCTCCCCTCCTCTCATCACTTGCAGAAGTTCTTTTAGGCAGGATGTCTCCCAGTGAAGAGGGCTTCCCAGGTGGCACTAGTGGGAAAGAACCTGCCTGTCAATGCAGGAGACATAAGAGAGGCAGCTTCGATCCCTGGAATCGGGAAGATTCCCTGGAAGAAAGATTGGCAACCCGCTCCGGTATTCCTACCTGGAGAATCCCTAGGACAGAGGTGCCTGGTGGGCTACAGTCCATGGGGTTGCAAAGAGTTGGACAGGATTGAAGTGACTTAGCACAAATGCATGCGTCCATTGAAGGGGTTCGATTACACTGCAACATTTCCTGCAGCCCTTTGTCCAAATGGTAATTCATCATTAGCCTTCCCAGGGCACCACTGGATGCTGAGTTACTGTTTATACTCAGAAGCGCAGGGCACGCCTGCTCTCCTCCAGCCTCAGTGTCCCAGCATCCTGCGATGCACAACCCTTTAAAGTGAGTTTTATCTGGGCTTCATTTCTCCCTCCGGTTTGTCTTCCCTTGAAAACATCAATATCATTACTCCCCGAGAGAAGCAGGAGGGACCACCTCCTGGAGCTCCTGTTCTCGTGTGGCCCAGGGCTGGGAGTGGTGCACGTTTCCAGGTCCTGCACTTCCTTCCCCCTGCAGGAAGCAGCATCTCCGAAGGATGCACTGACCTAAACATTAAGCCATGAGCACACCCAGCACTTCCTGTCTAAAACACAAACCCTGTCCTCTGGAGAGCTGCATTGTTGGATTCTGACAGGCCTAGCGAAGGAGTTCTCCTTTACAGAATGCTTTTGCAGCTAATGCTGGTTCATAGCTAAGTAAAAAATTCAAGACTTTCCAAGAGGAGGACAATTAGACGGTTGTAAAGGACTGACAGTGCTGTGCCGCTTCCCCTTCTTCTGAAAGCTTACTTGGCTAAGAAAGCAAGTACTCTGACACCTAATTTGGTTCAACCTACTCAAAAGTTTGTTCCCAGTGACTAGGGGGGCTGGCTAGATGATTCACAAAGGAAAAGTATCTGCTGAGAGTAGTAACATAAAGCAAGCCAATTTCAATCTTAAAAGAAGCCGGACGCTTGGTGTCTCCAAATGTAAGCCAGGGATGCATAGAGGACAATGACTTTTCTTGAGCGAGCTGGAAAATCATCGGCTTCAGCCCTTTCAAAGCACTCCACTACCCTAAATGATGCTGGGCATTTGTCCTTTGAAAGTCACCATGGAGTGAAGCAGATGACATTCAATTCCTTCCCAGACGTTTTCTGATGAGTGTTTACGTTCTGATTTGCACCTTAACTTCTGTAACGTGTTCTCTGCAGTGTACAATCCCTCTTCAATCTGTGTGAGGTATTTCATTAGTTGACTTCCCTGGCCAGTGGGGTAGGAAAGCGAGTAAGAAGACGGATTAATAATCACTTATTCATTTAAAAAATGACTTCTTGAGACCAGATCAAAGGGCAGGGTTGCAGAATAAAGCCAGGCAAGGCTCTGCTCGTAGAGAGCTGACATTCTGGTTATCAGTGGGAAGGAGGAGAGAGACAAAACCACACAAATAAACAAGGAGGAAATATTCTAGTCATAAGCAACATCATTGAGGAGCACATGGGGGTACCCCCACAGATTAGGTGGTCAGGGAAATCTCTCCAGGGATGTGACACTTGAGAGATCAAGGTGTTCATGGGATGATGGTGTCAATCTTAAGATGGTTCAGGGAGGAATCAGCAAGTTCCAAGTTGCAATATGGAGGCAAGCTTGGCTTACAGAGGGCCAGCTGGAGTTTAGGAGACAAGATCCTAGTGGCCATAGGAAGCAGACCACAGAGATCTTGCAGACCTGGCCAAGGACTTTGGAGTTCATTCTAACCATGTTGTAAAGCCACTGGGGCAAGACATGATTTGACACACCCATGAAGAGCATCACTTTGGCGGAATGTGGAAGGATATAGATGTAAGAGCCCAGTCACAGTCAAAGCTATGGTTTTTCCACTAGTCATACATGGATGTGAGAGTTGGACCACAGAGAAAGCTAAACACCGAAAAATTGATGCTTTTGAATTGTGGTTCTGGGAAAGACTCTTGAGAGTTCCTCGGACTGCAAGGAGATCAAACCAGTCATCAGTCAATCCTAAAGGAATATCAACCCTGAATATTCATTGGCTTGACTGATGCTGAAGCTCCAATACTTCAGCCACTTGATGCAAAGAGCGAACTCATTGAAAAAGACCTTGATGGTGGGAAAGATTGAGGGAAGGAGGATAATTGGGGCGGCAGAGGGTGAGATGGTTGGATGGCATCACCAACGCAATGGACATGAATCTGAGCAAACTCCTGGAGAAAGTGAAGGACAGGGAAGCCTGGAGTGCTGCAGTCCACGGGGTCACAAAGAGTCAGACACAACTTAGCAACTGAACAACAACAAGGAGCACCAGAAAAGTAGTGAAGTAGATGAACTGGGGATATGATCTGGAGGAGAAGCTTAGAGCCTATATTAAGGGGAGGCAAGGTGTGGTACATGAAGGGAAGCCCAGCTTCAAGGCTGATAGCTCGATTTCTGGAACCACTGAGGCATGGCAAGAACAACCCCAAGGTTATGCTATTGACCTGTAGTGGGGGAGGGGGTTAAGTGAGTCTCAGGTCTGTTACTAAGCATCTGAAGTTATTCCAACACCTGAATACCGACCGGAGAAGAGGACACATAAACCTGAGGAGATACCAATTCCATGCTGAACACCATCTCCTCGACACTTTGAAGGAACAACTTTCCTTTCTCTGGCCACACCAAGTCAGGCTTCTGTCTTGTTTGTGTGGGCAACAGGTAGAACCAGATCACATCCCTGCCAAACGTGTAAGGAAACACAGGATGCCACTTAAACAAGGGAGCTCTCTGGAGCTGCTGAAAATCTAGGTCAAGAGCATGTTCACTGTATTCAGTCCCTGATATTAACATGACATTACATCATCTGTGAGAGAGCTAAGAGAGCCAAGAGGCAGAGTGAGAAGCCGGAGAGGACAGGATGCCCTCATTCCTTTAACAGTATTGACTGGGTACCTGGTACATGGCAGGCCCTGAGCTGGGCGCTGGGATAGAGTGGCTTCTGCCTTCAGGAGTGTATATCACAGTCCAGGAGTGGACATAAGCTGTCCCCTAAAGATGCCCCACGTGCATGCGTGTGTGCGTATCCACCATATCAGTCATGTCCAACTCTTTTGTGACCCCATGGACTGTAGCCTTGCAGGCTCCTCTGTCCATGGGATTCTCCAGGCAAGAACACTGGAGTGGGTTGCCACACCCTCCTCCAGGGGATCTTTCCAATTCAGGCATCAAACCCTTGTCTCTTATGTCTCCTGCACTGGCAGAAAGGTTCTTTATCACTAGCACCATGAGCAACTTCACTTTCACTTTTCACTTTCATGCATTAGAGAAGGAAATGGCAACCCACTCCAGTGTTCTTGCCTGGAGAATCCCAGGGACAGTGGAGCCTGGTGGGCTGCCATCTCTGGCATCGCACAGAGTCAGAAACAACTGAAGCAACTTAGCAGCAGCAGCAGCAATAGTCTCCACAGTGAAAGTCAAATTACAACCACATCAAGAATCGAAAGGTGAAGATCTTGTCCCCCTGACAGCCTATGACAGAGAATCCGGGCGCAAATGACTAGATCACCAGCTTAACGTTTGGTGGGTTTCTAAATCAATTTTCCTAGAATTCAAGGTCTCAAATGCTCCCCCCACCTCATTTTCCTTGTACCTTTATAATTTAAAAAAACACAGCATTTCAATGCAGAGAATTAGAACTTTTGCTTACATAACACACACAGCAAAATGTTATCAAGAAAGTGTCTCTAGACAAAGACATCTGTCTGAATTTTCTTTATCATCTACAATGCCTAACTCATAGGAACTGCTCAATAACTATTTGTTTAATGAAACTAACAACTTGAAAGGAAGTAAAAAAAATCCACAACTCCATTTGCTAGAACATTAGAGATGAAATGACAATAAGTTTCAGTGAAAGGTAATCATGTATAAGTATTCCAATAAAACTCAAATTTAGGTTTTATATAAAAACCAAATGAGATTCTTTATGGCTGAAAATCAAAGGAAGCCGCAAGGCATGTGGAGGTGGGTTAGAGCTGCCATTATTTCAGTCACTATTGACTAACAGGCTGAACCTCATTGAGCTTCGGAGATGGAACTAAACAGCCTTATTCACAATCATCTGATGGCTCTAAGGTACATTACCTGTGGTTCACAGTCTTCAGCTCAATCTACCCCACTTGCAGGAAAATATTGACTCAGACAGGACCAGGGCCCCACCCGGTTCACTGCAAGTAAAACATTCTTTCAGATCAGCCCTCTGTCTGAATGCCCAGTGACTGGGAGGACACTGTTGTTGGTTGCTCAGCATTCATCTCATCTTCCTTCTCAGTTTTATCACAGGGACCACCCTTCCCCATTTCCATGGGGTTTGACGTTCCATATGACAAAGTCAACCTCCAGTGTCAAAGCTGGTCGCCTGACCGGTACTGATCAATCCATATATCCCATCTTTCTGTCCACAGTAATGAGTTTAAGGGTTGATCTGAGAGTCAAGTCCATCTGCTGTGACCTAACCTGGTGTTTTCATGTGAAAGTGAGTTTTCAACCACCTTTGGTGGTTTGCACGTCTCTTCTCAGTCACTTGATGGATGGGACATCTTCCTATATAATCCTGTCAAGACTCAAAAGATGAGTGTCCTCTTTTGCATGTCTCTTCCAAGATCAAGGAAACATCTCACAGGCAGCAGCCAACAGAAATCCTTACATCCTGTGGCCAAGAACAGGGTCATATGTTTACCTCATCAAATTATTAGCAAGGAAATGTTGCATAATTAATTAAAGCTCACCATGATTCAGGCTTCTCTGATAGCTCAGTTGGTAAAGAACTGCCTGCAATGCAGGAGACCCCAGTTCCAATCCTGGGTCAGAAAGACCTGCTGGAGAAGGGATAGGCTACCCACTCCAGTATTCTTGGGCTTCCCTTGCGCTCAGCCGGTCAAGAATCCACCTGCAATGCAGGAGACCTGGGTCCAATCCCTGGGTTGGGAAGATCCACCGAGAAGGCAAGATCTACCCACTCCAGTATTTTGGCCTGGAGAATTCCATGGACTGTATAGTCTATGGGGTTGCAAAGAGTCGGACAAGACTGAGCAACTTTCACTTTCACTTTTCACCATGATTCACTTCCTGAGGCCAGGAGAGCCTCCTCTGAAACACAGGGCTACCCAATTCTTTAATAAAATCAACATTCTACTAGCCAATGGGTAGGAGAGTAACTGTTGGAAAAGTTATCTACAGGGTCTGAACACTCTTGTATTACTTCATGTGTCCCAAGAAGTACCAAAAATTTGGGGGGCATAACATAACAAAATGTTGATTTTAAAAGATACTTTTAGCAAGTTAAACAGAATAATGAAATGACCATGCACTCCAGATAAAGAAAGATCTGGGCTAGAATCCTATCCAGGTTACTACTTTTGGAACTTCAGGCAAATCCCTTAATGGTGGTCAGCCTCAGTCTCCTACCTTGTAAAACAAAGAACAGAGTCCCTATCTGAAAAAACAGTTGGAAGCATAAAATAACATTGTACAGGTAAGGCATTTATCACAGCACCTGGCATAGAATGAATTTCAGATACCAGTGGCTAATGTCATCTTAAAATGACAAGAGAAGTAGTTTGAGAATATCGTCCCAAGAGAAAAATAAAGTTGATTCTTTTAAATTGATGAGTTCCCAAGAAAGGTTGGCATTGCTGATTCCCACATGGGTGTCTCCATTCTTAACCACCTGTTATCTTCCAATCAGACTCTTGGGAGACCCCTTCAAGGAGTCTGAGTCTGGGTCATTGAAAGTGGAGTTACAGTTGCTTGGATAGAAATGACTGCTCATCACACTCTGCTGTGAGACCTCTGTGTCATTTCATATAGGCCACTAAGCAGCTGGCAGATGGCACTGCCTTCTACTACCAACTTGGGACATTCCTTAACCAGTAACTTGGAGATTAAAAGCTCCTTCTCCCACTATCAAGTCCTTAAAATGGGTTACATGAACAAGGGGAAAATCTACCTTCTGGATCATAAAACTTACTCTGTATGTTTTAAGTTCTCCAAACAGTCAACAAATGGTCCTTCTGCTTCACTCTGAGTTTGCAGGCCAGACTGCCATATAAATTTCTCAGTGGTCCTAACTCTAAAACAATTGACCCAGAATGGTGAGCTGTCTTTTGTTTAAACATGAAACCACCATTCCATGTCTTAGTTTCTTACTGCTTATCTCCTGGATACCCAAGAGGGACACATGACAGATTCTATGTTGTCTAAAACAGCCACTGTATGATCACACTGGATGTACTCCAGAGACCCAGGAACGGCCCAGTATTTGTGTATCAATCAATGTGATCCAGCACATTAACAAAAGGAAGGATTTAAAAAAAAATCACATGACCATCTCTATAGGCATAGAAAAAGCATCTGACAAAATTCATCACCCACTCATGATAAAAACTCTCATCAAAGTGGGTATAGAGGGAACATATTCCAACACAATACAGGCCATTTATGGCAAACCTGAAGCTAACATCATACTCAACAATATAAAGTTGAAAGCCTACTCTCTAAATTCAGAAACAAGACGAGGATGTCCACTCTTCCCATTTTCATCTTTACCATAGTATTGGAAGTCCTAGCCACAGCAATAAGACAAGAAAAAGAAATAAGTCATCTATTTATTTTTAAAAGAACTTTCAACCATGAAACACTGGGTAGGGCCCATGGTCACATAACTAATGAAAGAGAAGTTCATCTTCTATATAATCAAAATTCCTAAAAGGTTTTTGGACTTATATTTTCTATGCTCAACCCAGTATCACACTTTCTCTTGATATTTATACCCATTCCCTTAGCGTATCTCTTCTGATTCCAACATCAGCAGCAGGTTCCTACCCTAAGAGGACAGCCACAGTCCTTGAGAACTAGCAGATTTAGAAAGACTTCTCAACTTCATCATCACTAGCTCCCACTTCACATCTTCCTACTTTCCATTAACATCATTTATTATTAGAGAAATGCAACTCAAAACTACAATGAAGTATCACCTTACACCAGTCAGAATGGCCATTATCAAAAAATCTATAAACAAGAAATGCTGGAGAAAGTATGCAGAAAAGGGAACCCTTGTGCAAGGCTGGTGGAAATGTAAATTGATACGGCCACTATGGAGAAGAGTATGGAGATTCCTTTAAAAACTAGTAATTAAACTACCATATGACCCAACAATTCCACTACTGGGCATATACCCTGAGGAAACCATAACTGAAAAAGACACATGTACCCCAATGTTCATTGCAACACTAGGACATGGAGGCAACCTAGATGTCTATTGACAGATGGAAGGATAAAGGAGTTGTGGTGCATATATACAGTGGGATACTATTCAGTCATAAAAAGGAATGCATTTGAGGCAGCTGTAACGAAGAGGATGAACCTAGAGCATATTATGCAGAATGAAGTGGGTCAGAAAGAGAAAAATTATCGTATATTAACACACGGACATGGAATCTTGAAAGATGGCACTGATGAACCTATTTGCAGGGCAGCAATGGAGACGCAGATATAGAGAACACACTTGTGGACACAGTGGGGGAAGGAGAGGGAGGGACAAATTGAGAGAGTGGCATAGAAACATATACATTACCACATGCAAAACAGATAGCCAGCAGCAATTAGCTGTATGACACGGGGAGCCCAAACCCAGGGCGCTGAGACAATGGAGAGAGGTGGGATGGGGTGCGGGGTGGCAGGAAAGTTCATGGGGAAGGGGACATTTGCATACCTATGGCTGATTTATGCTGATATGTGGCAGAAACCAACACACTCATGTAAAGCCAGTATCCTCTGATTAAAAATAAATCAATTTCTTTTTTTAAAAAAGACCTCAGGGAAAACAATTACCCATACCATAGCAGATTCACTCTCAGATTTACAGAGATGCAACTCCCTGCAGCTTCTCTGGCCACCCAACAATTATACAGCTTGTTTGGCAGGGAATACCCTGACCTATGGGGCTTCCCTGGGGGCTCAGACAGTAAAGAATCCACCTGCAATGCAGAAGACGCAAGTTTAGTCCCTGGGTCAGGAAGATCCCCTGGAGATCGAAATGGCAACCCACTCCAGTATTTATGCCAGGGAAATCCCATGGACAGAGGAGGCTGGTGGGCCACAGTCCATAGGGTCCCAAAGAATTGGACACGACTAAGCAACTAAGCATGCATGCACCTGACCTATAAATATCATTACAGGAATCACTTAAATGACCTTGTTTGCCCTATCACCCTTATAATAGCCTTTTGAGGTAAACATCATCAGCCTCATTTAAAGATGACCAAGTGGAGGCTAAGAGATAACTAGTTCATACAATGTCACAAGCTTAATAAGGGTCAGCATGGGACCTCAATCCCGGAGTGTCTGATTTCCAAACCCTTGCTGTCAGTCACCAGACGATGCCCAAAGGGTCTCCAGGAGGCATGGATTTATGTTGATTTCTGAACCCACAGTCTGCACTCAAACCAGATATAACTATGCCCTTCTTAAGAAAGATTTGCATTCAAATCTCCTAACAGCAGGAAATAGTCCTAGACAAGGACCGAATCCACAATGAGGGAGGCACTGAGCTAGTTCTTAAAGCCAGCCATTTATCTCCTCTCTGTGTTTCCTTGTCAACTCACGAGCCTTCAGTATTCCTCTCCTGTTGTCCAGGAAAGTTCTCGTCTCCCCACATCCCTAATGATGAAATTTGGGGGATAGGTGCTCAGCAACACGGGCTCTCAAGTCTGTTTTCTGCTGCGGAAACATGGCCTCCCTCCTTGAGTTACGGGTCTCTGGGCCTGCGTGGGTGATGCTGTCCACAGACCATACACGATGTAAGGGTGGGGGAAGGCAGAGACAGCACACACAGCTTACCAATTTTCAGTCAAGCGCCTGTAGGAATGTTTCTAGGGTAATTAGATTCATGACCTGCCACAGGGAACAATTTCTTCCACTAACTTATCTGGACTACAGATACAAGCATAAACACTCCAGTGGGGCCTCTAAATTCTGACCCAAACTTGAGTGGATCTGACTTTCATCTCATGCCAGAAGCTGCTTTCTGAATTATGGCAGCTTTCCTGCCTCTACCTTGAAGTAAACAGGCCTCTGGGAGTTTCAACAGCCACTTAAGACTTTTTCTATGCATATTTGGATGAGGAAAACAGCAGCCAACAAAGAGAGAGAGAGAGAGAGAGAGAGCAGGACAGAAAATGGGGGGTGGGGGGGTGGGGAGAGGGGAGCAGAGAGAGAAAGAGGGAGAACCAGGCTGTCCTCACCTTCCAACTCTTCTAAATTAATCATCAAAGCCACTATTAATTATGCCGTTCCTCTGGACTGACTCAGACAATATTACGCCACCATATATTTCACATTTTAACAAGACATATGATTTCATTACTGTATCCCATCAGCTTTGATGGAAACCTAAGTCTTTAGGATGTTCCCACCCTCCTCCCTTCCCCGCCCCAGCCAATAAAAGAAAAGTATAAAGGACATTCCCTGATAGTTCAGTTGGTAAAGAATCTGCCTGCAATACAGGAGACCCCAGTTCGATGCCTGGGTCGGGAAGATCCACTGGAGAAGGGATAGGCTACCCACTCCAGTATTCTTGGGCTTCCCTTGTGGCTCAGCTGGTCAACAATCTGCCTGCAATGGGAAGATCTGCTGGAGAAGGGAAAGGCTACCCACTCCAGTATTCTGGCCTGGAGAATTCCATGGACTGTATAGTCCATGGGGTTGCAAAGAGTCAGATACTGAGCGACTTGCACTTTCACTTTCACATAAAGGACACTGGAATGGCAGCCCATTCCAATATTCTTGCCTGGAGAATCCATGGAGAGAAGAGCCTGTAGAGATATAGTCCAAAGGGTCACAAAGAGTCACACACGACTGAGCAACTTAAGACATAAAGGACAATACAAATTTGAATAAAGCTTGGGAACTGTGAAAATCATTTAGAAATCCAATAAATGGCTATTCACATTTGCAACAGTAGTACATTAGTACCCAGCGATTCAGTCCTCTCAATTAAAGCATATTTTCTCTTGTTAAACAAGCAGCTTCTTATGCCATCTTATTAATGCCCTTCATGGATTCCAAGATGCATTTCAGCAAAGTTGCCGCCAAACCATCAAAGGTAGACATGCCTTGTTAGTTTTTCCCCTTATTCCCCAAGACCATCAAGGAAAGAAGTGAGACCTAGAAAACAAATCTCTTCTGTGCTATCTGTACCTACTCCGTTTTTCCTGGCTCCCAGCAGTGCCTGTATAGCTTCATTCATACGTTCCCTTTTTCTAGCCAACAACTTGCTTTCTATTAGGAATGTGATATTTGAGCCGTGATCTACTAAATGCATGAAGATAGAGACCCTCATAAAAGACTGGTATTGAGAGAACAAAGTGATTCCTGAAAAGACATGGTTTACGTGTTCTTTAAGTCTGGCCACAAGCACAGATCACCTCTGATGGATGATCAATTCCTCTACTATATATAGGAAGAGTATGGGAGGGGCAGAGATTCACTGGATGCATATTTACTGAGTGTTGGTGAATGTGGAAGCCAGACATATTCTGGCTCACATTCCAGTGGGATTTCATAGACTCTGCAGAAGACTGGTCACTGAATGCATAAGAAGGTTCCATCCTGAAGAACAGCAGAAACATCAAACCTGGGGGAAAAAAAGAGTTCCAGAGGGCTAGCCTGAAGTGGGTGGGCAGGATAGAAATCAAAGAGTTGTGGAAAAGTGCAAATAATTCAGCCCCATGTCAGCACAACCAGAAGTTCACAATGGAGAATCATTTCCGGTGTGGAAAACTGACTCGCTCATTCATTCAGGAAATACTTGAGAGCTCACTATATTCCAGGCATGGACCTAGCATAGGAACAGAGCCATAACCAAGACTGACAAAAGCCCCATTCCCATGAAGCTTACAATCCAGGGGTGGAGAGGAAGAAAAAAGATAATAAAGACCGTCAAGAAGATGATTTCGATGAGTGTGCTGTGCCCTGGATGAAATAAACAGAATAATAGAGAGGATAAAGGCAGAGAGAATCTCTTAGAAGGTGGCCTTAAAAGAGCCAGTGACCACTTGGGAACCTGGGTCTCCTGCACTGCAGGCAAATTCTTTACCATCTGAGCCAGCGGGGAAGCCCCAAAGAGGGGACAGATGTGGTCGATACAGACACTGATTGTATTGCTGTTGTTTCCAATGGGAAAGAGGCAGGAAGGAATCCCAGGCCCCCTCCTTGGCTCTGCACTGTGCTTTATATGTGCCTTGAGACTCTCTCAACTTCACTCCTCTCTCCTGGATCCACCAGCCCTCTAAGTGTAGACCAGTGGTGGTTTTTACCCCATAGGGGATGGCTCCCGTCAACACCACCTGTATGAAATTGCTGGGGATTCAATGTTAACCCAAAGGTAGAGAAGCTCAGGTGCAAAAGTCTCCCAAGATCCCCTCTCCAGCTCTCTCTGATCATGCCCTATGCTTCTCTCCAAACATCTTCTCCATCAGCTTCCACGATTACCTCTAACCTACTGACATCCCATAATCTCCTCTGACCAGGAGTCCTGCACTCTTTGGAATCAAGTAAGCCAACACCCTCAGCCTGTAGCACATATGATGGAGCTCTATACTCACTTAATTCACAGAGATAATACTGATATTTGGGAAGCTATGACTTTGAATGTTTGACCCCATAAGATTCTGACATATCTCCTTACCCATATCTGTACCAGGTTACTGTTCAATAAACCTTTTGTTCAGGGCACTTCAGCATGACTTTCGTAGAGCAATTTACAGCTGGCAAATTGCTTCCACGAAGACTCTCATTTTACCAAAGGATTAGGCTATACACATTCCCCCAATACTATCTTCCTTTCTAGCACTGCTAACAAGGAAATATGAGGATTGAATATCTTTTCTACAGTCGTAAGAGGAATCAAAGAATTATCTGCTTCTCTTAGGGGTGGGGCAATACAGAATGGAGGGAGAGAGACTAGAAAAGTATCATTTTCAATTTGCCTAACCCAGGGAAGGAAAAACACACAGCTATTCGAATATGGAAAGAAAAGAACAAAGGCATGGGCGTATCCATATGCACCTAATTCAAGGGACTCGAGCAGGTGCTGTGTTTACCTAATCTCATCAGCTCAGGACAAGCCGCATAATTTGTGGGACCAGATACAGAATTTAAAATGCAGGGCTTGGGAATTTCCTGGAGTGGTTAAGAGTCTGCGCTTCCACTGCAAGGAGCATAGGTTGGATCCCTGGTCAGGGAACTTAGATCCCACATGCTGTGCACTGGAGCCAAAAACAAAACCCAAAAAAAGTTAATAAAATATAAGTCCTATTATTCAAAAGTTCTTAAGGATTTCAAGATGGTGACAGCAAAACATAAAACAAAGCACAGGCCCTTTTAAGAGCAGAAACCTGTCCCAATACACGGTATCCTCCCAGCAAAACTTGTATCATCTCCATTGTACATGTGATGCAAGGTTAAGTAACTTGCACAAGGATACAGCTGAGAAAGGGAGAAGGGAAATTTAAGACCAGAGTCAGCCTGCATCCACAGAACTGCACAAGTAGTCACACACACACATACACACACAGAGAACTTAATTGATTTTACTTCAAAAATATGGAGGCCCCCAAAGCGCCTCACAAAATGAGAAACCTTAATGACTTTATGCCCTTTAGAACTGCCAAGTATTTGTTTGCATTTCATTAAATTTGCAAAGTAAAACTTGATTTAAAATTCCAGGGCTCCATCTCAATGTTCTACATGTGGGGCCTCATTGAAATGGTTGAACAGATGAGGTATGGGAGGCCCTTTTTGCCTTTTCTCTACTTCGTGAGCTTCGCAATTTTTTAATGAAAAATTTCACGGCACATGAATCATTATGTGGGGGGGAAAAATACTAAAACCTGATGGCATTATTGAGTTCTGAAACTGCTCCAGATTAGATGAAACTACTGCAGATCCCGAGGGACAACATCCCAGCTCAACCCTTGAGGTTTTACTAGTAAGTGATAGGTGGTGTCTCTCCCTCCCTGGGATAAACCAAAGCCTGGCACATGAACTTCACCTCAGAGAGCTCCAGCTTGCCCTGGCTATGTGTCCAATTCCAACACAGGATCCTTCTGGTTCCACAGAGTCAGCATTTTTCAGAAATGCTCAGATCCTCGCTTGGCGACGATTTATTCCAAAGGCATCCGTGTGCCGATACTGATCCAAGAGCTTGGCTCATCACACAGGATATAAGCAGAAATGCTTCGATTGGTCCTAACCGTATAGGATGCTCTAGAGTTAAAGGGATGAGATTTGAGGCTGAGACTCAAGGAATCACGAGACATCTATGTGGGAGGATGGGTGTTAAGGGGACTGGGGAGGAAACAAACTTGAAGCCTAGAACATGCTCGAAGAATGTGGGGAACAGAAAGAAGGCTGAAGCACAGTGAGCAAGGCTGTGTCAAAGGTAGATCTGCAATTTAGAAACTAGACTTTGGCTGCTGCTAACGGAAGGGTGTGAGCTTTCCTGGTGGCTCAGACAATAAAGAATCTGCCTGCAATGAGGAGACCCAGGTTCGATCCCTGGGTGGGGAAGATCCCCTGGAGAAGGGAACGGCTACCCGCTTCAATATTCTTGCCTGGAAAATCCCATGGGCAGAGAAGCCTGGCAGGCTACAGTCCACGGGGTCACAAAGAGTCGGAGATGACTGAGCGACTAACACTTCAACTGAACAGTGTGGGGTGGGATGGGCAGAAGTGATCAGGCAGGTAAATTTGTAAGACCCCTGCAGAAGACCATAACAGATGGTACCCAGATTAGCAGTGACAAAAATGACCAGACATGGATGGATTTGAGACCCTTGAATTCCTGAAGATGGATCAGCCATCAGTGCTGACAGATTGGGAGGCAAATGAATCAGTCATGATGCCGAGGCTTTTAGCTGAACGACAGAGGAGGGTGATGCGCTTTACAAAGATGGTAAAGATCTGAGGGCAGAGTTGGTAACGGTGGCAGCTGAGTGCAACTTATCACGCTGAAGGACACGCTCTAAGTACTAATATGATACCCTTTCTATTTTTCTAGTTTTTCCCAGCCTTGACTATCTTGAGAGTCATTATTCTAATATCTCTTGCACACACACAGACCTCCTCCAGCTTTAATTCCCTGCCAACAAATAATCTGGCCCCAAATATCCATGATGAGATGGTTGGATGGCATCACCAACTCAGTGGACATGAATGTGAGCAAACTCTGGGAGATAATGGAGGACAGAGGAACCTGGTGTGCTGCAGTCCATGGGGTGGCAAAGAGTCGGATACAACTTAGTGACTAAACAACAGCAACAACAAAATATCCATAGTGTTGACACTGAAAATATCTGATCTATAATTTCACAGTCTAAATTCAACTCATTTTCAGTGACCACCTGTTAGATCAATCTAATAGAAAGACGCAAATAATAAAGCAAATAAACTTTCCCTGATAACTCAGACAATAAAGAAATTGCCTGCAATGCAAGAGACCTGGGTTTGATCCCTGGGTCAGGAAAATCCCCTGGAGAAGGAAATGGTAACCCACTCCAGTATTCTTGCCTGGGAAATCCCATCAGAGGGGCCTGGCGGGCTACAGTCTACAGGGGTCACAAAGAGTCGGACATGATTGAGCATATAACACTTTCATTATTTCAGTAGGTTTGAAATAGAAACCTGGATTCCTATCTGCCCTGAGAGTGCAGGAAGTCCGGCTGCCCTGAAATAAGCCCTTCCTGGCTGCCCCTGCCCTGCCCCCTCACACAGCTTCACTCCCCCTGAGAACTCAGCAAACGTTTCTGTAGTTACCTGGGTGAGAGGAGGGGTCAAAAAGGTGGTCCTTGGTTTCCTAAGCACCATAGTTAGCGCAGAGCTCTATCCCCACATGAGCCAATTAGCTTGATCCTGTGATAAGACTTTAGACTACTGTCTTAACCTCAGCCCTGCTGCCTCACAAATAAATGCCTTTAGTTACAAAGGGGACCCCTGAAGAGTATGTAGCTGAATTAGTGCAAATTCATCCTCAATCAGGTAGAAAAAATCAGTCAAAAAACCTGCATTGGGAGTGGGACAATCTTGCCGGGACCACATGCAAAGAACAGCCACACCGTTAACTATATGGACGATTATAAAGCCTGGCTGGCTTTTTTTTTTTTCCCCTTCACCAAGTGTGATGAGTCTATCTGTAAGACAGTTATTGGCTTAAAGTTATGTATGTATTTATTTATTTTAATTGGAGGATAATTACTTTACAATATTGGGATAGTTTTTTGTCATCCATCAATATGAATCTACCAACCAACATAAGAGTTAGGCACAAGAGACTCTCAGTTTAAGGTTAGAAGAAAAATACTTAGGTTCTCTGAAAGGGAGAGTGAATTGTTTTAGCTTGAAAACAATACCTGAGAATAACATGAAACATGCTAAGGGGAGCTCGGGGTCTCATCTCTCTGGCTCAGAGCCACAGTCCACCCCTGGCTTCTCGTAGGTGCTCTGAAAGGAATTCCATTTATCAGAATACAAAGCATGTAGTCTTGGTTCCAATGAGGCCATCAAATCAACAGGTACTGCAGGACAAACTACATATTCTGCCAAGCAGCCTCGTGGAAGGAACGATGCACAATTTGTTCCAATAAATACGTAAAGTCAAATGTCAAGCATCACACACATCTATCTGAGCTGTTAGAAATTATGAGACTGTTGTTCAGAGGACTGCATCTAATGGAATATCCATCACGGCCAAACAAAGGCTCCGATCTGCACCCTCCCCATGAAAAATGCTGACAGCATCATGCTTCTCATTGTAACGCTGACGTGGGCAGAAGCACCAGCAGAAGCCTTGACGTGTCACCGCATTTGGCTACAGATGTGTTACAAGAAATTACATGGGATGCTATCAGAAAATTGAAAATCCGACGAGTGTTTCACTTAGTTCCTGTAATTCTTCAATGCTATTCCAATCTCGTGCAAATTAGAAGCCACTTAGAGCTCCAAAGGCTGACAGAAGACAGAGTGAGGTTTTCATTATGCTTTTAATAGGTTTATTGGGAGGTTTCCTATTAAAAGGTGCTTGAGAAGAGTGATGAGCTGGATCTCTGTATTAAAAGAGATCTTCAAGATGTAAGCAAAATGGTACCTCAAATTTGCCACAAGTGATGACCAGCATGCCCATCTCTGGATAAGGACAAGATGCCTAATAAAACATCTTCAACAGAAGATTGCAAAGAGAACTAATAATTGTCTAATTATGATTCCAGCATGCTCAGGATGGCATTCTAATGGTCATAGTCTGTGATGTCTAACCTATAACAGTCGCCTTAAAATTAGAAAACTCAGAAATAGACACACATATGTAGAAAATAAACATATGGATACCAAGAGCAGAAGGGGAAGTGGGATGGACTGGGAGACTGGGATTGGCATGCATTACTGTGTGTACCATGATTTTATTTTATTGGGCTTCAAAATCACTCTGGACAGTGACTGCAGCCATGAAATTAAAAGACGCTTCCTTCTTAGAAGGAAAGTTATGACAAATCTAGACAAAGTATTAAAAAGCAGAGATGTCATTTTGCCGACAAAGATCTGTACAGTCACAGCTATGGTTTTTCCAGTAGTCACATACGGATGTGAGAGTTGGACCATACAGATGGCCAAGAGCCAAAGAATTGATGCTTTCGAATTTTGGTGTTGGAGAAGACTCTTTAGAGTTCCTCAAACTGCAAGGAGATCAAACGAGTCATTCCTAAAGGAAATCAGTCCTGAATATTCACTGGAAGAACTGATGCTGAAACTGAAACTCCAGTACTTTGGCCGCCTGATATGAAGAGCAATCCACTGGAAAAGACCCTGATGCTGGGAAAGATGGAAGGCAAAGGGAGAAGAGGGCAGCAGAGAATGAGATGGTTAGATGGCACCACTGACTCAATGGACATGAATTTGAGCGAACTCCGGGAGATAGTGAAGGACAGGGGAGCCTGATGTGCTGCAGTTCCTGGGGTCACAAACAGACAGACACGACTGAAGGACTAAACAACACCTGCGTGTAAACTAAACAACTAATGAGAACCACTGCACAGTACAGAGAACACTGCTCTGTGCTGACCTAAAACGGGAAGGAAATCCAAAAAAGAAGGGACATGTGTAGGCACAGCTGGTTCACTTTGCTGTACCGCAGAAACTAACACAGCGCTGCAAAGCAACCATACTCCAGTAAAGATCAATATTAAAAACAAAACAAGAAACAGCAAAGTTCCCGATACCTTAACACTGAACCTCAGAACGCTGAGAAAATTCATTTCTTTTGCTGAGAAAAACTCAAAGTGGTTTGCACAGGGGAAGTCTCCTACTTACTAAGAGTTTGGGAGTAAACACTGGACTTCTCTTATCACTAACCGTCATTATCACCACCGTCATCATGAAGCCTTTCAAATTACTGAGTGACTGTGAGCAACATACACATGCATGCATGATGTGGGGGCAATTATTACTTCAAAGAAAGAACAGAATCAGACACTTAAAGGAAGTGTCCTTTGGCTAAAACAGAAAGGCTACTTCACAACAGCAAAAGGAAAAAAAAAAATCAGTACACAGAGATATCTTCTTCCACAAACAAGGACAGTTTTCATTTTGTCAGCATTGGGATCACTTCCTGCAAGGGAACCACAGTAATGTATAGTAATTTCATGAAATAATACTTGGGACCATCAATCTAACTTCTGAACATAATAGTATGTTAAGATAAAGCACTTCTTTTCTGGTACAAAAACCCATCCATAATGGCTAAGAATATGTTTTCATTAAAACATTCATATATGAAAAAGTCAACTCTTAACTGCGTTTCCATGGCAACCTGCAATTCAACTTTTCAAGGCACTCAATACAAGCTCCTTTCTCTTCCGTGTAATTCCTGAAGAGCATTTGTAAATATAAATTTTAAGAGTGAAATCTTTGAACAAAGTGTTGCCTAGACACAGAAAGAAGGGAGGGGGGTTTATGAGTTTTCATTTCAGCTCTGTTTCCCTAGATATTTGTTTAATTAATGTGTGTATGTGTGTCTGACTCTGGGACCCCATGGACCACAGACAGACAGGCCCCTCTGTCCATGGGATTTTCCAGGCAAGAATACTGGAGCGAGTTGCCATTTCCTTCTCCAGGGGATCTTCCTGATCCAGGGGGTTAAACTCCCACTTCCTGCATTGGCAGGTGGATTCTTTATCACAGAGCCACCTGGGAAGCCCTAATTAATTTACTTACATAACAAATATGTATTGACTACCTACCAGGAGCCAAGCCATTAAAAATAATGTTACCATGCTCAGGACATGGCATAAAGTGACCATAATGCAAAGTAAAAAAATGCTTGCAGGGTAATGTGGAAGGGAAGGACTTCTGCCAGTTAGAAAATAGCAGGGGAAATTTGAAGACGCCCTGGAGAATGAGCTGGGTCTTGAATGACACCAGTAGTAACCCAAGAACATTCTTGAGATGACCATGGGTAGCTATTGGCTGTTAACAGGAAGGGGGAGGCAGTAGAAAACAGCACACCTGGGGGGAAAGGCAGCGATTCATTCCAGATGAAGCCAGAGATGAGTGAAGGCGGAGGGGTTCATCCATCACCCGATCACCCTCTCATTCATTCACCTCTTCATTCGTTCACCTATCATTCATTCTCCCATTCATTCATTCACCTATTGAAGAAGTGAGTGCCTACACCATTCCTGGCACTTGTCGTTGTGTTGTGACACCCTGGGTAAGTAAAGTGAAAAGAAAGTGAAGTTGCTCATTCTGACTCTTTGCAACCCCGTGGACTGCAGCCTGCCAGGCTCCTCTGTCCATGGGATTTTCCAGGCAAGAGTACTGGGTGGGTTGCCATTTCCTTAAGTAAAGTCATTTTCCTCCAGACAGCTACCTCTAGGGGAATCCCGGAATGCTTTCAATGTTCGCTTAGGGAGCTGCATGTTTTGTAGCAGCAACAAGGATCCACCAAAGGATTTACACAGAAAAACTGGGTTTAGAGAAACTGATCCCCAATAGAGAAGCGAGAGCAAGACCAGAAGCATGACTGAAAGTGAGTGAGGGCTGCCTTCACAAAGTACCCACAAACTGGGCATCTGGAACAACTAAAATGTTGATACACCACCTCGCAGAATTCTGGAGGCTAGAACTCGGAAATCAAGGTGTCTGCAGGGTTAGTTCCTTCCAAAGGCAGTGAGGGAGGCTCCATTCCATTCCTCTCTCCTGGTTTTTGAAGGTTTTTTGCTGGAAACCTTGGCATGTCTTGGCTGGTGGCAGCATCACCCCAATCTTTCATGACATTTTTCTCCCTAAGTCCAAATCTCTCTTAGGACACCCAGGCACACTGGATTAGGGCCAATACTAATGACCTCATTTTAATTTGGTTACCTCTGTAAAGACCCTGTCTCTAAGTAAGATCATATTCTGAAGTGTTGAGAGTTAAGACTCCAATATATCTTTTGGGGGGAATAGTATTCAACCCATACAGAAAGCATCTGTATCCCTCTACCAGATTGTAGATTTTTAAAACTTTTCTTACATTTCTTTTTGGCCAAATAAATCAACATACAACTGTTCTATAATGGAGAAAAATAAAGTCCATTTACAAACAGGTTACTGTCACTACAGTAGGAGAGGCAAAGAAGCCTCGAAAGACTATTATAAAATTGGGAGGGAAGGGGAGATATTTGGGTGTGAAATGAACAGGGCTGATGAGGAAGGAAAGGGAGGAAGTCACCAAAAATGAGGCAGAAAGTGATGACTGAAACCTACTGCAATAAATTGACAGAAACAGGGGACACGGAGGATGAACAGAGACAGAGAGAGAAAGGAAGGTGAGCTTGGCTTTGAGTGTAAGTCACTAGCAAAGAACCCAGAAGCTGAGGAAGAGAAATCAAAGACCAACTCCAAGAGCAGTCAGGATCGTACCCAGAAATTTCAAGAAAGATAAACTCTCAGTGTTTCAGTGTTTCTCATGAAAAATAGTAGTAATATATATTTTCTCTCATAAGACATCTGGGAGGATTACAGGACTTTACACATGAAGACCACCTAGAACAGGGTCTGACTCAGGGTCTGGTCTCCAAAAGCATCGTCCAGGGTGACCAAATCCAGGCCCAGAGTGGGAAAGGTAAGGGATGATGAGGAGTCTGGAAGCACGTTCCAGGGCCTGCCTGCACAGCTCCTGTCTGGGAGAAGACAAGCCAGATAGAGACATGAGAGAGTTAACAAGAGGTCAGAAGTGGTGCAGAGACTAGGTCTCAGAAAAGGCATCAAGGACAGAGACTCTCGCAGCTGGGTGGTCAGGGTCACCCGATGCTGTAGACAGATGGGCAGAATCAGAGCGAAGACAGAACCCCACCCCGGCGGCCTTCGGGACAGCACGGTAGGAAGAGGGGCAGTTCGACAGAACGGGGCGGAGAGGAGCAAACAGGTGACCACAGACACGAAATGAAGCCACACGCTGCTCTTTCTCAGAATCGAGAAAGGAAACCTTGCTGGAGGAAGTGAACAACCCCAAGGACGTTGTGTTTATAGGATGAGGTGTTCATCAGCTAAAAAGGAAGATCCACTAGAAGGAATGAGAGACGGACCACATCTGTGAGAGGCAGGATAATGAAAAGAAACACTGTAGGTGGATGGGAAGGAGCCAGGATCAAAATGGGGAGAGGGACAATCTTATTTTTGCTTAATAACTGTACCCCTACAAGGAATAACTGCCTATCAAATGGACAGAGGACTTGTGAGAATGTCAGTGAATGTTCCTGCCCTGGAGAAAAAAAAAAAGACAAGCATTTCCATTGAAGGACGTATAGAAATTTACAAGTTATCAGGCAGTACTAGCTTCACAAAGACTGGGTAAGATCTGATTGTCTCCTGTAGGAAAATGCTGGGAGCCATGGCGGCATGCCCACCATACACTCAGGGCAACTTGAGGTTATTTAGGCTCATTTCCCATTACAGACCATTAGAGAGTATTGAGTAGAGTTCTCTGTGCCATACAGTAGGTCATTATTAATTATCGATTCTACATACAGTAGTAACACAGTCTTTGAAGAGCCTGTGAGGAGAGGAAAATGATTGACTTCTATCCATCATTCCCTTTTTTCCTTCCTTCTCTGCTCGCTTCCACCTGAGAAGGAAGCATGATGACAAAACATTCAGTGGGATAAAAATGGAGAATGAGATAGGGGAGAAAGAAAAATAAAAATAGATACATCCAGAGAAATGGAGAAAGAGAATGAGCGAGGAAAAAAGTAAAAAGATCAGTGAGAAGAGGTTTGGAGAACAAAGTAATCTGCCTAATGGAAAAACAGAGAAGAGGGTAGGAAGTAGTTATATAGGCAATGGCAAGTTTCAAGATATTTTTCCAGCCACCCATTGTATTTCTTTTCAAATTACGCAGGAGCCTAAAACAAGAAGGCCCTTGGAGTTCAGAAGGGTAATAATATGTAAAGGGTTTCCCTGGTGGCTCAGTAGTAAAGAATCCACCTGCCAAGCAGGAGACCCAGGTTCGATCCCTGGGTCAGGAAGATCCCTGAAGAAGGAAATGGCAAACCCAGTTCAGGATTCTTGCCTGGGAAATCCCATGGACACAGGAACCTGGTGGACTACAGTTCATGGGGTTGCAAAGTGTCAGACACGACTTAGTGACTAAACAAAAATAATAATGTCTAAAACACAAAAGCATAACTCCACTGTGGGAAGGGACCTGAATCTTTAAGCAGCCTTAACCCCTGTCCACCGTCCAAAGTCATCCTGAGCAACCCTGATGAGGACACATACGAAGGACCATGCAACCAGAAGGCAGCGGAGCTGGGAACACACCTGGGTCTGAAGGGCATGAAATCCCAAGTTTCTAATCATTACTTTTTGTTGTTGATCAGTCGCTAAGTCATGTCCAACTCTTTGTGACTCCACGGACTGCAGCACGCCAGGCTTCCCTGTCCTTCACCATCTCCCGGAATCTGCTCAAACTCTTGTGCATTGAGTCGGTGATGCCATCCAACCATCTCATCCTCTGCCACCCCCTTCTCCTCCTGCCCTCAGTCTTTCCCAGCATCAGGGTCTTTTCCAGTGAGTCAGCCTTTTGCATCAGGTGGCCAAAGGATTGGAGCTTCAGCTTCAGCATCAGGGTTGATTTCCTTTAGGCTAATCATTATACTTAAGTCCTTCCCAAGACGATCCTATCACTCAAGAAAATAAAGAGTGGCCTCATGCTTCATTAGCCTGAGAGCTATTAATTCCAGTGGGCAGAGAGGGGGTAACCTTTCTCTCAGTCCTCGGGACCTTGGAATTCAGCTGCAAAAGCCAGCCAGTTAATACATGCAAAGCAGTCACAACAGGGCCTGCAGCACAGTAAGCTCTATAGAGCTGCCGGCAACAACATCAGCAATAAAAGCGTGGTGACAACAACTACACATAATAGTAATACACAGTCATTGAGTAAAACACAGTCATTTATCTAAGGTGGTCCTCCATGGCCCCTGTCTCCTGGTGGTCACACTTGCTTACTATGCCCTCCCCTCAAGTGTGGCAAGACCTA
Organism: Odocoileus virginianus; assembly: GCF_023699985.2. NCBI lineage: Eukaryota > Metazoa > Chordata > Mammalia > Artiodactyla > Cervidae > Odocoileus > Odocoileus virginianus. The sequence continues at coordinate 4,863,604 of NC_069706.1, read as the reverse complement.
TAACCTGCTTCTAAGCAAAACACTGCAGCAGAGATGATGGGCTTGTGTTCCCATAATGATGTTACCTGATATGAGTCCACAGGAAGACTTGCCCTGATCCTTCTCTCTCCTTTTGCTTCTTTCTCTTTTTTTAAAAAATATACTTGCTTTTTAAAAAAACTTTTTATTTATTTATGGCTGTGCTGGGTCTTGGTTACAACATGTGGGCTTCTCATCGTGGTGGCTTTCTCTTTACGGAGCAAGCGCTCCCAAGCTCTCGGGTGTCACTAGTTGTAACACGTGGGCTTAGTTGCTCTGCGGCATGTGGAATCTTCGGAATCTTCCCACACTGAACTGGTGTCCTCTGCACTGGGCCAGGGGATTCTTCAACACTGCACCACCAAGCAAGTCCTCGTTTGCTGGTTTTGAAGAAATAAAATGCCATGAATCCTCCAGCCACAGGGAACTCAATGTTGTCAGGGGAACACACAAGCAACGGATGACTGCTTTTCCAGTTCAACCAGATGAGAACCCAGCCCTGGGTGACACCCTGGTTTCAGCTTTGTGAAACCCTAAACAGAAGACCTGGCTAAGCCATGCACAGACTTCGGAGCCACAAAATCATGAGGAGGGAGAACCAGTGTGCAGTAAAACAGCAACAGTGTCAGGACCAAGTACATAATTTGCAGAGCCCAAGGCAAAACGCAAATAGGGGGCTCTGTTGTCCAAAAATTATTTAAAATATCAAGATGGCAACAGAAGGACTGCCCAGTTGGTCCAGTGGTTAAGAATCCATCTGCTAGTACAGGGGACATGGGTTCGATCCCTGGTCCAGGAAGAGCCCACATGCCTCAGAGCAACTAAGCCCGTGAGCCACGTCTACTGAAGCCCATGTGTCCCAGAGCTGGTGCTCTGCAACTAGAGGAGCCACCGCAATGAGAAGCCCGTGCCCCTGCTCGCCGCAACGAGAGAAAGTCCACGAGCAGCAACGAAGACCCAGTGCAGCCAAAAATTAATCAATTAATTCTTTTTTTTTTTTTTTTTTCATTTATTTTTATTGGGACATAGTTTTTATTTATTTATTTTTTTTAAATTTTTATTGGTTGGAGGCTAATTACTTTACATCATTACAGTAGTTTTTGTTATACATTGATATGAATTAGCCATGGATTTACATGTATTCCCCTTCCCAGTCCCCCCTCCCACCTCCCTCTCCACCCGATCCCTCTGGGTCTTCCCAGTGCACCAGGCCCGAGCCGTGGCAACAGAAGAACCATGTACAGAGACCTCCTGGGTGCAGGACGCTGCCTGCCCATGCCTCAGACCCATGAACTTGGCTCTGAATAGCACATGCTTAGTTTAACAACAATATTAACAACAGAACTAGAATCTGAGCATCAGTCTGTTTGACTCCAAGGATCTTGAAAATATAAAGCGGTCAGTGGGAACACCAGCCAGGCTGCCTGGGATTGAACCTTTATCCCACTACTGATAAGCCGGACGTCCTTGGGGAAAGTGTTTAACATAACCAAACCTTTGCTCACTGTGGATGAAGTGGAGACGGTAGTCTGTTCCTCAAAATACTTTATCAGGAGGGACTTTCCTGTGGTCCAGCGGTTAAGTCTGCCTTGAAATGCAGGGGACGTGGGTTCAATTCTTAGTCAGGGAACTAAGATCCCATATGCCGTGGAGCAACTAAGCCCCCGTGCCACAATGAGAGAGAGAGCCACGACTAAAGAGTCTGTGCGCTCCAAGCAGAGAGCTCTCATGACAAGCAAAGACCCCGTCTGCTGTGTCTAAGACCTAAGGCACTCAGTAATACATGCTAAACACTTGAAACAGTGTTTGGCACATAGTAGGAATTCAATAATAGGCATCTTCATCCACCAAACACCACTCTCTATTCCCTAATTATCTGCCGCTGATAGAAATTTGTATGCATTTGGAAGCTGCAGCAGACTTAGGGAATAATCACCTATTGATGTGATTCATGAAAGTACCTGGGTAGAGGCAATATGATAGATTAGATTCTTTGAAACGTCTCGGATCAGAAGCAAAACAAAAAAGCGAGCGAGAAGTTTCCAACGGCTGAGGGGTGCTAATTAACAACTCAATTAAAAAAGGCAAATTAAACTTTATGGTTCGTTATCCTCCGCTGCTTGGTAAATTGTTTTGCTAGGCGAATGATTAAAAATGATCATTTCAGAAAACTGAAATAGCTTCCAAGGAACACAACTATTTTTCAGTATTATACAAAAGGTTTTGCCGCAAAATCAACTTACTTGATTAAAAGGAACGGTACTTCTCTGTGTATGGAAAGCCGGTGGTACCAATGTCGGGCTTGTGATGCATTAGGTATTTTTGGAGGCTGCGTATGAATTTTGAAGAGAAATGCTTGCTTGTGGATAAAACACAGCATCAGTTCCCTTCGTGCACTCTTTGTGGGCCCCATAAAGATTTTTCTGGATACCCGCAATGTATAATTTACATCAAATTAGTTCTGAGCTCTGCAGAAATGCATACAACTCAGGCATTCCTAAAAATGGGTAGTTTCTAGGGAATCTAAAAGATGGACAGAAAATAGACATCCTGACTTCCCTGGTGGTCCAGTGGCTAAGATTCAGGGTTCCCAATGCAGAGGGCACAGGATCAATCCCTCGTGGTGGAACTAAGATCCCACATGTCAAAGACCAAAAGAAAAAAACAAAAACAGGCATTCTAACAAAAGCATCAGCCCTCATCCCTGTAATTCTCCAAGCTTTTCTCCCCTCTGCTATTACATCAGTGGCTCTCAATAATTTTTTTCCTACCCCAGGACACCCACAACACACGACACAGTCCCACCAGGAACTGGATTAGCTTATGGTGGTACAGTGGTAAAGACTCTGCCTGCCAATGACGCAAGGGACGGAGGCTGGATCCCTGGGTTGGGAAGATTCCCTGGAGAAGGAAATGGCAAGCCATTCCAGTAATCTTGCCTCGGAAATCCCATGGACAGAGGAGCCTGGCGGGTTACCGTCCACGGGGTCACAAGAGAATTGGACCTGACTTAGTGACTAAACAACAAAACAGTAACAACTTGCTTCCTCTGGCTTCTCTCTCAAAAAATAAAAACTCATGCAACGAAATGCACGACAGAGACCTCTTGGAAAGCAACAGTCTCCACTGTCTTTATATTTATCTTTATGTCATGCATTGATGTGCATATGTTTATATTCACATTTACAAAGATTCTTTCATGTATTTTATATGGCTCAAGGGAAGGAGCAAACAGTCATGTGTCCTTCTTCCATTAACTAAGTCCATCCTCGAAAAGAGTTGGATGTGACTGAGCAACTAAGTGCTCACACATGTGCATGCGCGCGCACACACACACACACACACACAGACACACACACACACCCTTACTGGAAATGACACATCTATACCATCTACATTTGTAATGTGCTTAGGGGTCTGTTTTTTCCAGTAAGTAACTTAACCCATACCAATGAGCACTATCTTTGTCAGTAACAAATAACCCTAAAAACTCAGTGGATTAACACACAGATGCTAATTTCCTGATCACACAAGACAAGATCATTAATCCAAACTGCTTCATTTCATTCCTGGGGTAACTTTATCTCAATATGTGCCTCTATGCAGGGAGAAAGAATAGAGAAGCCACACATTTCATCAAGCAAAATCAGTCACACAACCCACCCAACTGGAAGGGTGCTGGAAATACTGAGGCACAAACAGAATGTTTGTTGAGCATTGAAGTTTCTGTCCAAAGTAACCCCCATAATCATTAAATCTTAAGTCACAAACCACCCATGGGGAAAAGTTTCCAGTGTAATAAGGTGTTTTCTTCTTCCTCGATTGGTGCTCAAAAACCAGTAAAGAGCATCTGGCTCCTCTGTGAACTAAAGCGTGCTAAAGCCTCCGTGTGGCAAAATAAAATAATGATAATAAGCAATATATGCTCTGAAAAACTAATTAAAAGAGCAGCTCAAATCATCAAGAAGCCAGATCAGTTTTAAGTAAAGCTTCTTAAGGATCTTTATCCGTTAGACGTGCACAGAAAGTGTTCTGTGAGTTTTTCCCCATCCTGTCTTTTAACCTCTCAAACAGCCTCCTACCCAAAGCCAACGGGGGCAGGATATGGTGCTGCTGATGGCAGAACACACGAGACTCTCCACATCTATGAAAGAGGATTACATAACTATGATGAGAATGAACTTTTCACACTTTCCACAGAAAGCTAATGGGGAAGAAATGGGCTTTTATAACTCTAGCAAGAGCAAATTAGATTAGTCAGTAAAATCACTTTATGACCAAAGACAGTACCTATGTATCCATATGGTGACTCTTGAAAGGGTCTACTCTCTACTTCCTGCTTGCCCAGTTCCCCTTGCTCTGGAGCCATCTGGGGAGTGGAATGATAGATTTCTGCCCTCAGCTGCTGTGGATCAGAATGCCCCAGGGTGGGCTTCACGGTAACAATTATTCTAGGACAGGGGTTAGCAAGCTGTTTCTGAGAAGGGCCAGATAATAAACAGTTTAGGCTTTGCTAGCCATAGAGTTTCTCTCTGACCTCCTCAGCTTTTATTCCAGCTGCACAACCAGCCACAGACAGTATGCAGATAAATCATTATGGTTTTGCACCAATAACGTTTGACTTATAACAACAGGTGATGAGCCATAAAGGGTCATGAGCTATAGTCTGCTGACTGCTGTTTTAGAGGGTTTTTTTTTTTTTTTTTTTTTAGGAAGAAATGTTTTTTAAAAGAAACATTGTACATAGAGTGAAAGGCACAGAGGCACAGATCTTTGGTTCATGTTTCTGAATTCTGATAAATGCATATACCACCTAGCCAACACTCTAATCAAGTGTGGGTCATTCCATCACCCCAGTGTGTCCTGAATTCTATCATCAATCATTTTGCCAACTCTTGAACATCACATGTATGAGAACATATGGTATGCACACTTCAGGGTCTGGTCCCTACGTTCTTGCTAATGTAGTATTTGAGATTCACCCACATCAGTACACATATCTCTATTCAGACTTTTTCACACTGCTGAGAGTATGAATGAAACTGCATGAGTCTCACCATTTATTCATCCATTCTTCCACTGATCGACATCTGAATTGCTAGCTTTCAGTTTTGTCTATTACAAGTAAAGCTACAACAACCTTTACTATTGTATACTTGTGTGTGTGTGGGCAGGGGGGTTGAATGCTTTTATTATCCTTAGGTAATTACTGAGGAGTGGAATTGCTGAGAAATACACGTTTCACTGCACAAATAACCACCATACAGATTTCCAAAGCACTCCCACCAGCAACGGATGAGAGTTTCTGTTCCTCAACGCCCTCACCAGCATTTGGTGTTTTTCGCCCTTTTTAGTTATTTTAGTAGGTGTGAAGTGGTATCTCAGTGTGATTTTTTTTCAGTCTGAAGGTCTCTGATGACTGCAATATCCAGCACTTTTTAATATGCTCAGTGGACGTTTTTATAGCCCTTGATTTGAAATGTACACGCAAGTCATTCTCCCACTTTCCTGGGTTGTCTCTCTTTACATATTCAGGATATAACTCCTCCGGCAGACTGCAGGACTGACAGTACACTCTCTCACTCCATAGCCTGCCTTTCCATTTGCTTTCTACTTTTGATAGTAGTTTTTAATCTTAATGCAGCCTAGTTCATCTTTTTTTTTTTTCCTTCTATCATGAGTGTTTTTTGTAACATACCAAGACTGCAAAGATACTCCTTTATGGCTTTTCCAGAAAGTTTATCATTTTAAAAATTTAGATCTGTGAACTATTCCCAGTGAACTTTTGTGAGGTATAGGTCAAGGTTCATTTTCTTCCACAGTAATATAAATTTCTGTGTGGCCTTACTCTAGTGGAACTTGTAAGAACTTACCCATAAGTCACGGACATTCTGGGGTCACAGCTGATTGTATGGGACGTCTGGCAACACCTGCCCCTCGAACCCTCATTAGATGGATCCCAGCCCTGCCTCAGGGGTCTCTATTAAGTCTGGTGAGGTCCCTCCCAGTGAGTGCACAGCCCAAGGGCAGTAAATCCCCGTGAAGATGAATGAGACCTCCCCTGCACATAATCCTCTTTTCTGGTACCCTGTCCCCAGAGTTCCACCTCAGAAGCCAAGAATTCCAATCTCTACCTCTTAGTTCAGCAAGATGCTCCCCCCACTTGGTGTCTCCCACCTGCACCAAAGCAGAAGAGGGCTCCTGGATGGACAGCCAGGGCTTTATGAGGCTCAGGACCCATGTTTCCCTTCTCTCCAGGACCCCACTGCCTTTTGATGAATGCCTGAGAAGAACAGCCTCATATACCTTATTCGGTTTTACAGTTGTTTTCAGTAGGAGGACAAGCCTGGTGTCAGTTATAGCATCAGGACAGGATGCAGAAGTCTTTTGAGAGTAGGATGGTCTAACAGGGGGCTTCCCAGGGGGCTCCGTGGTAAAGAACCCACCTGCCAGTGCCTGAGATGCAAGAGACTCAGTTCAATCCCTGGGTCAGGAAGATCCCCTGGAGAAGAAAACGGCTATCCATGCCAGTGTTCTTGCCTGGAAAATGCCATGGACAGAGGAGCCTGGTGGGCTACAGTCCATGGGGTCACCAAGAGTCGGACATGACTGAGCACACACACAATCCAACATAGACAGAATACAGGCCACATATTGTTTAAAAGTTTCTAACAGCCAGGTAAAAAATAAAAAGCAAAAACAAACAAGTGAAGTCTCATGCATTGTATTTAACTGAACATATCCAAAGATGATCATTTAACTGAGTAATCCATATAGTGCTCACTTCAGCAGCACATATACCAAAATTGAACAGTCCATGTAAAAATTAGAGATGGTTCACATTTTCTCACACATAGTCTTTAAAAGCCTGTATTTTACCCATACAACCAAAACTCAATTTGATCTAGCCACACTTCAAGTGTTCAGTAGCCACATGTGGCTAGCAGCTATTGTATTGGGTGGCCAGCTCTAGAGCATCCTTAAGCATAAACTAAAGAAACGCTAGACTTTAGGGGTTTTCAAACTGATTTGTAGCACCTCCAAGTATAGTGATCAATGCACGCTTCCCTTATCCAATTCTCTGAAGGAGAAAAATGCTCAGGCCAAAAACTTCCTTTGTCTCACCAAAAATACAGAAGAAAAGATTTTGTAAGCTTTACAAATGCAAACCAAAGTAGCTGTTACAGAAGCAGTAACTTAATGTCACTCCACTGAGAATGTATTCACGTCCCATCTCTCCCTGAGTGTTAAACGTTTATTTAATGGTGTGACCTTTCCTGGGTCTTGATTTCCAAATCTATGATGTGAACAAAGCCATAAACTGTGCTGGCTAGAAGACAGGGTGGTTTAAATTGACCGGGGAACAGAATTATTTGAAAAGGTCCTACATGAATCTTCTTTAGAGGCTTCACGCCACCTAATGTGAGATCCGTTTCCACAAGGTCAGCTTCATTTTCACTTTGGGAATTCAAAGCTCGGTGTCTCCGAGCTGCCCCCCACCACACACACATCACTTCTTTGGGGGCCCTGCACTATCTGCCTCGGGGTTTGGCATATAATGCTTCACAATTTCTTGAATTAAAAGGTCCAAATCAACAGAGAGTCATATATTTTCATCAAGGGTCCCTGGAGCAGATATTTGAGTTAGGTGGAGCAGGAGAAAAGCAAGGTGGAAAAAGGACCTTTAAGATTAGAAACAGAGAAAATACCCTATGATACAAAATATGCTTCTTCCGTCCCTTTTGGCCAAACCACTGAATCCCAGCAAGCCTGCCTCTCTCAACAGTCGGTCCCTCCTGCCCCTCCAACTACCTTCCACAAACGCGTCAACCTGATTCCCATCACAAGATCTTTGTGTGTGCTGTTCCCTCGGCCTGGAATGCTCTTCCCATCGCTGCTGGCAAAGGCTGCTCCTCTGTTCTCCCCCAAGATTCAGCAGAAGCATTACCCTTTCAGGGTGTCTTCTCCACGGCCCATTCCTGACTGTCTTCCAAGTTATAACCGTATTGATTATTCCCTAGTTCATCTTGACGGGCCACTGGTGTCTGAGGTGTGCACTTCTTTGTGGCCTGTTTCCCCATGAGGATGTAATTCCACAGGGGCCGGGGGCGGGGGGACAGGGCTCTGTGATCTCTCTTCTGCTTCCCAGTCCCTAGCCCAGCACCCAGTCTCTACTAGACCCCTGACGTACACACATGTTACCCATTATGTGAATATTATGCCCTTGAACTTTGCAGTTCTCAGGTGGGGAGAGAAAGAACCCTGCTCTGCTCAAAACCAATGGAGGACTCAGATCCCTGAACACATGTATTAAGTGATGGGAGGTAAATCAACGGTGAGCATTTCTGGAAATGTTACAGGGAAGAGCAGATCCCATGTTAGACCTGTTCGTTTATTTTAACCTTTGCTTCCCATTGCTTTTGTTCACTAAAAGGATACTGTCCATGCATAACAGCCAGCCTCGGGGAACCCTACCCCTCTGCCTGAATGCTAAACAAAAATGCCTTTGTTTGGGATCCCGTTCACCAGTGGAGGGCTGCTGGAAGGAAGAAATTAACACATCCCCTTGCTGAGGCTGGCCGTTCCAGGAGATATCTGTAAGACTGATGGTCTTTTTTCCTTTATCTCCTCACCTCCCCCCATCTCTGTTCTATAAAAGGAGCTGGCATCCAGACTCTGATAAGATGGTTATTTTGAGATATTAGTCTGCCATTTTCTCAGTCAACTGGCTTTTTTTTTTTAAACAGAGTTGTATTCCTTGCCTCAACACCTTGTCTCTCTGTTAACTGGCCTGTCATGCAGGGAGTAGGGGCTTCCCAGGTGGCGCTAGTGGTAAAGAATTCGCCTGCCAGTGCAGGAGACATAAAAGACATGGGTTCGATTGGGAAGATCCTCTGGAGGAGGGCACGGCAACCCACTCCAGTATTCTTGCTTGGAGAATCCCATGGACAGAGGAGCCTGGCAGGCTCCATAGGGTCGCAGAGAGTCGGACACAACTGAAGCAACTTAGCACACACACATGCAGGAAGTAGAGTGAGCTTGAGTTTGGTCACTGGAATGCACGTATTGACTCAGACTATGGGCCTGGAGTCAGACGGAAGAGGGACCTGGGCTTTATCACTCACTAGCTCTGTGAGCTTGGACACATTATTGACTATGTGTGTCTGTTTTCTCCTTCTGAAATGGGATTAATGAGAATTTTTACTTGAAGGAGTGTGTGTGTGTGTGTGTGTGTGTGTGCGCGCACACATGTGCGCTCAGTCACTCAGTCGTGTCCCACCCTTTGTGACCCCAATGGAATATAGCCTGCCAGTCTCCTCTGTCCACGGGATTTTCCAGGCAAGAATTTTGGAGTGGGGAGTCGCCATTTCCTCCTTCGCGGGTCTTCCCCATCCAGGGATCAAACCTGCATCTTCGGAGTCTCTTGCGTTGGCAGAATTCTTTACCCCTGTGCCACCTGGGACGCTCCCTTGAAGGCACCGTCAAGATTAAACAAAATAGTGGAGCAAGCCCTGGGCCTGGCAAAAAAGAAAGGTTCCTTCATTGTGAGGCCACTATTAGCCATGAGGGTCGTTGAAAGATTGCTCTTATGGCCCCAGCAGGAAGCTAACAGGGGATACCAATGGCCTTGCAGACTCAAGATCACCTTTGTTAAATTTTCTGGCACTCTCAAATAACACTTGGAAACTTTGAAGCCTGCCTCAACTATGGATGAACTTCCCTTTCTTTCTTTAATTCTCCATAACATTTCAAATGGGGCATTTAATCCTTGGGGTTTGATTTCCTGACTGCAGTAGAAATAGAAAATGCAAGTAAACACCATATTGGAAATCTGACTGTTCAATGAATCTCAGAATTCTTTTCTCATTTGTCATAGGCAAGGGAAAAAAAAATGAGTTAAAGTTGTTTATAAGACAATCAAATTAAGATCCTTGAGAAGCAATTATTTTGGAGGAACTTCCCCTTCCCCCATTCTTTATGGCTTTACCATTTTCATACTGAAAGGTGTTTAACTGGAAATCATTTTTTTAAAGCAGCCATCTCATAATCCTCTATAAAATCTCTCCCCGGCAATAGCAGTAGGAAGGTTTGTACAACTCACAATATAATGGGGAAGAAAATCACCTCCTAACCCTTTGCTACTGATCTGCAAGAACATCCTAGGGAGAGCCGGCTGCAGACGGTAATTGCATTACTCCATTCCCTGCGAATTCTGATCAAGCCAGAACCATCAATCCAGCTTAGAGATGTGGATCCGCTGACTGTGACCAGCTCCACAGCCTTTTCACCTTGGATTTGGAAGCTGTGATAGGGCCAAAGCAGTTCTGAGTGCAGACTTCCCCATGGCCAATGAGAAACACTCTCCAGGTACCTGCCACTTACAATTTTAACCACTAGAGGGGTTTCCGTCAGTAAAATATCCAGGGGGTCAATATGAATGATGGGCCTTCCCAGGAGGTACCAGTGGTAAGGAACTCCTGCCAATGCAAGAGACATAACAGATGTGGGTTTGATTCCTGGGTGAAGAAGATCCCCTGGAGGAGGAAATAGCAACCCACTCTAGTATCCTTTCCTGGAGAATCCCATGGATAGAGGAGCCTGGCAGGCTACAGTTCATAGCGTCGCGAAGAGTTGGGCCAAAGCGACTGAACAAGCAAACATAATTGATGCCAATTCCTGGAAGGCCTATCCACATGCCAAAAGCATACAAATGACATACTCCCTCCTGATTCTGGAAAACACAAGGGTCCTCCCTCAGTGCTCACTGTAAGGTTCTTTCATCTCAATGGGGGAGCCACAAGACCTCCGTGAGGAGACCCCAGCTCTTCTCCACCACCCCCCGCTCTGTCTAGTAATTGTACTTTCAGGTAATTGCATTTTCAGGACAACTGTAATAATTGCAGGGAACGTGAGGGATTCAGGGGCTGATCAAGGAAAAGGTATGATCTGAATTTCCCTGGTGATTCAGTACTAAAGACTCCACCTTTCAATGCAGGGGACATGGGTTTGGTCCCTGGTTGGGAAACTAAGATCCTACATGCTGCAGAACAGCTGAGTCTACACATCACAATCAGAGAAGTCCAAGCTGAAACAAAGACTCAGCACAGAGTCCCCATCAAAAAATTAAATAATTATTAATTAATTAAATTTAATAATTATTAAAGTAATTAAATTATTTTTTCTAACAATTGGAAAAGACATGACCGAGAGAGACAGCCACCCACAACAAGCTGCTGAGGGAGCGGGGGTTGGGGGGCATCTGAGTAGAGATGTACAAGCCGGGCCTGCTCCTCATACCAGGGACTGCCCATCTTAGTCTGGAGGGGCTGCTTTGACAAAGTCCCAAAGACTGGGCAGCTTAAACAAAGATACTTACTTCTCAGAGTTCTGGAGGCTGGATGTCCAGACCTAGGTGCCAGCAGATCTGGCTCCCGCTGGGAGCCCCTGGTGGTTCCTGGCGTCTTCCCGGCTCGTAGACAGCCACCTTCTTCACGTGTGTGCAAGCGGCCTTTCCCTGGTGTGTGAGTGTGGGGACAGAGAGCTCTCACATCTCCTGCTCTACTTACGAGGGCACTGATTCCATCACTGGGGCCTCACCCTCATAACCTCTAAACTCTCTTGTCTCAGGGTCCACGTTCCACAAGCATCTCTTATCACTTTCGGTATCCATAACTTCGTTTTCCCATTCATAAAAAGACACCTGTGAGTCAGACCTACTTACGTTTCCCCTTCTATTGTTGTTAGTTTCTAAGTCATGTCCAACCTCATCGAAATCTGATTCCCTTCTGCAAGCCCCATCTCCAAACACCATTGCTTTGGGGTTAGGGCTTCCAACACAAGAATTTAAAGTGAAGTTGCTCAGTCGTGTCCGACTCTTTGCGACCCCATGGACTGTAGCCCAACAGGCTTCTCCGTCCATGGGATTTCCCTGGCAAGTGTACTGGAGTGGGTTGCCATTTCCTTCTCCAGGGGATTTTCCCATCCCAGGGATCGAACCCAGGTCTCCCGCATTGCAGGCAGATACTTTACCCTCTGAGCCAGCAGGGAATTTAGAAGGCCCACAAATATTCAGCCCAAATGCTTTCCAGAGGTTTACATGGAGAGGTCACTGCCCACAGAAGGACGAGGGCCAGGAAAGGAAGCTCCAGGAAAGGGACATGAGAGAGGGCAGTCATGACAAGGCGGTATCTCTCAGCATGAGAGCAGGGAGGGTGCTGGGCCCAAACTCCGAAGCTGTAGTCATGGGGGAACTACAAAGTCCTGTCTTACCAATGGGTGACAGCTGCCTCCTGAGGTTTCATGGGGCATGCAAAGCAGGCATGTTCCAAATGACTAAAATCTGCCTGTCGGGGCTATTTTTAAAGTAATTGGATACGTAAAATATTGGGTTTGGCAACCGTGGAATTTTGAGCTAACAGATCCCAGCCAGCAGTGAAGAAATAAACAACCGAGGGGGGCCAAACCCAAGGGCACATAACAAGGATCCAATCCTGTTTGAAGGCAGGAGAACAGACAGTGATCAACAGCAGAAGTGACCCACCCCCTGACTCTGAACCAACAGAGTCAGCAGGGGCTGCAACTTCCAGTGCCCGCAGGGCCCAGGCTGGTGCCCCACAAGATGCGTCAACAGGACAGACGGGCGCCCCTTTAAGGAGAGATGGCTGACGTGGGAGGATGTGGAGCCAATATGGCCAGATCATCGAGGTTTTAAGAGACGGGGTCTAGCTTCTATCGCTCATGCCACGTCTCTAATAGGAAGAACATCCCTGGTAAAGGGAATAAAGTGGTAAAGAAGGACTAAGGACTGTGCATGCTAAGTCACTTCAGTCGTGTCCAACTCTTTGCAACGACATGGACTGGAGCCCGCCAGGCTCCTCTGTCCATGGGATTTTCCAAGCAAGAATACTGCAATGAACCACCATTCCTTTCCCCAGGGGATCTTCCTGATGCACGAATCAAACCCATAGATTCTTTACCACTGAATCAAGTGGTAAAGGGCTTTATTAAATCAAGGGCTCAGTGGTAAAGGGTCGCCTGCCAATGCGTTAGACTCGGGTTCAATCACTGCGTTAGGAAAACTCCCTGGAGAAGGAAATGGCAACCCACTTCAGTATTCTTGCCTGGAAAATCCCATGGACTTAGGAGCCTGGCAGACTACAATCCATAGGGTGCAAAAGAGCCAGACGTGACTGAGCAACTGAACAACTCTTCTAGGAAAACACTAACAAATCAGATGAATTTCAAACATACAGTGAGACTCACACAAAACACAAAACTCTTCCCTGGCCACTTACAGCCTGCGATAGCCAGTTTCAAACCTCTGTGTCTGACTCAAAAGGCAGAAAACAAACACATCTTCCATACGGGCACACGTGGCCATCAGAAGGAAAGTCAGTGCCAGCGCCAACCAAGTAAGAGGCTAGATTCTCCTACGATTTTTCTCGGCTGCTTATTTTAACCATTTAAAAATATACAATTCAATGGCACTTAGTGCTTTCATAATATGGTGCAAGGGTCACCACTATCCTTTTCCAGAACTTTTTCATCCTCCCAAACAAAATCCTGTCCCCATTAAATAAGAACTTGCCATTCCCTTCCCCGACCCACAGCCCCTGGCAAGCAAATTCTATTTTCTCTCTGAATATGATTACAAGGAAATGGCAACCCACTCCAGTATTCTTGCCTGGAAAATTCCATGAACAGAGGAGCCTGGTGGGCTACAATCCATGGGGTCACAAAGAGTTGGACACTCCTTAGCAACTAAACAACAACAAGGTATCATATATAAGTGGAATCCTACGGTATTTATCTTTTTGTGCCTGGTTTCTTTCACTTAGCATCATGTTTTCAAGGCTCATCCATGGAATAGAAGATGTCAGATCTTCATCTTTTTATGACTGAATAATACTCCATTGTATGGATGAACCACATCTTCTTTATCCATTTATTTATCACTGGACATTTAGGTTGTTTCTACCTTTGGGCTACGGTAAATAATGCTGCAATTAACACTGACGTAAAAGTACCTGTTGCACTCTCTACCTTCGTTTCCTTGTGGTAGATACACAGAAGCAGTAATTCTATCAGTAGCTTTTTGAGGAATTGCCTAAAATTTTACAGTTCCAAATTATCTCCCTAAGTTAAAGCAAATATTTTTCCTATAGTGTGTTCCTAACTTTAATACTCTCTAGAGAGTAGCAGTAGTTTATATATTTCCAATATTTTTATGGGTGGCTGCAAAATAGTTTTTTCTCACTGTGTTATTTCAGTACTTTTAACTAATTTTCATCTATTTAACCCAAAGTCTATTGGGAGTAGCTTTGGCACTTTAATCGGAAAAAAGTATTTTTTATCTACACACACACACGTATCAGATTCTGCAACCCTACAGGACAAATGACAAAGGCCCCATGGTCTTCTCTGCCCATTAACTGGGAAGATAGAATTACTCTTCCCCCTTCAATGAGGGGGGAGCCAGTGGGCCCCTGGGGTGCTGACTCGGCACATCAGCCCCCGCCCCTCCCCACGGTCAGTCATTAATGGGAAAGGGGATACCTCAAGAAACACAGACTCAGCATAATGTGAGCTCGACAAATAGCCAGTGAAAGAAGGTGGCTTCAAGGCAGAGTATGTCTTCAAGGATGAACTCAAATGAGAAAATGATGAAAACAGCAAAGAAAGGCATTAAGGGATTCATAACATTTGTTTGTTCATTCAAGAGCCCCCGGTGCATAGAAAATCCTTTAAAACTGTGTATGCATACATGGCTGTGTGTGCGCGTTTGATCACCCTTAGACACCAGGCTCTCAGATAAGTAATGAAGATACTCAATCATTAAGGAAGCCTCCCCACTATCAGGAAGCTTACAGAGTAGCAGAGAAAACAGTCAAACAAGCAAAAGACATGAAAAAATAATGCAGGCATTCGCTGAGCACTAGCTCTGTCCCAGGGATTACTTAGGGGTCGTCTTATGTCATCCCACAGTCAACCTATAGGGACAGGAACTGTTAACAGGCTTCCTCAGGGGCTCAATGGTGAAGAATCCGCCTGCCAATGCAAGAGCCACAGGAGATGAGGGTTCAATCCCTGGGTCGGGAAGATCCCCTGGAGAGGGAAATGGCAAGCCACGCCAGTATTCTTGCCTGGAAAAGTCCCTGGACAGAGGAACCTGGTGGGCTAAAGTCCAGGGGGTCACAGAGAGTCAGACACGACTGAGCATGCACACATTGTACCAAGACTTCCAGTAACAACATGAACACTTCTGATCAGACCCTGGCTTCTAAACACTGTTAAACAAAAGGAAGCCGAGGTCACTGAAGAAGGGAGTGATCCTGAGCACAGGTCAGAGAAAACAAAAGACGAGTCTGGAGCAATTTATGGCACCACAAATTTAAGAAGCACTCAAAAAGGGGAGTAGAATTTAAAGGGCATAAGAATCAAACAGAAGGAGCTCCTAAGAGCGAAAACTGGAATACTCGGAGCAATAAAAATGACAAAATGCGATTATAACCTAAAAGAAAAGAAATATTCTAGAGTTAATGATACAGATGTGAGAGTTGGACTATAAAGAAAGCTGAGCACAGAAGAATTGGTGCTTTTGAACTGTGGTGTTGGAGAAGACTCTTGAGAGGCCCTTGGACTGCAAGGAGATCCAACCAGTCCATCCAAAGGCAATCAATCCTGAGTGTTCATTGGAAGGACTGATGTTGAAGCTGAAATCCCAATACTTTGGCCACCTGATGTGAAGAGCTGACTCATTTGAAAAGACCCTGATGCTAGGAAAGATCGAAAACAGGAGGAGAAGGGGACAACAGAGGATGAGATGGTTGGATGGCATCACCGACTCAATGAACATGAGTTTGGGTAAACTCTGGGAGTTGGTGATGGACAGGGAGGCCTGGCATGCTGCGATTCATGGGGTTGCAAAGAGTCAGACACGACTGCGCGACTGAACTGAACAATGATATAAACAACTAAATAACAGAATAAATGGAGAAGAAAGGAAAACATCTCCTTATAGAAGAGTTCCAATTAATCCATGGAAAAGGGTTGAAACAGACAATCACCATTTTTATTACTAAAGTAATAAATTAGCGTGCTATTAAGCACAAAGGGAAAACAGTAAACTTTCAGGGAAGAAACCTGGCAGATGCCTTGTCAGCCAACTGATGAAGGGTCCGAGCACCAGTAATTGGAGAAGGAAATGGCAACCCACTCCAGTACTCTTGCCTAGAGAATGCTGTGGACAGAGGAGCCTGGTGGGCTGCCGTCTATGGGGTCACAGAGTCGGACACGACTGAAACGACTTAGCTGCAGCAGCAGCACCAGTAATAGGATACAAAGATCTCATGTGTCCTCCACCCTGAGAAGGACTCAGCACTTTGGGCATCCTTTCTAAACATAGGTAATTTTAGTCTAGTCAGAGGCAAAGGGCAGAAAACCCCAAATTGAGGGGTATTACACCGAAAAAAAAAAACAACACTCTTCAATAATGTCAAACCAACACAAGATATAAACAAACAAACCTGAGAAGCTTCCACAGATTGGAGGAAACTAAGATGATGTGACAATTAAATAAAATGTGGATAATAAATTGAATCCTAGGAGAGTACATGAGTTAAAGGACAAAAGTAAAAACTGGTAAAAAAAAAAAAAAAAAAGAAAACAATCCTAGGCTTAAGACTTCACCCTTCCAGTGCAGGGGGTGTAAGTTCTATCCCAGATCAGAAAGCTAAGATTCCACATGCCTCAGGGCCAAAAAAACGCAAAAGATAAAAACAGAAGCAATATTGTAACAAATTCAATAAAGACTTTAAAAATGGTCCACACCAAAAAAAAAAAAAAATCCAATTGTAAAATGACCTATGAGAGAAGAAATTTACTCACCAACATCAAGCCATCCTTTAAGGACACAAACGTTTTTCTTTGTGCGTTATCAGAGAAGCTGAAGGAAGGACAAAAAGTGATGAGTACATACCTATCCAGAGACTGACAATGAGGAAGAATGGTAAATCAAGACTTTCTCCCCGGGTGGCAGTAGTTTGAATACAGCCAAGCTTAGTCCTAAGTGAAATCTCTCTGGCAGAAACCTGCTCTATTTAGAACAGCTGGATATCAACCCGAGGTTTTCAGATCCTCATAATAAAATGTCATTATTATGCTGGTGGTGATGCAGTTTTCTCTGGGATAGGAGCAAAGGAGAATGGCCCGGCGGTGGCATAATAGATGTTAAGAGTAGCAGAGACAGTGGCCTGTCTGACTTCTTTGAATCAATTCAAGACAACAAACATTTCTAGAGTACACATTACATGCGAGGCACCATGTCCCTCCCATACTCCAAATGGGGGTGAAACCCAAGGTTCAGCTTCAATTTCTGCTTTCCTCCTTTCTCTTACCCTTACTGTGTCATTAGAATTGCTTTCCACTGTAAGTAACAGAAAACATGACTTCAGGGCTTCAATATCAATAAATCCGTAGGCAGGCAGTTTCTGCCCTTGCTTTGCTGGCTAGACAATGTCAAGACTGTCTCCATGATGTTGCTGACCTCTTTATCGTGACTGCCAGAAGGATGGCACAGTACCAGTCAGCAAGTGAATCCACAGAAGAGCCAGGAAGATGGGCAAGGAAGCAGTCCCAGTGCTTCTGTCTCTTTTTACACGAACATGTAAGCTTCTCAAAACATTCTGCCTCCACTACATTTCCTGTTGTCTCTGTGGCCGGGTTGATCCTGACTCCGCACTCTTCTTGCAGTAGCATTAAAAAAATTACAACCCTACCATGGCTTCAGGCTTCCCAGGAGGCTCAAGGGTTAAGAATCCGCCTGCCAATGCAGCGGATCGATCCCTGGGTCCAGAAGATCCCCTGGAGAAGGAAAGAGCAACCCACTCCAGCATTCTTGCTGGGAAATCCCATGGACAGAGATGCCTGGAGGGCTCCAGTCCATGGGGTTGCAAAGAATCAGACACGACCAAGTGACCAAACAGCAGCAACCAGGGCTCCGTGACGAGCACGCTCACACCTGACCTTGAGTCTGGCCAAACAATGAACGCGCTCTAGTCAATGGACTGTTAGGGAATGCGGAGTGAGCAGAAGCTTACAATGTGCTTTCACAGCTGGCCTTGCCCTCTTGTCTTTAGGTAATCCATCATGAGAAGAACAGAGCCCAGGAAGTCTCCAGTTCAAGGAAGATGAAAGACATCTCAGGAAGGTCTAGACTCAACATGCAGCTTGGAATCTGCAACTCAGTCTGGGCCAGTCCAATGGCACCTGTATCACTGTGGACCCACAGATCCATTAGAAGGAAATACACACTTACATGAGCGATTGTGTCTTAGCATCATTTGTTACACAGCACTATGATGATAAGAACTGACTGATTCGTTTTCATTGTCTGGAATTGTGACCCATGGCTTCTCCGGGCCCCAGAGGAGGTTAAAAAACCAAACAACAGAGACTAAAAGAATTGGTCACAGAAAACTGTCTGCCACACTTTCTGATTCAAGTTTTCATTCTACACAGATGTCCACAGCAGCACATCCTGAGTTGGTCTTTCAGATACCAGCTGTATAGCCTTTAAACATCCACTAAGCATTTTGCTTTGCTGTGTGCTGCCTTCATCTCAAACTCTGAGCACATAAAACTGACTTCACTCCATCTCTCACCTCAAAACTTACTCCCCACATGAGCAGCTTAACATACCTTTATTATGACAGTGATGAACACTCACCATCTCAAGGTTAACTCTGATTTCTTTATTTGAATCCACACTTGGGATAAACATTATAAATAGCATTTATTATATTCATTTATTGAGCACTTGTAAGACTTCAGGCAATGTTCTCAATGCTTTGCATGTGTTATGTCTTGTTATCCATATAGGATAAGATTGGGAAGCACATATAATTAATTCTCATCCTCATGATAATGAAGAACTCAAAGCTAAATTTTCACCATGGAACTGTTGGCAGAATCAGAACTTGCCACATATTGGATTCAAAACCACTTCCTCTTCAAGCCCAGTATACTATGTGAACTATTTCACTGAATCCATACATTAACTACCTATGTATCAAATCAGTTAGTGGAAAATGAGAAATATTAAATTTTACCGATCCCTTAATAATCATGCCTTTAGCAAATGTCTCTCAATTTCAAACCACTTGTCCCCTGGGCCAGATATTTTATGTGAATTATTCCAGTCAACTCATACCTTTGCCCCCTTTTTTCAAATCACTGGAAGATGAGAGATCAGATTACAGATTCTATAATAATCACACTCCAGGTGTATGTCACTTAATTTTTAAGCCACTACCAATAAACAGACAATTAAAAAGGCCTTCCTTTCCCATTTCCTCTCATCTTAAATCATTTTGTCCCCAAATTTAACTCTGTATAAGATTGCCTTCCTCATCACATTTTTCTCCTGCCCTGTCACCACCCATCTCTGATATTAGAAACATCCACACTTTTTTAGGAAGAATATCATTCAAAGCCACGGTCATGATGCTTTGCCCTACACCTGCCCAGAGACATCCCTATGAGGAGATACAATTACACACCTAACATCTTTCAAGAAATACACTGACAAGGTGGGTGGAAGTGGAGTGTAAAAGAACTGTCTCAGGAACTCCTTAACGCAAAACTTTTTGATGGTTTCATAGCCCACTCTGCCTAGATCACAGTTTCTTATTCGAGAGCCTCAAAGAGACAAATCGATTCCAGTCCATCCCAAATCAGTTCTAGCAAGA
This sequence comes from Odocoileus virginianus, assembly GCF_023699985.2. Lineage (NCBI taxonomy): Eukaryota > Metazoa > Chordata > Mammalia > Artiodactyla > Cervidae > Odocoileus > Odocoileus virginianus. The sequence continues at coordinate 4,843,838 of NC_069706.1, read as the reverse complement.
CTGGACTTCTGACTGAGCCTGGAGCAAGGACAGCTGTCCCAGGGCTGGTCCAAGGCCTCTCAGCCGTGGTCGGTGTGTGTACCACACTCATCAGTGAGGATTAGGAACAGCACGCTGGTGTTGCTATCTCTCTTTATGAGATGCCCTCAAGTTCTCTCCACCCATCTTTTAGGGTACATTCCACTTCCTAACTCTAGCGTGACACCTGACCTTCACGTCCCAGCCCCGTGTAACCCACAAGAATCTCTTGTCTCCTTAGAACCCCAATAAACAGGCTGGGCATTATTATAACTGGCTTGAAACAGCAAAACTCAGGCTACGTGTGTTTCCTCTCGGTCTTAGATCAGAGTTTTGCGGATTCAGAACCATGGCATCTGACACCAGATAATCCTGGGTTGGGAGGGGTGGTCCAGCGCTCTGTACTATCTTGGGCAGCATCTCTGGCCTCTATCCGCTAGACATCAGCAGTGCCACGCCCCCCGTTGTGACAGCCAAGGCTGTCTCCAGACGCTGCCGAAGGTGGGCCCCCTTGGTGGGCAGAACTGCCTGCCTCCCCGCCTCCACTGGGAACCATCACTGCACTGCACAACTCTCAGGCCTGAGATGACTCCCAACTCTTCTCGTTCATATCAGCAGCAGAGTGTCATTCACAGCGGAGGTACTCAGCGTTATGGGGGATTGATTTCACATTCTCATGGATCCATCTTAATTGGAGGGTTTTGTTTTTTGAAACAGCCCAGCGGGTAGCTGTTTTAATCTGCCATTAAGTCCACACCATTTCCTAAATGACTGCTTAAAAATGCGCACTGCTTAGGCATCAATTTGTTTGTGTAGGATACAGGATTCTGCTTCTCCTAATAGGATCGTCTTCTGAAAAGGCAACCTTTTATTTTCTTTAGTGCCTACCTAGGATTCCATGTTATTCTCTAGAAGTCATCAATTTCCAGGGAGGTTATTTATGAAGCTATGGAGAATTGTGATGATGCTGCAAAGAAGTCACACTGACCTACAAAGAATGAACCAGAATACCAGAGAGCTTTTAAGAATAATGGATTAAAAAATAATAGCAATAATAATGAAGAGAATAGAGAAAAAAATCAGTGAAAAATATGTTCTGATCATCTATTAAATATAACCTTCTATAAACAGCAGACATGCTTATAGATAAAATATTTATGCTTTTAAAAGATTTTGTTTTATAAAAAATCATGAGGTCATTTATTCCATGTGTGATATCAACATTAGCTTGAGAACATCAAAACTGCATTATTAGGAACCCAAGGTAAACAAAAAAGTGATTGCTAAATATAAAGGGTAGAATCATATGACTTTGTCAGGCGAAAAGCTCTATATCTGAATCAACTGAACAAGAGTGCTAGTCTTTTTTTTTTAATTTATATAATAACCTGTTTGATGTAAAATTGAAGAAAGGAATGTAAGTTATCCCTAAGCCAACTTTTTAAACTAAAATGTTGTACAAAGATTCCAGTGGCATTTCAGCTGCCCTTAAATTTTAATAATACTGATAAAATATTCTACTATCCCCAGCCAAGTAATTTTTTATCTTTAATTGGTAAGCCCTCATTTATTATTTCTAAAGCATAAAAATTGTAATATCTAGGATTTATAACTTACCCAGGCAATCGTGGCTGCAAATGTATTTTTAAGTGCACTCAAAAATAGAGAAAGCAAATGAACACTAGGGAAATTTAAGTTTGGACTACAATGAAAGAAGAAATTTTTTTACAACAAATATATCATCGACTAACTATATTATGCCTCATCAGTTAAAAAACGTCCTTTGGCAACCCCTGGGGTGATAAGAAAGGCTTTTCGTGGAATGAGAAGATAAAATTAAGTTGGTAGAGAAGATTCAGGCCTTCCCAACATGGAATTAGCAGAGATCATTTCAAAATTGACAGAAGAGCAAAACCTGAACTATAGCGTGAAGATCCAGTGAAATATAAATATTACATATCGATCCACAGATGGTCAATACGTGCTTTTTGCTGCAGGCATTTTTATTCATAAAATAAACTTTACTCAAATATTAAAGGATAAAAAAGGGGCAAGGAGCTTGCAGAAAATGAAAAGGACCGTTCAAAAAATGCCCACACAGTTACTGACACACAGGCTTTGCAGACGACCTGGTGAAACCTCCAAGACAACCCATAGCCCTGTGAAAGTAGAAATCGAGTTTCATGTCTAACCTACCGTATTTAGCTGAATAATGGCCACCCAAAACTTTCAGGTCCTACTCCCTGTAAACCGTAAATGCTACTTTATAAGGGGAAAAAAAAGGTCTTTGCAGATATGATCAAGGAGCCTTAGAAGGGGAGGTATTATTCTGAGTTAGGGTCCTAAATCCAAAGACAAGTGTCCTTCAAAGAGAGAGGCGGAGGGATATGTGACACATTCAGAGAAGGCGGTCATGGGCAGAAGGAGGCATAAACTGGAGGTGACTATAAGCTAAGAAATGTCAGCGGCCACCAGAAACTGGGAGACGCAAAGAGTGCCCCCTAAAGGAAGCAGGTTCTGACAGACTGATATTGGTTGTTGTCTTCTAGAACAGCAAGAGAATAAATTTCTATCACATTAAGTCAACAAGTTTGTGATTACTTGATGCAGCAGCCACAGGAAACTAACAAAGCCACCATATTTCCTGAGTCCGCCTTTGAATTTCATCCCAGACTTCACTATTGAATAATAATGAGTGAGTAAAATTTGCTCAGCCATGTCGGACTCTTTGCGACCCCATGGACTATACAGTCCAGGGAATTCTCCAGGCCAGAATACTGGAGTGGGTAGCCTTTCCCTTCCCCAGGGGATCTTCCCAACCCAGGGATCAAACCCAGGTCTCCCCCATTACAGGTGGATTCTTTACCAGCTGAGACACAAGGGAAGCCCAAGAATACTGGAGTGGGTAGCATATCCCTTCTCCAGCGGATCTTCCCGACCCAGGAATCGAACCGAGGTCTCCTGCAATGCAGGCAGATTCTTTACCAGCTGAGACACAAGGGAAGCCCAAGAATACTGGAGTGGGTAGCGTATCCCTTCTCCAGTGGATCTTCCCAGCCCAGGAATCGAACCGGGGTCTCCTGCAATGCAGGCGATTCTTTACCAGCTGAGACACAAGGGAAGTCCAAGAATACTGGAGTGGGTAGCGTATCCCTTCTCCAGTGGATCTTCCCAGCCCAGGAATCGAACCAGGGTCTCCTGCAATGCAGGCGATTCTTTATCAGCTGAGCTCCCAGGGAAGCCCTATTGAATAATAACACTGGCAATGACAAGAACAGCACAAGACAGCACACCACTTCCAAGCAGGTGTTAGCATTCACTATCTGACAGCCCCTCCCATCTTCAGTCCTCACTCTCTCACCACATGGCAGGTGTCAGGGGGTCTGCAGCCCAGAAGAAACACTGGTCCTTTGTCACATGACCACCAGATGGCAGGCCTGTCACTAGAACGCAGGAAACTGGCTCCAGGGTTCTCTCCCGTAACCATTCTGTGACACGGCCCCCCGTCCGATTCTGCATCACAAAGAGCAAAACCTCTGGTCTGCAAAAAGACAGAAGTTGCAGACTGCATTCAATTCACGGGCCATGCCTACTCTACTGCATTCTTAGACATTAAGAAATAACAGGTAGACTTCCCTGGTGGTGCAGTGGGTAAGAGTCTGCCTGCCAGTACAGGGCACATGGGTTAGAGCCCTGGCCCAGAAGATTCCACGGGCTGCACAGCAGCTAAGCCTGAACGCCAGGACTACTGGGCCTGCGTGTCCTAGAGCCCAAACTCTGCAACAACGGAAGCCACCACCACGGGAAGCCCACTTATCAAGACCAGAGAAAGTCTGCAGGCGGCAATGAAGACCCGGCGCAGCCAAAAGCTTTTTAAATTTTAGAAAAAAAATATTTTTTTAAAGTTGTTTTGGTCACTCTCTCCACTGGATACTTGATTCTGTTTGATACATTAAATCTTTACATCATGAATGAGTCCATTAATTTCCACCACAATTCATAGAAAATAGTACCTGTGTGTAACATTAAGAGCTGACGTCTTTTTCAAGCCTATTCCTAACTGGTAAGGCAAGTAAATCAATGAGTCAAGAGATAAGTATTGCTAAAACTCTGACTGGAAGTCAACTGAAAGTGACACTTAGTCGTTCAGTCAAGTCCAACTCTTTGCAACCCCATACGATTGTGCTAATAACTGGCATAAGTACTAGAATAATGAGAAAGTATAGGATTGACGCTAGTTGTCCAATAGTGATAAAGGGATGTTCAACTGGTTGGCCTCCAATTCATGTGAGTGTTAGTAAGTCTGCTACTAGGATTCAGAATAGGCATTGGCTGAATGGTCGGAATATGGCTCCTCTGTCCATGAGATTTCCCAGGCAAGAATACTGGAGTGGGTTGCCATGCCCCTCTCCAGGGGATTTTCCCAACCCAGGGACTGAACCCAGGTCTCCTGCATTGCAGGCACACTCCTTACCATCTGAGCCACTAGGGAAACCCACACCTTGAACCAATTATTTTACTTTTAAAAGCTTTTCCAAAGGAAGTGGAGATGGGCTCAAAGAGCTCTGTTCAAGAGTTTTCACTGCAACTTTTAACAATTAAAAAAAACCTAAAACAATATCAGTGTATAACTGATGGAGAGCAGTAAGTATGATGGCACACGCCAATCTTGGGCTCCTATGGACCATTACGTTTACCTTCCTGAAGAATATTTCATGATGTGAAAGAAAATCTTCATCATAAAATGTCAAGTGATAACAGCAAGGCACAGTAACATATATACTTTGAGCCCAATTAAATAAATACCTGAGTACTCACATATACACAGAAAAAATAAATAAATACAAATGGAACCAACCAGAATGATGCTAGCAAGCATCCAAAACAGTAAGAGTTTTACAAGGGAATTTATTTTCTTATTTAGTTTTTTTTTCTTTTTTCCTCCACAAGAATATATTATTTTATCAACAAAAGAAAGGTACAAAAAATAAAAGACAGGGCTAGTGAAAATAACCATTGAAGTTTAGTAACATGTACCTGCCCATTTCTAAAAGAACTTAATTTTTTTGGTTTGTCTTTGCTTTGCTTCTTACGTCAGCATGCCAACAGTCCCGTCCCCAGGATGCTAGTTTAAAATAGGCTAGGATGGTATTATATTCAATTCCATAAAAGTGAAATATGTGAAAATTCTGATAAATAAACCTCTGATTTTTTTTTCCTTCTTCTGAGCTAAGAATATGTCACAGTTTGAATCATGGTATTTGTAAAAGGTGCCATGTACCTTCCAGCCACAGATGAATCACGCATTACAAATGGCTTATGTTTAAAACAAATGATCAGCTTAAACATCCCTGCCTGCCACCAGGTCTAAGCAGACATAGTATATATTTTCTCCATCATGTTAACTTAAGAATGGAGCTTGGTTCCAAACGGGCTTTGAGTAAGTAAGGTAACACACAGGTAAAAGCAATGATGGGCTTTTTCCTCTGACCCAAGCAAAACCACCATCTTCCTCCTGGTTTCTGGGTTTCTTCCCTCAGCAGATAAAATGGAAAGGGGAGTAGGTTAGGCAACAGAAACTTGAGGCCTACTTGCCTAATAAACAATGGTAATAATCTACTACCCAATATAAAGCTTTTTTGCGTCTGATTTCTTTCACACAGCAAGATGCATGCATCACCTTTTTTTGAGGTCCAAAAGCTGAGCTTTTGGCATCATACTGAGGGCAGAGAGGGTGAAGAAGAACCATCCAGGGTCAAAAGGAATGGTTTTCCCAATCTAGGAACCAGCAGAAAAGGGAGAGGCAGGTAAGGTGGTCTGGTGTTCCCATCTCTTTCAGAATTTTCCACAGTTTGTTGTGATCCACACAGTCAAAGGCTTCCATGTAGTTAATGAAGCCGAAGTAGATGTTTTCCTGGAATTCCCTTGCTTTTTCTATGATCCAGCGGATGTTGGCAATTTGATCTCTGGTTCCTCTGCCTTTTCTAAATCCAGTTTGTATATCCAGAAGTGCTCAGTTCACATACTGTTGAAGCCTAGCTTGAGGAATTTTGAGCATTATCTTGCAGTGTGTGAAATGAGCACAACTGTACGGTAGTTTGAGCAACCTTTGGCATTGTCTTTCTTTGGGATTGAAATGAAAAGTGACCTTTTCCTGAAAGGGGGAAGTTCACTTACAAATAAAAGCAGGGTGGCAGTTTCACCAACCTGGTGCCCTACAGTAAGATGCTCTCCCCTCCATCTCCCGTCAGAAGAGGAGACTGAAGCCCAGAGGACAGGAGTAACTCAAGGCCACCACACGGGTAAGGGGCAGAAACAAGATTAAACCCAGAGGGCTCAGCCCTCGGGTGTCCGCTCTTGGGCCGTAGGACTTGGGTTCACCGGGCGCCTGCTGCTGCCCATAGAGTGCTCGCTCCCACACTTGTGACACGATTCTCAGCCTGCTGAAGACAACGATGTCCCTTTCCTCCTAAACCAGCAGCCAATCAACTTCACCCCCTTCCCTGCTTCAATATCCTTCATTTCCCAACAAAAGCTAGCACACCCTGATTGCTTACAACAACAGTGACTAAGAACCAGGGTCTCCAAGTCCCTGAACACACGAAGAGGCTTGCACAGAAAGACCTCCCATTACTTCCTCCTTAAAGAATAAATGACCACAAGTCACCTCCAAACTCAACTCAGAACACAAGACTCGGAAAGGACGGACCTAGTCTAGGCAGTAACCCAAGTTCATGTGCTTGACGAACAGTGAAACTGAAATGTCCAAGTTTGGAGCCGAGAAAGGTTTACTGCGGGGCCACGCAAGGAGAAGGGTGGCTCGTGTCCCAAACAGCCTTGAGCTCCCTGAAGAGTTTCCACAAAGCACTTTTAGAAGCCAGGATGTGGGGGTGGGGACGGTCACAGGGTCTGTGATCACCTTGTGCATGGTTCGCTGATGGTGAGATACCAGGATGGTGTCACTGGGGTTAACATTATCAAGCCTTAGGCTCCAGGAGGCCTGGGACTCTGTGCTCAGGTTCATCAAGACGTTAATAACTTCCACTGGGTTGGGGGCCAGGGAAGTTCAAAACAGCTGGAGAAATGTGCCTCAAATGCTTCAGAGAGCATTTGCACTTCAGAGAGGAGCTAAAGCAGAGGATGCAGGGGAAGACCTGTCCCCAGAAAGGTCCCATAGGGTCCTACTTGGTTACATGGGAACTGGGATACCCTCTAAGACGAAAGGGGGAGAAGGGGGTGACAGAGGATGAGACAGTTGGATGGCATCACCGACTCAATGGACATGAGTCTGAGCAAGCTCCAGGAGATGGTGAAGGACGGGGAAGTCTGGCGCACTGCAGTGAATGCGGCTGCAAAGAGTAGGACATGACTGAGCGACTGAACAACACCCCCAAGTCTTCCACACACCCTTTCCTACCTAAAGACGGCTCCTCGATCCTAAAGGATGCTAACTTACACCCCCTGCCTGCACAGACGAAGATTCACACATGTTTTACTACTGACCGGTAAAATGAGGACAGATGAGGCAAAGAGAAAGGAACTCCTTTCCTATGGAAATAAAAGAGAAGATCGTTTTGAATGGTCCCTTATATTAGGGCAAACTCTTTGAGAAAAAGGAAGGAGGCACCACGTTGAGTTAGAGTTTGCTTTGTTTTTATGGGTTGTGTGCCTCCGTTCTCGTTATTTATTGAGGTGAAATGTACATAACATAAAATTAGCTATATTAAAGTTAACAGGTCAGTGAGATTCAGTACATTCACAACATTGAGCAGCCTCACCTCTGTGCCTGAGTGCTCAGCCACTTCAGTCATGTCTGACTCTGTTCTTTACGACTCACACCACCTGGGAAGTCCCTAGCCCCGACCTCTACCTAGTTCCAAACATGGTCAGCATCCCAAAAGGAAACCACATATCCTGTAGGCAGTCCCTCCCCATTTCCCCCTCTACCAGACCTTGGCAACCACTAATCCGCATTTGCCTGTATGGATTTATCTATTCTGGATGTTTCACATCAATGGAATCATACACTGAAGTTGACGAAATATTAGGTTGGCTAGAAAGTTCAGGACTTTTCATAACATCTTATGGAAAAATCTGAACAAATATTTTGGACAACCCAGTACTTAAAACAACTGTGGGGGCACTCAGAACTAACCCTTCCATGCCTACACAGGCCACAGAACCAAATCAGATGCCAATGAGGCTGAAGTTAGGGTTCCCATAACCCATTTGCAGATACCATCATGGAATCGTCTATAGTCCAGGGAACAGCAAGCCAAAAACCAGACCAACATTAAAGTTCAACTCAAAACAAACAAAAACTGGTGGACCACCTGAACATTGACTGTGGCCAATTTCCATTTTGACTCAAACCAATGGATTTTTCCATTCTTCCAGATGAGTGCTGGCTAATGAGGAAAGCAAAATGGGTTAAACCAAACTTTCTTTTATGTAAATTCCAAAATATACCACCCACCAGAATCGTACAACGCGACAGACTCTCAGCCAGATGGAGAAACATTCTCTGCCTAGTGAAGAACCAGGAACCCGCCTACCCAGTCCATTCTCTGTTGATTAAAACCATGTCCTAGGAGAACCACAGAAAGTGGCTTAGAGAATGCAGTCCCAGCCCTCCCCCCGCCCCACGCCACATCCCTCCTGATTGTTTACCAGGTATCTGGGAAGAAGGCCATTAGTACTCCTGGAAGCTCCTCCACCTTCTCTACTTAGGAATTTTCCAGGAAATGTTTGCATCAGAATCACCTGAGTGCATGAAATGGGTGTTTGGACTCCAGCCCTGATTCTGGTCTCCAGGACTGAGTTGGTATCTGAGCATCTATATCTGCAGTTGAGCGTCTGCAACAGTCGACTCGCCAGTGGAAGTGGATGCCTGAGCTCTCTCAAAGGCGTGCAGAGAAAGAGAACAGGGAGACCCAGACCACCTCCGGCAGCAAAGATACCAGACTCGAGCAGCTCTTCTGCCGGATGGATGTTTCTATAATTAATTGCTCTTGACTCAGAATCATCCCAGAGTTCAAGTTACAAGGAGCTCAAAACGTGCTCCGTGCTAACCTTGAACCTGTGTCTCCTATGGGTGGGGTTAGAGAGACAAAGCTAATTTGGGAGGCCGTGCATGGACAGAGAGGACGAGTGGAGGCTTCGCGGGCTTCGGGGCTCGCAGGTTCAGGGGAGAGAGGGGCGCGGGGCTGGGAGGCGGGTGGCCACGTTTCTATTCCTGGTTCATGCAAGAGGCGCACCACGTGACCTTGGGCCTGCCACACTCCCCAGCACCGCGGCCTCTCCATCTGTGAAATAAAGGCACCAGTGTCCCTCACACAGGCCCTCCCGGGGCGAAGAAGATTAATGAGGTGAGGTTCGCAAAGTGTGTGGAATGCCAGGCAACGACCAAGGGCAACAGGGGCACAGAGTGACTGGTGGCCAGTCCCCTCCCCACCACATGCACACACAGACGCGCTTTTCCTGCCTTTGAAAAACGGCACAAACTCTCTCTGATCCGAGTACGGGCTACAGACCGGCAGCAGGGGCAGCACCTCCTGGGAGCTTGCCAGAAATGCAGAGTCTGGGCTTGCCTGGTGGTCCAGTGGCTAAGATTCCGTGCTCCCAGGGCAGGGGGCCGGTTTCCATCCCCAGCTGGGGAACTGGATCCCACATGCCGCAACTAAGAGTTTGCTCGCTGCAACTAAAGATCCCAAGTGTCACAACTAAGACCTGGCACAGCCAAATAAATAATAAATATTTTTTTAAAAAAGAAAGGGATGTAGAGTCTTTGGCTCATTCAGACCTGTTGAACCAGATGCATGGGGGTGGAGTCCATCACCTGTGGTTATTCCCTCCAGGGAAGGAGAGAGTTTGCTAAAGTTCCTAGCAATGTCAATTGGCAAGACAGCCGTGGGCAGGCCAGGTAAGTCCCAAATTTCCAAGGAGCTTACATTCCAGTGCTGGATGGGAGGACAGAAAATAAATAAAAAGAATTTTGGAGAGCCCTAAGTTCAATGGAGAACAGAGCTCAAAGAGATGGTGGCAGGGTTAGATAGCATCACTGACTCAATGGACATGAATTTGAGCAAACTCTGGGAGATGGTGGAGGGCAGAGGAGCCTGGCGTGCTGCAGTCCATGGGGTCGCAAAGAGTCAGACACGACTTAGTGACTCAACAAGAAGGGGGCTTCCCTGATGGCTTACTGGCAGGGAATACCCTGCCAATGCAGGAGACACCGGTTCAGTCCCTGGTCCAGGAAGATCCCACATGCTGCGGAGCAGCTAAGCACACGTGCAACAACTATCGAGCCTGGGCCCTAGAGCCCCGTGAGCCACAACGACTGAAGTCCATGCATCCTAGAGCCTGTGCTCCGCAACAAGAGAAGCCTCGAGAGTGAGAAGCTGGGGCACCACAACTATAGAGAACTGGCCCCGCTCGCTGCAACTAGAGAAAAGCCCGAGCTGCAATGAAGACCCAGCACAGCCAAAAATAAATAAATATTAAAAAAAAAAAAAAAAGACAACAACAGTAGCATAATGGTTAGGTCTGTGGACTCCAGACTCAAATGTCCTAGGTGCAGACCCTCACTTGGCCACTTACTAAGTACTTGGGAGAAGTGACCCTCCTACTGGCTCCTTTTCCTCATCTGCAAAATGGAGATAATGAAAGCGCTCTCTATGGACTAAAGCTTGTCCTACATTAGCATTGATAAGTCATCTAGAGAGCTTGTTAAAGCTCCAGGTGGCTGGGTCCCCCCCCCACCCCAACAACAAAGATTCCTGATCTCCTAGGTCTGAGTAGGACCCGAGAATTTGCACGTCTAATGAAGTCCCCCAAGTGGAGTCAGCTTCCTCTAGAGGAAGGCTTCTAAAACTTTAATGCCCATTTGTGTCACCTGGAGGCCACAGTGAACTGTCAGTGCTGGTTCAGGAGGTCTGAGAGGGGCCTGGGTCTCTGAGCTCCTAACTCTTTCCCAGGTAAGGCTACTGGAGCTGACCCATTGCCCATGCTTGGAGGAGTGAGGTTAATGTATCCAACACATCAAAGATGATCAAATATATTATCTGTTACGGTATTTCTTTATCACTCATATAACATCCTCTATTTTATAAAGTGATGGTAAACAGCCAGCCAAGGGTTAGGGTTTGAAACATCTTCATTCAATAAATTATAAACTTGATGACACTGCATCAGAGGATAGCGAAAGGTTATGTTGGTCCATGGACTCCAAAAGCTTGATTTTAAGGACCCAGAATTTCCTCAAAGGCCATCAGAGGGGTAGACAATTCACAAAATGGCTAACGTCTAGAATCCCAAAATCTGTGATGAAATATTAACCAACTACAGGGAAGGTTCTGCAGAGGATATGAAAGGAATGAACAGTCATAAAAGAGATTTTAAGAAAATGTTATAGTGGCTACATAAAACATCCAAGATAAAATTCTAGAACAAATACAATGGAGTACACACGGTCCTGGTCTTCCTAGGTGGCTCAGTGGTATAGAACTCACCTGCCAATGCAGAAGACGCAGGAGACGTAGCTTCAATTCTTGAGTCGAGAAGCTTCCCTGGAGGGAGAAATGGCAAACCATTCCAGTATTCCTGCCTGGAGAATCCCGTGGACAGAGGAGCCTGGTGGGCTACATTTCGTGGGGCAAGGCAAAAATGCATTTGGGAGGCAATTTTCAGAAGTATTTATCTATGTGTTTTTGTTTGTTTGTTTCATTCTGTTCTTTCCTTTTCTCTTCCTTTCAATGGGATAGAATTTTTCTCCTCCACACCATGGAACAATTAAGCAGAACAATGCCCCTCTCCTGGGATTTTATTCCATCAGGTTATAAATAACTTCAGCAAAATAACTAAGAGCATATACAAAAGCAATGACAAGGTCGTTTACCATGAACAAGCCATGTTCTGTTTCCATGGCAACATGGAGGCAAAAGCAAATGACAACCAATGATGTTTCCATAACCAACCCCCAAGGTCTCACACCCTAAAAGGGTCAGCTCTGGGGCAGGTCAGGCTTCTTCAAAACTCCTTCGCCACTTAAGGGTGGGTGACTGGGATCTGGAACCCAAGCTCAAAGGCAAAGAACTCGAGACCTGACTTCGCTTGGACCCGGGGAAAAGGGTGATGTCAAGACAGAAAGCAACTCTAATTGTGGACACACTTTCCTGTGCATCGCCATGAAAACCAGAGAGTGTCTGGGACAATTTCAAACTCTAGCAGGTCATTAGTCTGCCCCTCTGCCTCACTCACTTTTGGACTTGCTTTGCTATTTCGCCTTCCTTTCTTTCAGTTTCAGAAGAGAAGCTCAGAGCAGGACTAATCAGAGGTAAAGTCGGGTGCTGGCTGGTTACCAAGCTCCTCACAAAGGCAGAGACTTTATCAGGTACAAGCTCGTTAGAGGTGTCTGCCTTCCAGAATGAATGGCAGACAGAAGTGCTTCCACTTGCTTCCAATTCTGCCAGCCCTTCTCCCTGGTGTGCAAGAAGCCAGGAAGCAAGACAAAAAGGGCGAACACACTCTGGTAGCTGTCTAAACGGCAAAGGTCCAATCTATTCCATATAAAGCACTCGGACAATCTGTGAGAACAGTGAGGTGGCGGAGTTTCTCGACATCAATCTTAGAAATGGCAGAGGTGTTCTAAACACTTAGACATCTAGGAAGGACTGGGGACTTCTTTAGAGGTCCAGTGGTTAAGACTCCACATTTCCAATGTGGGGGTGGGGGGGCAGGTTCAATCCCTGGTAGGGGAACTAAGATACCACATACTGCTTGGTATGGTCAAAAATTAAAAACAAAAATAAATAAGAATTTTAAAAGAAATCTATGACGGATTTACCATCTTGAGTTCACGTGTTTGTGTGTTCGCTTTAAAACATTATTTAAAATGTTTCACTTTGAAAGGAATCCAAATCTACTCAAGATTATTTAAATCTAATCAAGTCTTATTTCTGTGAATGACCTCTGTAGTGATGAGGATAATGATATTTAATAAGGATAAATGGAAAGAGAGGTAGCTGGATGGATGGATGAATGGACAGAGAGACCTTAATCATTAAACCTCAATAAACCTGATTTTTGTTACTAACCTCCAATAATAATGATAATGGTATCTACTAGAGATGAATGAGAGGATGCTGAGGAAGGGTGAATGGAAGCAAGGGGGGATGGATAGATAGACAGCTAGATGGATGGATAGATGGATGGATGGATATACAGATACACAGGCAGGCTTTTACCACATGCCAAAAGGTCTACTGAGTGTTTTGCTCACAACATGATGAGGTTGATATTATCATCATTTCCAATTTGCAGATGGGGAATCTCCACGATCTTAAATACTGAAGAAGCTGAGGCTGAAGTTGAAACTAGAAGGAGCTTACCTCGAAGCTCTTAGCTATGACCTACCTGCTTCAAAAGTAGCCTTTTCATTTATGCTAAAATAAATCCTTTCAAGCTTCCAATGGAATGCCTGCCATGGTGGGTATTCGAATGTCTGGTGTGCATGTCAGTTTCTCCCCTGGTGACTTTTTAATCTGATTCATTCTGCCTTTCTCTGTAAGTCCAAGAGTTTCAGATTTTACATAGAAACTGTTGTCTCCTTGCCTAAGTGTTTCCTTATTATCAGGAAAAAATCATCTGGGGTTATAAGAAACCAAACGGACGGTGGACTTCTTAAAAATCAAATCCCTGACATCCTCTCTTCCTTTGGATGGCGACTCAGGGAATGAGGAAAAGAAAAGATGCTACCAAAGGAACATGTGTGGTCTTTCTCATCCATGGCAAGCATATTCAGGGACAGTCTGCTCCCCAACAAAGTTAGATATATCATCAGGGCAAACCTCAGATCAAAACCTAACATCCATTTCACGGCAGATTTCCTAGGCACATATTACAGACATATTGCTTTTTCAATGGCAACATGGAGCTGAGTAACTTGGAGGATGACTAATTTAAAAACCAAATTAAAAAACCTTCTATAGAACACAACTGACCTAAGAGGTGAGGGAGACCTAAATGTCTTTGATCATTAACTTTCGTCCGAAATTCACCTTTTATCACTGGCTGACTTTGAAGCCAAAGACACTAGGGGATCAAATCCCTGTTCTGACCCCTCCAGAGCTGTGGAGGCGATAATAACCTTTGAAGCTACTTCCACAGTCAGAAGAGCAGAGATGACAATGTATGGTCTACAGAATAATGGCCTCGTAAAGACGACCCAGGCTTCTCGAGTGGCGCTTGTGGTAAAGAACCCGCCTGCTAATGCAGGAGATGCAGCAGGTGCAGGGCTTGATCCCCGGGTCAGAAAGATCCCCTGGAGAAGGAAATGAAAACCCGCTCCAGTATTCTTGCCTGAGAAATCCCATGGACAGAGGATCCTGGCAGACTGCAGTCCGTGGGGCCATAAAGAGTCAAACGCAACTGGGCGACTGAGCACACAGCACGTAAAGATGACCCCGTCCTAATCTCCCAAGCCTGAGAACGTGCTGCCTCCGCAGGAAAATGGAGAATCAAGGTAGTAGAAGGAAGGAAGGCTTTTATCAGTTGACCTTAGGATGGGGAGATAGCCTGGATTACCCAGCATGGTACAAGGGCCCTTCCATGTGGGAGAGTCTGCCAAATATGAAATGAGAAGAACTCAAGCCGTCACTGCTGGCTTTCTAAGGACCCTGAACCCTAGGAGCACAGGCAGCCTCCAAGATCTGAAAAAGGCCAAGAAATGGACCAGACCTAGTGCCTCCTGTTGGGGTGCAGCCCCGCCCACCCTTTGACTTTAGATAGGGAGACCCTTTCAGGACTGAAGACCTCCAGAACTGTAATATAACAAATCTGCTTCCTTTCAGGCCACAACAGTGGTAATTTGTTAGAACAGCAATAGGAAACTAATTCCCAATCTACGCCTTTGCAAATTCTTAAGAGGATTAAATGAGCTGTTATGGAAAGCTGATGGTGCCTTAGGAAGGCCTCAACATGATGGCTCTCCTCCATTTCTGTAAACTGCCAGAGCTGAAGTTGGCAAGGCTGCCACTTACCTTGCCAGTGGCTTTATCCGCTCCAACATCCACATCCCCAAGTGCCTCCTGTCCCCAGTCCTCAGGGGACCATCAACTAAATTCTGAGCTGATGAGGCTACTCCAATCTCTCCCAGAAATATTTGCATTCAAAAGACAAATTTGTGGAGTCACTCTGCTTCAAAATCTTTGAAGTCGTTCAAGGTCTCTCCAGCGGATTCCAGTCCAGGATTCACAAAGCCTTTCAGCATCTGCTCTTCCAACTTCTACACCCTCCGTCCTCCCACTCCCCCAGGGACCCTCCATTTAGGTGCTGATCTGCTAACTGAGTCAATGTTTCCTGATTAAACCTCCCAAGCGTCTGGGCCTTTGCATGTGTCCTTCCCTCGGCCCAGATCAGATGCCTCAGAGGCATCTGCTCATCTATCCGTGTCCGAGTCGCCCTTCAGGTCTCAGTAGCCTGAACATTGAGCTACTCGTGAATCAGGACCCACTTCCTCTGTTCTCTAAGTGTAGAATCCATGCCTCAGCTTTAGCAATTTCTCACACCATGTTACAACTGATCACCTGGCGGTCTCTTCCAGTTCGTCCTAAATACCAATGTCTCTTTTTAGGATCATGGAGCCATTTAAAGATCTGAAGACTCAGACCCCATTTTCAGGAGTCTACATACATAAAGGTTGTATCTATAACATATATATATATGTATACATGTTTATATAAATATTTAACATATATATTTTATATATTTATTTACATGTAAATATATATATTTACACATGTATGTTATACATGGACTTCCCTGGTGGCTCAGCTGGTAAAGAGTCTGCCTGCAGTGTGGCAGAGCCAGGTTTGATCCCTGGGTCAGGAAGATCCCCTGGAGAAGGAAATGGCAACCCACTCCAGTAGTCTTGCCTGGAGAATCCCATGGACAGAGGAGCCTGGTAGGCTACAGTCCATGGGGTCACAAAAAGTCAGACACAACTGAGTGACTAACACTATATATATATGTTATATACATATAACATAGTTCACAAGTTGGAATCAAGATTGCCAGGAGAAATATCAACAACCTCAGATAAGCAAATGACACCACCCTTAAGGAACAAAGTTAAGAGGAACTAAAGAGCCTCTTAATGATGGTGAAAGAGGAGAGTGAAAAAGCTGGTGTAAAACTCAACATGCAAAAAACTAAGATCATGGTATCTGGTCCCATCACTTTATGACAAATAGAAGGGGAAAGAGTGGAAGCAGCGACATATTTTATTTTCTTGGGCTCCAATATCACTGTGGACAGTGACTGAAGCCATGAAATTAAAAGACACCTTGCTCCTTGGAAGGAAAGCTATGACAAATCCAGATAGCATATTAAAAAGCAGAGATATCGATTTGCCCCAACAAAGGTCCATATAGTCAAAGCCATGGTTTCTCCAGTAGTCATGTATGGATTTGAGAGCTGGACCATAAAGAAAGTTGAGTGTCAAAGAACTGATGCTTAAGAACTGTGGTGATAGAGAAGACTCTTGAGAATTCCTTGGACTGCTAGGAGATCAAACCAGTCAATCCTAAAGGAAATCAACCCTGAATATTCATTGGAAGGACTGATGTTGAAGCTGAAGTTCCAATACTTTCGCCCACCTGATGTGAAGACCTGACTAACTGGAAAAAACCCTGATGCTGGGAAAGACTGAGGGCAGGAGGAGAACGAGACAACAAAGGATGAGATGGTTGGATGGCATCACCAACTCAGTGGACAGGTGTTTGAGCAAACTCCAGGAGATATCAAAGGACAGGGAAGCCTGGCCTGCTGCAGTCCATGGGGCTACAAAGAGTCAGACATGACTTGGGGACTGAACAACAACAACAATATAGTTCACAGGGGCTTCTCTGGTGGCACAATGGTAAAGAATCCACCTGTCTATGCAGGAAGATGCAGCAGACGTGGGTTCAATTTCTGGGTCAGGAAGATCCCAGAGCAGGAAATGGCAACCCACTCCAGTATTCTTGCCTGGGAAATCCCAGGGACAGAGGTGCCTGGTGGGCTACAGTCCACGGGGTCACAAAGAGTCGGACACAACTGAGCGACTGAGCAGGTACTCATAGTTCACAAATAATTTCAAAGAGCCTTGAACTTCAGCAAAAAGAATCTGGCATTTAAATGTGAATGCTGTGAGCAAAAGAATTCACCTTAGTTCATGTCTTTGTCCCAGTATGTAACTCACAGCCCAGCACAGAGTTGGTACTCAATCAATATTGGATGGATGCATATCTGGATAGATAGATGTATGGATGGTTGGATGGTGGCTAGGAATGTGGATGATTAATCTGTATGTTTATAAATCATTGGAAAGACTCATCCAGAGAATTTCTCCTAATAACAGACAAATGAAGATTACAAAACCACATCAGAGTACAAGATGAATCACACTTCTCGGGCTAATCCCATTTGTGTGACAAAAAGGCATCTGTGAAAAATTCCCTTGTTGACCACATGTTCCATATTGCTTGGTAGCTTCAGAAATGTTCCTGAGAAAAACAGACATGCCCCATCTGATGCAAGCAGGATGAAAATGGACAAGCAGAAACAAAAAGCATTAACGAGGAGATGCATT
Source organism: Odocoileus virginianus (assembly GCF_023699985.2). Taxonomy (NCBI): domain Eukaryota; kingdom Metazoa; phylum Chordata; class Mammalia; order Artiodactyla; family Cervidae; genus Odocoileus; species Odocoileus virginianus. The sequence goes on along the minus strand of NC_069706.1, from coordinate 4,826,191 downwards.
CTCTGCGAGAATTAATCAAAGGATTAGATTCCACGGCCCTCGTTAGTCACTCAGTCCTGCCCAGCTCTTTGTGACCCCGTGGACGGTAGACCGGCAGGCAGGCACCTCTGTCCATGGAACTCTCCAGGCAAGAATACTGGAGTGGGTAGCCATTCTGTCTTGCAGGTGATCTTCCCAACCCAGGGACTGAACTCTGGTCTCCTGTCCTGAAGGCAGGTTCTCTACCATCTGAGACACCAAGGAAGCCCTTGCTTACAGATGGTGAGGTTGAATTAAGAAGAACGTGAACCCCTTTTCTCTGATGTCCACCTAGGAAAAGGTTAGTTGTGGTTGGTCCAGAAATTGTTAAACTAGGCTTGGGGTGGAACCAGAGTTAAAGACTCAGACACATGCTTTCATACGGGAAGCATATTAAATACCCAACAAAGGGGGTTAACTGATTACTCTCCAATCATACAATGGAACACTACTTGGCTCATTAAAATGTTACATCTTGGGACTTCCCTGGCATCCAGTGGTTAAGACTCCGTGCTCCCAGTGCAGGGGGCCAGGGAACTAAGAACCCGCACGCAGCAATGCGCAGCCTAAAAGAGTAGAAAATAAGACATAATTCACAATATAAAAAGTTATATCTTAGAAGAACATTCAAGAGCATTAAGAAATGCTTGTAGTATCTTAAGTAAAGACAAAGCAACTTACAGTGATCCCACATTAGCAAATATGTATGGACATGTATTGATGCTTCCAAACTGTAGTGCTGGAGAAGATGATTCAGAGTCCTCTAGACAGCAAGGAGATCAAACCAGTCAATCCTAAAGGAAATCAACCCTGAACATTCATTGGAAGGACTGATGCTGAAGCTGAAGCTCCAATACTTTGGCACGAGAACTGACTCACTGGAAAAACCCTGATGCTAGGAAAGATGGAGGGCAGGAGAAGGAGGTGACAGAGGATGAGATGGTTGGATAGCATCACTGACTCAATGGACATGAGTTTGAGCAAACTCCAGGAGATAGTGAAGGACAGGGGAGCCTGACATGCTGTAGTCCACGGGGTCACAAAGAGTCAGACATGACTGAGCCAGTGAATGACAACAACGGACATGTAAGGGGCTTCCCCAGCGGCTGAGTAGTAAAGAATCCTCCTGCAATGCAGGAGACATGGAGAGTCATGGGTTCGATCCCTGGGATAGGAAGATCCCTTGCGGGAGGAAATGGCAACCCACTCTAGTATTCTTGCCTGGAAAATCCCATGAACAGAGAAACCTGGTGGGCTAGAGTCCACGGAGTCACAAAGAGTCAGACATGACTGAATGACTCAACAACAACAATGGACATGCAAAGAAAAAGGGCCAGAAATTGTTAGTAATGATTATCTGTGGATGCTGGAATCACAGCTCATTTTGGAACTTCTTTCATCATATCTGTATCTATCTACGGCATCACCAACTCAATGGACATGAGTTTGAGCAAGCTCCGGGAGTTGGTGATGGACAGGGAAGCCTGGCATGCTGCCGTCCATGGGGTCGAAAGGAATCAGACATGATTGAGCAACTGAACTGAACTGATATCTATCTACACAAATATGGCTGTTAAGTCAGAACATTTTAGTTAATTAACAGCTTGTCTGTGCATGTGTATTCTTATGTAGAATAATATGGATTGGTGGATGTTTTCATTCCTACCTAAGGAAAAGCCTTTCCTTGGAACTAAATTCCTCTAAAAAATGTGCCACTTTTCACCTGGCAGCAGTTCCAAAGTCATAATGCCTGGGGAGAGTCAATCTATCCTCATAAATCTAGCCTTTCATCTCATAATCTAAATTTGGTGACAGAAATTGGATTTCTGTCACATTTGCCTCCTTGCTCCTGGGGCGTTTTGCACGTCTGTGCTTTTCTCTCCACATCATGGCTCAGTGTGGACCTGCCTGGCGCCAGGAGGGCTCCTCCTGCAGGTCTTTCTGCCACAGCGTTGTGACTCAGTTCCCAGATCCGTGTGCTCCTGGTTGTTCCACGAACGTCACAAAGACTTTAACACGGAAAGGAGCTGAGCCAGAATGAATGATGATCCGATTCGTCTGTGTTACATTCAGCAAAACAGTGCTTTGGGGAAGAGGGCCTGAACTGAGCATTATTCAATTCAGTTTAATAAATATCTGCAGAACATCTCTTTTGTGCTAAGTGATAGAATGGATTTAGACATGTATTTAGGTCCGACGCCAAAAGATGCTGCTCTTCAAAATACCATCTTTCACTGGGAACTCATAGGTGGTCTCCCTGATGTGCGTTGAGGTTTCATGAAGAGTACATCTTACACTCAACCAAGTGAGGAGCACTCTGTCTCATGTCTACTAAAGATTCTACACTCGCTCTTGGTTTACATTTAAGCAGAAATCCAAAGAACATTCAGGGCTCGATGACTGGGATACTCTTGCTGCAAGCGGTATCAGGTGGGACAGGAAAAGGGAAGTTCACCACTGATTCCTTGAGTTGATTTAACACTCAATACACTTCATGGCAAACAGATGGGGAAACAGTGGGAACAGTGAGGGACTTTATTTTGGGGGGCTCCAAAATCACTGCAGATGGTGACTGCAGCCATGAAATTAAAAGACACTTACTCCTCAGAAGAAAAGTAACTACTAACCTAGATAGCATATTAAAAAGCAGAGACTTTACTTTGCCAACAAAGGTCCATCGAGTCAAGGCTATGGTTTTTCCAGTGGTCATGTATGGACGTGAGAGTTGGACTATTAAGAAAGCTGAGCACTGAAGAATTGATGCTTTTGAACTGTGGTGTTGGAGACGACTCTTGAGAGTCCCTTGGACAGCAAGGAGATCCAACCAGTTCATCCTAAAGGAGATCAGTCCTGAATATTCACCGGAAGGTCTGATGTTGAAGCTGAAACTCCAATACTTTGGCCACCTGCTGTGAAGAGCTGACTCATTTGAAAAGACCCCGATGCTGGGAAAGATTGAAGGCAGGAGGAGAAGGGGACGACAGAGGATGAGATGGTTGGATGGCATCACCGACTCAATGGACATGGGTTTGAGTAAACTCCGGGAGTTGGTGATGGACAGGGAGGCCTGGTGTGCTGCAGTCCATGGGGTCACACAGAGTTGGACACGACTGAGCTGACCTGAGCGTAAGTCTAGGCAGCAGAGCCCCCGTAGGAAGAGTCTGAAGTGCAGACTGAATGGGGCCGAAGACACTCAGCAGGGCAAACGGCACACCAAGGCTCACTTCCAACCTTTCGATCTCAAGTTTCAAATCCTGTAACTGTGTGTGTTAGTATTAGGTTAAGAATCAGCATCTTCTACAAAGATGAGCTGGAAGTTTGGGGAGAATGAATGCTGCGGGCAAGACATCACCCTCTGGGGAAGGTGGTATTTGAGATCTGCCGCGGCCACATCCCCGCTCAATGCTGAGACACACACACTCGTTCGCTTCACTGCTCAGGCTGCCGATCTTCAGGCTGCCAGAGGGAATGAACCAAGTGCATCATAAAACCCAGTGAGAGCCACTGGGAATCTTCCTACCTAGGACAAGATAACAAATTCCTTGGCCTCCGTTTTTCCATCTGTAAATGGGGTTAATAACAACACCCTGCCCCCCTCCCACCGCCATCTCTTAAAGGTGTTCTGCGGAGTGACAGAAATAATATCTAAGTACTTTTGCACGGTGCCCAGAAATTTGCACTAAGTTGCTTCAGCCGTGTACGACTTTCTGCAGCCCTGTGGAGTATAACGCTCCAGGCTCCTCTCCATGGGGATTCTCCAGACTAGAACACTGGAACAGGCTGCCATGCTCATCTCAGAAATTTACCATGGTCAATAACCCTCCCTATTGTCATCATTTCTGAGTCTCTTTGCCTTCAAACAGTGCTTTCAACAGGCAAGCATCTTTGTAGAAAATGCTGATTCTTACATAATAATAACACACACATTTATACGATTTGAATTTTGATAGTTAGATTTCTGACCAAGAGACTCATATGAACTAAACGGGCAGGTCTCCCAGTGAGAAGGGCTCTGGGTAGGAAAATGAGAAGGGAAGAATATGAATGGCAGGTGACAACAAGCCCCACGATGAAGCATTTGCCATTTTCACTGAGCCCCTAGCCCTGTGCCTGCAACATATCTGAATAGGTGAATGAATGAAACAGGCAAGCCGAGGAGAGACTTGAGCTCTGACAAGTTGATCGGGAAAAGGAAACCACTTCTGCAAATGAATGCTGATCACTATCAACTTTTTTTTTTTGGACTCATAAGAAACAGAAGAAGCTGAGATAATCATCTGAGTGGTTATCTGGCCATGAGCCACTTGAGGTCAAATAAACAGTTCAAGGTCAGAGTGAACTGGTCGCTCAGTGTCTCAGACTCCCCATCTGTGGACTCCCCAGGTGTCTGTCCAACGAAACATATGCAGGAGGCAGTTGATGCTTCCCCGTGTAGGGCCCCCTGCAACGGCCTGCAATGTCTGACCTTAGCTCCCAACTAAGTAACCCAGGTGAATAATCAAAAAAAAAAAAAAAGGCAGTGAAAAACAGGCTCCCTTTGTCGCTGGGTCGCCAGTTTAATTCTAGAAAGGGCCTTTGCCCTTTGAAGGCGAAGAGACAGAAATTAGAACAATGGGGGGGCGGGTTATAGAACATGGTAATCCTCTGGTTACCGTTCAGATGTACTTAAATATTATCTTAGTTACTCCTCAGAACATCCTCAGAGGTGGGGGTAGGGAGATTATTATTGTTAGCCCATTTACAGATGAAAAAACTGAGACCTAGGGGATTAATTAACTTGTCCAAGATGAGAAGGCCTCAGAGCTAGGACATCTTAAACAAAATAGTCTACTGAACTTTTTACTCATTTTCTAACATGAGACATCATTTTTTAAAAGTATTTATTAATTTATTTTAATTTGGCTGCACTGGGTCTTCGTTGCAGCATGCAGGATCTAGCTCCCTAACCAGGGATGGAATCCAGGCCCCCCTGCATTGAGAGTGCAGAGTCTTAGCCACTGGACCACCAGGGAAGTTCCATGACATCATTTTTGAAGAATGAAGTCAAAAGGAAAATGCCCTAAGCTCCTCTGTGGGACTTCTTCTTGACTCAGCCTCCAAATGAAGTCACGGGTTTCCAATGAGTCAATTCTTCTGCTTACACTGCGGTTACAGAGGGAAGGAAGTGGATGGAAAAGGATTCTTTGGAATTTGGGGATCCAGATCAAAGAGGGCAAGAAAGTAGGGAAAAACACCTGGCTTGAGAGAAAGATCGAATCTCAACAGCCCCACTATGGGCCAGTGTTTTAAACCTGATCAAACCTCTGAATGTATACATGTCTGTAGCTATAGATGGTACAGCACATTCTGCATATCATCAATTACTTTCTTTTTTTTTTTTATATTCCTATTTTATTTTATTTTTTTACTTCTTTTTTTTTCCCATTTATTTTTATTAGTTGGAGGCTAATTACTTTACATCATTACAGTAGTTTTTGTCATACATTGAAATGAATTAGCCATGGATTTACATGTATTCCCCATCCCGGTCCCCCCTCCCACCTCCCTCTCCACCCGATCCCTCTGATGTATCTGACTCTTCATCCTGAGAAGAGCAACTGGGTGAACAGAATGCCAGAAACACTGGGGAATCTTCAGAGAGGAAATGCTAAGTGCCAGGCTCTGAGCTCAGCACTTCGTACATCACCCGTGGGTTGTGGGCTCTTGGGCCAAAGTACCTGATCTCGAATAAGCCTTGGTGAATCCAGATGAGTGGGGTAGACCCTGCTGGTTGCCAGTAAAGCAGCCATTCCCCCGGAGTGTTCTTTCTCCCAGCACTGTCTGAGTGATCACCCTCTGTGTGCTCCAAGAAGATGCCTGGAGCCGTGGCAGCCACCTTGCACTATGAGGATGAGACCCTGAGAGCCTATAAGCTGAGGATGGAAAGATGAAAAGATATGAAGCACCTAGGGTGCATGGTGAAATAACTGTACTGTTCATGTAAGCAACTGTGAAGCTGTTTACCTTCAAGAAGCATTAAGTGCAATAACAACTCCTATATAAGCCTCTTTTAGTGGGTTTTTTGCTATTTACAGCCCAAAGAAAAACAACTACTACTCCATTGGCAGACACTATGCTTGCTTGCTTACCCTTGTACATATTCCTTCATCTTTCGAAATTTCTACTTTCTCATTTGTAAAATGGAGATGATCATCGGACACAGTTCATAGGAATTTTGTGAGGATTCAAAAGATGAGGGAAGAACAGTGCTTAAAAATGCCCTGACAGGAGATTGGGATGGACATATACACATTCCTACATATTAATATGTGCAATAGATAACTCACAAGGACCTATTGTATAGCACACGGAACTCTACTCAATACTCTGTGATGGCCTATATGGAAAAGGAATCTAAAAAAGAAGGAACATATGTACAGATACAAGTGAATCACTTTGCTGTGCTACGGAAACTAACACGTTATAAATCAATTCTGTGTGCCTACATGCTCAGTCATGTCTGACTCTTCGGGACCCCGTGGACTATAGCCCGCCAGGCTCCCCTGTCCATGGCATTTTTTAGGCAAGAATACTGCAGGGGAGAGTCATTCCCTTCTCCAGGGCATCTCCCCAATCCAGGGACAGGATTCAGGTCTCCTGCATTGTAGGCAGATTCTTTACCATCTCAGTCACCAAGGAAGCCCCAAATCAACTACACTTAAAAAAAAGAAAAAAGAAAAAAATATTTTAACGCCCTGACATTAGTATGTGAACAACAAGCGATAAATACCATTGTAACGCTCTCACTGTTTCTCACAATCACCCATGCATCAACTACTATAATCCCCATTTCACAGCTACAGAGACTAATGCTTAGAGGGTTTAAGTAACTTATCCAAGCCACAACTGGCAAGAGATGAAGCTCATATTCCAAGGCCTGTTCTGACTCCAGAACTCAAAATGTTAATGTGGCTGGACTTGCCTTCCTGAACTCTCCTCCCCCAGCAGCCAGCGCAGAACCTGACATTCAGTGGCACCGTGAAGGTGTCTGTTTAGCTGAACCTAATTCTGGGGCCCAACTATATATAAGGAGCCAAGGATCAGGAATCTAAAAGCAGCAAGGGTCCTAAAAGCAAGCAGCTAGATGGCACCAGCTGGAGCGGGGCCCTCACAGTCGTCCACTTCCTTCTTGTCCTTGAACTGGGGAACCCCTGCCGTTTCTAGGTGCCTTCTTCCCCATGTAGCTCAGCTTTCACTTAAAAGTCAGTTTCACAGGTCAGTCGCCCTCACCTGAAACCAGAAACCCAACAGTTCAACCTCACACAAAGCTCTTGGCAACGATTATTTTAAGAACCACGCTGAGTGGAAAACCAGCTGTTCCCTTTCAAAATCAACAGGGGGCAGCAGAGAGCAGCAAACCGCTGGGTTCCTAAACCATTCAAAAGGGGAAGGAAAATAAACAATAACAAAACACACACAAAAACCTTCAACTTCAGCCCAGAAGCATGCTAGTGTAAAAATATGCGAGGTCATAACGGGTAGGCAAATTCGCATTCCTGGTCTTTTGCCAGGAAAAAAGGTAACAGAGACCTGAACTCCGGAATGATTTACTGACCATTACAGCTTCCGGGGAACCAGCCCAGCCTGTCTTGGGAAACTGTCCAACCAGGAATCATCTTGGATGAGCTGAAAGGGGTAGATGCTTTTAACCCGAACAAACTCACCTTGTTAAATTTTCATTTTGTTTCAGATTTAAATCCGTCCTGGGAATGGCCGTCATCAGTCTGCTAAAGTGTATCTGAAAGATGCCCTAGGAGGAATTCTTGGTCTATTTTTAAATACCCAGGGCAAAGGAACACTATGTTCTACATTCATTTAAAATCCAGCTTCTTACACCAGGATGCTGGGAAAGTAAATTAAATCCCCTCTCAGTGGCTTTAAACTGTGACAAGCATACTTCTAACAGGCATGATCAGGATTTAGATTTGTATTTCTTGGTTTCTCCAAATGGAGAAAATATCTTTGGTTAGCTCCTCCTATTGAAAAAGTGAAAGTGTGAGTCGCTCGGTCATGTCCGACTCTTTGTGACCCCAGGGACTCTAGCCCGCCAGGCTCCTCTGTCCATGAGATTCTCCAGGCAAGAATACTGGAGTGGGTAGTGATTCCCTTCTCCAGGGGATCTTCCCAAGCCAGGGATGGAATCTAGATCTCCTGCAATTACAGGCAAATTCTTTACCACTGAGACACCAGGGAAGCTCGTTAAGACCCTTACACATTAGACCACCCACACGAGGTCACATCACCTCGTCTGTGAGACGGAGCAGAGCCAAGAAAAGCTTGGGATGGAAACCCTGCAGCTCCTGTCTCTTCCCTGTTTCTCTCCTTCTAACTGTCACGTACCAAGGTGGAAATTACACCATCTCGTCTGCTTCGACATATCACCCCGTGGATGAGAATGCGTACGCCTCTCGCTTTCCTCAACAGCATTAGCAGACTTGAATTCGCTCCCAGAATCTGGGAGGATTGTTACACAGCCTTAAGTCTCAGTCAGGGGCTTCCCTGGTGACTGAGTGGTAAAGAATCCATCTGCCGATGCAGGAGACTCAGATTTGATCCTCAAGTCAGGAAGATCCTCCAGAGAAGGGAATGGCAACCCAGTCCAGTGTTCTCACTTGGGACATCCCATGGATGGCAGGGAGCCTGGCAGGCTACAGCCCATGAGGTCACAAAAGAGTTGGCTACAACTTAGCGACTAAACAGCAGCAACCAAAAGCCTCAATCACACATGGTTTTTAAAGCCAATCCAAGTCATATAAGCATTCTAAGTTAATTCTCAGTTGGCGAGACACTCGGTATTTTGTATTCGAAGGAAGTTACAATGGAGGGTTATGACAAGACATTTTTTAAAAGACTTTTACAACAGTTCACTAAATGTATAATAAAAGTTTATATAATTAGTGCTATCTGTGGAATGATAAATGAATCAATATCTGAGATGACGGAGGAGAAAACAGCCTCAGCACCATAACTACCATGCAGCTTTTAGATAAGTCCTCAGGGCCACAGAAATACAGGACTTCGAAGAGGGCAGCAAACCTGAAGACCTGGAAATGCCAGAATGATAAAAGAGGAGGGAAAGAATGACAAAGCAGTGCACACCCTGGATAACAAAAGAGCATGAACAACATCAATAGCTGCCATGCGTGGCACATTTACGATGGGCCAGGCACTGTTACAAGCGCTTTGCCCACGTTATCTCAGTATCTTCACAGCAATTCACTGAGACAGGTGCCAATAGAGCCCCATCTCAAGGAGGTACCACCGATGACCAGAGAGGGTAAGAAACTTGCCCACGGTCACACAGCTAGAGAGGAAGCAGTACAGTTCGGACTCAAACCCAGACAGTCTGCCTCCATAGCCTGTATCTTCTATCGCCTGTATCTTCTATCACCTGCTCAGCCATGCAGTTGCTCAGTCATGTCCGACTCTCTGTGACCCTACAGACTGTAGCTTGCCTGGCTCCTCTGTCCATGGGACTTTTCAAGTAAGAATACGGGAGTGGGTTGCCATTTTCTCCTCCAGGGGATCTTCCCAACCCAGGGATCGAACTCACTTATTCTGCATTGGCAGGCAGATTCTTCACCACTGAACCACACTCAACGATTTCAAATTACTCAGAGAAGCTGGGTTTCATAATAGGAATGGCAACCAAAGCAATAACCCTAAACTTTCACATGACTTGTCATCTGCAGAGTAATCTTCTCACCGATTATACCACGTGTTCAGAGGAGGAGGCTTGAGAAGGAACACAGCAGCTCTTATTCTCACCGAGAAGATGAGGACTATGATGAAGGAAGGAAGGCAAGAGCAGCCAAGATGCCTGGATGGCTGTTGTGTCACTGAAAGTTCAGTCTCAGATTCAGATTAGCCTTGGGTCAAAGTTCTTCCCACGTTTGCTAACATGTCACTCATGCTCCTGCGATAACCACCCACTGAAATCATGAGAGCTGCCTCTCCAACATCCACTTCTTGGTTGTTGCCAACATAGTCACATCCACATCACAGGCACCTGCAATCTTAAAAGCATCGCTGGAGAAAGAACTTAGGAGCATGCTTAGTAAGCACCCAAGGTCATGTGGTTAAAAGGTATACATGACTTAAAGACGTGTTTCAGAGCAATTTTCCATAAGAAATAATCATCTTAAAGGAAGGAGCTTGAGGGTTTCCCACCACCACCTTAGCCCATACTTACTAATATGTTAATAGTAAAAATATGGTGTGTAAGTGGTTGGAGGAACACAGTACAGAATGAGCAGGGTACTGGCTGAGCAGTGATGTGAAACAGCCATGTGAGTAGGCTAAGGAATTCTCACACAACCTGCCAAAACAGGAATGTAGGTTTCATAAAGGCAGAAATGAGGCCTCTGTGCACAAAACCTTCAGAAGCATTTGGCACATAGTAAGTGTGAGTAGCTCAGTTCTGTCCAACTCCTTGTGACCCCATAGACTATAGCCCACCAGGCTACTCCGTACATGGAATTATCCAGGCAAGAATACTGGAGTGGGTTGCCATTCCCTTCTCCAGGGGATCTTCCCAACCCAGGAATCGAACCCAGGTCTCTTCACTGCAGGCAGATTCTCTGTCCTCTGAGCCACCAGGATCTCAATAAATAAAGTTTGAGTGATGAATGTTAATGGTGGCCGCCTGGGATGGTGCAATGATATGACCCTGATCAAAGGGTAGAAGGTTATCTCCTGGTTTGAGACCATGGTTTTCCAAAAGGATAATGCCTTGACTATTTTAAATTTCTATGTAAGGTACCATGACTGCCAAGGATTTCCTAAACATTGGGTCAGCTTTCCATTTTAAAGCATATTATGGATTTGCTTTCTCAACTTGGTAAAGGGTCATAGGAGGCTTACATGTGTGCTTACATGAACTTACAAACACGTGGCTGGGCTCACATGGGCTTCTTCTGCCAATCCATCTCAGTGGTCTTTGCTCACACTACATTTAAGGGAAAGTCCATCCTTTTGCTGTTGGCAAATAGATTTCCAGTGAACTGGATTTGGTAAACCCATCATTTCAAGATGTCATTTTCCTTTTTCATTTTTTTGTTTTTTTGAAAATTAACCAAAATCACCTTCCCAAACACTGTAGGATGTTTGTGACTCCAAAGAACATCTCTCAGACTCCTCATTCAAGAAGTTACTAACTGATACGAAAGGCTGAAATCACCCTGTGTATTTGGTTTGAAAAGTACAGAAAGACTGAGTCAATATTTAAGTATCAGGAGGTTTCCCCAATTAAAAACCTAGTTCTCAGGCTTTTCTTCATAATAAGGTGGCACTGGAAGGTATTCCTTTTAGAAGGGGTATCCAATTTTCAGTTCAACACCGACCTCGGCATTCCAGATCATCTCCCCGATCGAGTCACCAAGTGCCCGCTGTGATTAATTCATCACATTTGCCCTGTGGTTCTTCTGATCAGCAGACAGCTATTTCTCTGAATTCATGTCTCTAGCAAAGCAGGAAATAACATGCAGACCAAGAGAGTTGCACATATTTTAAAGGGTATAATTCTTTGAGAAAAGAATATCCCTATGTATTTAAATAGGCCAACCTGACTTATTTCTGCTACCTACATACCCCATAGAGGCATCCGTTTGTGACCCCATATACTCTGAGTTGGAAAAGAAGAAGCACTGTTTGCAGATGACATGATAACTACATATAGAAAAATCCCAAAATGCTACTGGAAAACTACTAGTGCTCATCAATGAATTCAGTAAAGTTGCATGATAAAAAAACGAATATACAAAAATCTGTCACACTTCCATACACTAACAACAGAATCTCAGAAAGAGAAATTAAGGAAACAATCCCATTTACCATCACATCAGAAAGAATAAAATACGTTGGAATAAACCTACCTAAGGATGCAAAAGACCTGTACTCTGAAAACTATAAGATGTTGCTGAAAGAACCTGGAGATGACACAAACAGATGGAAAGATATACCATGTTCTTTGACTGAAAGAGTCAATACTGTCAAATTCTCAGACTACCCAAGGGAATCTACTGATTCAATGCAATCTCTGGCATTTTTCACAGAACTAGAACCAAAAAAAAAAAAAAAGATTATATATTCATGAAAACACAAAAGACTCCAAATAACCAAAACAATCATGAGAAAGAAGACAGCTGAAAGAATTGCATGCTTGGACTTCAGACTATACTAAAAAGCTACAGTAATCAATATAGTATGGCACTGGCACAGAAACAGACATAGAGATCAACGAAACAGGATAGAAAGCCTAGAAATAACCCCAAGCACTTACGGTCAATTAATCTAGGACAAAGCAGGCAAGAATACACAGTGGAGAAAAGACAGCCTCTTCCATAAGGAGTGCTGGACAGCTACATGTAAAAGAATGAAATTAGAACATTCTCTAACATCATATACAAAAATAAGCTCAAAATGGAATAAAGACCTAACTGTATGACTAGATACTATAAAACTCCTAGATGAACCTCAATAAAGCATTTATTTTTAAAATCATGCCCTTTTTTATAAATCATACCCATGACATAGCATTTAAATCCGTTGAGCGCATCAATCCCCGATCTGGGAAGATCACACAGGCCACAGGACAACTACTGAGCCTGTGCTCTAGAGCCCAAGAGCCACAACAATGTGGACCGAGTCCACATGGCCTAGAGCCTTTGTTCCACAACAAGAGAAGCCACTGCAATGAGACACTCATGCATCGCAACTAGAGAGCAGCCCCCGCTCACCGCAGATACAGAAAAGCCTGCTCAGAAACAGAGACCCGGCACAGCCAGAAATAAACACATAAAAAGCAAGGACACAGAAAAAGAGATCTGTTGAGAGCAAAAGGAAGCATGTCAACGATAGCGAGCACAGATGTGATGTGCAAGACAAAATGTTTCTGATGGTCATTCGCGGGGCACCAGTCACCTCTCTCCTACCCGTGCACTGTGAGGGTGACCTGTGGTCAGCAGGATCTCAAGGTCTCTGTATCAGGTTAATTCCAGTGAACTATAAGCCGCTAGAGGTCAGGAGCCATACCCGTCTCACTGGCCTTCACAGAGCCAGCACCAAGCACAGTGGCTGACACATACTGCCCCTTAAGAAGATCTGCTGAGTGAACGGATGTTTGAGTTGTAGACAACAGTGATTAAACAGAGAAAGATGAGTCTTCCCTGATAGCTCACTTGGTAAAGAATCCACCTGCAGCGCAGGAGACCCCAGTTTGATTCCTGAGTGAGGAAGATCCGCTGGAGAAGGGATAGGCTACCCACTCCAGAATTCTGGCCTAGAGAATTCCATGGACTGTATAATGCATAGGGTCGCAAAGAGTCAGACACAACTGAGTGACTTTCACACGGAGTAACGTGTTATATCTACTTTCAGTTGCAAATCAGCTCTCTATCTCTTGGAATGCTTCACTTCAGTGTGCGAGGCATCTCAGGATGCCTTCCTGTCTCTACGAATCTGATTCTGGTACATTCAAACCCCTCGGATTTTCCAACTCCAGGAAAGATTTTCTGCTGGGCAGTCCAATGCAACTCAACAAGGACAATTCAGTGCACTTGAGGGAAAAAAAAGTAACATGAGCAGCATTCTTGAGTTCCACTATAGGATGAATTGGGCCACACACACAGGCTATAATCACCCTCCAGCAAGGAGGCAACTCCAGCTTCATATTAGCAATTTTCAAAATTCTACAAGTACATGCAGTTTTCAGAATGTTTCGAGAATGATGTACAATGATTATACTACAAGTACAATTTTCAAAATGCTACAAGAATTTGTGACGTGCCTCTGTAACGAACAAATGCATTTCTTCTTCTAAATTTACTGCAAACACAGTCCACAACAGCCTTCGTCATAAATACTGTGCTTTGAAGAACAAAGAGAAAACAAACAGCAAACCAACACACAAAAACAAACAGCATCAACCTCCTGAAGAAAAAGCACAACACGATCTTAAAAGGGATTATGGCGGTGAGGTTATGAGCCAATTTTCTTTAGCGTTCTCATTTCCCAGCTCTTTGCCATGAGGCAATACTACTTCTCTCATTTGAAGAATAATAAGTTTGCCCCAGACTGTTATTTTCATTGCTCACACAGTTAGTATAAACCACACTGACCTTTTAAAGAGGTGATTTATTTTTTAACACCTAAAGCAATAAATGCTAGAGATGAAAACTAGTACCTCACTAAGTTGCTAGGGCAGCTGCAACCCAGAGGTGTGCACCCATCTCTGAAATGCTAGTCGACAGCAGGGCCTGACATGTGATGTGTTACAAGACATGGAACCCCAGGGTCTAAAAGCCATTTACCCTGAAAGATACTTAAGGCGGTCATCCCTGATTCGCTTCTTCCACTAAAAGACACCACAGAGAGTTACCAATCCCGGCTTGCGAGGCTGTAAGTAAAATGAAATCGGTCGAGTGCTTCGTCTGCACTCCTAGGCAGGCTCGATATTGGCTGTCAGTCTCTGAGGACGGTGCGACCTCGGATTCCTGCATCCGTATGAATCTCACTCAGTTTCTTCTGGGTAAGAGACTTGACCCCACCAGCTCACACCTTCCCAGCTCAGGCTAGAGCCACACAGGATCTCCTTGCTGGTTAGTTATTTCCTTTTCTCTAGTTTGGCCTGATGGTTTTTCTTTCCATACCTTCCCCAAGAACTCTTTAGATTAATACATCTGTCCCTTTTCATCAATGTAAGGAGTTTGAAAATAAGGTTGACCTCATTTCTACACTGCCTTTCTACGCTGGACTCTAGGCCTTTGAATCAGTAAGGCAGGGAAGAAAAAGGGCATTCTTAAGAGACAATGGGAGAAATTTAAAGATTTCTCAGTTTGAGTCTTGACACACAGAGCATAAGCCTCACTTTCTTCATCTGTGAAATGGGGTAACAGTGGGACACAGCTTGTCCGGTTGTTGTGAGGAGTAAATGAGATAGTACATACATCACAAACCATCTGCAGGGTGCCTGGGAACCGCATACTCAGAATAAACAGTGGCCAGTATAGTGGGTCCTTGGAGATAGCTAGTTAATTCTCACTCAAGAGACAAGGAGGAAGAACGCCCCCTAAGTTCCTTCGGGCGTGATTTAATCATTTAAGGAGAGAGGAGAGGAATCAGTTCAATGTAAGACCAGCATACTCAGCTCCTCATGGAAAGGGCTGGATTGAAGAAGCCACAACCACAAAGACTTACGTCCTGAATTAACATGTGTCTGTGTAACAAGAATCACATCTCTGTTATATGGTATAAATCTTATTATGTACTTTTCACCCCTCAGGAATAGTGAAGTATCTAACACTGGGCAGTACACATTATATTTTCAAAAGCAGCGCGCTCTTCTCCAGATGATGCCCGTGGTTGAAAAAAAAAAATGCCTGTCAATGCAGGAGCCACAGGTTCGATGTGGCTGTCTAGGAGATGCAGGTTCGGTCCCTGGATCGGGAAAGTCACCTGGAGGAGGAAATGGCAACCCACCCCAGCATTCTTCCTGGGATAATCCCATGAACATGGGGTCGTAAAGTCAGACGGGACTGAAACAACTCAGCACACCAAGTATGTAACACTCGCGAAGACATGGATTTTTGTTCATTTTGTTCTGTGCTGTATCTCCAAGTATCCAGGACAGCACTTAGCACATGAAGAATACCCAATAAAAATTTGCTAAACAGATGAATGTTTCCCTATTTATTGTTCAGTTCAGGTCAGTTCAGTTCAGTTGCTCAGTCATGTCTGACTCTTTGCAACCCCATGGACTACAGCATGCCAGGCCTCCCTGTCCATCAACAACTCCTGGAGTTTACTCAAACTCATGTCCATCATATCAGTGAAGACATCCAACCATCTCATCCTCTGTCATCCCCTTCTCCTGCCTTCAGTCTTTCCCAGCAACAGGGTTTTTTTCCAAAGAGTCGATTCTTCGCATCAGGTGGCTACAGTATTGGAGTTTCAACTTCAGTATCAATTGCTCCAGTGAATATTCAGGACTGATCTCCTTTAGGATGGACTGGTTGGATCTCCTTACAGTCCATGGGACTCTCAAGAGTCTTCTCCAACACCACAGTTCCACAGCATCAATTCTTCAGCGTTCAGCTTTCTTTATGGTCCAACTGTCACATCCATACATGACTACTGGAAAAACCATAGCTTTGACTAGTTGGACCTTTGTTGGTAAAGTAATGTCTCTGCTTTTTAATATGCTATCTAGGTTGATCAGAGCTTTTCTTCCAAGGATCTAGCATCTTAATTTCAAGGCTGCAGTCACCATCTGCAATGATTTTGGAGGCCCCACTCCCCAAAAATAAGCTCTGCCACTGTTTCCACTGTTTCCCCATCTATTTTCCATGAAGTGATGGGACTGGATGCCATGATCTTAGTTTTCTGAATGTTGAGTTTTAAGCCAACTTTTTCACTCTCCTCTTTCACTTTCATCAAGAGGCTCTGTAGTTCCTCTTAGCTTTCCACCATAAGGGTGGTGTCATCTGGGTATCTGAGGTTATTGATATTTCTCCCAGCAATCTTGATTCCAGCTTGTGCTTCATCCAGCCCGGCATTTCACCTGATGTACTCTGCATATAAGTTAAACAAGCCGGGTGATAATATACAGCCTTGATGTACTCCTTTTCCAATTTGGAACCAGTCTGTTGTTCCATGTCCAGTCTAACTGTTGCTTCTTGACCTGCATACAGATTTCTCAGGAGACAGGTCAGGTGGTCTGGTATTCCCATCTCTTTAAGAATTTTCCACAGTTTGTTATGATCCACACAGTCAAAGGCTTTGCCATAGTCAATAAAGCAGATGTTTTTCTGGAACTCTCTTGCTTTTTTGACAACCCCACGGATGTTGGCGATTTGATCTCTGGTTCCTCTGCCTTTTCTAAATCCAGCCTGAACATCTAGAAGTTCATGGTTCACGCACTGGATTTATTGTTCACCTCCTCAGAAAACTGGGTGGAAAAAATTGGTAACCTTTGCTCTCCAGGCCAATCCAAGTATATACATCTGGACCGACACTGAAAAGCATTCATTTAAGTTTGACATTTTAAGTAATTTTGCTTCAGTGGCTTTTGTGCTTTGTGTTTACTCATCTTTCTGGCAGGCCGCACAGGGCATCTCAGCTCCCTGACCGAGGACTGAACTCGTGTTCCGTGCAGTGGAATCTTAAGCGCTGGACCACCAAGGAAGTCCCTGGCTCGGTGCTTATTACCTGAGTGACTTGGTTCAAGTGCAGCAGATGCTCGGCATCAGGTAAACGGGAATACTGGACACAGGGGCATCCACTGTTATTATCTGCCCAGGTTCTCTTTTAGCTTCTCTGCTCTGGGGGTACACGCTAGGTGTGGCTAGGGTGGGGACCAGCACGCTCTACCAGGAAGGATGTAGCCTCAACCAATCCGATGGTACTGTGCTTGGTTCAGGAATGGACTATGACAACACGTGGCTGTTTCAGGCCTTCTAGGATGTATCTGCAGAGCTGTTGATGGGGGAGAGAGAGAGAAGGACAGGGAAGCCTGGCGTGCTGCAGTCCGTGGGGCCACAAAGAGTCAGACCCGACTTAGCGACTGAGCAGCAAATGTTTATAGGTTGCTAAACATCATGGGCAAACATACTTACTACGTACAGAACATCTGTGCAACTGTGCAGCAAACAGAGGGAGAGAGAGACAGAGACAGAGAGCCAGACTTGACGACCCTGGTCAGGGTCCTGGGTTCAGCTGTGTCTGCAGCCAGCCTCCCACCTGCATTTCTCTTGTGTTGAACCCAGAACTTCTATCGCTAGAGGGTTATTGAAAGACTCTAACAATATATAAAGCTGATCACTAACAAGGAACAGGGAACTCAATACTCTGTAATGCTCTCTATGAGAAAAGAACCTGAAAAGAGCCGGTGGATGTATACGTGTAACTGATTCACTTTGCCGGACACCTGAAACTAACACAACATTGTAAACAAACTATATTCCAATAAAAATTGAAAAAATGTGTTAAGGTTAACAAATATAACGAATATAAAAACAATCTCTCTCTTAAAGTTATACTTCAAATCATCCCAGTTTTGAGACTTTTTTTAAGTTTTTATTTTGACTGAAACATGTACAGGTTGAAAATCAAAGAGGAAATCTAGAAGGCTTACGTGTTCTGAACACTTTTCTCAGCTGTAATGATTTTTAATATATTTGTGGACTTCATATATTTTTAATCATTTTTAGTTCCAAAACAGAAATGTTTGAGATCTTCAAGCAAACATGTAAGAACTGCTGCAGCCAACTGAACATGATAAACACATTTGGGGTTGAATAGCTAAAATCAGTATTTATTTTTCCTTTTCCTGAGAGCATATATTAGCAAAAAACCCATAATCACAGTGGTTACCCATTTCCTGGGTTTTCCAGTTCCACAATTATCCATTAAATTAGAGTGAACTAATTCAAAGGCAAAGAGAGGTGGTTCCTACAATGTCCAGATACTCGGGTGAAACACATCGCTTGTGAGCATCTGTCTTCCCGAGAAACACACAGCTCATCTCAGCCCTGGAATCCAGGGATGACATGGAGGGATGTGGGCTCAGTGGTCCCTCAGTGCTCCTGTGGATGAGGAGAGTCTGATGCTAATTCTGAAAACCCAGCACACAGTAAAAGACACAATCCAGGCAGGGCCTCTGGCTCCGTGTGACCGGTCACACCGTGGTGCTCAGAGCATCACGGCGCATGAGGTTTTCACAGGAGAATAGCACAGGTTCCTAAGTACATCTATTTTTCACTCCAAACTAAAGTGCAGCTGTTTGGCTGATTCATCCAAAGAAGCACTGATTTCTTCTTATTCAAATAAAAAGCATTTCATAAAAATCCTTCCTGCCTCTTACATGGCAAGGTTACATTTTTCTTCAGCACAAACGAAAAATTGATGATATCTTTCATTTAATGACTAAGATACAGAGAATACGAGGCAATCAAAATCAGAGGAGTAACATGAAAACTTGACAGATAATTTAACTGGATGCCATGCTTTATTCCAAGAATTAAAGAAAAAAATGTTAACTTCTATACCCACTAAAATTTGTCAGGCTAACAAATGTCAGTCTAACATTTGTTAAGAAATATATACACCTATATAAACACAAAATGCATATTAAATATAATTATATGTAACTTGCTTCTATAGTAAAATGTATATAACATATTATAAGCTACACAGAATTATATTTAAATATATTTGTACTTATATATTTTACATTACATAAGTATAGTTAATGTAAAATATAACTTATAAAGGAATAATTATATATTTCTAATTTGTGATTGTATTAATTATAAATCTATATAACTATATTTCATATGATTAACTATAGTTACCTATATATAAATTTTATTACCTAGAAGCAAACTTCTTAGGAGAACTAGGTTGCAGAAATGAACTGTTACAATGCCAACAAAAGGTCCAAATTGTGTTATGCAATTTCTGTCCATAAATTTTCATGAATTTCCCTCTCTAAAGCCAGATGCTGCTTTGCATTGGTTTTTATTGTTCTGTGTTGATTTATATGAACAGAGTTCATCTCAAACTGAGGGTGGCTTCAAATCAGATTTTACTATAATGTGGTGTTTGACTGTGTCCTAAAACCATGAAATTCTGGGCTGTATTTATCCTTATAAACGCCCAAGTTTGATAAAAATGTACTGAGCTGTGCTTGTAAACAGGAGGTACTCTGAAGTATAGAAATAATACAAGGATTTAATGGGATTTTTGAAAAGTCCTCAATGCCAAGAGCTAACAACAACTGTAACTTTTGACTCGTCATGCCATGTCTTCTGTGAAACCGTTCTCCGGATGGCTCTGAATGCTAAGTCATGAATGCTGTCACTTTAGTCATGTCCAATTCTTTGTGACCCCATGGACTGGAGCCCCTCGGGCTCCCTCTGTCCATGGGGTTCTCCAGACATGAATACTGGAGTGGGTTACCATGCCCTCCTCCAAGGGATCTTCCCAATCCAGGGATCAAACCCACATCTCTTACATTGGCAAGCAGGCTCTTTACCACTAGTACCAGCTGGGAAGCCGGATGTTTCCAAACACTTGGAAGAAACCAGAAGTAGAACATATACTCAAAATCCCTCAGTAATGATATGGTACCTCTTTCTACAACAGGTCTGATTCTTAAAAGTTCAGTCATGCCAAGTTCTTACTGCTCAAATCACAGTTTTTAACAAAAAGGGAGATTAACAATCTGATGAGATCTTTAAAAAATCCTTTCCAGTGAATTTTAACTATGAAGTAGATTTTCTTACACTGAATTGCTTATCAGATTATAACCACAATCTCATCGCACTAAAATTTTCTCCAAATTTCTAAAATAACCAAGTTTCAGGGAGATCTATGAGGCCTTGAAATTCATCAGAGAGAAGATTTCAGAGGTCCTTATACATGAAGAATTGTGCCCAAAAGATCACGCTTCTTTCTTTTAAGAGATGGAATCTGCTGGCCAGTCAAGACCAGCAGGCCTCCAGTTTCCTCAAGCTGGTAGAGATAATCTTCTCTCCCTCCTGATCTCTTTCCTTCCTTCTTTCTTTATAAGCTTGTTTAAGGAGTGGCTGCTTTGTGCCAGGCAGGCAGGACTCTAGGAGACAAGGGAGTAAGTTGAGATATCCACTCTCCCCACCCTTCTGGAGACACAGGAAGGAAGGCTGCAGATTTCTGGAACCATCCTTTTTTTTTTTTCCAACTTTTTATTTTGTATTGGAGTACAGCTGACTTAACGATGTTATAATAGTTTCAGGAGAACAGTGAAGAATTGATGCTTTTGAACTATGGTGTTGGAAAAGACTCTTGAGAGTCCCTTGGACTGCAAGAAGATCCAACCATTCTAAAGGAAATTAGTCCTGAATATTCATGGGAAGGACTGATGCTGAAGCAGAAATCCCAAGACTCTGGCCACCTGATGTGAAGAACTGAGTCAATGGAAAAGACCCTGATGCTGGGAAAGACTGAAGGAAGGAGGAGAAGGGGATGAGAGAGGATGAAATGGTTGGACGGCATCACCGACTCAATGGACATGAGTCTGAGCAACTCTGGGAGCTGGTGATGGACAGGGAAGCCTGGTGTGCTGAAGTCAATGGGGTCACAAAGAGTCGGACATGGCTGAGCAACTGAACTGAACTGAACAGTGAAGGGATTCAGCCATACATATATGTGTTTCCATTCTCCCCCAAACTCACCTCCCATCCAGGCTGCCACATAATATTGAGCAGACTTCCCTGTACTATACAGGAGGACCGTGTTGGTTATCTATTTGAAATATAGCAATGTATACAAGTCCATCTCAAACTCCCTAACTACCCTTTTCTCCCATCCCTCCCCCTTCCCAGCAACCATAAATTCATTCTCTAAGTCCTTGAGTCTCTTTCTATTTTGTAAGTTCATTTGTATTATTTTAGATTCCACATATAAGGATCTCATACAATAGTTCTCCTCTTTTTTTTTTCATTTATTTTTTTTTTCAGTGTTTCTTTTTTTTTTTTCCATTTATTTTTATTAGTTGGAGGCTAATTACTTTACAATATTGTAGTGGTTTTCGCCATACATTGACATGAATCAGCCATGGATTTACATGTGATCCCCATCCAGATCCCCCCTCCCACTTCCCTCCCCATCCCATCCCTCTGGGTCATGCATCCAACCTGGGCTGGTGATCTGTTTCACACTTGATAATATACTTGTTTCAATGATATTCTCTCAGATCATCCCACCCTTGCCTTCTCCCACAGAGTCCAAAAGTCTGTTCTATACATCTGTGTCTCTTTTTCTGTCTTGCATATAGGGTTATCGTTAGATGGCTAACAAACACATGAAAAGATGTTCAACATCACTCATTATCAGAGAAATGCAAATCAAAACCACAATGAGGTACCATTACACGCCAGTCAGGATGGCTGCTATCCAAAAGTCTACAAGCAATAAATGCTGGAGAGGGTGTGGAGAAAAGGGAACCCTCTTACATTGTTGGTGGGAATGCAAATTAGTACAGCCACTATGGAAAACAGTGTGGAGATTTCTTAAAAAGCTGGAAATAGAACTGCCATATGACCCAGCAATCCCACTTCTGGGCATACACACCAAGGAAACCAGATCTGAAAGAGACACGTGCACCCCGATGTTCATCGCAGCACTGTTTATAATAGCCAGGACATGGAAGCAACCCAGATGCCCATCAGCAGACGAATGGATGAGGAAGCTGTGGTACATATACACCATGGAATATTACTCAGCCATTAAGAAGAATTCATTTGAATCAGTTCTAATGAGATGGATGAAACTGGAGCCCATTATACAGAGCGAAGTAAGCCAGAAAGATAAAGACCATTACAGTATACTAACACATATATATGGAATTTAGAAAGATGGTAACGATAACCCTATATGCAAAACAGAAAAAGAGACTCAGATGTATAGAACACACTTGTGGACTCTGGGAGAAGGCGAGGGTGGGATGTTTCAAGAGAACAGCATTGAAACATGTATATTATCTAGGGTGAAACAGATCACCAGCCCAGGTTGGGTGCATGAGACAAGTGCTTGGGCCTGGTGCACTGGGAAGACCCAGAGGGATCGGGTGGAGAGGGAGGTGGGAGGGGGGACCGGGATGGGGAATACATGTAAATCCATGGCTAATTCATTTCAATGTATGACAAAAACTACTGTAATGATGTAAAGTAATTAGCCTCCAACTAATAAAAATAAAAAATAAATAAATAAATAAATAAATAAATTCCATATACATGCATTAGTATACTGTATTGGTATTTATCTTTCGGACTTACTTCACTCTGAATAATGGGCTCCAGTTTCATCCATCTCATTAGAACTGATTCAAATGAATTCTTTTTAATGGCTGAGTAATATTCCATTGTGTGTATGTACCACAGCTTCCTTATCCATTCGTCTGCTGATGCGCATCTAGGTTGCTTCCATGTCCTGGCTATTATAAACAGTGCTGCGATGAACACCAGGGTGCACGTGTCTCTTTCAGATCTGGTTTCCTCAGTGTGTATGCCCAGAAGTGGGATTGCTGGGTCATATGGCAGTTCTATTTCCAGTTTTTTAAGGAATCTCCACACTGCTCTCCATAGTGGCTGTACTAGTTTGCATTCCCACCAACAGTGTAAGAGGGTTCCCTTTTCTCCACACCCTCTCCAGCATTTATTGCTTGTAGACTTTTGGATAGCAGCCATCCTGACTGGCGTATAATGGTACCTCATCGTGGTTTTGATTTGCATTTCTCTGATAATGAGTGATGTTGAGCATCTTTTCATGTGTTTGTTAGCCATCTGTATGTCTTCTTTGGAGAAATGTCTGTTTAGTTCTTTGGCCCATTTTTTGATTGGGTCATTTATTTTTCTGGAATTGAGCTGCAGGAGTTTCTCTGACTTACTTCACTCAGTATGACACTCTCTAGATCCAGCAGTGTTGCAGCAAATGGCATTATTTCATTCTTTTTAATGGCTGAGTAATATTCCATTGTATGTATATCCACATTTTCTTTACCCATTCCTCTGTCAATGGACATTCAGGTTGCTTCCAAACCTTGAACACTGGGGGTGCATGTATCCTTTTGGATCATGGTCTTCTCCGGATATATACCCAGGAGCAGAAGGGCAGGGTCATATGGTAGCTTTATTTTTTCGTTTGTTGAGGAACCACCATACTGCTTCTCCATAGTGGCTGCGCCAATTCACATCCCCACCAACAGTGCAGGGAAGAGGAACCATCCACCCTCACATTGCTGCCAGGCTGTGCTGGACCCTGAGCGACCCAAACGAGAGCTCAGACCCGAGGGAAAGCCAGCCTGTGAGAACCACCACCTCAGTCCACAGGGAACATTCTTCCTTAATGAGACTATGAATGAATGAAAAAAGTCACCGATTGCCTAAAATCAGAGAGACTGCAAATCATTAGCGCAAACTCTGGGAATACACGAAAACTGGGGAAATTTGGCACGGTGGCTAGAAACACCACGTTTTCCCTATAAGGTGAGTGCAGGAGACCTACTCACTCAAAGTTTAGGTGGATACCATCTATGTTATCGGCATTTACAATCACAGATTCTCCCCAACTGCTAAACCAATCATTGTACCTATGCTTGCGCTAAGTGCCTTGAAAGCACTGTATGAAACATTTTCAGCCAGTTGGTATAATTAAACATGAACCCTCAACTTCTTAATCCTGAAGAAGTCATTTTGCTCCAGGTAATAAGCTTTTTATTTATTTATTTTTTCCCTCCTAAGCAAATACCAGCTCTTCCTTCAGTTGGTTTTAATGGATTTAGCCCTGAGCAGTCCACCCTTTGTAGACAATCTCTTCCAGAGAGGAAGATTTCTCTAGGGAGCCTCAGGCTGTAGCTTCAGGTAAAAGCAAGACTTCTCTCTGATGAAACAGAAAATGTGTATCTCCCAATGCATTTCCACAAACTAGCTCAGACAGCATACTTAACATCAAGCTGTGTATACTCCCACAGTACTGGTAATACCAGTACAATTAGTGATCTATTTCTACTTTGTTTTCGAGGAAAATTTTCCATTCCTTTCCAGGCATTCATGGGTTCTTTCAGGTTTCTTCACCTCTTCCCACTCTTGCTGTTAACAAAATGAAGCTCTATCACATAGATACAGGGTGTCTTTGAAGAAATGTTTGGCTTTAAAGAGCAGAGACCCCGAAATGAGAAAGTGAGATTAAAAAGGCAGTGTAATGTCTGCGTGTACACTTCTGGCCTGGATACTCACTAGGCAAGAATCAAAGATGTAAGGAGTTCTATTTTTAACATCTTCTTACAGAAGCACCATGAACTTCACCATGCATGGAATTTACGACATACTCAGTTTTATAACATTGGCGGGGGGGGGGGGGGGGGGGCGGGGAGGTGGTGGTAAGGAACGATTTTTCTGTTGCATTTCCCATGAATCTAAGATCACTTCTAAATTGCAGCGTCTGACATTTAAACGGTGCCATGTTGATAGCTTGGGCTCCCCCCTCCCCCTCCACTGGGAACACCAGTGCTGACGCTTCATTTCATAATGCGCTGTGATGGTGAGTCAAGGGTCAACCTCCGCCAGTTAAGTCTAAAGCAATTATGTTCTCACGCAGATAAAGAAAAGCCCTGTGCCCCCAACTCTTCATGGAGAGTGGAATGAGCAGAGAGACTCTGAGAACCATATGGCCAGCTTCAGCTTGTATCCTTGACTTCACGGCAGGCACCTGGCAAAGACCAGGGCTTGGCACAAGGCACCAACAGCCATCCCTGGCCGAACATGCCTCTCTATCTGGAAAGTTACCTGCCCTTTCCATTGGTTATCCTGAAAATTTAAATTCTGACATAATGAGCTACGGCTGTCAGAAATCACATGTTCTATTTAGATTTTTAGAATAATACATTGAAATGGCATCTGATCCTCACCTGAGCATGGGCCACATTAACAGATCCTGACTAACCACTGTGTGAGAAACCCTGTTTCTCAGGAGCATCTGCTTTGTCAGCACTGTATTTGAATACATGCTCTTGCCCTCCCGAGGTCTACATTATCAATACTAGATTAGGTTTTGCAATCTTAGAAATTGGAATGCTTTTTTTTGATTTCCATTTACCCTGTCAACGACCAGGTCTAGATTACACTGCTGTGCTGAGTCGCTCAGTGGTGTCTGACTCTAGGCTCCTCTGTCCATGAGATTCTCCAGGCAAGAATACTGGAGTGGGTTGCCATGCCCTCCTCCAGGGGATCTTCCCAGCCCAGGGATCGAACCTAGGTCTCCCACATTGCAGGCGGAGTCCTCACCATCTGAGCCACTAGAGAAGCCCCTAGGTTACATTACTTAATATTAAAGTGAAGAGACAGGAAATAGGTCTTATCCTAACATACTTCCCAACTTCTCAGGAATAGGAGTCCTTCTGTTGACATGAGAGGCAGCCCCTTACACTGCAGAAACTCTGTACTTGGGAACCAACAGAACTAAAAACCAACACACACACATCCTGCACAGCCCGAGTATTAGTAACTTAAGCGATTAAGTAAATCACTTCAACTAACTCAGTTTTCTTATCTGTAGAACAGGATATCCAGCTCGCAAGACTGTGATCAGCGTTACATGAGATGACACTGCCTGGAACGTAGCCGGTCACCTGGAACTTCACGGGTCTATGGAGGAGGAGCCAGAACTCAAAGCTGAGGTCTTATGATCCTATTATACCACCTCCCAAAGACGAACACAAATGAAGGTTTGGAGGTCCCTGAGAGCCCATTTAAAGGGTGAGAATTTGCACCTCTGGCTGTGGACAAGTCTCTGAAGATGTTTCAGCAGGTTAAGGACATGGTGGTATGACTAATGAAGGATGGAGACAAGGAGAGGTTGAAAGCAGTATGAGCATATCAGAGGCTGTGACATCATCTGTGACCAAAGTGGAAGACAGAATGGGGAGACGACAGCCCCAGAAGTATATGAATCAGCACTGAGGGCTTCCCAGGTGCCGCCAGTGGTGAAGAACCTGCCTGGGTGTAAGAGATGCAGGTTGGATCCCTGGGTCAGGAAGATCCCCTGGAGGAGGGCACGGCAGCCCACTCCAGTATTCTTGCCTGGAGAATCCCATCGACAGAGGTGCCTGGCGGGCTACAGTCCATGGGGTCACAAAGAGTCAGACATGATTGAAGCAACTTAGCAACCACATACATAACAGCACTGAAACCATGTGCCCCAGAATTAGGAGAACAAATCTTGGGTGATGGTTCCCAAAATTGTGTGAGCAGTCATAAGAATCCCAGGAGCAGGTTTTTAATTATTATTTTTAATTAGAGATTTTGGGCTTTAAAATTGTATGTATTCCACCTGAGTAGGAAATAGAGGAATGGCTTTTCTTATTTAGATTGTCCAGTTGGAGTACCACTTCATCAAGTATACAACCAAAAGTAAATTTAATAAAGTTATTGACAAATTCTGAGTAATTTTGTGGAGGCAGGAGAAGGATGTGGAAAACTCCGTGTAGACATTTTGGACCCACGCCTGCATTTGGAATGCCCCAGATATCATCATTTAGAGAGAATCCACACCATCTAAAATTATATGCGTGGGGGAAAGTTATAGATATGGAATAAACCTAGAACTTAAGATTTTAAAATAATTTACAGATCATCTATTCCAACCTCCTCCATAATGCAAGAACAGCCTTTATAACATCCTGGGCAGAGAGACGGTCATGTAGCTAGATACCTTCAATGACGATGAGCTCAGTATTAATGGGCTGTATTGATCGGAAGGGAAATGGATTATACTGGAGGAGGGAAATGCATTAGGAATTTGTAATAAAGAAACAAAATGTGAAAGGTTCAAGTGTTTGTAAAGGTATAACCATGTGGTTAAACATGTTCGGAAATATTGGTGGTGGTGGTTTAGTCACTAAGTCACGTCTGACTCTTTTCGACCCCTTGGACTGTAGTCGACCAGGCTCCTCTGTTCATAGGATTTCCGAGGCAAGAATACTGGAGTGGGTTGCCATTTCCTTCTCCAGTGGAAATACTACAGATGATGTTTGAAGAAATGAAAGGTAAGAACTAGTGGACTATGGAGAGCAGATTTCGGCAAGTAGGCTATAGAAAGACAGACACACTAAAGTTGAGAAAGCTGTCAACTGTCACCATGCCCACAGACATGGAATGAATGAAAGACACAGTTGGAAATCACCCAAGAGGAAAGAAAACATCCAGCGAGGAGGGGATGGACACGCAGTGCTTTGGTTGCCCTGGCGACGGGACCCCTCTCCTCATTCTGATGGCACTGTAGTCAATGTGACATCTGAAAATAAAATGAAGGGTGATATCGATAGTGGAGTAAGCTGGTGGAAAGCCTTTATGTGGGGAGGAATCAGGAGGAGTCCAGGGATGGTTGTCGGAAGACATGTGATCTGGGAAGAAGAGGACAAGGACCTAGGATGTCAGAGAAAGAGAAGGTGGTAGTCTCGGCCACAACTGCTTCCTGGGCATCTTGCCACTCCACAGAGACCACACTTCTCAAGACGGTGCAGGGCGGTGTGATGGCGAATTCTGTGTGTCAGCTTGGCGAGGCTATGGTGTGTCCAGTCTAGACTGGTTGTTGTGAAGGTGTCCTGCACCTGTGATTCACAGCTATAATATAATTACCTGACTGTAAGGAAAGGAGACTGTCTTCCCTAATGTGGTGGGCCTCGTCCAATCGGTTGAAGGCTTTTTTTTTTTAAGAGTAAAGACAGGTCTCATGGAGAAGAAATTCTAACTCAAGTCTAGAACACTGAAATCCTGCCTGAGTTGTCCTCCAGCCAGCCCACAGATTTCAGCCTGGGACTAAACATCAACTCCTGTCTGAGTTTCTAGACTGACAGCCTGCCCTATAAATTTCAAACTTACTTGCCCTCACAAATCTATCTCTATATCCATCATCTACTTATCTATCTATTGAAAGAGATTACAGCAAGTCTCTTTCAATAGATAAATAGATGATAGATGTACAGATTCATTTCTTTAGATACAGATATCTAGATTACACATAGATACAGATATTTAGTATCTATATATAGAGAGAAGGAGATTCATCTATAATTCATACTTACTTTTAGAAATTCCTTCCCTAGGCCTTGAAACTTGAGCCCGTGTCACTTACACCAATCGACTAGTTCTGTGCCCTGACCTTATGAAGAACAAGTTCAATATAGTCTAATTATCTGATCAAACAGTGAAGGACGATATCAACAGTGGAGTAAAAGATAGTCTTGAGAGCCCCAGTGTGAGGAGAAAATAAAGTTTGGTAACTGGACGACAAAGGATGAGATAGTTGGATGGCATGACTGACTCAATGGACATGAGTTTGAGCAAACTCTGTAAGATAGGAAGTCTGGCGTGCTGCAGTCCACGGAGCCACAAAGAGTCGGACATGACTTGGCAACTGAACAACAACAGCCAAGCTGGGCATACCGGTTTCTTATCTCATCAATTACTTTGTAACAGTGGGTCCCTGCCCTTCTAAAAGCCCTTCTCCTGGAACCTACCCTTACATCTCCCTCCAAATGGATTAGGTGCCATGACCATGATCCTCCGAGTCAGTAGGTTAGACTAGGGGTGACTCCTAAAAAGAGTCAGGCCAATCAGGAATTTGAAATGAATAGATATATTGACTATTACCAGTCTTGTGGGCAAGGTGGGATAAGATTCAGCATGACCGTGCTTGTCCATGTGCCATAATGCAAGGGAAAAAAAACCTACAGAGGAAGATGAAAGCAGAGATCGAAGGTAGGCCTGAAAAGACAGTGTGACTGACCTGCTACAGTCTTTTTCTGTTTTCAGTTCTTCATGAGTAACTGATTGAAGTGTCTTCCTTTGGGTTCTGTGACTGACCTCTGCGTCCTTCGGTCGTGGGAAAGAGCTCTGAATCTTTCCAAGATATGTTCTTGTCTTAAGGTAATAATAAGAGGTTTAAAAAAAAAAAAAGAAGGGGTTTAAGTTACTTGCAGCCGAAAGATGGGTGATACGGATGCTGATTCTGTATTGCCTAGCAACAAAACCGTGTGGAGGATGTCTGTGTACAGCACCAGGAGCAAAGAATGAGAGGAACATCAAAGTATACTGAACTGCTTACTTACGGGTGTTGGAAGAGACGCTTTGCAAAAGGTCAAGCTGAAGCGTTAGAAGGAGAAGAGGTCTTAGGAGGTTCTTGCAGTGAGCTTCATTCAATGGTATAATAGCCCAAAGTAACAGCCAGCACTTAACAAAACATTCCGTGCATGCTTGGCATTGTTCTAAGTGTTTTACATCTACTAGTTCATTTAATTCTCACTTCAATACTACCAGGTATCCAATGTTATTATCGCCGTTTTACAAATGAAGAAATGGGCCACGTCCTTAGTGGAACTGAGACTGAGAAGAGAATTTGAGAGCCCGAATTCAGTACAGAGTAGCAACAAGCTTCTTCCTCCCAATTAGTAAGCAAGATGCTTTTCCATTCTTGTTATATGTAAAAAACCCTAATCCTAATTTTAGGTCCAACCAGTGCCAATGGCTTATTTTTTTAAACACTGTGTCCTATATTTGTTTCCAAGACAACAAATAGAAAATACAGCATCCAATCATTTATATCAGAAGTCTGGAAAATCCTTCCCCCCATTCCAGAGCCAAAATGTCCTTCATCTGTAAACAGAGGGGGAAGTTGTTATAATTTTATACTTGCTGCATAACAAAATGACCCTTTATTCTCCCATCAAGCCATTATGGGTCTCAAGATACACTTTCTATTCCTGGAATCATGGCTAAATGCTCTTTAAGTGGTGAAAAGTGATCTCTAAGTGGGCTTAAGTTGTGAAACCTACATTATCTGAATGGTGAATTTGGCTGAAATAGAGAAACAGATGGTGGAGGCCCTGTTTCAGCTTCTAAAAGTGAAACAAAGTAGAGAGAAGAAAGAAAGAACCATAATACAGAAAACCTGGAGATGCACAGTTTGACACGGAGATTTTTCAATCCCGTGTCAAAAATATATCTATTTACCCAGAGAACCAAATTAAACACAAACGCTCCTCCCCAGAAGCAAAAATGAATTTGGAATATTTCTCTTTTAAGGCAATCATTTTTCTCTTAAAACATTTTTTAAAAAATTGTTTCAAAGTGCTCAGTAAATAGAACATTAAAAAGAATCAAATAACGTCAGAGAGATTTTAGCCAGGCCTTCTCTATAGAAATCATCCTATCCCAGTCCCCTGGATAAGAGACACTCACTGTTCAGGCCATGTAGCCCGTTACAACAAACACTCCAAGGTCTGATTCATTTTTATAACTGCCACTGTTGAATAAAGATGTTTATTGGCATCCTCTATTTATTCTTCTCCTTTTGAGCTGGCTCTTCCTTCAGAGCCACCTTGATCTCCAGTTGGCAGCTTGAGTCCAGGAGAAAATGAAAACTTTCACTCCGTGTCCCCTGATGACTTACTCCCCTCCTCCACCCCTGCTTCTGAAAAATCCTGACCCCGTATATGCAAATGATGACTTCTATAGGAAGAGGATTAAAAGTGGAAGCAGCATAATAATTAACAGTCCACGAGATGTTTGCTTTTGCAAAGACGTGACATTCGTTTAGGGCCATCATTTTTCTTTCTTCCCCAGCTCTAAGGTCTGAAAAAGGTGTGCCGGCTTCACTGACAGGAAGGCTGCAGTGAAGTGATTATGCCCCACTGTGCAGCTGCCCTTAATATAAAAAATTAAGGACGGATGGATGGATGAATGGATGCGTCAGGGGACACACTGGCTGAAGCTGCCCGCCCTGGCCAGGTGCCGTTTGCATGCGTTATTTTAAGACAGGAGGTCCTGGATAGGAACATGGAATTAACAAGCCACCACCAACCGGAAGAATTCTGGAAAGGTCAAAAGGAGATGCCACGTGTCCTAGGACCTCCCAGAATCCGCCTCACCAGCCTCCGTCTTGGATGAGCAATGAGTGCAGCACCAGGAAGGACCCCGAGTCAGGATGATCCGACAGAGCAAGCCTGGAAACTAACCCCATCTCCATAAAACCCAAGATGGCGAGCCACACGGCACAGCAGTCCTCCTGGGCTTCCTCCCCTGCTGCCCTCCGCCCGGGCACCCCTTGTCAGCATGCGTGTCTCTTTAGACAATTAGCTTCTGGGTGTTAGACAAGAGCCTGCTCTTGGACCCTGGGAGGGGTCCCCCTTCCTGCAACAGATGGATGGATGGGTAGACAGACAAGGCTGATCTCAGTATTTTCTGAATAATGCAGCTTGGTGTCATTAAGAACGTTGCAAGTTCATAGAGATAGATTTAGAGATCTAATTGGCACAAACAATAGCACAGTCGAAGGGAGAGTTCCGTGCGAGAAGTTGGCAAAGTCTGGATCTTTAGTATATCCAGATCTAGAAGGTGGGAGGGTGAGAGAGGCCAAGGAAGGAAACAGCGAAAACCAGTGAACACTCACATTGCTGATAGGAAATAATTTTCATGAGAATGCCTGTGATTAAAACGCAAGTACTTGCATTTTTCCTTTTCACCCCCCACCCCCCCTCAAGTCCTCAAAAACCTGACTTCAGACACAGCTCTCTTTTCAGGAGCCTTCCCCTAAGTCTGCCTTTCACACCACCCCTTTGAAATCCCACATCCTTTCAACTGTGGAAACCCGGGACAGGGCTTCATCTGAAGAGAAGGCTTCAGGCTTTCATTCTCTCTGAAGATTTCCCCTCATCTTTGACCTCATCATCAGCAAGACATCTTGTCCTGCATCTGGAATTCAACTGAGCCGTTGCCTACTTCTGGTAACCTGAATAAAGCCAGGTCTGCCTCAAAGGAACACAGCAAACCCTCATAAAATTCGACAATGCCAAGGGGGCTTGGCAAAATGAGAAAACTGCAAGACATTCGCCCTCCACAGTTCCCGGAGAAAATCCTTCCAGTCTAAATATGCCTCCCTTTTTTTCACGCCCCCTCCCAAATATTCTAAGCTCTGATCTCTCCCTAAATCTCAAAGTTGTTAAATCAGAGAAATGAGATACATTCTTAAATATCTGGTCCCATTCTTGGCTGGGCACCTCTGTTCCGTTTTTCCCTTTAGGTCTGTCCCCGTGAGCACGCAAAGACCAAGCCTGTCCTGTTTCAACATTTTATTCCCCAAGCCCAGTCCAGCGCCTGTCACCATCGGAGACCCTCAAATAAATATTAGTTGAATAAATGAATGGATGAGGCATATGCAGTAGGGAGAAGAATGAATCTTATTAAATTTAGTCTGATATTAGAATAGGATTAAGAGAATCGTTTAGGGGCTGGAGCTTATTAATAAACAGTTGCATGATATTAAACTATGAAGACAGGAGAAAAAAAACAGCTCATTATTCTGATATTTCCTTCATAACATAAAGCCAATGAATAAGCTGTGTTTAGGGGAGGCAGGCAATATATTTAAGCACTGTAAAGACCAACATTAGTACACAGCCTCCATGCAATCTCATTTGCTCTCTAACACAATCCATCATAACTGAAGTATGTTTTTGCTTATAGGGATCATAAAAACTCACTTGATTTATTGTTTTCTTTTCCTCCCTTCTGTGTTCTCTGGGAAAATTCAGTTATACATAGATCTCTTTCTTCAGGGAGAAAAAAAAAGAGAGAGAGAGAGAGATTCTTGTCACCAGGGCTTTTACAAACACCAACTTACTCTTTCCTCTAGAGAATGGAGATCCTACAACGGGGGGTTTAATCAATTGCCACACAGGTAGTTTGGTGACAGACCTGTACTCCGCCCCTGTTTCATCTCTGTATGCAGCTCACTTTCAGGATCTAAAAAATGTCTTAAGTCTTTATGAGATGTTCAGCCAGCCACTGACTCAAATATGTATTGCTGGTGATCTGTGTTAACCATCAATAGGATAATTGGAGATGCGATTATATAATGTACCTTTCATGGACAATTTTATTTAGGTATCCGGAAGACATATCCGCCTACTAAAGCAGGAGACAACTCAAGAGATGCAGGTTCAATCCCTGGGTTGGGAAGCTAAGATCCCACATGCCTCATGGCCCCCAAACCAAAACATAAAACAAAAAAAAATACTGTAAAAAAATTAAATACTTTAAAAGCGGTCCAAATAAAAAAAAAAATCTTAAAATCGGGTGGGGGGAGGAAAAGTTAAAAAAGATCTGCAGGCTAAGTTCTCTGTCCCAAAAAGATTCCATAGAAAACGCCATCCTCACACAGAGTCCCTGCCAAAGGACTGCCTCCTCTTAACACATGATTCTGCAGGCTATGTGGGCAAATAATTAAGGAAAAATAAAAAATCTGAAATAGCCAACAGTAGCCACTGACTAAATGTAAAACAGTAGCCTGTGGACAACTACTATTCATTGGAAAAGACCCTGGATGCTGGGAAAGATTGAAAGCAAAAGGAGAAGGGGGCGGCAGAGGATGAGATGGTTAGAGCATCACCGACTCCATGGACTTGAATCTTAGCAAACTCTGGGAGATACAGAAGGACAGGGAAGTCTGGCGTGCTGCAGTCCATGAGGTTACAAAGAGTTGGAAATGATTTAGCGACTGAACAATCAACAGCCAGTGACTAAATGTAAATTACAATAGTAGCCAGTGGACAAGTGTAGCATAATGTCCTCTGATGACTGTCATGCAGAGATGCATGCAAATCTGTGACGTTCATGCTCAGAAGCAGAATAAACTTCAAGGGCCCGGGGGAGTGCAAGATTTGAGCAAGAATTCTCAGTGTACTGTCCAGTTCTAAGCAAGCAACAAAAAAATCAGGATTCCCTTCTCCAGTCTGCACATGCACCGATCTGATATGCAGGATGGCCGAGATGTCAGCTTTACCACTGTGGAGACAGACCTCACTGGAGCCCTCATTTGACCTGGAAGTCATCGCATTAACTCTCAAAGTGGCCAGAGTCGGTCTGTCAAGTGGGAAGAGCAGGGGACTTGACAGGAGGGGTCTCATGGAATTCAAAGCAACACATTCATACTAATGCTTGCACACGACAAGACCTCCAAACACGCCCGTCACTGCTATTGCTACTGTTACTAAGTCGTATCTGACTCTTTGTGACCCCACGGACTGTAGCCCACCAGGTTCCTTCTGTCCACGGGATTTCCCAGGCAAGAATACTGGAGTGAGGTACCATTTCCTCCTCCAGGGGTTCTTCCCAACTCAGGGATCGAACCCATATCTCTTGCGTTGGCAGGCAGATTCTTTACCACTGAGCCACCATGGAGGCCCCAGCCAAGATCAGAGCATTATAACATTATTCATGCACTATTTATATAAATTCACACATTTAAATATAAATGATATCATATATAAAGTATACATAATATGTAAAACATATATGTACATTATACATATTTATATATAATGATTATAATTCTTCTCTGTCCCCTCCCAGCATTTTATACTGCTTCCTAACAAGCAAATCAATACAAACCAAAATATGAAATAAAACTTAGATGAGCTGAGGAGGAGCCTGAAATTTCAGCATGTTTCCTGAGCTGTGACCTTGACCATGGAGTGTCATCTTGAATGTCCAAACCAGGTGCAGACAAAGTCACAGCAAAAGACCTGAGGCCCCCATGTCTGTGGATGGGCAGATCACAGGCAGATCCATGCTGTACTGATTTAACTTTATCTGGGTACAGTCATGAATATTTAATGTATGATTTTCCCCAAAAGGTAAGACTGTGGGGGACTTCCCTGGTGGTCCTGTGGCTTAGGCTTGGAGCTCCCTGTTCAGGGGGCCCAGGATTCCATCCCTGGTCAGTTCGAACTCATCCAAGAGTTCAAATGCTGCAACTACAAAAAAATTGTCAAAATAAACAGAAATGTTGGAGTCAGACCGATTAAAAGATCCTTAAAGCAGATTAAAAGAGCCTTTTGAAGACCTATCAGCCCATCACTATGTGTGGGACCTATTTAGATCCTGTTTCAAATGAACAGACTATGGGAGAAAATGACGCTTCTGAGAAAGGTGGGTACTTAAACAATGGTTTCATAATTGATGATATTTAGGAATCACTGCCAGATTTTTTGCAGGTATTGGGGTCACATTAGAAAAGACTTCTATGGTTATGTTAAGCAAAAGATGGCCATTATCCAAAATACACATCCAAGAGATAACAACTGTTGGCAAGAATGTAGAGAAACTGGAAGTCTTGTCCACTGTTGGGGAGAATATAAAATGCGGCAGCCACTATAAAACGCTTTGGAGGTTCCTCAGAAAATTAAAAGTGGAATTATAATATGATCCAGAAATATCTTCTTTCCCTGGTAGCAGGCTTCCCTGGTAGCTCAGCTGGTAAAGAATCCGTCTGCAATGCAGGAGACCCCGGTTTGATTCCTGGGTCAGGAAGTTCCCCTGGAGAAGGGATAGGCTCCCCACTCCAGTATTCTTGGACTTCCCTGTGACTCAGATGGTAAAGGATCTGCCTGCAATGTGGGAGACCTGGGTTCAATCCCTAGGTTGGGAAGTGTCCCCTAGAGAAAGGAATGGCTACCCACTCCACTATTCTGAACTGGAGAACTCCCTGGACAGAGGACCTTGGCAGGCTATAGTCCATGGGGTCGCAGAGAGTTGGACACAACTGAGCGACTTCCAGTTTCACTTTCCAGCAGTACCAACTTCTGGGTATTTATCTAAGAGCTGAGTAAGGATCTCTTATGTACTCTCATGTTCACTGCAGCATTATTCATGATAGCCAAGCTATGGAAACAAACTTGATATCCATCCAGG
Organism: Odocoileus virginianus; assembly: GCF_023699985.2. NCBI lineage: Eukaryota > Metazoa > Chordata > Mammalia > Artiodactyla > Cervidae > Odocoileus > Odocoileus virginianus. Next base: position 4,789,853 of record NC_069706.1, on the reverse strand, counting down.
GATAAACGGAAAAAGACAACGTGGTGTACACATACAACAGAATATTAGTCAGCATTAAAAAGAAGGAAATCCTACCACATGTGATAACATGGGTGAACCTGAAGGATATTATGAAAAGTGAAATAAGGCAAACAAAGACAGACAAATACTGCATGATTTCACTTACATGAAGTATCTAAAATAGACAAATGCATACAAACAGAAATCAACCCTGAATCTTCACTGGAAGGACTGAAGCTAAAGCTGAAGCTCCAATGCTTTGGCCACCTGGTGCAAAGAGCCGACTCACTGGAAAAGACCCTGATGCTGGGAAAGATTGGGGGCAGGAGGAGAAGGGGATGACAGCAGATGAGAAGGTTGGATGGCATCACTGACTCAATGGACATGAGTTTGTGCAAACTCCGGGAGATGGTGAAGGACAGGGAAACCTGATGTGCTGCTTTCAGGGAAGCAGGGAAGTCTATGGGGTCACAAAGAGTTAGCAACGCAACAACATATAGACAGAATAGAATGGTGGTTGCCAGGGGCTGTGGGGAAGGAGCCATGGGGCTTTAACAGAAAGTTTTAGTTAAGCAGGACAAACTCTAGACAACTCTGAACTACATTGTGTCTGTAGTGAAATACACTGAATTGTGCACTTAAAACTGTTACTCGGGTGGTGTGCTCAGGCGCTCGCTCGGTCGTGTCCGACTCTTTTCCGACCCCAAGGACTGCAGGCTGCCAAGGTCCTCTAACCATAGGGATTCTCCAGCCAAAGATATTGGAGTGGTTTGCTATGTTCTCCTCCAGCGTAAGAGGGTGGACCTCATGCTAAATAAAATAGCAATTAAAATTTTAAGAAGAAAAACGACCTCTTATCCTTCAGAAATGCAAACTGAAATACTTAGGGGAACAATGACAGGATATTTGACATATGCTTTCAAGTAACAGGGTTTCCCTGGTGGTTCAGATGGTAAAGAATCTGCCTGCAATTCAGGAGACCAGGGTTCAATCCCTGGGTAGGGAAGATCCCGTGGAAAAGGGCATGGCAAACCACTCCAGTATTCTTGCCTGGAGAATCCCATGGACAGAGAAGCCTGGTGGGGCCACAGTCCATGGGGTCACAAAGAGGTCAGACACAACTGAGCAATTAACACTTCAAGTAACAGGAGACTGGAGAGAAAGAGTGATCCAGAGTGTAGAAAAACAAGATGAGCCACACCGTGATAATGACTGAATCTGAGAGATGAAAGTTCCTTATGCTATTCTTTCAACTGAATTTTGGCGCAATGCAAAGTTTCTTTTAAAAAAGAAATCCATAGAAGATGATGCAAGGTGATGATTAAAAGGCTGATTCGGGCTCTAGCAGCCTGGCACTGTTCAGCCCGGGTCTAGCCTCCATGGGAGCGAAGTTGTAGAAACTCAGTGTCTAAAAATGATGGAAACCCACTCTAGCCAAGATAACCATTTACAGTCCGTGCCCTTATAAAAGCACCACAGACTGTGTCATAAGGGAAATAATGTTCAGGTACATGAATTAAGTATCAGTAGGAGAGAATGAAAGGCATATCTACCTCTTAACAGGTATTAATACCCAAAAGCTGCTGCAACCACCCTTCTCAACTTTGGAAAGGTGACTGGGATGTAATGAACGATAGGGTCATGGAGATCACAGTTATATTAAAAGTGAGCTGAATTTTAAGATTTTACTGCAAATAAAATTTTCTGCAGGGAATTTATTAAGCCCAAGCAAGGTTACAGAGTTATTTATGATGTTTTAATGCTACTTTTATTAAGAATAACCTTGCCAGGGTGCATCATTTGAGAAGGCACCCACATTAATCCAAAAATGTGTGTCTCCATTATTATCAGGAACAGGAAATAATGAAATTTCTATGGCAGAACAGAAGAAATCATGACTTGGTAGGTTATTGGTATCTGGCAGAGAGGAGCCATCCTTCTAGGTAAATAAGCATCAGAGGCCACAGATAATTCGGAGGCACTGATCATGTGAAAGAAATCTGATTTATCCTGAAAATTTTACTCTAAGTTAGACTTTATACCTGTATTTCTAAGACATCAGTGAACTTCAAATGGTACAAGAGAATTCAAGCTATACATTTCGCTAGATCCGGAAGAGGAAAATAAGAACCTTTGCACTTTCGCATGGTGTGTGTGTGTGTGTATGTGCGTGCGTGCACGCACACGTGTGCATGCGCTTGGTCCTGGCTGACTCTGCAACCCCACAGACTGCAGCCGCCAGCTTCCCCTGTTCATCGGATTTCCCAGGCAAGAATACTGGAGTGGGTTGCCATTTCCTCCTCCAAGGGACCAAACCCACGTATCTTATGTCTCCTGCACTGGTAGGAGTATTCTTTACCACTGCGCCACGTGGGAAGCCTCCACTCACACAGAACTGAGTAATATTTAAAGGCACAGATAACAGGAGTCAGAGATCAAAATTCAAATCCCAGCTCAGGCTAGTTTAGCTGCCCGAACCTAGACTGACCTCAGCTTCCCGGAGCCAACTCCCTCAGATATAAGATGAAAAGAGCCATGTGTCTCCCACAAAGCTGTTGTAAAGACTCAACCAGAGTCTATATGGCAATTGTACAGTTAAAGTCCCAGTACATATGAACAATAATGTAAATGGCTGTGTTTATTTAAAATTAAAACTGTTTTGAAACCCTACAAAGATCGTGGCCTCTGTTTCTATGGACCATTTTCTTCTCTCTCTTGATCAAATGAGCAACTCCTGTGTTGTAGCATATGAGGCTCTGAGTGTCACCATCTGAGTTCCAATCACAGACTGTGAAACCCTTAGGAAAACTGCTTTGACTCTAAGACATTTATTAATATTCATTGATGTATTTTAAAAGGGACAGAAAGAACGAGCCCCTTTCTGTGTTCGTTGTGGAGTCAGGTGAGATACTGGATGCAAAGGTGTTAAAGTTTGAACTTGGCAAAGGGTCAACACATAAAGATTCACTTAGAAGATTACAGATAAGGATTGGTTCAAGGTAGCGGAATAGAAGGACGTGAGCTCATCTCCCTCTGCGAGACCCCCAAAGTCGTAACTAGCTATTAAACCACCATTGACAGGGAGACAGTGGAATCCACCAAAAAAGATAATCCACATCCAAAGACAAAGAAGAAGCCACAAAGAGATGGTAGGAGGGGCGCGATCATGATAAAATCAAATCCTATACCCACTGGGTGGGTGACCCATAAACTGGAGAACAATTAATACCAAAGAAGTTCTCCCACTGTTATGAAGGTTCTGAGCCCCAAGTCAGGCTTCCCAGCTAGGGGATCCAGCAAAGGGATGAGGAATCCCCAGGGAATCTGACCTTGAAGGCCAGTGGGGTTTCATTACAAGACTTCCACAGGAATGGGGGAAACAGAGATTCCACTCTTAAGAGGTCACAAACAAAATCTGGCATGCACCAAGACGCAGGAGAAAGGAACAGTAACCTCACAGGAGACTGAACCAGACCTTGTAGGTTGAATAAATGTATAATTTGTAAGACCGAGTAAGTGGCCCCTACCCCAGCGGCTCAGATGGTAAAGACTCTGCCTGCAACGCAGGAGACCCAGGTTCAATCTCTGGATCAGGAAGATCCCCTGGAGAAGGGCATGGCAACCCACTGCAGTACTCTTGCCTGGAGAATTCCACAGACAGAGGAGACTGGTGGGCTACAGTACATAGGGTCACTAAGCATCGGACACGACTGAGCGCCTAATATACAGACACACACAGCCCTTATTCTCACAACCTTCCATATAAGGCGATTTCATTCACCCTAACCCATTCCATTTGGCGAGTCAATTATCCCATCTGTGAGGAAGTCATCCCTCACTCCTGACTTCCTTTCCTTTCTCTGCATTTCCGTCTGTTGCCTGCTGCTTCTGCCCTTGCTGCTGGTGGAAGACAGCCAGGGTTTGCATGCCCATCACCAAAAATCCTGGAGTTTTCTAAAGCTCCAGACATGTATCTGGCCTCGTTCTCAGGCACACAATTGAAAGGAATGAGCTCTTCAGAGAAATCTCATCTTTTATTGTCTGCCAAGAACAACCACCAAGAAAGGATACATGGAGAAGCCAAATGACATCCTCAGGCATGGTACCATGCCCATGAATCTCTGGGGAAGGGGGCATTGGTCCATCTAATTGGGAATATTTGTGTGGGGCTGGTTAAAAGAAGTGGGCTGGTACAAGGAAACACACACACATACACACACACACACACACACACACACACACACACGCTCTGACATTATCACTTGTTTATAAAGAACATTAGAATGTCAGGTGCTGGTTTAATTTGTTTTGTAGTCAATTTTCCTGCCCCTCAAGGCTCATTAGCCAAGTAATCATTCCATATGATAATGTGTCCTCTGTGCTTCCTCCTTGGGTCCAAGAATACATCCTCAGTGCCATTCCCAGCAGCAGGCGTCCTTCATCAGCAACCTTGCCTGGCTTTGCTGAAAGGGCGCCAACACTGCACATGTGTTTCTCTTCCCCAGCATCCATTAACTCCGTTTACCATATACTTAGACATCTGCCCAAAGAGCCAACAAGCGTGTTTCTCCCATCCTCCACAATAATCCAACATAATGTCTATTTCCTCACAATGTGTCCCTCTGAGAGAGACATCAAGATCAAGCCAACGTCATTTCAAATTATACTGGCTTTGGCCAGATGTTCCATGTCTGGGAAATTATGTTTACTGAACGTTTACATACTAGTTATCATCGAAATCTGGTTTTTCCAGTAGTCACGTACGGCTGTGAGAGTTGGACCATAAAGAAGGCTGAGCGCCCAAGAATTGATTCTTTCCAATTGTGGTGCTGGAGAAGACTCTTGAGAGTCCCTTGGACTGAAAGGACCAGTCAATTCTAAAGGGAATTAACCCTGAATCTTCACTGGAAGGACCAAAGCTAATGCTGAAGTTCCAATATTTTGGCCACCTGATTCGAAGAGCTGACTCATTGGAAAAGACCCTGATGCTGGGAAAGATTGGGGGCAGGAGGACAAGGGGGCAACAGAGGATGAGATGGTTGGATGGCATCACCGACTCGATGGACATGAGTTTGAGCAAACTCCGGGAGATGGTAAAGCACAGGGAAGACTGGCGTGCTGCAGTCCATGGGGTCACAGAGAGTCAGACATGACTTAGCAACTGAACAACAAATTCTTGAAATCACAGTCTAGGCTACCCTGAGGCTAAGGTTCGGGGACCTGGGTTTCAAGCAGGATCCAGTGCTGCTCTCCCTAGCCTGGGGCCAGCCTCCCTTCAGATTCACGATGCTCCTCAGCATCAACTCCTCTCCAGCTACCTTCTCCTTCCTTGAAAATTCATCCAATAAGGAGACTTTTAATGTGATGATGTATGTATGGCCCCCCAAAATCCTACCTTTAGACCTGACTCGCTCCCTAATCTCTAGACTTGGGTATAAACTCTGTTTTTGAAACTATTCTTGAAAGTTTCATAGGTATCATTAAACTTGTCCAACATGGAGATCTCAAGACTTGACATGTCCTACAAACTGGTCCTCTGTGAATCTTCCACCTTCAAGTCACTACCACTTATCTAATGGCTAGAAGTTACTCTCCCTTCCTCCCCCTTCCCTTCATCCCTCCATCTGTAACTGCCATCAACCAATCACATCCATCCCTATTACTATTTCTCTAGGACTGGCCATCATCATTGCTTATTTGGGTTCCTCTGAGTCTACTAACTGATCTTCCCTTTTGATACCGTCTCCTCAAATATATCTGTCATGTAGCAACCAAAGTGATCATTTTAACACATAAATCAGAATATATTTCTTCTCTACTTAGAATCATCAAATGGTTTCCTTTGGTACTTAGGGAAGAACTCAAAGACTTTATTCTGTGTGCAATCTTCCGCATGATCTGTCTTGTCTCCCACTCTTTATGTAATAATGCACTCCCTCACTCACTACACCAGAGATACACGGACCATTTTCTGCTCCCCAATAAATCCATCTCATTTCCACCTGAGCATCTTTGCCCTTGCTCTTCTCTTTTCCTGGAATGGCCTTGCCCGGAGTCTTCGCATGCCTTATCCTCATCCTTTATGTCTTAGCCAAAACGCCATAACTGCAGAGACACTTCCTGCCTAAAGGCAGCAGATCAAATGCCACACACACACCCTCCACAAAAGATGACTCCCTAACACATCATGCTTTATTAACTTCCTAGCTCATCTCACCAACTAGTCCATCCTAAAGGAAATCAGTCCTGAATATTCATTGGAAGGACTGATGCTGAAGCTGAAACCCCAAGACTCTGGCCACCTGATGCGAAGAACTGACTCATCTGAAAAGACCCTGATGCTGGGAAAGATTGAAGGCGGAAGGAGAAGGGGATGACAGAGGATGAGATGGTTGGATGGCATCACCGACTCGATGGATATGAGTTTGAGCAAGCTCCGGGAGTTGGTGATGGACAGGGAGGCCTGACGTGCAAAGAGTTGGACACGACTGAGCAACTGAACTGAATGTCACTGCCTTTACTTCTCTTGTTGACTTATATTTACTCCTCAAGTATTTTGTGCCACTGTCTTCATTGGAATATCCTAGAGCAAGAGCCCAGTTATCTTTCTCATTGATCTATCTTTAGCACCTAAAAGATAATGTATGATGTCTAATACATATTTATTGAATGAACAAACAAATGGATAGATGGGTAGATGGATGGATGAGGTGGATGGATAGATGTCAAGAGGGTTGGCTGTGGTTTTCTACCAAAGACTCCACTGAGTCTATAACCCTAAACACCAAATTCAACTAGAATTTCCTGCCCTCAGAGGCCTCTCTGAGCCTTGATTCAAACCACCAACCAAACACCCACACATTCACACTCAGCCATCCATAGAAGTGATCCGTCACCACCCAGATGATCTATCCCCTTTTCAAAGGATGTTCTGTGGACCAGCAGAGTTGGCATTATTCGGGAGTTATTATAATTTCAGAATCTCAGACTTCACCCCAGATTTACTGAATCAGCATCTGCATTTTAACAAGACTCTCTGGTGATCTGCATGCCCATCAAAATTTGAGAAGCCTCATTTTGTGAAACCCTTGGACTGCAAGATCAAACCAGTCAGTCCTAAAGGAAATCAACCCTGAATATTCATTGGAAAGACTGATGCTAAAGCTGAAACTCCAATACTTGGGCCACCTGATACAAAGAGCTGACTCACTGGAAAAGATCCAAATGATGGGAAAGATTGAAGGCAGGAGGAGAAGGGGACACTAGAGGATGAGATGGTTGGATAGCATCACCAACTTAATGGACATGAATTTGAGCAACCGCCAGGAGACAGTGGAGGACAAGAGGAACCTGGCATGCTATAGTCCATTGGGTCAGAAAGAGTCAGGCACAACTTAGCAACTGACCAACAACACAACAATATTTTGGTTACACTGCTATGAGCCCTGATGCTTATTAGAAGCCCAATTTTAAAACAAAGGACTTCCCTGATAGATCACTTGGTAAAGTATCTGCCTGCAGGAGACCTGGGTTCAATTTCTGGGTCAGGAAGATCTGCTTGAGAAGGGGTAGGCTATGCACTGAAGTCTTCTTGGGCTTCCCTTGTGACTCAGCTGGTAAAGAATCCGTCTGCATTGCGGGAGACCTGGGTTCGATCCCTGGGTTGGGAAGACCCCCTGGAGAAGGGAAAGGCTACCCACTCCAGTATTCTGGCCTGGAGAATTCCATGGACTGTATAGTCCATGAGGTCACAAAGAGTCGGACACGACTGAGCGACTTTCACTTTCACTTAAAACAAATAAACCTGAGTCTCTGGGGCCACTGCCTCTGCCTGAGTCTCCGGGCAGCACTGGTATTTTTAAAACTCTCCCAAGTGTTCTAATGTACAATCAATAGTTAGAATCAATGATAGTACATATAAGACAAGCATCTCAAAAGTTTACAAATTCTGCATCTGTGTCCGTTATTCCAAAAATAAAACAACATGTGATGCACACACATGAGAAATGATGACAAAGACCCAGCTCTGTGGACCATGGAGTGGGCTCAGGCTACGCCCCCCAAAAAAGAGGGGCAACTTAGGGCTTGTGATTTACACCAAGGGACGGTCTTGAGATGTGTTCATCAGTTTTCACGGTTCTCAGAGGAAAACACCCAAAGACATTTCATAATATTTCTCCATAATAATAAAAGGAAACCACCTGAAGCACATGAACATCTTCAGATATTACCCGTGACTTCACACCTTTTTGAAATTTCACACCTTAATCAAAGACAGATGCTATTTACTTGTGGAATGCCAATGTTTTGAAACAGCTATCTGTAATTAGCTCATTAGCTCACCTGTGGAATTGTTTGACTGTAAAAAAAGAATTTTTTATTTGAATCAGGTCTTCTTTGTGGTGTTGTTCAGTCGGTAAGCCATGTCTGATGCTTTGTGACCCCATGGACTGCAGCACACCAGGCTTCCCTATCCTTCACTATCTCCCAGAGTTTGCTCAAACTCATGTCCATTGAGTCGGTGATCAGGGATAATAACCACCACAACTGGGGGAGATTCTTGGGCTCTTCACTTTTCCTAACACACATGCCAGGGAGAGACTCAGGGCAAGGACGTTCAACCTTCCAAGGAGGTTCTCGGTGAAGCAGTCAAAAAGCAGTGTCTTGACATGGAAACTTAATTTGGTTTCTGAAAGCAACCTGCCACCCCAGGGTTCTGGCTCCACGTCAACATCTCTGTCAAGGGGTTAAACATCCTGCTTTGAAAGATTCAGCTTGCCCTAATTTAAGACAGGCAATTCTTTTCTTTTTACTTTAAATATGAATATCCTTGGCCACTGTATCAGTCAAGTCCCCCATAGGAAACAGATGGCATACTCAAATTCAGATTATTTAAGGAGATTGTTACTTACCGAGGTACTATTTTCAAAGGCGTGGGCGGAGTGGGGGAAAACTGAGCAGGGCGTGCAGTAGCCCCAAATTAGCAACGGCATGGCTGTCACCATGCCCAGGCCAAAGGGGGCAGGAGGTGGGGAGGAGCATCTATGGGTCCCCAGAAAGAAAGGGGGCCACACGGGGAGGGGGCAGTGTGACCTCCAGCCCTCACAAGACTGCTAGGACCAAAAAATGCGTTGGCTGCACTCAACTCCCCAACTCCAACCTCCCGCCCAAACTCTCCATCAGCAAAATTCAAAGAAAGATCCAAGGATGAAGGAGCCATGAGCATCATTCAGTATTTATCAGCTTCTTGGGTAAAGAGCAGATGGACATGGCAGACAGAAGAACGGCCCCTCCAAAGACATCCACCTCCTAACCCCTGGAAACCGTGAAAACCTGCAAGTTAAGTTTGTGCATTGAGTGACAGTGACTGCAGCCATGAAATGAAAAGATGTTTGCTTCCTGGAAGAAAAGCTATGACAAACGTAGACAGCATATTAAAAAGCAGAGACATCATTTTGCCAACAAAGGTCCATATAGTCAAAGCTGTGGTTTTTCCAGTAGTCATGTACGGCTATAAGAGTTGGACCATAAAGAAGGCTGAGCGCGAAAGAAATGATGCTTTCAAGTTGTGGTCCTGGAGAAGACTCTTGAGAGTCCCTTGGACAGCCAGGAGGTCAAACCAGTTAATCCTAAAGGAACTCAACCCTGAATATTCACTGGAAGGACTGATGCTCAAACTGAAGCTCCAATACTTTGGCCACCTGATGTGAAGAGCTGACTCATTGAGAAAGACTCTGATGCTGGGAAAGATTGAGGGCAGGAGGAGAAGAGGGTAGCAGAGGATAAGATGGTTGGATGACATCACTGAATCAATGGACATGAGTTTGAGCAAACTCCAGGAGATAGTGGAGGGCAGAGAAGCCTGGTGTGCTGCAGTCCGTGGGGTCATAAAGAGTCAGATATGACTTAGCGACTGAGCACACACCCACACTAGGAAGTAGATAAAGCAAGGGAATGGCCTGCCCTTCGAGCCTCCAGAAAGCAATGGAGCCTTTTGGGAGGATGGCATCACCCCCCGCCCTGGCATCTTGTGACTTTCCTGGGCAAGGCTTTGTCCCCTAAATCTAAGCCCTGGCTCTAGGCTTCTCCCTAGACTAAGGAGAAGCAGTGTGACATAATTTCACAACATAGTCTCTGGTTTCAGGCAGATCTGAGTGCGAGTTCCAGCTTTGTGACTTAAACGATGTGCACCCTGGGGACCTTCCTGGCAGTCCAGTGGCTAAGACTTCAAGATTTCCCTGGGTTCAATCCCTGGTCAAGGAACTAAGATCATTTAAAAAAATTTAAATGATATGCAACCTGGAAGACTCGCAGTCCTATCATCGGAAAGACTGAGATGAGAAACAGACTTCGCAGCATTCGTGCAAGAGTTAGATGGATTGCGCACACAAAACAGGAAGACACGGCCTAGTACACGGCAGGTACTCAATAAATGCTGGCACTTCCAGTCTCATCTTCTAAATTGTGGTGGTGTCAAATTCTGTCTACAGATTTTGTGATATTGCTCACTTTAAATGGTGGAGCTTAATTAGCCTCCCCTTGAATGTGGGCTGGACTGGCTTCCAACAGATTGAATAAGGCAGAAATAATGCTGTGTGAAATTGAGAAAAGGTCAGAAAAATTATAGGGGTGCATATTATACACTTCCAGCTATAGAACATTCTGGAAAATGCAAAACAATAAAAAGAGAGTGGTGTCTAGGGGTTTGTGGTAGGGGAGGGGGCAGGATGAAGCACAGGAACCTTTTCAGGGCAGTGAATGTAATCTCGATGGTATCTGAACCACTGCATTACACGTTAGACCTGTCATATAGCTAAAATATACCTGAGTAGCAACTCAAGTGTCTATTAATGAATGAATGGATAAGCAAAGTGTGGCATATACATACAATGGAACATTATCCAGCCTTAAGAATAATGGAGCACACTACTAGACACGGATGAGTCTTGAGAAGACTGTGCTAAGTGAAATAAGCCAGTCACAGAAAGACAAACACTGTACGAAGCCACTTTATAGGAGGGGCTCAGAGTAACCAAGTCACAGAGACAGGAAGTCCAAGGGTGCTTGCTCGGGATCGGGGAGGAGGGACAGGATGTCCCTGTTTAATATGTACAGAGTTTGCCTTGTGCCAGATGAAGGAGCTATGCACACAGGTGGTGGCGGCTTTACAACAGTAGGAAGACTTAGTATCACTGAACTGCATGCCTCAAAATGGTTAAGGAAGGAAATTTTGTGTTGCGTGTACCCTACCGTAACCAAAAAAAAAGGGGTGGGGGAACTACAGAAGCATGCAACACAGAGTGAACTCTAACACAAACCATGGACTTTAGTTAATAAAGATGTATCAATATTGGTTCACCAATTGTGACAAAGGCACTGGACAAACGCTGGATGTTAATAACAGGGGAAATAATAATAATACCCTCCAAAAAAGTCATTGGGACTTTATCTTTCTCTCTCCCCCACCCCTTCCATCTCTCCCTCCCTCCCTCCCTCCCTCCGTCCCTCTCCCAGACAATCCTGCCTTGCTCTAGGGGAAGAAAACCACCGTGTTGTAAGCACCTTTACAAAGATGCACAGGTGACAAGGAAATGAAGCCGCTCTTCATCAGGTCCTCAGGAGCTCAGATCTGCTGGCAAACATGACAGGATGTGGAAACATCTCCTTTAGCCCCAGTGCACCTCCCCATAATGACAGACTTCACCAACATCTTGGCCAAAGTCTCCTAAGAAGCCCTGAATCAGAATCACCCCGCCAAGCTACTCCCAGAATCTGACCGGCAAAAACTCTGCGGTACTACACGCTTACTGTTTTACAATGTCAAGTCTGGGGTTAGTTTGTTCTGCAGCCACAGATAACTGAACTGTCCTGGTGGCTCAGATGGTAAAGAATTTGCCTGCAATGCAGGAGACCCAGCTTCGATCCCTGGGTCGGGAAGATCATCTGGTGAAGGGCATGGCAATCCATTCCGATATTTTTACCTGAAGCATCCCATGGACAGAGGAGCCTGGTGGGCTGCAGTCTATGGGGTCACAAAGAGTCAGAACGACTGAGTGACTAACACACAATAAACAACTAATATATCCACCAAAAAAGGAAGAGCTTTAGAAACACTCTTAAATAATTAATGAGAGAGGAGAAAATCTGAAAACTGTAGCTTTTCTCAAAACAACTGAGTATGGCTTGTGTCAACCCAGGGGTTAGGGACCACGGTGGTCACAGTCAGCAGTCTAAGGAATGCTTGATTACGGTAAAGAAAGATTTCATTTACATGGGAAAAAAATTCCTTCCTTTGAAATCTAAAACCACTCAAATCGGGTGCCCTCATCACAGAATTTCAATCTCCAAGCTGCTGCTAACACAGGGAGATATGGTTATTTGCCGTTCATCGGCGTTTTACCCTTAAATTTTATGTCATGCTGGCATTTTATCCCCCAAACAAGCAGTAAACTAACAGCTGTCCTCAGCTGCTTTGCCAGCTTCCAGTCCGACTCCGACTTGTCCAAGGGTCCTTCAAGCCAGACAGAGGTCTTGACATTGACGCTTCTTGTCCTGCTCCCAGCTCCAAGACCTGCTCTGACGGAGCTCCCAGGGATGTGGGGGAGGAGATGCAGCCCAGCTGGTCCTCCGCTGATTTCAACCCACTGGCCATCTGGTCTCTTCTCCCTGCTATGCTCACAGCTTGGTCTGGGAAGTGGAGACTTTCTTCGGGATTCAGCATTTTTTTTTTTTTTTTTTTTTACTTTTTTTGCAAACCAGAATGCATCAAGACAGTAGGGAACATTGGCTGGTATGTGATATTATATTGCTTGTCCACATATAGAAATAGATGTACAGAAACCCAAAGATATCACTTGGCAGGGGCCCAAAGAATCTGTACGTGTTGAAAATCACAGCCATTCAAATCTATGGGGATGATTGGGTGTGACATTGTGATTCTTATCATAATAAGAATCTTATCATGTGATTCTTGCTTGTTTTGGTTAACACCTCAGCATTAACTGTATTTTTGGCTGGTAATTTGAGAATCTGACTTTAATAATAATAATTTTAAAAAGCTATGGACCTTCCACTCAAGTAAAAAAATTGTTCCTACAATCTTAAATATAATTACAGTGAGCCCCTGAAGTCCACTGGTGACCTCCAGGTGGGAATTCCTTTCTCAGAAGAGGAAAGAGGAGACAATAATGACTTTTTGTCCCCATCTCACAGAGTCTAAGCCACCTAAGAGTGGAGAAAGAAGACCACCACCATCGATCCCAAAGAAAGAGACAGATGCCTCCTGACCGATGTGGTCTTCCAGGACTATTTTTACCTCTTTCCCTAGGATGTGAAACAGGAAACTAGTTAAAAACTATTTCAGTGGTGGCTATTCACAGGCAGGTCAGCTCACTATATTTATGTAAACAATCCTGTGGGAATCCCAACCAATTCCTCAAAAAAGAAAAAAAGACTCTGGAAGGGATGGTTATGAGATGCCACCTAAAAACACTTTCAAGTTCTAGACATACAGGGACCTTCCTGGCAGTCCAGTGGTTAAGACTCTGGGCTTCCAAACCCTAATGTCCATCAACAGGTGAATGGATAAAGAAGATGTGGGACCTACGTATAATGGAATATTACTCAGCCAAGAAAAAGAATGAAATCATGCCATTTGCAGCAACATGGATGCACCTAGAGAGAGTCCTACTGAGCGAAACAAGTCAGACAGAGAAGAAGAAATACTGTTTGACATCCCTTCTTTGCAGACTCTAAGAACAAATGGTACAAATGAACTCATAGAACAGAAACAGTGAGTCTGTACTCACTGACTTCCAGGAACAAGGTTATAGTTGCTGCAGGGAAGGATGGGGAGCAGAGATAGGGTGGGATGGACATGTACAGAGTACTATATTTAAAACGGATAACCAACAAGGACCTACTGTATTGCACATGGAACTCTGTTCAGTTATGTGGCAGCCTTGGGAAGGGAGCTTGGAGGAGAATGGGTACATATATATGTACACTGAGTCCCTTTGCTATCCACCTCAACCTATCACAACATTGTTTGTTAATCAGCTATACCCCAATGCAAAATAAAAAGCTAAAAAAAAAAAAAAGACTCTGGGCTTCCAACGGCAGGGGCTCGGGTTCAATTCCTGGTTGGGGAATGAACATCCTGCATGCTGTGCAGCCAAAATAAATTTTAAAATGTTTTAAAAAAAAAATGTTAGATATACACTCTCATCCCAGAGCATCCTAAACTCAGGGCCTTTAGAAATCAGACTCAACTTCTGGAAGTCTTGGATGGTCAAGTGCCTTTTCTCTCTAAAGTTTCCTCACATACCTCATGCTGAGAAGTGACACAGTTCCAATAATATCCCACAGTTCCTGAATGTCCTTTGCTAAGGGAATTGTCTCGGTTCCATTGTATACAAAGCATTTTGTTTCACCCTCGGCCGGCTGCCTCATGGCGCTTTCAAGGAAGGGGATTATTTTTGGCAGGGGGTAGGGGGCAGGGAACGAGGGATGTTACAGTACAAACCACAGTCTGCGAGAGTGGAACATATGTAAAATGCCCAAGACATCGACGCATTCCCAAGGGCCCAATTATTGTTATTAAATAGGATATTCATTCCGAATGCCTTAAGAATAGACATTTCTTCCTATCCATCAAGCACTTTTCTCAGAGTAACTGAAAAATAAGCTAATACCTCATGATAAGCCTGACTCTTTGGAAGGCATAATCCTTCTTCTCAGCCAAAAAGGCACCGTGTAATAGGGATGGCAAATAAATTTCATTTCACAGGGGAATTCCAATTGGCTGAGGGTAGATGCCTAAAGTGATGTATTGAGGATTCTAAAGAAGTGTCTCCGATGGGGGGCGGGGGGCGGGGATTGATTATCAATGTCTGCCACGACTGCAGAAAGGGAGGTGGTGTCACGCAGGCCTCGAGCTTGCCATTCTGATGTAGAGCACTGCTGAGCTCGGGATTAAAATGCATGAAGAGGAAGACTGCATAATATATAAGCTGGGCTGTACTTGAGAATATGATTTTTTATAAGTCTATTTTACCAGGCAATTTTTCACGGACGTTGCTCAACGACGTTTTAAGAGACAAAGTCGTGTTGGGGCACGTTCCTGGGATGGCAATGGAGCATGACGGTGGCTGGAGCCCATCCTCCAGTTTCTTCCTGGGCTGGTGTTTGTGGGAGGGGAGTCCAGGTGCCCCACCCTCCCCAGGTGGGGAGAAGTGAAAGGAAGATGCCTGGGCATCAGCCATCAGTCTCCCCAAATCCATGTCTCTGGCACATCTGCCCTGTTCCTGAGTCACTGGTTTTCAAATGGGGGCCACCTCCCACCCCCTCTGCAGAGACATCAGCAACCTCCAGAGACATCTCTGGTTGTTGGCCAAAGGACGGTGTTACTACAATTTAGTAGGCAGACAACAGTTTTAGTCGCTCAGTCATGTCCACCTCTTGGTGACCCCATGCACTTGTATCCTGCCAAGCTCCTCGGTCCATGAGATTCTCCAAGCAAGAATACTAGAGTGGGTTGCCACGCCCTTCTCCAGGGAATCTTCCCAATCCAGGGATCGAACCTGGGTCTCTCACATTGCAGGCAGGTTCTTTTACCATCTGAGCCACCAGGAAAGCCACAGGTGGACACCAGAGATGCTGCTAAACATCCAACAACCCACAGGACAGCCCAGCACAGCACCCCAGAAAACTACCCCATCCAAATGCCAATAGGGCCGGAGTATCTAGGTTTAACCCTGGTACAACTCAAAAGCCTTGGTCTCTGCTGCTTTAAAATCACTGCAGGGGCACCACACGCTAAGCTCAGGGCTCTGAGTGTGGATCCCCGCCCCACCCCCATAAGCAGTCCTGTGAGTCTACCCGAAGCACTTGACCGCTCTTGGCCCCCTTGGACCCATCTCTGAAACAAGAGTGACGGCAGCGTCTACTGAACAGGACAAAATGTCAACATGGAAGGAAAGCTATTTATTGGCAGAGTACCTGGCAGATGGAAAGTGTTCACAGAAAATGGGAATCAAACGAAACGCAAGACACGCCAACAGGTAAACACTGCCCAACGGCCCCATGTCTGCACCGTGGCCACCAAACCAGAACTAGAACCATGACACAGCTTCATCAAAACCCCGTCACCCACCTTTACCGAGGCCAAGCTCGCTCTGCTCACCGCACAAGAGGCCGATGAATCTGAGAGACGAGGTGTTGAGCAAGGAATACGATTTTACTCAGAAAGCTGGCTGACCAAGAAGACGGCAAACTAACATCTCAAAGTAACCCTCTTACTGGAGACTGGATGCCAGATTCTCTTCTAGATCAGAGATTGGGGGAAGGATGCTTGGGGAGGTGAGGAGACAAAGTAAAAAGGCCCTTAATCTTGCAAACATCTCGTAGAATGGCAAGCCTCAGGCAGGGGGATGTGTTTCTCCCTTCCTGCCACCTACAGGAGGACAGGGTTCTGAACAAAGGCACTTCAGTTTGAGAGTCAGGCAGAGAGGCAGGATTCTCTGAGGCAGCCATTCTGTGTGATTACAATAACAAAAGCAATGGAAAGCACGTCAAAGAAACAGTTCCAACAAGGAGTCAGAATTGACTTCTCCCCGAAAAACACCAAGATGCCCCAGGGCACTTGCCAGTCAAAGCCTTAGGTTGCCCGCGTCTAAAAATGAACCGCCCAACTCCTCTGGCCCAGCAATTTCATCTCTAAGCATTTATCCTACAGACAAGTACACCAACATGTTAGGACATAGCAATGGTCAAAGATATTCCGGGCCACACTCTGGTAGCAAAATATTAGAAATGATATAAATATCCACCCAAAGGAGACAAATTAAATAATGCAGGCTATATATGTGCAAGGGAAGACTATCCATTAACAAGTTGGAGAGATTCTGCATAGATAGGGAATAACCCTAAAATATATCCTTAAACCGAAAAAAAAAATGAAAAAGAAAAACAAGGAGTGGAACAATGCACATTCTATGCTTGCAAATCAGTGTGAAGGTCTACGCACATAAACAGATCGATGAAGGGGTCTGTGAGAAACCATGACAGGAGTTGTCTCTGGTGAGCTAGGAGGCAAATGTGTTTTAGCATTTAGTGGAAGAGAAAACATATTTTTCTTCCACTTGCCTTTTTTTTTAGTACTGTGCCTTTTTTTTTTTTTTGTATTGTGCTATTTTAATCTAAAACTATTAGACAACTAAAGGGATGCATCAACTATGCCTTGTTAAATACAAAATTCTCTGCCATACTTGCCTTTTGTAAACGCTGGCAGATCATCCCTTGCTTAAAATGATTAATTTTAAATACTTAGGTCGAATCTTTCTCTGAATGTGCTGTGCTTAGTCACTCAGTCATGTGTGACTCTTTGCAATCCCCATGGACTGTAGCCCACCAGGCTCCTCTGTCCATTCGATTCTCCAGGCAAGAATACTGGAGTGGGTGGCCATACCCTCCTCCAGGGGAATCTTCCCAACCCAGGGATTGAACCCAGGTCTCCTGCATTGCAAGCTGATTCTTTACTATCTGAACCACCAGGGAAGCCCCTTTTTCTGTATAGATGTTCCCAATCTTTAAACCAAATGGAGGAACTATTAACACACACTTCATCGTGTTCACAACAACAAAAACTGCAAGAGGTTATCATGACAACTCTGATGACAAATCATGAGACTTAGACCCCCCCGTCTCCCTGCCAAACCTCCTTGGCATACCCCAGCTTTCAGATGAAGAGCTGTATCAATTAGCAGAGACACTTGGTTCTCAGAAGCTGAGCTGGATCCAGGGCTATTATTAGCTTCCGAACAATGGCTTAGAGGGAAGGAGAAAAAAAATAAATAAAACTTACAGTAGCCTTTGAATTCTGAAACCACTACTCTGGGAAAAAATAATTATATCATACAGTTACATATATATATTACAGCCGACTCACTGGAAAAGACCCTGGTGTTGGGAAAGATGGAGGGCAGGAGGAGAAAGGGGCGACAGAGGATGAGACGGTTGGATGGGCATCATCAACTCAATGGACATGAACTTGGGCAAACTCCAGGAGACAGTGAAGGCCAGGGAAGCCTGGCCTGCTGCAGTCCATGGGGTCTCGAAGAGTTGGACAACTTGCTGACAGAACAACAACAAATCACAGTTAGGTTAGTTAGAGGGTTCACCTTATGAAATGAGTTCTGTTGGTCTCTCCCCAGACCTTAAAAAAAAAAAAAATGTTGCTTCATGGTCTCTTAATAGATGACTATAGAAGGATATACTTGTGTTTTAGCGTGTGAATGTGTGTGTGTGTGTGTGTGTGTGTGTGTGTGTGTGTGTATGTTGGGCTGTTGGCTTCTTTTTGTTTTACTACTGCAAATAATTAACGGTGCTTTTAAAAAGTTAAAAGGGAAATAAACTAAAATGGCAGGGGCACAGTGACATCTGCTGGCATTTCATAAACTTCTTTAACACGGGCATTTGTTCCAGACACTGCTCTCCCCCTTCATTCTCATGAACGGAGACACATTCATGCCGACCGCAATTAATATTTCCCAATACGCTCCCTAAAATTATGTAAAGAGAAGATCATCAAGGAATGAAAACCCAAGAGCCTCTTTCCCCTGGAGTGGATTCCCTCCTCTCTTTCAGCAAAGTAATCTGGAGCTCCAGGGAATGAATAATTTCATTTTTTTTTAATAAGTAGGAGAGTTAGGATGGAGACAAATTAAACTTAGCGAGCTGTTTCCCTTGATTTTGTTTCTATAAATGGGACTCTCACCAATCCCCATCTGGAAGTGGTGAATACAGGACAGACACGGGGTAACCACCCTCTACCTATACCCGAAGAACAAGGAACAGCAAAAGGATGCCTCTAAGACTCACAAGGAGGGATTTCGGGCCTGGGAGGCGGCAAAGCAAAACCTCACGTGACAAGGAGAGGGGATTCAAGGCAAGAGGCAAAGGAGCTGCTGTGAGAATAAAAGGCTCCGGAAAAAAGGATTCCAAAATGCTGAAGTCTCAAAAGCGGCTCCCAGTTATTTTTAAACCTCTGACGGCAGCCTGGAGCCAACGAAGCGGCAGCTAAGGGTGCTCTCGGGGAAGGAGGGGACTGTGTTCACTCTTTACAGACGTTGTGAGTGAAGGTGTGTCCACAGAGAGGGGTCTGGCTCCACCTCCTAAGACGTGGTCACTCACCGACTGTACCCACAAAACCCACGGAGGACCGGAGGAGGGGGATGCGGGCTAAACAGAGGGATACCCTGGACACGAAATCAGAGAAGGCCCAGCAGCCCCACCCCTCTCCCTAGCAGATTCTGGAGTCAGAGCCCATCACAGGACCATCCGGTCACCCTCCACGCCCTCTCTTCCTCCCGGATCACACGTGCATCGCCACGCAGCCGGGCACCTTCACACGCACCAACGCCCAATCACAGGCACGCAGCATGCGTGCCCACATGCACCCGTGCACACTCACCCCTGGACACATGCGCAGTCGCCAGGCGCACAAGTACGCACTCGGCGCTTCCCCCGCAGGGGCTCCCAGCCACTACCGCCTCACCCTGAGAGCTGCGCCCTCACCAGCAGCACACCCACGGCTAGCGGTTCCAGGGAGAACCTCATCCACTCCAGAAAGAGCCCGGGGTCCCCAGAACAGGCAGCCGGCCTGCGGTGGTCTCTGCAGTTCCTCCAGACACATCAGCTCGCTTGCTCCAGGCTCTGGGGCCAGCACCCAGTGTTCCCGACAGACAGAGAGGGCGCCCCTTCCCCCCCGGGGCTCTCACACACACTGAGCCCCCAGGAACCATGCTCCTCCTCTCCTGGCAGAACTCGGTCCATCCATGCCACCCTCCAGATCTCAGCTTAAATGCCACCCGAAAGCCTCCCCTTTGGACAGAACTTCCCACACCCTCTGACCTACATGGCGCTTCACCTTTTCAGCGCATCAGTGCCCTGGTTTGCTCCCATCTTCATTAGATTGATATTAGAACAGATAATTACACGGTCCTTTTAGTTGTTTCAGGGTTGGTGTTGATCTCTCCCACTAGAAAATAAGCTTCAGGAGGCAGAGATCTTGTTGGATTTGCTCCCCGGTCAATATATCATCTGAATATAACAGAGCCTTACTCAGCACTTGACATGGGGTCTGAAATGTTTACCGATCACAGGAGAAAGGCAATGAGTGACCCCAGAAAAGCGACTCTGCGTGTCATAAACAATGCTCCAGTGGAAAAATTGTTTCAGAAAAAAAAAAAAAAATGAGAGAAAAGAAGAGTGTCCATTTGCAGCGCTGGGATTCAAAATGACTCTCCTTTACCCCATGTCTAGCTCAGGAGACCTGGCACTGCTCTATATAGTCCTGTTTTCCAGGAATTCCTGGTGCTTTAAAGGATACAGCTTATTCATTTGCACCGCCCAGCTGCCACCTACCTTATGTATTTTTATCTTAGGTATCCTGCAAAGATAATTCTTTCTAAAAAAGAAACGAAACATGCAACATAAATTACAATAAAAGGTGAAAATTGAAGGCAGAGAAGTAAAACGGAGTCCACAGTTAATGTGTAAAAACTATGCCAGCAGATCCTAGATACTGTTAAGACCAGACTGTAAAATCTGCTCTGAGCCTCCTGGCAGGCTTTGTGAAAAGGGAACACAATCATTTGTTCCACTTAGAATGTCTGGTACATAAATTACCAAACAGTATCTCCAGAAAAAAACTTTTTTCTGATCCTGAAACCAGAGATAACACAGTGATAGTCAGCACAGCAAATGTCAGCAGGAAGTGTGAATTTTTTATGGCCTATTACCTTTCTTGGTTCCCTTCATTTGTTTTCAATACTATTTTGTCCTTTGCCTTTGAGTGTTAGACTCAGCTGTATCCACCCTTAAACTTCGGTCTAAGTGATCTGTCTATTCTTCCTCCTTGAGTATGAAGTGGTCGTCATTCAGCCGTGTCGTGTCCAACTCTCTGCAACCCCATGGACTGTAGCCCACCAGGCTTCTCTGTCTGTGTAATTCTCCAGGCAAGAATACTGGAGTGGGTTGCCATTCCATTCTCCAGCGGAGCTTCCCGACACAGGGATCAAAACACACGTCTCCTACACTGCAGCAAATTCTTTTATTGTCTGAACCACCAGGCTATTTTATTTTTTCAAAATATGACATCAAGTGGCTTTCTTATAGTATCTCTCAAGATAAGCACCAAAGCACCAATCAGGAAAACTGAATTTGTGGAGTGGTCGGCAACAATTCTTCGTCCTCATTATGCACCTTCCCAGGTTACTGAAAGTTCACACAGACTAAACCTATGCAAGTTTCATTTGTAACACAAAAATTCACCAGAAAACAAAGGATCTTTCTAAGAACCACAGGCACATTAACTCCAGAAATGCCTGTATCAAAGAACCTTGGAGTGAAAAGTTCTTGTCTGTATATTACAAGGTAAAGAAATGAATGAGGAGGGAATATTCTCAGAAATCTGTGTTAGCTCTCAGCTTACCTCACTCAGGAGCATCAGTCTTCAGTGAGACAGGCAGAATCATATGTCCTTTAATCAACAGGGAAAGAGAGGCTCAGAGAGGTTCAGTAACTTGCCCAAGGTCACACCGCTAGAAGGTGCAGAGTCTGGACTCAAAAGTTGGGTATGCGTGGATCCAAGACCCGTGTCCTGCCATACCTTGGTTCTCAGAGAGTTTGGTTTTCTCCAAGCTTCTCTGACTCCAAAATACCTCCGTTAGCTTAGGTCAGTGCACCATCATTTTGAAAGGCAAGGTTTTTTTCTCCTTATCTAGCCAGCATCTTACCTGCAACAATTCAGACTGACCAAATGTCCCAAATTAGAAGCAAGAAACTCCCTCACAATCAAGAGCCTCGTGTTCTAAAGAGGGGTATCAATTCTCCTCTATATTCTCCCCTAGGCAATTCCAAAAATTTCCCAATATGTGCAAATGAGAATATCTTCCTCCCTTCCGGGAATTTCTGTGTGTGCAACCTCCCTTCTCTTTATCAGCCTTTGCAATCAGCAGCAACCTGACTCGGACCCAGCTTTCTAAGGCTGCCCCAGGAAAAGATGTGGTTTTCACAATGGGTGCCCTGACAGTGAGTCATGCCACAGGCCAGCCTTCCCCTCAGAAAGACCCAAGAAGGAGCGTCAGACACAGGGCATCTTTAACAGACTCACTTCATGTTTTAAAACATTTTATTTTGTATTGGGGTATAACAGATTCGGGCTTCCTTGGTGGCTCAGATGGTAAAGAATCTGCCTGAAACACGGGAGACCCGGGTTCGATCCCTGGGTCAAGAAGATACCCTGGAGAAGGGAATGGCACCCCACTGCAGTATTCTTGTCTGGAGAATTCCATGGACAGAGGAGCCTGGCGAGCTACAGTCCCTGGGGTCCCGGAGTAGGACACAACTGAGCAACTAACACTTTCACTTACTTTTTTCTTAGCAAATTAACAATATTCTGATAGTTTCAGGTGAGGGAAAGGGACTCAGCCATCAATATACATGTATCCCTTCTCCCCAGACTCCCCTCCCATCCAGGCTGCCATATAAGGTTGAGCAGAGTTCCATGAACTATGCAGAAGGTCCTTGTTGGTTATCCGTTTTAAACACAGCACTGTGTCCCTCCCAAGCTCCCTGGCCATCCCCGTCCCCCGCTCCCCTTCAGGGACCACAAGCTCATTCTCTAGTGCCACTTGCTCCGTCGTCTGCAACTGTTGGCGACCCCACGGACTACAGCCACAGGGCTCCTCTGTCCATGGAATTCTTCAGGCAAGAATACCCGAGCGGGTTGCATTTCCTCCTCCAAGTCTGTGAGCAACAGACTCACTCCAGAACTCCAGCAAGGACCCCAGGGTTGGGGTGGAGGGCTTGTCCCACGGGAAACACCCAGCGGCGCCACCGGGCCCTGGGCAGGGCTGTTCATGCTGAATCAGCTTCTTGATCCCATGCTCTGTCACTTTTCATCACGAGTCTAATATATTAGTGCTTCTCTCTGCCAATCAATCAGAGCCCGTGCATATGGGCGCTGTCAGCAGTCCTCCGCAAGCGGAACTCCAGACAGACACCCAGGTCTGTCAGCTCCCCCAGCGACACCCTTGCAGCCACGCTGGGTCCTGCTGGCTTCCTTCTCAATGTATCATCTTGGTTACAGCCAAGAGGAAAATACAAGAATCACATTCTGGGGCCATTTCACTGCCTCGAGGGACTGCGAAATTCTAGTAGCAATGACAACAATCACGACATAATTATTATTAAATGGTAATAGTGACTGTCACTATTATCAGAGCCAGCACCGTTGGTGAACATAACCTGTGTGTGCCAGGCGCTTGACTAAAGCTTGTCTAAAGTCCTTCCTCCAAGTGTCTCATCAAGGTCCCTCTGCTAGGCCCGTGGACACCCAGCATGCCTCTCAGTGCTGAGCAGAAGAGAAGAGGCCAGGCCTGTGGAAGAAACTGCTCGAGTCTGCAACTTAGTCTTTGGGTCTCAGTACTCCTGCCTGTAAAATGGGGATAATAACGTTTGTGGCAAAGAGTTAACACAATAATGTGTGCAAAGCACTCTTCCCTGTGCCCAGGGGAATGGAAAGAGCTTCCTACAAATGATAGCTCTTAGAGAACTGGGGATGATTAAAAAAAATTTTTTTTGAAAATTTACATCCATATTCCCATCTCCGAGTCCCCATTCAAAGACTGACAGGAAAGGAACATCCTGAGGAAAGACGGACCCAATGAAAAGCAAGGTGATGGCAAAAGTTGATCTATCATGCAGGCAAAGGTCTAATTTTGCTCTCAGGAAAAATGAAAGAGGAGCTGATTCAGCCGGTGACGCTTCAGCAGAGTGAGCCAGGGTGTGCACACTGCACTGGGAGTGGTATCAGGGCAGCGTGAGCTGGAGGAGGCGACGCCCTGAAGCTGCCTGCAGCCAGACGGTGGCCTCTGTACTCTCTCCAAAACCAGCTCGGGGCGTGAGCCCAGAGACAGGGCCCAAGGGCTCCGAGGAGAGAGAGGACAAACAAGAGCCAGACTACACCAGCGGAGACGCCAGTGCAGGCCACTCATTGCACGGATAACACACTGCGGCGACAGAAGCAGGTGCCTGCCTTCTTTCCGGGCCCCTGGCGGACTCGGCATCACCGAGCTGAGCAGCAAGGGCCCCTCCACCGTGTTGAGCCCTGCCCCAAGGCCACATTGCGAGGCTTGTACTAAGACCACAGAAGTGGCGCTGAGAACCGAGGTCACTTCCAAAACTGACTTAGCCCCCTTGTACCTGTTGCCAAAAGGCCCCCGATCATCACTACCAGGCTTCCTGACTTCAAATTAGGCCAAGATTGCCCACTCCAGTAAACACCCTGGAGCACCCCCAACCAATCACCTAATACCAACCTTCCAGCAGGAATTCTGTCTCGGGGCCACAAAAATTGGCTACTAACCCACGAAAATTGTTGACTCTCCCTGGTCCACTACGCTCACACTGCCCACATTATCTCTGCCTTTTGTTCTAAATAAACTCCCTCCCTTCTTAAATGCTCTGTGTCTGGAAATTCTTTTCCAACCCAGGCTCGGACTGCCTGAACACAGTGCACGCATATGACAAAGCAGAAACAAAATAGGTAGTGTGCACACAGGGACGGATGGATCCACAGGCTATGGATTGAGACCATTAGGTGAAAAATCCTGGGTGGGCCACTTACCTGCTGTGGGGCCCTGAGACACAATCTCTAAACCACATACACCTCACCGTCTATCTGCAAAATGGGGGCATAAAAGGATCCAACAGGATCACCCGTCATCCCGACTGGAGAAGGAGATGGCAACCCTCTCCAGTACTCTTGCCTGAAGAATCCCATGGACCGAGGAGCCTGGCGGTGGGCTACAGTCCTTGGGGTCACAAAGAGTCAGACATGACTGAGCATGCACACACACATCATCCCCATATCCAGTACTGCTTTGTGCTGAGCGCCCTGCTAGATGCTGGGGATACCAGGATGCCTGAGCCAGGTGCATGCACAGCCCAACAGACTTCACCTTCCAGTGGAGTAAGAGAAAGACAGTAAACAGAGCCAGTCCAGTACATCCAAAGCCGACAAGGAAGCGAATCCACACGGGGAAAGACAGGGTCTCCCTAAGCAAGAGACACTTGAGTTGTGACCTGAAGGATTAGTTGGGAGTGAACAAGGTGAGTCCTGGGACCAAGCACAGGAGGAAGGTGATCACAAGACAGGAAAACACAGCTCAACACGCGGCCATGCAGGCAGAGTGCTCGGCAGAGCTCCTATTGTCCAGAAGGTGTTCAAGACACGTAAACTATATTATCATCACAGCTGCTCTAACAGGCACTGACAGAGTCCCAGGCTTGCAGATAAAGAGAGACAGGTTTGAGGGGTCAAATGTGAGAAGAAAGTGGAACTGTCTAGACGTCCAAACGCTCCAGCAAAACCTTATTACCATCTTCCAAGGCTAGCAGAGCTTCCCAGGTGATGCAGTTGCTAAAGAATCTGCCTGCCAATTCAGGAGACGCAAGAGATGCGGGTTCAATCCCTGGGTCAGGAAGATTCCCTGGAGGAGGAAATGGCAACCCAGTCCAGTATTCTTGCCTGGAGAATCCCATGGACAGAGGAGCCCGGCGGGCTACAGTCCATAGGGTGGCAAAGAGTACACATGCAATAACACGAAGGCTGGCAGAGCCTCCAGAGACGGGCAATGAGAGGGGGACTCAGAGCTTTCCGGAAGCTATTCTCGTCTTCCTGTCAAAATCCATGATCACACCCACTCATGGGAGAAAAACATCACCATACTCTGAAAAGGAACCTTCCGGAATTCATGATCAAAAACAGGGATCTGTGTGCAGGAGAGATGCTAGCCAAGCCACTGGGACAAGTGTGTGTGGGTGCTGGGGTGGGAGACAGGATGCTGCTTCTTTGAAGGGCCACCTAGGGAGAAAGCCAGGAAGATAATGCAAGAGACACCCCCAGTGGACCAGCCACACACAATGGATATCACTGAGAAACCTGAGATTCTTTTTCCCTATAAACAAATCCCCCATCTTGCATGGAAGACTTTGTTCTAAGCCCCAAAAGGAGGATGGGGGGCAGGGGGGTTAATTTCTTAGATGCTGTACGACTTACCCATCAGTGCTGGGAAGGCCACAGACTGAATTCAGGTAAGGAGATGAATCGGAACTTTGAGACAAAAGCTGGCTGGCCAAGAAGGCACACTTCTTTGTTCACTGTCCTGAAAAATATCTGACAGTGTTTCCCACAACATGCAAGCCACAAATGTACCATGGCATGTCGCTGCATTAAATCTCCCAATGGGGGACTTCCCTGGTGGTCCAGTGGCTAAGACTCCGTGCTCCCAATGCAAGGGGCTCAGGTTCAAGCCCTGGTCAGGGAGCTGGATCCCACGTGTCGCAACTAAGACCCAGCACAGCCACACATATAACAACAACAAGAACAACAAGAAAAAAAAAAAAAAAAGCCCTGCCTATGGCTTAATTGGAACAAACGCCAAAGTCGTCATCAGGTCTCAGGAGCCTCTGTGACCCAACTTCACCAATATAGTTGTGTCCGTTTCAGCCTCAGGGCCTTTGCACTTGCCATTCCCTCTTTCTAAAATGCTCTTCACTCTAGAAGGAATGCTCCATCTGAGCACTGTGCATGTCAAGTGCTTGGAATAGTGCTTGGCACACAGTAGGTTCTCAATAAATACTTGATCCATAGCAACTGGTTTTTCCTGGAGTCATGTATGGATGTGACAGTTGGACCGTAAAGAAAGCTGAGCACCCCAAAGAATTGATGCTTTTGAACTGTGGTGCTAGAGAAGACTCTTGAGAGTCCCTTGGACAGCAAGGAGGTCAAACCAGTCAATCCTAAAGGAAATCAATCCTGGGTATTCACTGGAAGGACTGATGCTGAAACTCCAATACTTTGGCCACCTGATGCGAAGAGCCGACTCCTTGGAAAAGACCCTGATGCTGGGAAAGATTGAGGGCAGGAGGAGAAGGGGGCAACAGAGGATGAGATAGTTGCATGGCATCACTGACTCAATGGACGTGAGTTTGAGCAAACTCTGGGAGATGATGAACAGGGAAGCCTGGCGTGCTGCAGTCCATGGGCTCACAAAGAGTCAGACATGACTTACTGACTGAACAACCACAACATATCAACTATTGCTTTTCACCTAGATCTCAGCTCAAATCTTTCCTCCTTGGAAAGCCCTTCCAAGTCACTCTTAATCATACCGTCACGTCATAATTTTTGTAACACTTGCCCTTATTCTCATAAAAATGTATTTCCATCCCTTGCTTACTGTCTGGCTCTCCCCAGAACCAAAGAAGCTCCATGAGGGCAAGGTTTTCATTGGCCCTGTTCCCTGAGCAGAACACCTAACATGTGGTATGTTCTGGATAAACACTGATTATGTAAGGTACTCCTTCCCCCAATACAGACACACCCATCCGCAGTAGTAAGCACACGTCACCCACATCTGTTGTGTCTGGCAACCAATGACAGACCAACAATAATGACGGTGCTCAGAGCAACCCCAGATGTAAAACATGAGCATGGTGGTCTCTCCTTATAAATCCATGGGTCATTGGGAAAGATTGAGTGCAGGAGAAGAAGGCAGTGACACAGGATGAGATGGTTGGAGGACATCGCCAACTCAATGGACATGAGTTTGCGTGAACTCCGGAAGATAGTGAAGGACACTATCCTTCACTGGAGTGCTGCGCTCCATGGGGTCACAAAGAGTTGGACGTGACTCAGCAACTGAACAACATTTTCATTAAGAACCTCCAGCCCCAACAACCTAGTCTGACCACGTTCTCTGTTGAAGTCATCTGAAGGTGCGGGGTACCCCCTCCTGTTGAAGTTCCCTCACTGTTAATTCTTTAATTAAAGTTTTAATATTTATACTGGTGCCTCGAGGCAATATTTTAAACAACGGGAGGAAGGCAACAGGGAGAGCCTCAGACCTTCTTTCAAAACATCATCTCCAAGTCTAAGGTCTTCAGCACAACAAAGTTTCATCTCAGGCAACATGGGGGAAGGAAATGTGACAAGTGACCACCTTTTGGGAAGTCATTCAGTATTAACCTGTGAACCATGCTTACTACGTGGCTCTCATGCTGGGTGGGAAAAGCGAGATGGGCTGCCCTGTGTCCTTCAGAGCAAATGCACGCGGACTTCAACAGTCTTCACACACACCACTGGAAATCCACTGCCTCCCCAAAGTATTTTCTGCGTCAGGTCCGATTTCGCTCTTGGAATGTGTTCATTACTCCACACAGCAGCTTAAAGGATGCAAATAAAATGGTCTAATTTTGGGAAAGGTGAAATGTCAGACATATTTATACAGGGCAGATCTAATTTTCTAAATGCAAAAAAAAAATTATCTGAAAGGAATTTTAGAAAATAAAATGATTTGGATGGCTTGTTCTGAAAAGGCTAAATTTGCTTTAAAAAAAAAAAGTCATCAGAGACATAAGGATGTCGAAGAGGCCTATGCTCAGACATTAGAGGAGTAGGTAAAAAAATAGCATCAATTATCATGAAGAGAAAAATAGGGCAGAGTGGGTGAATTCCAGGAGGAGAAATCTGCTCAGACCCACGTTTTGGCTCGTTTCTGAGTGGAAAACTCTGGGACCGCGGGGTGACATTAAAGACGGTGCGTGCTTAGGAAAGGAACTTTCACAAGATGGTACTTTCATCCCAGGAGGCCGAGGAGAAGCAGGCTTTTCTGCTGATTGAAGAAGAAAACTGCACAACCGCTGTAAAAACTTAATTTCAGGGTACAGGTGCCTGTTGAGATGTTGTCAGATGCTCCCAACCCACCTCTTAGCCAGTGGGCAGCATGTCGCTGATTCCTCCTCAGAACATGAGGAGAGGTCAGGCTTGGAGAGAATGAGGTTCTGTTGAGAAATCTCCCTTTATGATTAACCTCCTTTTCTGTTTCCGCTGGAGCCGTTGTTTAAAAGAAAGTACATGTATGTAAGGGAGGCTGCCAGCCTTCTGTATCCCACCAGGTGTCATAAGACTCACAACAGAGAGCAATCTATTTGATAAAAATAACGAAGACTAACGTTGTCTAGGCACTTAACCACGTGCTGGACCGTGCTCTGTGCTCATCGCTTTCTTTAATTCTCCCCTAGACCCGCTGAGGCCAATCTCACCATTGAACCTTTCATCTGGCAGGCAGATAATCTGAAGCACAGAGAAGTGAAGTTGTTTGCCCAAGATCACACAGCAAGCAGGTGCCAGAGCCAGGGCCCGGTACTCCTCTCAAGCCTTATCTCTGGATGCTAACGGTACCCTTGAAAATTGTAAAGGATGAGGCCAGCCTCTTCCTAATCCAACTCAGTCATGAGTTAACATAAGGGAAACCCAGTGGATTCCTTTAGATCCCAGCACTTTCCAGATGAGCTCAGAGAGCAAGGCCTGGAGTCAGTCCCAAAGTTTGCCTTGAAGCCCCCATCAGAGCCACATTTACCCTTCATGGGCCCAGGTCCTTGCCTGTGATAAAAAAAGACCTAGCCAAAAATAAAACTGCCCACAGCTCCAGCCAGGCCCTCTGTGGTCACTTAAAAATTGAAAGGATCCAGGCCCTCTCAGCTCTTTCATTTTTCCCTTTGTAACAAAGATAAATGTGAAACGGAGGGTGGATGAACTAGGACAGGAGCAGGGAGCCATCACCGGCTGGGGCGTGTCTTAAACTTGTGCTGAGAAGGCCAGGCTTTCTGTGGAATTTTTTTTTCTTAATAATAAACATATATACAATCAGTATTATTATAAGAGAAAACTCCAGTTATGTGCATCACATTTCGGCTCAAACAAAGTGATTCCAGGACACCTCCCCTACTTCTTTCCCAAGTTCAACTAAGACCCTGGGTAGGGTACCAGTTCAGTTCTCCGGACTGCCAGGCTCGGATTTACAAGCAACCCCGCCCCACAAGTCCCGCAGAAGCACCTCTGCCCTTGCCCGGGCAGAAGCAGAAAGGAGAAGCCCCCTGTTTCCTAGAAGCAGAGAACGGAGCTGGAGGCTCCGGGGCCAGGGCGGGTCGGGTGTTCCCCGCCCTTTCCGCGTGGGCAACTTCCGGGCTGGCCTGCTCTCCTGGAGCTAAGACCTTGAAGGCTCCCGGACCATCTCAGCCGGCTGGCCCCCCGCGCAGCTGCAAGGTGGGAGTAGAAACTCGTCAGCCCTCCCCTGACCTTCTAACCCTGGAGAGTTGGGAAACTGGGGCCGACAAGGGGCAACCCTGGCCTTCCCGGAGAACTGCTCCTGAGTTTCCTTCCCAGAGTGAAGGTGCCCTAAGGCACCAAAGGAACCAAGGGGCGCAGCCGGAGTTTCCAACTCCTGAGTTCCCAGGCTGGCGCCCCCTTCCCTTCCCCATCACCCAGGGTCGAAGGCAGAGGCATTTGGGGGCGTCCCTCCCGGAGCCCATGAACACACACTCTCACTCCAGCGCAGCGACCCTCCGCTTCCCGCCTCCCAGAAGGGATTCGGTGCTTCCAAACGCCCTCCCAGGCCACAGAGTGCCTTCTCCCCCGGACGTGGTGAAGGGCGGTGAACAGACAGCGCCCCGGGGTGCACCGAGGGCCCCCTCGCAGCCGGCCGGGAAACCTAAGCAAAGTGCGCAGGCCGATCCCCGCTGCTCGCTGCACCTGCGCTCGCTCCCAGGAGGACGGCCGGGGCAGCCGGGGCGCTCCGGAGCGGAGCTTCGAGGCGAGCAAGGGCGTGCGTCTGGAAGGACGCGGGGGCCGGAGGGGTCCTGATCTCAGACGCCGGGGAGGACGTGCCGGGAAATCTCTCCAACGCACTGAGAAAGTTCCCAGTCTAGCACGCCCAGCCTGGCCCTAGGAGGAAGCCCGTGCTCGAGGAGTCAGCTCTCCCCTCGGTGGGACCCTCTGGTCAGCTGGGGGCGGGGGCGTGGGGGGGGGGGCGGACACGGAGGCGGTGGCTCCGCCCGGACTTACCTAGAACTCCTGCCGCGCCCGGCTCCGGTCGCCTTCCGCTGGGCCCCAGACCCTCGGATTCCCCCGCGCTCTCGGCCCCCTCAGCCACACTCACCATGAGCTGGAGATGGCGAAAGGGGGTGCGGGCTTCTTCCACGCCGGCCGCAACTTTGCTTGCAGGTCAGCCCCGCCCTGGCGCCCCTGCCTGGGCGGCAGGCTGGGCGCAGTTGCGCGCGGCGCAGGTCACGACCGCTGGGCCGAGGCGGTCACTACCAGGCGTGCGGAGCGCCAGGTCCCCCAGACCCGGGGCGCGCAGTCCGCTCCTCCGCGCTCCGCCCGGGAGGAGGCTAGGAGTTCTCGCGCTCCGGGCGCAGGGGCGGGGCGCGCGGCCGTCCCCCTCCAGATGCGGGGTGCCCCGCTGGCTCCTTCCTCCTCCCCTGCCCCGGAGCTGTGCGCGCGTGGGTCTGGCCGCGGCTGCTGCCTCCGCCGACCGCGGGCTGGTAGAGCGCCCCCGCCCCGCCGCGGGGGCCGCCGGGGGCCGGGGTAAAGCGGGAGGGATTCCCCTCGGCGAGTTCGGGCTTCCCCACCCGGCGCGGACCCCGGGTTCCGTACGCCGCCGCCGCCGCCGAGGCTGGAGCACCACTTCCAGGCAGCGTAGCCTGTGCCACGGCTCCGGCTAGAGGAGGCGGTGGCAGCGCGTCTCGCAGAGGGACTGGAAAGGAGGTGACCTTCAAACCCCGCGCTCGGGGAGACCGGGAGGAGGGCTGGGGTGACGGAGGGGAGCGGTGTGCACCGGGTTGGCCCGCGAGAGCGCCGGCAGGCGGGCGGCAGAGAGTCAAGAGGAGAGCTTCAAATAAAAATATGGATTAGGAAATAAACAAAGGAGGGCGAGAGAGCGAGCGAGAAAAATGTGTGCATATGTGTGTGCGTGTGCGCGCGTGTCTGTGTGCGTGTGTGTGTGTGTGTGTGTGTATGTGTGTGTGTGAGCGCGCGCGACAGGCGCCGAGCGGCTGCGGAGCCAAAAATAAGCCCGAGCGCGCGGGAGCGCCCCCTCCCCGGTCCCCTCGCCCGCACCGCCGCGGCGGCGGTCAAGCTTGCAGACCCGTATTCCAGCGGGCCGGTGGAGAAGCGTGCTACCCAGGGCCTCGGCCTCCTGGGGTGAAGGGGTGAGAGTTGGAAGTGGGGTCGTGAGCCTGGGTCTTTGGCATCCCCCAGTCCTGGTCCCAAAGTGGACTCACTCACAGCACCAGCGCCCCTCTCCACCCCTGCCTAATGGGGAGAGTGGACGGATCCCCTACGGAAATGCTAAGTGGAAGAGGTGTCTTGCCCCATTCGCTTCTGGTCTGGGAAATTTTGAGGCCGGGGAGAGATGGAGCCAGATCCGAGATGCTTGAATTTATCCAGGCCCCACGGTCACCAGGCAAGCAGTGGGTGTGCGCTGGCCTGGGCCACCCCTCCCTGGCCCCTCGTCCTGCTCTAGAGGGGACGTCCAGAGACTGCTCTCTCCGCAGTTGCCTGTCCCAAGCCCTGGGACGCCTCCGTTAGTCCTCCCTCTCAGTGAGCGCTCACTATCACCACATACTATCCAAGGTATTGACACTGAACTTTCTCAACACCTAGATGAAAGGTGCTGCGGGCCTGCCCATCTCCCAGAGGAGAAAACAGGCTTAGAGGGGCTAAGGCGGCAGTGCTGCTTCTTTCCTGAGCTGACCCTGGACTCACAGAGCCAGACATTCAGATTTTTGCTTTTTGATAAACACCTAAAATGGTGATCAAATTGTACACGAAAGTTAGAAGTACACGAAGTTATAGTTTGCCCAAGGTCACAGAATTGGCAAGAACCCCAGCATTTGGGCAAGACCTGCTTTCTTGGGGTGGACCACTGCACCGCACTGCCCTGTGAGGGGCAGGTGGGATTTGGCAAATCCAGGTTCCAGCCTTGAGCACCCACGTGCAGGCTCACGGTTCATCTCCCTGCTCTATCCTTTGATTATTTTGCACTTGAACCATGGCTCCTCTCCAAGCAGAACTAACTGTAAGATTTCCAAAAGCAGGGACCATGTTACATGTATTGCTTTGTATCATGTGTATTTCCTAAGTGGTTACTGCATAGTAGACTTGTCAGAGTTACCCTGAAATACTGTCTGGCTAGGATTTCTTCTGACATTAGAATAAAAGAAAGGGAGCTTCTACCTACAACTGAATTTTTCAAAAAAGCAACAAAAATAACTTTGCAAAATCCAGAAAGACATCATTCTCACTGCCCTAGTAGGTGATTTTGCGATTCTGGTTGGTTTCACTATATGCATCCAGAGGACTCTCTTTGATGAGAATGTATTTGTATATAAACAACTTTTTTTTTCTTTATACTATACTAGTTTCTTATCCGATAGTGATAGCACAGTGAAGCCATAAATCTGGCTTAGTAACATCATAATCATTTTCCCCAGAAACTGTTTACAATGGGAAAACCACCAAATTTCAATGTAATTGTCTAGCCGTGCAGGGAGATGAGATGGGTTGTAAAAGAGGTATTCTCAATTTAAAAGCAAATTATCAATAATGAGAGAAGAAATAAATGGCAGTTAATGGGAAGTTCTGTTGAAATATAATGTTTTGTGCAAATGCACCAAGAGGAATTGTTTCTCCATTGCTCCTTCATTTTTATTGCAGAAGGCAGAAACACTGGCTTTTGTTTCATTAAAACGGGTGATCTTGGGATGCTTTATTACTTTTTAATATATATTTTTCCATTGGAAATGAAATAAAACATTCACAACTATCTCCAAATCAAGGTCAGTCTGAGTCGACTCCAACTTATTTATTTTGGAGTAGAAATAAGCTTAGGTGTATTAGCGATGAGTGTCAGGAATGACTCACTGGTGCTGTATTGCTACATGGATTATGAAAGCTTAATATGAGTGGGCAGACATTCATTACAATTTAAAACAAAATTTGAGTAAAGATCAATATAGCATGCTATTATGCTATTCATCCAAAAAGTATTAAGTTTGTTTTTCACCATGACCTTTCCATTCCAGGAAAAACCGGAAAAATTCTTGAGTTTTTCTGTCATTCTTCCACGTTGAGCCACTTCTAAGTAATGAGAGGTGCTGAAGTAAACAGCTCCTAACGCATCTGAGGGTGGAGGAATGCCCAGCTCTGGGGAAGAACTTGGAGCCTTTGGCTCCTCCTACTGGACGTGAAAGATACTTTGCAATTTGTATTGTAAGCAGATGTCAAAAAGGTGTCATCCACAAACAGGTAGGCAAGAATGACACTGTGTCCTCATGCCTGGCTGAGAGTATGTTGTGCTATGCTGTGCTAAGTCCCTCCAGTCATGTCCACCTCTTTGTGACCCCATGGGCCGTAGCCCACCAGTCTCCTCTGTCCACAGGCTTCTCCAGGCAAGAATACTGGAATGGGTTGCCATGCCCTCCTCCAGGGGATCTTCCTAACACAGGGATAAACCTGCATCTCTTATGTCTCCTGCATTAGCAGACAGGTTCTTTACCACTAGCACCACCTGGGAAGCCCTGAGAATATATTAAGCCTACTCAAAAAGTTCAAGATCTACTTAGAATGTAAGTGTCATCATTTTACTTTCAAACTTAAGATCTCCTGGTTCCTCACTGCCCCCCAAGATAAAGTCTAAAGTCTTCTACATGAGTTTCAAGTGCCTCAATTTTCTGGCTCTTATTTACGCGGACCCTATGGTCCAGAGGTGAATTTCTGTTGCTTGTCCCCAATCCTTTGCAAATACTGTTCCTCCAACATGGACTACTCCCTCTGACTCTCTTTTCCTGGATAATTTCTGTTTATCTTTTAGATCTCTGCTTCGACATCACTTCTCACTGCCAACCCTCACCCCACACACAAGATACGGCAGCGTCTCTCATTGGAACTCAAGCACCTCTCCATACGTTTATCTTATCATCTGCCTCTGCTTATTGTAAATTTTCACTTCCATTCGACAGAAGGGTCCTTGATGTCAAGGACTTTTTCTCAGTGCACGGGGCCAAGCACACAAGCTCCACAAATGTTGGTGAACCTTCCTTCTCCATTCCAGTCACCACTGTGGGCATTTCTGCCAACCTGCTCATCCATTCATTTAATCCTCCTTTCTGCCACCAAACCTGTATTTTACTAGAGGCTAGTCTCTCATGTCTCATTTAGCCTATAAATTAGACACACTCTCTGCACTCAAGAAGCTTATAATCTACTCAGCCATAAAAACAGAATGAAATGATGCCATTTGCCGCAACATGGATGGACCTAGCAATTATCATACTAAGTGAAGTAAATCAGAAAGAAAAAGACAAATACTATATGATATCACTTTTATGTTGAATCCAAAATACAACACAAATGAACTTATCTATGAAACAGGTTCGCAGACGTAGACAGCAGACTTTTGGTTACCAATGGGGATGGGGATAGGGGAAGCATGGATTGGAAATTTGGGATTAGCAGATGCAAACTGTTGTTTTAGGACATATAAACAACAAGGGCCTACTGCGTAGCACAGGGAACTGTAACAAATCATAGTGAAAAAGAATATATGTGTGTGTGTGTATGTATAACTGAATCATTTTGCTATACAGCAGAATTTAACAATGTGAATCAACTATACTTCAATAAAATAAATCTTTAAAAAAGAAGCTTATAGTCTAACATGATTAATAGGCAGCACATGTAAATGATCTCAAGTGTTTGGAAAGATTTGGGCCCGTACTGAATGGGAGGATGCAACTAGACATGAATGAAAAGGTGAAGGCCAGCCAAAGCTTTCTAGAGGACATCGCCTCTAAACACAGACAGACAGTAGGAATTACCCAAAGAGTTGGATGAAGGACATTCCTGGAGAAGAATACAGCTTGTGAGACTGTCTGAAGCCAAGCAGAGTAGAGCTCCTTCAAGGAGTAGCAAACTGGTTCAATATTAACAGAATCATGCTGAGTGCAAGGGTCTGGAGGGTGGTGGGGAAGCGAGACAGGGAACAATGAAGCCGAAGCGCAGACGAGGAAAGCCCGTGAAGACCCCTGAACTGAAACACATGGTGTGCTTGCTCTACCCCCCAAGGCAGCTTTTGACGGGAGGACTCCAAGGCTGGTCAAGACCCACCATCATATGGTGGCATGTCCTCGACTGCATTTGCCCTCTCTTCCATGACCATTTTCTCATTATTGTCTTATATTTATTTAAGAACTGTTCCAAATGGTCAGTGTGAGCATCCAGCAAATTCTGGGAACTGCTAGGTCACTCCAAAGTGGTCTAGGGTTTCCTGGGAGCTCAGTGGCCAAGAACCTGCCTGCCAATGCAGGAGATGTGGGTTCAGTCCCTGGGTTGGGAAGATGCCCTAGAGAAGGAAATGGCAACCCATTCCAGTAGTCTTACCTGGAGAATTCCACAGACAGAGGAGCCTGGCATGCTACAGTCCATGGGGTCGCAAGAGAGTCAGATATGACTTACCGACTAAACAACAAAAACAACCACCAAAGAAGTCTAGGACTTCTAGGAATGATCAGTGGTCATTCCTAGACAGGATAGGAGAAGGATGAAAAGAGCAAGCTAAAACAAATTGATGCAGCCAAGCACCCTTCTGGGTCTCTTCTTCCCAAAGGACACCTTTCCATCGCAGTCACTGAAGGAAGGATGTACAGGTCAAATTTATTTGTGAATGACTCTGATTCAATACAGTGCTTCATACAGACCTAATATTATGTCAGACCGCCCTTGCCCTCAAGTTCTGAATCTTCAGGCTTACCTGAAGGCTTTATCACAGTCCGGGTCAACTAATGAACTAATTAAAACAGTCTGAGGACCACAGGGGGAATGGATTGCACCTTATATTCTCTACTCCTTCCTCAGTCATCGGGCACATGGCAGATACTCAATATACCCTCATTGATTGGTTGAACTCACTCACCATCTATCATGTAGTTCCAGGCCTTGATATTAACTGAGGCATCTGATACTGAGAATGAGCTATCCAGTGACCAGGATTGAACTCTCTTCTTATAAACTTTCACACTCTGTTTAAACATGTCTTGGAAATAGTAAACATGATGGTTTCTCCATGTCTCTTGGGTACATCCCTTTTCCTCCCTTGCCTACATCCCCCAAATAAAAATGAAGACAGCCATAATGGTAAAAAAAAAAAAAAAAAGAAAGAAAGAAACAAAACATAGTAAACAACTGTGAGGACCTTTGTTTATTGCTATAAACAAATATAAGAATAAAAAGAGACTCAGATGTATGGAACAGACTTGTGGACTCTGGGAGAAGGCGAGGGTGGGATGTTTCAGGAGAACAGCATTGAAACATGTGTATTATCTAGGGTGAAACGGATAACCAGCTCAGGTTGGGTACATGAGACAAGTGCTCGGGCCTGGTGCACTGGGAAGACCCAGAGGGATCGGGTGGAGAGGGAGGTGGGAGGGGGGACTGGGATGGGGAATACATGTAAATCCATGGCTAATTCATATCAATGTATAACAAAAACTACTGTAATGATGTAAAGTAATTAGCCTCCAACTAATAAAAATTAAAAAAAAAAAAAAAAAAAAAAAAAAAAAAAAAAGAATAGAAATTAAAAAAAACAATCATGTGACATCTACTGTATAAGCTCTTTAGTTGTATTATCTCATTTAATCTTCACACTATAACTCCAGGTATAAGTATTATTAGGGTTTCCTTTATACAGATAAGAAAGTGAAAGTATCAGTCACTCAGTTGTGTCTGACTCTTTGTGACCCATTGACTGTAGCCCTCAAGTCTCCTCTGTCCATGGAATTCTCCAGTCAAGAATCCTGGAATTTCCTTCTTCAAGGGGTCTTCCTGATACAGGGATCGAACCCACATCTCGTCTCTCACATTGCACGCAGATTCTTTACTGTTTGCACCACCGGGGAAGCCCATAGATAAGAAAATCAAAACTTAAAAGGAAGAGGTTCAGTCACTTGGCCAAGTCCACAGAGATGCTGAATGGTGAGGCCAGGACTCAAAGCTAAGTCTGTTTTGTGGCAAAACTGAGCTCATGAAGCATAAATCATGATGCATCTCGTCTTTCTGTATTCGAGGGCTCACACTCCATGTAGGCAGGCTTACAACCACATCAGTGATTTACGTTCATGAACATAGACATGCCTAGTCCATTTGTCTTGGAATAACAAAAATAAATAGGGAGGTCCGATGATCTGTAGCAAAGGGGCCTGCTTATATAAAAAGCATTTTGGAAACAAATATTTTGAGTGTGATCAGAATAAAGTGAACAAAGAATCCCTAACACTTGGCCAGTAATGAGTAGACTATGTCTTTGGTTTAGCGCAAGCTAGTTTATGTGCCATTTAGTATATCTTTAAAAAAACATATATTTTCAGGTTCTTCCCTGGTGATCCAGCGTTTAAGAATCTGCCTTGCAATGCAGGGGAGGTGGGTCCAATTTCTGGGAGGGGAACTAAGATCCCACATGCCGCAGAGCAGCTAAGACTGAGAACCACAATGAGAGAGTCGATCACCGCAATGAAAGATCCCTCATGATGCCATGAAGATCCGTGAGCTGCACCAAAGACCCAACACAGCCAAAGAAATACATTTTTGAAGAAAAGACACATACTTTCACACACCTTTAAGACATCAGTGCATAAAGCTCTGGAGTAAGTCTATTTTCATAATCTGAATCTACCACTTAACAGCCATGTGAACCAAGCAACATGTTTTTAAACATTATGATCCTCCAATTCCTGTTTGTAAAACAGGGGTGAGGATGGTGATGATGAAGATGATAATGGTAACATAACTAATGTGATAACAGCTACTGTTCATACAGAGGACTCTGCAGTGGACTCCCATCCCCAAGCATGCTAATTCTGACCTCCTCGTGTGTGACTAGTTTAGGACTTATCCTAAGGTCCATGTTATCTGATCCAAGAAAAGGTGATCAACACGCTAATGGAAAACATTTTGACCCAACTGAAAGCCACAGGAAAAGACTCTTTCTTTTTCTTCTCCCTCCTAATGTTTCCTTGTGTATCTATAACCTCTGAGTCTGCCACAGATAATCTTATGATCACCTAGAGAATGACAGGGCAGGGAGAAATAAAGAACTAATGACTCCTTTGAGGTTACAGAGCTGCTAAATCAACCCAAACTGCCCCACCACTGCATTCCCTGTCCCCTGTGAAGATAAACCCCTTATTGCAAAAGCCTATTTAAGTTGATATGTGGCTTAAAAGCAGGCTTTCTCAAACTTTGCACCTGTGACACTTTGGACCACATAGCCCTTTGAGGGGAAGGGGGCTACCATGCCCTATAGGCTGTCTCACAGCATGTTTGGCCTCCCCCGACTCAATGCTAGTGGCACCCCTGATTGCTCCCCAAAACTGTGATAACCAAAAACGTCTCCAGATGTTTCCCTGTGATCTCTGCAGGGCAAAACTGCTCCAAGCGAGAAGCAGTGGTCAAAAGCACCCTCAACAATACGCTGATAGTATGGTATTAGTGGGCTTCCCGGTGGCTCAGATGGTAAAGAATCCGCCCGCCAACGCAAGAGACACAAGTTTGATCTTTGGGTCAGGAAGATCCCCTGGAGGGGGAATTGGCAACCCACTCCAGTATTCTTGCCTGGAGGAGCCCATGGACAGAGGGGCCTGGTGGGCTAACAGTCCATGGGGTCACAAGAGTTGGATACAACTGATACTAGTAGAAGCAGTACTGCTGCTAGTAATCTAGTAACAACAATTCATATCTATTCAGGTTTACTGTGTAACTATAGCTTCACTCATATTCTCATTGAGTTCTCAAAACAATCCATGAACCAGGTTTTATTATTATCCTCATTTTACAGATGCGGAGTCTGGGGTCCAGAGGATGGAAGTCATTAGTTCACAGTCACCAAGCTAGTAAGTAGTCGGTTTAGGATTCAAAGGCTGTTCAGCACTGACTCCTCTGACTCAAGATTGTCATGAGAATTGAAAGGAAAGATGCGTGAGGAATCCCTCGGCATCCCTGTGCAGCGCCCAGCACAGCAACCACTCAGAGTGCGTGGTGACTTCCACCCGACAGCCCCACTGCAGGAGCGTCTTTAAGAAATGCAAGGTGATCTTGGCATTTCCCTTGCTTTCCGCAGTTCCAAGTATCTTAGCTCCATTCCTCTAGCTGCTTCATAGTGGCAGAGTGTTCCAGCCAACGCACAGGCTGCCCTGAAGTAATAAAGAGGAAAAAAGCCCTGCAATCCCTGATAACCCAACAAGACAACCTGTGCAGAGCTGACCACAATCGCCTTTTTGCTCCAGCTTTGAAAGTAAGTTCTGCATTTGAGTGGCAGTTAGCAAAAACTGCTTGCCACTTGCACTCAGTCACAGACAAGAGTTGAATTGGGAGTTAGATGCCAGTTTTATTCTCCTGCTAGATAAGGTAATAAGAAGTAATTATATACCTGCTTAGGACATGAGGGGGAAAAGAGGGGGAAATTAAAAACAGTTCTGAGAACTTTATGCTAGGCCTCACATATCACCTCTAACCTCAGAGAAGCCCCATGAGGCAGGTAGTATTATTATTTACATCTAACAGATAAAGATACTGAGGTGCAGAGAGAAAAAAGCAAATTTTCAAAGCTTATAAACCTAGCAATTTTAAAATTTCATTTTAAATTCTTAAAAGTCCAAGTTGAGGGCTATGCCATCCTTTGCCGCACCTCAAAACCTCTCTTTAAGTATAGAAAGTTCAAAGGCCAATAAGACAGTGGTTTAGTCACTAAATGGTATATGACTCTTTGTGAGCCCATGGACTGTAGCCCACCAGGTTCCTCTGTCCATGGGCTTTCCCAGGCAAGAACACTGGAGTGGGTTGCCATTTCCTTCTCCAGGAGATCTTAATGAGATGACAAAATCATATACATATTTTAAAGTCCTACTAAAAACACTGTAAAAAATTAGAAACTGTGCTTTGAGGAGTTCCACTAAAGTCAACCACGAAGGTTGAAAGTGAGCCTTCTAAAGAAAAAAATAAGTTGTAAGTCAATGAAGTGTAAATAGTTAATGAATTTATAATCAGAACATAAATAGTTTTGCTTTAATGTACTAACACCTCAGGGGGAAAAAATGTTCCACATATTAGCAGCCAGAGTATTGACAATCGATTTCTTTCAAATGCACTTACTTTATTTTAAGTCCTCGTCATTTTATTACAAATGGATAAGTAAAGATATTTAGGCCATTTACAATGAAATATGCAACCTTACAGGGAAGAATATGCATTTGCAGTGGTCACCGGTGGTTTATAAATGCTCTGAGCCGTAAAATATCTGTAAATCATGGTCAAAGTATGCATTGCTATGCTCTCCATTTGTACATTTGTTATTTCTATTTATTCCATATGCTTAAGAGACACAAACCTCTAAACTTAAAAAAAAAAAAATCTGTTTCACCCTAGATAATATACATGTTTCAATGCTGTTCTCTTGAAACATCCCACCCTCGCCTTCTCCCAGAGTCCACAAGTCTGTTCTATACATCTGAGTATGACAAAAACTACTGTAATGATGTAATTAGCCTCCAACTAATAAAAATAAATGAAAAAAAAAAAAGGAAAAAAAATTTAAAAAAATTAAAAAAAAAATCACTGGGAATCTCTTTCAAGAACACACACTGGTTAGTATGAGGAAATATGGATTAGTTGATGTTTAGTCGCTAAGTTGTATCTCCCTTTTGTGACCTTATTACAGCCTGCCAGGCTCCTCTGTTCATGAGATTTCCCAGGCAAAAAGACAGGAGCGGGTTGCCATTTCCTTCTCCAGGGGATCTTCCTGATACAGAGATAGAACCTGCATCTCTTGCATTGCAGGCGGATTCTTTACCACTGAGCCACCATAGGTCAATGGCTAAAATTTGGGATTCTGGAAGTGAATACAAGCATCTAAAGGACACGCTTTGCGTATCTGGTCAAAAGTGAACTCTCTTTCATACGGCATATTTCCATACCTCCTCTGATTTCCCCCTACACTGTTACTTTAGGCTTGGTTCGAACAGTCCTGCTATATTAATCTATAGACACTTGGGTGGGTTCCCCCAGAAGCAGACCCTGAGACCAATATTTGTGTGTAAGTATTATTTGGGAGGTGAACCTTAGAAACGATGGCAAGCCAGTGGGGAAGGAAGCTCAGGAGGGGCAGGAGCTAACAGTAAGTGTGTGGTCAGCCAAGCTGATAAGCCAGAGATTCATTCTACTAAAACTTCTGGAAGCCAGGGTACGACATGCCCCATAAAGTTAAGCCACCCCAGGGGTGAGGAGGCTTGAGTGTTTATACACTGATCCCCAACAGTCAGAGGTTAAGGGTTAGTGGTACTGCAATGCCACTTCCAGCCTTTCCTGGGCATGAGTAGAGTGGAGTCTATTTGTCAGTGAGAGTCCTTAGGCCATTGTGCCGGCGTTTGGAAGTCTGGAATCCATGTGTGGAATGGTAAGCACCTAGGGATTGATCAAGAGGTGTGGGGCAATGATAGCATCCCCTACGTGGCCAATGTCCTCATGAAGAAAGAAGGGGAAGTGGTGGCTTCCCAGAAGCAGTCAGCAATGCATCCTGGAGAAATGAAAAACCTCTGCCTCTCTCAATGTCTACGACTCTTCACTAACCAAGAGTCCAAACACCCTGTGAGCATCAGACTGTGGTGTAGACAAGAGTTGTCTGAAATGCATATTCACATCCTGGGCACCACCCTGAGATCCTGGTTCAGGAAGTCTTGGATGAGACCAGAGAATCTCAATTTTATATCCTCTA
Source organism: Odocoileus virginianus (assembly GCF_023699985.2). Taxonomy (NCBI): domain Eukaryota; kingdom Metazoa; phylum Chordata; class Mammalia; order Artiodactyla; family Cervidae; genus Odocoileus; species Odocoileus virginianus. The sequence continues at coordinate 4,747,122 of NC_069706.1, read as the reverse complement.
TACACACACACACACACACACACACACACACACACACACAAACACACATCATACATTCCTATCATAAGTGTTCCAAAAACCTGATGCAAATATTGCATGTTTAATCCAACAGCAGAATGACTTGTGAATGGGCTTGGAGGTGGTGGGGGGGAGGGGGAGGAGGTGGCAGTTCAACATTTGTTAAAAGATCTGAGGGCTTTGTGCACAGATATTTTCCTTCTCTTTGAAAACATGGTTGCTTGCTGTGCTCTCAAACTCGCAGAAGGGAGGTAATTGTTAAGATTCTGAAGCTCTGATTATGCACCATGAATATATTAAAATCTACAGGTATTTTGCAGGGAACGCATGAGACCACTCAGAAAGTGCCATTCTGGAGTCTCTGAGGCCAGAAGTAGGACAGAGAAAGAGTGATGTCACCTATTAGGGAGACTAAACAGATTAGGCTTCAGGAGGCTCCAGTTCTTGTTCCAGGCAGGCATCGTGAAGGCATCAAACTTTTGCTGAACCAGTTTCTTTACATCAAAGTCCTGCTTGATTCACAGGTATGAGGATAAAGCTCAACCAGGTGAAAAATGCATTGGCAGTTTGGAGTGGTGGACAAAGTGAGTGAGGCTCCATTATTCCTTTTTGGCAGGTCTTTTTTTAGAGAGTACAGGTGGCAGTAATCCCCAAATCTGTCAAAGAGTGTTCTAGACCTGGTATTTCTAAGAGACATTCTTTTACTAATGGACAGAATGTTGGGGGGAGTAAAGCATAAGCCACATGCACCTTTTATGAGAGTGGGCAGGGTTTTCTCGCATCCCTCTCTATTTTAAGTTTAAAAAGTATTTCTCAGATGTCAGTAACCGTTAGTAGACAGATGAATGAAGGGGTAACCAGCTTGAGAGGCTGTCCACAAACAGGCCCTCGGTCTATTTGATTTCTCTACCTCTCTTTGCTGTGACTCGTCTCCGTGCTCAAAATTTCCAAGACTAAGCCTGCTTGCCATTATTCCGTAAGGCAATTAAGCAACTTGGCAATAAAAGCAACCACATTTCTCTAGAGTGGTTCACAGAGGATACAGAACAGCACAGCACAGGACAGATGTTGAAGCAAAATGTAAGTACTTATGTGAACACACGTTTCCGTGCCAAGGCTAAATGCCCTGCCTTGCTTCCATCTTTCTCCATCAGCTAATCCCCCCACCCATCCCGCTCCGTCATCAAACATTCAAGGATGTAAACACGCCAAAGCCCTCTCATGTTAAGCCTCCTCTCTCAACTCCTTCTCACCTACCGCACTGCAAGTTTGGGGCTACCTTTCTCTGTTGCCAAGCTTTCTGAAAGCGGTCCTTCAGTTGCTGTATATCACTTCCTTTCTCCACCATCCAGTGACTTACTGTAATCTGCTATTTCTGTTTCCATCATTCCACTGAAGCCATTGTCTTAGCACCTTCTTAACTGATGACCCTCCATGCCCACCGCCAGGGCCACATTCAGTCCGTGATCTTGGCTGCTGTCTCTTCATCATCTGACGTGTTGACAACCTCCTGGCAACTTTCTTTGGCTTCAGAAACACAACACTTCTGGCCGTCTTTCTGCCTCTGCACCTGAACTGCTCACTCACCATCCATTTTTCTGTCCACTCTGCCTAGACACCACCCTCCTTAAACGATGACGTGTTGGCAGCCTATCCTGCAGGCTCTTCAATCACCGGGTCGAGATGCTCTCCAACAAGTACAGGCTTGAATAAAATATTCTACTGAGCTAGTAACCCCAGCAGAAAGACAGTAGCCTTTTTCCCCCTCAGTCATTCTCTGACACTGGGCAAGACTGAAGGCAAAAGGAGAAGGTGGAAGAAAGTGAGATGGTTGGATGGCATCACCAACTTAACAGACATGAGTTTGAGCAAACTCAGGGAGAGAGTGAAGGACAGGGAGGCCTGGCTGGCTACAGTCCATGGGGTCGCAGAGTCAGACATGACTGAGAAAAACTCCTGGAGTGGACTCCCTGTGCCCTGGATGGGATCGGATGTCCGTCACTGAACTGATCACAAGAGCAGGTGGATACAGCACTCTGGCTAGCCACATCTGTGGGATCAGAGCATGGCATCAATTCTACCTGAACTCCTCAGCCTCAGACTGGTGGACAGGTATTTCCCGGCAAAGCAAACCAGGGGGAACTATCAACAGGGGCGGAGCCATCAAATAATTGAATTGATTGTTGTTGTGTTGTGTCGTCACTGAGTCATGTCCCACATTTTGCGACCCCATGGACTGCAGCCCACCAGGCTCCTCTGTTCCTGGGGTTTCTCAGGCAAGAATGCTGGAGTGGGTTGCTGTTTCCTTCTCCAGGGGATCTTCCCCACCCAAGGATCAAACCCTCATCTCCTGTGCCTCCTGCATTAGCAGGCAGATTCTTTATCGCTGAGCCACCAGGGAAGTCCAATTGAATTGGCAATGCAATGCAAATATTAACACATCACTTATCTAGTCAATGATCACATCGTCTCCCCATTACCAATAGGATAAAATTTGAATACCTTTGCTTGACTTGTTAAGACTCGCCAGGAACTGGCTCATGCCTGCCCTTCTAGCCTTATCTGCCATGGAGTCTAATCTTACCCACAAAGAACTATACATTTTTCTTGAAATAGTCCGTGTTCTGTCACATCACTGCATCTCCTTTTCTGGAGGGCAGAACTTCTACTTCACACCCATTGAGCTGTATTTCTGTCTCAAGACCCAGCTCAAATGCCGTCATCCCTTGGAAAAGCCTACCCCTCTTCTCCTGCCTGAATCAGTCACTCCTTTCCCAAGAAGTTGTGTAAATATCTCTACTTGATAGCAGTTCTCAACAGGGGCAGTGTTGTTCCCCCAGGGTATGTTTGGCAACGTCTAGTGACATTTTTGGTTGCTATCCCTGGATGGGGGGATTCTTCTGCCATCCAGTGGGTGGAGGCTGTTCAACACCCTTTGGCACACAGGCACAAAGAACCATCCAGCCCAAAATGCCGACAGTTGAAAACGCCTGCTCTATTGTAACATTTAATGCCCTGTATTCCGATGATCAATTTGATATCTTTGCAAGTAGATCCTGAGCTTCTCGGGGGACAGGGACACTGTCTGATCTGTCAACGTGCTCCCAGCACTAGCAGGTGCCTGGCCCCAAGCAGATGCTCACTAAACATTGGCAGGAAGACTGAGGAAGGGAATGAGCGTCCAGATGGGCTTATGAAACAGGATCCAAGAAACTGAATTCCTGGAAGGCATGATGGTTCCTTAAATGGCTATTGTATTAGAAACTTTCAGTTGCAGGGCATGCTTCCTCCCCGCCTTGCAAAACAAATTTAACCCAAAAGTTCCTGAACTCAAAGTCACAGGAGTCTGTCTACTAAACAAGCGCATCTATTACTATCAGTGCCTCTCACACTAATTATTAAGAAAGGGCCTCCAGGCTTTGTATAATTTCCAAAGACAGAAGAAATCACTTTTTGTTGTTGTTTAGTCGCTAAGTCATGTCCAACTCATTGCGAACCCATGGACTGCTGCATGCCAGGCTCCCCTGTCCTTCACTATCTCCCAGAATTTGCTCAGATTCCTGTCCATTGAGTTGGTGATGCCATCCAACCATCTCATCCTCGGCCACCTATACTCCCATAAAAAGGCACACCCTTCTCATAGTACAGAAGAATATTTTTCAAAGAAACAAAATTTCATGGCCCTTCACCCCACACCCAGTTCTAGTTTAAAACAAGGCTACGTGTGTGATGTCTTCATCTCTGCCAATGCACGCTTGACTAAGGAACACACACATCAGGAGCTCAGTCCCCATGTAAGGGCTAATACGCTTCTCAGAAAGGACATTCAAATGTCAGATGGGATGATTTACACTGCATGTCAATAAAAAGAACTCTGAGGTTCAGCAAGTCAATAAAGCTTATTAGAACAATCTTAAAGCTGAGTATCAGTGTAGCCTGATGAGGACCTCTGAAGTCAGACACTATCTCAAGGCAAGTGGCATTAAATAGACCATTCTGGAGGGAGAAATAAAATTAAAAGCTTCCATTATTTTGAGAGTTCGTGTTAACTTAATAACACACAAGAAGCTTGAGGAATGCATGTTTATATTCTCATAGTTAAAAACCTTCTGGACATTCATGTGCTTAAGCTCCCATATATTGAAAGGCTCCGATATGCCAGGCACTAGATCAGGCAGATCACACTTATTCATTTTTATTCGGCAACACCTCTGTACTACTTTCTGCATACTAGCAGAGAGAGAGAGCATGCATGCTCACTGTGTTCTACTCTTTGTGACCCCCATGGACTGTAGCCCATCAGGCTTCTCTGTCCATGGGATTTCCCAGGCAAGAATACTGGAGTGGGTTGCCATTTCTTTCTCCAGGGGATTTTCCCAACCTAGGGACTGAACCGCATTGGCAGGCAGATTCTTTATCACCCATGCCACCTGGGAATCCCCAGATAGTCTCTTAAATCTTTTCCAATATTAACTCTTCTAGTCCTCGTTACAGCCCTATGAAATGGGTATGACATTATTATTCCCATTTTGCAGATAAGGAAACTGAAGCTCAGAGAAGCTAAGTGAAATGCCCAAGGTGACCCAGCTGGTCAGCAACAGAGGGAGCCTTCATGCAAAGCCAGGCAGTCAGGCTCTGGAATCGATGTTCCCAACCCCTCTGCGGCAAGGCCTTGTATGCATTGCCTCCAATCTTCTCAATCAACTCCTGACCCACATTTGTTCTGCCTAATATTCCAAAATTAACATTTTACTTAGTTGCCAGTGTTTCAAAATCAAGAGACTTCACAGAAAAGCTGGATTTATGGATTCTCTTGGCAAATCAAAATGCCTACTTTCTTGCACAGCCTCGCTGTGAATGAAAGAGAGGTCGCGGGCGAGGCGCTGACCCACAACAATCATTGGAGACACTTGCCCGGCCCTCTGACGTCTGAGTTGGAGACCCTGGCCTACCTGTCTCACAGATGAAGATGCAGAGCCCAAGAGATGGTGAGGAACTTGGCCAAGGCCCAAATCTAGTGAATAGCAGAGGATAGATTTGAACTTGGCAGGGTCCCAACGGAAAAGACATTGCACTCTCGAACCGAGGTGATTCAGGGAGATGTCCTTTTATTTGGAAAAAAAAAAAAGGACTGGTAACAAAGGCGTGACAGGTGTGGAACGATAACCCTAGGCTAAAAGTATCAACAAAGCCACCATTATCCTCAGGAACTAGGAATGAGGGGAGGGAGGTGGGGACAGAACTGGTCAGGGCAGGTGCTGTGAGATAAGGACTTGTTGCCTTCAGGGGAGGGTCACAGGATACCTCAAGGGGAGGGAATCAGGGGAACCAACACCTTGACCTCCTTCCTGTCCTTCCCTTCAGCTCAGGACACCCCCTAATGTTGTCGTTCAGTCACTAAATCGTGTCTGACTCTGCGACCCCATGGACTGCAGCATGCCACTATCTCCTGGACCTTGTTCAAACTCATGTCCATCAAGTTGGTGATGCCACCCAACCATCTCATCCTCTGTCACCCTCTTCTCTTCCTGCCTTCAATCTTTCCCAGCATCAGGGTCTTTTCCATTGTGTTGGCTTTTTGCATCAGGTGGCAAAAGTATTGCAGCTTCAGCATCAGTCCTTCCAATGAATATTCAGGGTTGTTTTCCTTTAGGATTGACTGGTTTGATCTCCTTGCTTACCCAAGGGACTCTCAAGAGTCTTCTCCATGGATTGGCCCCTAGTGGCCAAATCTAAAAGTCTAGCAAGGGGCCTGGATTTTGTAGGGCAGAGCAGGACAGGGAGGGTGCAGAGAGCAAACAAGAGGAAGACAAACACCCAGCATCCTACTCCTACTGGATTCTGAACCTCAAGCTTTCCCACTTCACTTCACTTGGGCTAACCTACTCAGCCTGTGTGCTATTCTAGTAATACTAAGATCATGTTGTTGTTCAGTTGCCAAGTCATGTCCAACACTTCGTGATCCCATGGATTAAAATCATAGCAAACGCAAATATGGTGCTCAAGACACACCGGCCCCTCTTCCGGGAACTTTACACAGATTGACTCATTTTGTTAAGTGCCTGTTATGCCCAAGGTGTGGAACCCTCTCTGAACACAGAAGAATGGAGAAGCAGAGTGACAGCGATCTCAGCGATCCTCTTTTTTCTGATGAGGTCAGTTTATGCTATCACATCGCATCCTGCTTCAGCCTTGCATTCAAACCCGTGGGCAAAGAAGACTTCCAGTTCTAAAAACAAAAAAGCCAAAATACAATGAAAATGCAAAGGTGCAGTCCATGCTGAACATGAGTCCTGTTCACTAATGTAACTATAGTGATCTCTCCCTCTGTTTCCTGTGTCAAAACTCATTTCTCCCATGGACCACTCCCTGAGTTCCTAATGCTAACCTAGGATGAAAAAGAAATACATAGAGGACTGAGCACTTGACAATGGCTTAAGAGCTATAGAACCTTAGTCCTTAAAGGGACATTTTCTAATCTCATGTATATATGGGGGCAAAGGACTGGGAGGCTGAGGAAGGACAGGGATTCTGCGTCCCTTTGGATATCTTATTTGGGCAATATTTCCCAGGTGGCTCAGACAATAAAGAATCTGCCTGCAAAGTGTGAGACCCGGGTTCGATCCCTGGGTCAGGAAGATCCCCTGGAGAAGAGAATGGCTAGTATTCGTGCCTGGAGAATTCGACGGACAGAGGACCTTGATGAGCTACAGTCCATGGGTTGCAAAGCGTAGGACACAACTGAGCGACTCACACACTAAGACTTAGTATCTCCCAAACTTGAGTCATTCATGTGCCAGCCTCAGGGTTTTTGCCATATTTTTACCAGCTACACTATGACATTGTTTTCTTTTAAATCTGCAATATTTAAATTTAAATTAATGTGTTTTTAATTATCCTAAATTAAATGCTAGTGCTGATGCACTATAGATCTAAGCAAATACATAACCATTAAAATGAATGATCTCACCTGTATAATATTTAACCCCCCCACCCCTGGTGGATTTTCAATAACACAAACATGTCTACCTTGGGAAATGTCAGTGTAGGTGTTAAGAGCGTATACTCCAGAGTCAGATAGAATTGGGGTGAAGTCCCAGTTGAATTACTCATGAGGGTTTGCCTTATAGTTTGCCAAGAATTCAATAATGTGTAGGGTACTTAATACCATGCCTGGCCCATAGAAGGTACCCAGGAAATAATACATTTCAGAGTTCCACATGCCACACCTAGCTGGTTTCTAGCTCACCTAGACCCCGGTGGGTATATACCACTAACACTTACTTAAACTTCCTCCTGAGAGAAAGGTGACAATCCAGAAACAATACCTTGTTAAGGAATCTCAGAATCCCAGGTCCATCCAGAAGCTGGTGAGCTCCAGACTTCCACGTGGCCCAGGATAGGGGTTTCATAATGTGCAAAGATGCTCTCTAGGTAGTCAAATATTGCTGCCATTGGCCAGGAAGAACCTACCTTTAATTTCTGTAAAGAGGAACAGAGACTAGGAGATTTCACTTAACACTGACAAATTTATTCATGCATCTATCTACCACCCATCATCCAACTATTCATCTATCCATCTACCTGTCTGTTCATTCAACAAATCTTTGAGTAACTCCATTCCTCAGCCTGGTCGTAGGAGCTGGATATATACAACTGAACCAGAGTAAAACAAATGCAGTTCTTACCCTCACAGAGCTCATAAGATTGTGGAAGACAGACACACACATTCTCAGGATCCACTTTTTATACTCCCTAGATTTCCTGAAGGAAATCAGTCCTGAATATTCATTGGAAGGACTAATGCTGAAGCTGAAGCTTCAATACTTCGGCCACCTGATGTGAAGAACTGACTCATCGGAACAGACCCTGATGCTGGGAAAGACTGAAGGTAGGAGGAGAAGAGGGTGACAGAGGATGAGATGGTTAGATGGCATCACCAACTTGATGGACGTGAGTTTGAGCAAGCTCCAGGAGTTGGTGATAGACAGGGAAGCCTGGCGTGCTGCAGTCCAAAGGGTCACAAAGAGTTGGACACAACTGAGCAATTGAAGTGAGATTTGTTCAGCCCCACCTGTCTCCCAGGACATGGCCCTTTCCTAAAGGAAAGTCAGTTCTCACTGCAATGCCTCATCTTCTGACGGCCTCTGGCTGCTCCCAGCTCCTCTGGGTGAGGGTTGCTTTGGAATTCCTCATGCCTGCTGTGATTTCAGAACCCAAGTCCAGCCTAACCGGATGCTTGAATGCTAGGCTTCCTGCCACTATTCAGAAGCTTCACATGACTAGATGTGGGGTCCTGCTTCCTCAAAGAGCTGCCCTAACTGCTGAGCTAATTTTCCCACAGAGGAAATCTGACCAGTTGAAGGAGATGGAAAGACGACAACAGACATATCCTTCTCCATTTCAACAAATGTTCCCTACATAGCCGATCTGGAAGACCTCCCGTGTGATGGAGCAGCCCACTGTGGCTTCTTAAAAAACTGGGATCAGCTCAGGAACACACCATTTTGTATATGTTTGTCTTCCTTTTCCTGCCTCACTCCCTTCTTCCTTCATTTGAGCTGCCCTGGTATTGCACCTTTCGACAAAGTCTTAGCGGGCTAAGTGTCATCTCAGGGTCTATGTTCAAAGAAACTTGAACTTAAAATCAATCAAATAACCATACAAATAAGTAAATACTTACAAGCTGCTATGAGCTCTTTCAATAGGGAAGAGTTTGACCTGGTCTAAGAGGAGAGAAAGTTCTAGTCACAGAGGCAGTGTTTGATAGAAAAAGCAGCAGACTTAAATTAGGTTGGGGAAGAGGCATGAAGGAGCATTCTGGGCGATTGGAAAGGCATATTCAAAGGCCCTGTGGTAGAGACAATATAGGCACGTAGAGTTGAGTAAACAACAGAATAGAGTGCTGACAGGATGCTAGAGAGAAACACGGGTGAGTGAAGACTAAGAGGACCATTCAGAATGTGCACCTGACTAAGGAACTGCAGTGATTCCTGAACTTCCTTCTTCACTTGAAGAACTCAGTCATGCTCCTTGAACAAAGGTCTAAGACAGCCTGTGATTGATGCAGAGTTCAGATGATTCAGGATATGTGTCTTCCACAAAATGCTGCTCACAGAGGTCTTCCAGACCAGGAAATGCAGACATGCCAATGTCTTCCACAGAGAGATGTTTCATGGATCATAAAAATCAGGAAAAATAACCCTGTGAAGTCAAGGGAATGCCAGTTCGAAGTAGTCAAAATCTAACTGCAATATGACACAAATTTTTATATAACTGTACCATCTAGCACCGGGACTTCCCTGATGACTCAGATGGTAAAGAATCTGCTTGCAGCACAGGAGATCGGGGTTCGATCCCGGGATCAGGAAGATCCCCTGGAGAAGAAAATGGCAATCCACTCCAGGGTTCTCGCCTGGAGAATTCCAGGGACAGAGGAGCCTGGCAGGTTACAGTCCATTGAGTTTCAAAGAGTCAGACATGGCTGAGGGACTTAATAACAACAACAAATATCTAACACAGGTGCCAAGCAAGACACTCACAGGCAAGAAGAAGTAGGTGAAAAATGCCATTTGCGTGTTAATTACAGACAATCAGATATTTGACAAAATTCTCCAGTGGAGCAAACAGAAAGGTCATCAAGGATAAGAAGATAGCATCTTTGCCCTTCAGGCACAAGAGAGATGTCAGGGGGTCTCCACCACCCCAGGGACAGAAGTGTGGAGTGCGGTGCGAGAGGCAGCCCTGGGCCCTCCCCTTCACTTTCTTTCGGTGAAAACCTGTCCGTTTTCATCTGTTTTACATGTTGCGTATCCGTGCACATTCCACTCAAAGGAGAACTCTGCCGCCTTATTGAAAAGATACCAGCCTGGGTACTTACATAGAAACCTGCTGCTGCTGCTGCTAAGTCGCTTCAGTCGTGTCTGACTCTGTGTGACCCCATAGACAGCAGCCCACCAGGCTCCCCCGTCCCTGGGATTCTCCAGGCAAGAACACTGGAGTGGGTTACCATTTCCTTCTCCAATGCGTGAAAGTGAAAAGTGAAAGTGAAGTCATGCAGTCGTGTCTGACTCTTAGCGACCCCATGGACTGCAGCCTACCAGGCTCCTCCATCCATGGGATTCTCTAGGCAAGAGTACTGGACTGGGGTGCCATTGCCTTCTCCAACATAGAAGCCTAAACCCCTACAATGTATGTCTGCTTGTATAGACCCCCTGACAGCCTTGCCTCTACCCAATACCTGATTTATACTATGATTTGCCTTTAATGATTCTTCACTTTCTTTCTTTCTTTTTTAAATATAGGCAACACATATGTAAACGTCAGTGTCTCAGTCGTGTCCGACTCTTTGTGACCCTCTGGACTGTAGCCTGCCAGGCTCCTCTATCCATGGGATTCTCCAGGCAAGAACACTGGAGTGGGTTTCCATGCCTTCCTCCAGGGGTCCTTCCCGACCCAGGGGTCAAATCAGGGTTTCCCCGCATTTCAGGCAGATTCTTTACCATGTGCGCCACCAGGGAAGCTCCAAGAATACTAGACTGGGTTGCCAGTCGCTAGGGGATCTTCCCAACCCAGGGACTGAACCTGGGTCTCCTTCATTGCAGGTGGCTTCTTTACCAGCTGAGCCACCGTGTATTTTCCTCAGAATAGAAGAAAGGTGAGTTGAGACTATAGCCTCACTGCAGGGACTTTGGAATTTATAGGGAATGAAAACTCACACACCTACCAACGCAGCTCAGAAGGAATGGCTGGGAGCAGTCAGGGAGGTACCAGGTATGGAGGAAAACTCATTCTAAGCACCATTGTTTTTTCCATAAGTGGGAACAAAACCCCAATATTGTCAAGTGTTCACATTTCTCAAGAGAAGCCATAATTCAGATTTCATATCAAATATTCTAACCTTTTAAAACTTAGTAAATGATTTGCAGTGGGCAAAAACAGGAACACTAAACTAAATTAAGAGGCAACAACATGAAACACCATGAGAACCGAACCAAACAGGTTCCCGCTTTGAATCGGATGCTCTGGCACACTGCCTTAGGGAATGGTCCCTTAAGGGAACGTTTGATGAGCCTGAGGTTCATTTTGCTCTTGGGTGGGTTGCCTTGGGGTGAAAGTAGAAACCATTTCTCTTCCATCTTTAAAAATGAAATCAATATTTTTGTTTTCCTTGGCAGGATTCATTGATCACCTGGGAGCTAGGAGAAATGATGTGAATAGCCAGTCAATCTAGAGATTTGGTGACAGTACCTAGAAGGAATGTATCAGGTAAAAGTGCAGGCAGGAGCCTCTTTACCTGCTATGAGAGCCCCATAATGGTATCCCAGAGTTGGGCATCTGACTAGGCTCTGGGGTTCTTATTGTTGTTATCATTTTTAAAATTCATATTACCAATTCTATCGTGTGGCTGCAAACTCACATGAGGCTCTTGGATTCAGGTGGACACCAAAGTGCACTGCCCTAGAAAACAGAATAAGATGCAATAATCTGGAACTTCCCTGGTGGTCCATTGACTAAGTCTCCTCGCTCCCAATGCAGGGGACCTGGGTCCGATCCCTGGTCAGGGAACTGGATCCCTGCTGCAACTAAGAGTTCACAAGCCGCAACTAAGATCCTGCATGAAGCAGCTAAGACCTGGAACAACAAAATATATATATGTGCTCAGCTTAGCATGACCGTGTGGAATATATATACACACTACTCCGTGTAGTCTCGCCGAGCTGGATGCCCTGTTACCTGGAGGCTGCCGGGCCCCACCGGCCTCCACTGTGCTCTCTGCACAGGCAGGAGGCCCATCTGGACAAACCAAGGCCTCTGGTTTCCAGGCGGGTCTGGTCAGTGGGGAGTGTCAGTGGGGGAGAGGGGAGATGGGGAGAGGGGAGATGGGAGGAGGGAAGAAGGGAGGAGGGAAAGAGGTTTACTCCCCAGACTCTCTCCTTGCAGGATAGCTGCAAACCAGCTGCACCCACAATCAAATCCCAGAGTTCTCACTGCCCAAAGGCCCGTATGCTGCTCCCTCCCCAGCAGCTTCGGTCCTGGAGAGGGTGTCTGCGTGCTCTGTCCACTCTGTGATCCCGTGGGCTGTAGCCCTCCACGCTCCTCTGTCCTTGGAATTCTCCAGGCAGCAATACTGGAGTGGCTTGCGATTTCCTAATCCAGGGGGATCTTGACTGAACCCTTGTCTCCTGCATCGCCTGCATTCAGATTCTTTACCACTGTGCCACCTGGGAAGATGGTCTATTGCCAGCGTGAAATGAGAATATCTCCTGCCATATTAATAAACCAGAAATGCCATGGCCATCAGCAATGTCTGGCCTCCAAGTGTGAAGGAGGGCTTCCAAAACTTCAATCCACCAGAGGCCACCCCGCCCCCACGGTGATTGCTGAGGAGCTGGGGGAATGCAAGAAGTGAACAAGGAAACAGGATTAGCCCTAGAACAGCCAAGGTGCATATGAAAGGAATTAATTCAAGGAGACCAGAGGCTTGCATCTTCCCATACATAGAGTGCTAAATTCCTTAACTTGATAGCTGATCTTTGATGTTGTGACTTCCCCTCCTGCCTCCTAGGAGCAGTTTTCTCAGAGCTATTGAGATGCTGTCTCCTGGGCTAAACATTGCCACCAAATAAAATAACTCTCTACTTTTCAGGTTGTCAGCACTTGTGATTTCCCCACACCCTAGCTATGCTCTGGTCAACAGTCCCTCAATTAAATTACCCAATTTGAGTGTGCCAAGAAAACCAAGTCCCCGAAAACTGAGTTCCTCCGCTGAGTTCATGACTCACCTCTCTATCTAAAATTCTAACCAACCCCTTTCTAGTGCAACACCTGTTCCCCTCAAGACTGGGGAGAAAAGGAGGGACTAGGACCCTGTGGCGCCCTCCCAAGCACAAGAGCTGTTCTTTGTTCCCCATTTCTTATTTTGGGGAACAAGGTTTCAGCCTCCTTGATCTTTCCGGAATTCCAAAGGGCAGATTCAAAGTTACTGATTAGAGGAGGTGGGAGGACAGAAAGAAGGGAAAAGCAATCAGGAAACAGTAATGCAGTAGATGGCACGGTCCAGTTCCTCCTGGAGTATTTGCAAAGCAAACTGATACAGATGTCTGAGTTCTGCTTTGGGGTGGAGGGGCCCCCACCCAGGTGTAGGAAGGTGACTTCTAGCTGAGCACGAGCACAGTGACCCTAGCCTGGCTATAATCAGAAGGCTGATGATGGAGATTCCTGAATCACCACCCTGTAACCCCCCTCCCCTACCAACCATCAGAGGAAGGCCACAGGCTGCAGATCCACCCCCCCTCCCAACCAAGTGACCTATAAAAACTATTCCCCTAAACCATTTGGGAGTTGGTGTTTCTTGAATGTGGGCCACCTGTTCTCTTTGCTTTGTCCTGCAATAAACCAATCTCCACTCCAAACTCTATCACGTTTCAGTTTGTTCGGCCTCACTGTGTCAGGCACAGGAACTTGAGTTTGACCACACATCCAGTTTTCTGCTGGGAGCCTCATCCCTACACACACCAAAATTCACTGCTCACTGAGAGCAACAAAAAAATATTTTATGCTGTGTATGTGTGTGTTAGTCGCTCAGTCATGTTTGATTCTTTGCAACCCCATGGACTGTAGCCTGCCAGGCTTCTCTATCCACGGAATATTCCAGGTAAGAATACTGGAGTGGGTAGCCATTCCCTTCGCCAGGGATCAAACCCAGGTCTCCTGCATTGTAGGCGGATTCTTTACCATCTGAGCCAGCAGGGAAGCCCCATCTGTGGGGTCTGTATTCTGCAGTAAATGGATGCCATGACAAGATGCAGAGAAAAGTTCCTCCCTGCAGAGATCCAGGAGCCCTCGCACAGATGACCATTTCTGCAGTTCTGTGTCTCTTCCCTGATAACACAGTCGCGGGACAGAGCCAGTTCCCGTGCTGCTTCCTTCTTGCTGTGATGCTGCCTACATCAGAGTGATGTAAGAGTCCAAGACCTCCTCTTCTAGCCTAACCACCGAGGTTGAACGTAATCTATGCTTATGGAAACCTGGAGCATCTGAGAGTTCTGACTCTCCTCCCATATCCGAGAATTCAATTCTCAAGTCAAGGCTCCAGGGCGACAGACACATGATAAAAGAAATGTTCACATATTGAGCTATGGGGAGTCATTCTGGATTATACATGAATTAACTGGAATTTTAAGCAAACTAGGACAGCCTATCTGTGGCCAATCAGACGAAGATTGCGCACTGCTTTAACTACTAAAGAGAAGGGCACACTGACGGGAAGTCAAGAGTGTCCTGTCGAAAAACAAAGATGAAGTCCCTCCCTCGCTGGCACACCAGTGCTAATCCTCCTCTGATGGTAAGACTCCCTTCTCGAGCGCCGAGGCCATACTCACTCGCTGTGTGCCTGCCGATCTGTCCCTGACTCGTCTGATGTTCTTTGCTCTGACAAGTCATAAAACTGCTGAAAACTCTGCTTCTCCGGAGCAGCTCTTCAGAGTTATCTGAGAAGCTGTATCTCCTGGGTTATAGTCTTCAGTTTGTCTCAAATAAAACTCTTTCCCGTTTCTATTACAGATTGTTTATTGATTCTTCTCATCGACACACAGAAAGGTTTGTCTCTCTCCCCTTCACATTTTTGCATTCCTTCCTTCATGTATTATTATATAATAATCATCCTGCAGCAGATTTTATCTTTTTTCCCCTAAATTCTGCCTCAAAAATTTTCATAAAAGCAGATATCATCATGAACTTTTGGTAGGACTCTAAAATTCATGGAGGGTAATTTGTCTCAACATAACAAAACCTTGAAAATGTACTTGTCCTTCAACAAACTCCTTATTTGGGTACTTATTCTAAGACAATCTGTGGATCTGGGCTCTAAGGCATCTGTGCAAATATGTTTAACAGTTTTCAATTGGAAAAAAAAAGGGAAACAACATAAAATGCCCTCCCATAGAAAACTGGTTAAATAAAGTGTGGAATATTGCACAGCCAATAAAAATAATGGTGTAAAGACTATTTGCTGATGTAGAAAGATGTTTTTGAAACATTGTTGAATTTTCAGAGCAGGTTTTTGTGTGCTGTGTGCATCTGTGATCCAGTTTCTGTAAACAAAATATATAAAGACAGCAGTGTATAAAAATGTCCTCTGAGAAGACAGGACTATGTTTGGAACTCACGTAAGATCAACCAGTGGTTGTGGAGAGGAGGGCAATTCTTGTCCCTCCCCTCCACCCTGACTCACAGTCAGTTAGAGCAGACAGGAGTTGAGAGCTGGGGCTTTGGGCTCCTGCATCTGTGGATATAACTATGCTGGGGGCAGGCGCATGTGCTCTTGCCACTGAATACAAGATGTGGAAACTGACCACCACATGCTTAGATAGTCTCTGTATTCCCATCATGCACCCAGCACTCTGCTAGGTCCTGAAACATAGTAGTGAATAAAATATAGCCATGCCCACACGGAGCTTGTGGTCTAGAGGAGGGGTCAGCACACTACTCTGCCCAAGGGCCAGATTCAGCCTGCCACTTGCTTTTGTCAATAAAGTTTTATTGAAACACTGTCATGTTCATTTGTGTACATATTATCTATGACTATCTTCTCACTCCCCCTGGAGAAGGAAATGGAAACCCACTCCAGTATTCTTGCCTGGGAAATCCCCATGGACGGAGGAGCTTGGGGGGCTACAGTCCACTGGGTCGCAAAGAATCAGACACAACCGAGCAACTAAACAGCAACATTTTCTCACTCAAGGGCAGAGTTAAGTCGCTGTGACAAGGACTGAACAGCCTACAAAGCCAAAAATGTTTACTCTCAGGAATCTGTTTATCCATTCTCAGAATAGGGGTGCCGACCCCTGGCCTAGAAACTTGCTACTAAACTTGAGGTACCTGGGCTAGGTGCATCAGCAAAAATCTCAGTTCATCCAAGATTTTAAGAGCTGGAGTCTGCCTGTGAGCAATGCACCCACTATAATTAAAAATCACTAACTAGAGGGTCCAAGCCCCCATTGTTCTGTTCCTGTTTTGCATATTTAAATGCTATGCAGGCAGGGTTCCCAAGTGAGAAAAAGACTCCTCAAGAGGTACCTTCAGGAGAATTGTCTTGCCAGAGCCAATCTCCCAGCACCAGTTCTTCCGAGGAGGCCATCTAAGTCCTGACTCTTCCACCCAACAGGGTCTGCTTCATTTAGTAAGAATGAATCCACATCATCAGCTCAGACTTACCTATCCTATATTAATTATAGGCACAGCATTGAGCTTAAACGAACCGTTCGGCCACACAAGCGGCAATATTCAAGCCATCAATTTTATGACACCGCTCAAGAAAATGCAGTGATACATCATCCCACCCCAAACACAAAGGTCAAATGATATTAATTAATGCGATGACACAACTCGCTGCAGCTAAATGGGTATTCTTGATTATGGCTCCTTGATTGAGAACTAATGCCTCATTAATCTTAAACATATCAACCAGAGGACATCGGCGAAGTCAAATAGAATAATGGCTAACATTTCAATGAACACAGCCTCATGCTTGCTGGGTAAGAAGCAAATCCTAGAGATGTGGTTGTACCTTCTGCCTCCTTCACCCACATGGATTTACTGAGAGCTTTGTAAAGAAATAGGCTTGAAACCAGTCTCTGAAACCTGTGTGTGTGTGTGTCTAGTCTCTCTCTCTCACACGCACACAGCATTTTCAGATAGGCAGGCAGGCAGGCATTTTCTCTTGAGGTTTTCACTTACATGTTACAGTAGGAAGAGAGAAATTGATGGGCTTACATGGCTCCAAGCCCAGCGAGTAACCTTCCCTCTGAGCTCCCTGTATCCATATACTTCAGCTTGTTTATCACAGGTAAGTGGTCAGGAGAAGGAGTCCAGGGTACGGAAGGTCTCTGGGTCAGTGTTGCAGGCATGGCACACTCTGTATCCATTTCAGTTTAGGCAGGACGGTCCTCATCGGCCTGAGAATGTTTGGGGGCAGGAGAAAGGGGGATGGCAGCTCAAACCCAGAGCCCCGATGGAGCAGCCGTGTCCTCACCCTGACGCAGGTCAGCGGAGGCCTGCTGCCCTCTCTAGTCTCTACAGTGCCTTCTGACGGTGAGTTTTAGCTCTTCATTGAATTTCTAGAGAAATGACAGTGAAACCACCCCCCCCACCCACACACACGTGCATGGAGAGCTCAGTGATTTACACTAATTGCAGGAAGGTCATTTGTAAAGCTTCAAGGTGGGGGTTGCTGTTCAAAGGAATTCAGGCTTCTCCGTTTTCATGGCACATGGTACTTAGCAATGGTGACGAAAGGGTTACCCATTAGTGATCTCACTTTAATGAATAGATAAAATTTGAGTCAATTACAGAAGTAGCTTTTGTCGAAGAGAGTTGCCTGAGCAATGTTAACCTTTTTTTTTCCCTCTCTGTCACAAACCATGTTGCAGCTGCATCCTTTTCATATAAACAGAGCTTCTAAAATACACGAAAACTCTTTGTTCTTTGAAGAAGGAAGTTATTCTCCTTGTATCTCTCTCTCTTTTTTCTTACTTTTTAAAAGGGTTTTTAATGTTTTGTGTCAAGGTAAATTCAACCTGATCCCATTCCTAAAGATTGCAACTGGGTGCAGGATTTCTACAGTTCATCTGTCTGTATATTTAAGCTCAACACTTAACTCTTACTGTGCAGAATATACACTTTGTGGGCAACTTATTTTCCTTTTTTGAATCTCAGTAATTTTTGCTCTCCACTTGATTCATGCCAGCAGGTGTATGGTTGGCAATTCATGTTGACATGCGTTCAAATTTTAAAGGCTGTGACAATAATGATTCTTGCTTTTAAATGTTTTCCACATCTCAGATGCTGGAGTTTCACAAACATCATATCAAATTTCCCAAACCTGCCCCCAGATGGGAACTAGGGCTCCAAGAGGTTAAGAGCCTTATTTACCCAAATCAACAGTGTTGATTACTGGCAGGACTTTAACACTTTCCCTAATGGCTCAGAAAACAATCTGGCCACAATGCGGGAGACCCAGGCTCAATCCCTGGGTCAGGAAGATCCCCTGGAGGAGGGCAGGGCAACCCAATCCAGTGTTCTTGCCTGGAGAATCCCGTGG
Source organism: Odocoileus virginianus (assembly GCF_023699985.2). Classification (NCBI taxonomy): domain Eukaryota; kingdom Metazoa; phylum Chordata; class Mammalia; order Artiodactyla; family Cervidae; genus Odocoileus; species Odocoileus virginianus. The sequence goes on along the minus strand of NC_069706.1, from coordinate 4,729,001 downwards.
ACAGCAGAGTCTGGGGGGGCTACAGTCTGTGGGGTCACAAAGAGTCAGACAGAACTAACACTTTCACTTTTCATCCAGGTCCTAAGGCACACTTACCTCTCAGACCACACTTCCCCACAGAAGTTACCAGAACAAGAAAGAAAGAAAGAAAACCCAGAAACTCCATAATAATTTCCCAAACCAAAGAGCATCACCTTTGAGAGGAGGAGAGAGGTGCATGTCATTTATATGCTCCTCCAAGGGAACTGAGTGCGGAACTCCCAACTCCTATTGGGCTGTTCTGCACATTCCTTATCAATAAATAATACTTCACAAAGGTCCCCAGAGATATTAATCCAAACAAACTAGAAGCTAATTGCCATTTTCCAGCACGGCGCTGCAATGATGATCATTCTTTGGTTCCTTCCACACGCCGCCAGTCTGGAGCTCAGGGCTCTGCCCTCTGACTTGGAGCTGCGGCTCCTCGGTGGCCAGGAGAGCGACACAGTCAGACCAGAGAGGTCTAGATGCGGGTCTGCCTCCTGGCCGTGAGGTCCTGAGCTAGCGCCTTGGCGACAGTGAGAAGTGTTGGCCGCCCGGTCGTGTCCGACTCTTTGCGACCCCATGGATGGTAGCCCGCCAGACTCCTCTGTCCATGTGATTTCCCAGGCAACAATACCAGAGTGGGGTGACATTCCCTCCTCCAGGGGATCTTCCTGATCCAGGGATCGAACCCGAGTCTCCTGCATGGCAGGCGTATTCTTTACTGTCTGAGCCACCAGGGGAGCCTCTGTAAGTCGGAGGTATTAAAATTAACTGTGAAACGTTGTTTCAGAGTCAGTATAATAATCTTCGTTGGAAAAGACTCTGATGCTGGGAAAGATTGAGGGTAGGAGGAGAAGGGGGTGACAGAGGAAGAGGCGGTTGGATGGCATCCTCGACTCGATGGGCAGGAGTTTGAACAAACTGGGAGAGAGTAAAGGACTGGGAAGCATGACGTGCTGCAGTCCATGGGGTTGCAAAGACACGACTGAGCGAATGAACAACAATAATAATACATTGTAGTGTAACCCTACCATCAGGTCTCAAACGGTTCAAGATCAGTAATGGGAAGGGGGTTCAAGAAAGCAAAGAATCAAAATCAACTCACTTTCTTCTTTTTGTTTCATGAAAACCCTGGTGGAAGGCACAACCCCAAACAGGACTTTTTTTTTTTTAACCAGCGCCCCACCACCCCAGCTTCCCTCAGATATTACAACTATTTCCAGGCATTTCTCTCCCAAAAGCTGCAGTCTGTGTGCTCTTAATCTCTTTCCTTCTGTTTCTGCAGCCTGGAAAACAAGTCTGGCTGAAGAAGCAACCTCCTGGGAGACCAAGGAAAGGGAAGACACAGACTAGGTCAAGCCAGAATCCCGTTACTGGGAGTAAGAAGCCTGGGGATCCTCAAATGTGATTAAGTTTCCTGAGAGCATAAACTGAAACACTCTGGCCAGTGCCCTGCCCGTGGTGTGTTATGGTCACGGATCAAGGTCAGCTGGCTGCCTTGAGTGAGGGCCAGTGGAAAGCGTCCCACAAGTTTGTCTGGGGGAAATTCACCAAGGAAGATACTCCACATTCTACCATCTTCCCGTGGGTTCAGCCCTGGCTCATCCTAGGTTGGGCTTCCCCACCTAGGTAAAGAATTGGCATGCCATTGCAGGAAATGCAGAAAATGTGAGTTCGATCCCTGGCCTGAGAAGATCCCCTGGAGGAGGAAATGGCAACCCACTCCAGTATTCTTGCCTGGGAAACCCCATGGACAGAGGAGCCTGGCGGGCTACAGCCCATGGGGTCGCAAAGGATGAGACACGACTGAGCATGCAGGCACGCACACATCTCAGTGACTCCACCTGTTCTAAAGCAGGGGTGCTGGGTATGTGTGTGTTGGGGGATCACCCTCCCTTCTCACGGTGTTCTGTTCTGTGGGTGCTAGCTCTGTATGGATGACTTAGTGTAGCGTCACTGTTGTGAAGGCACAAGTCAGTGAGTCCGGAGCAAGATGAGCACGTGAGGCCACTTTGCTCACAAGTGAGAACTTACACTCAGGAGAAGGAAATGGCAACCCACTCCAGTACTGTTGCCTGGAAAATCCCACGGACAGAGGATCCTGGCAGGCTACAGTCCATGGGGTTGCAAAGAGTCGGACACGACTGAGCGACTTCACTTCCACTTTCTTTCGGGAGGCCACTGCCTTCTAAGGGTGGGTGGTGGAAAAGACCAGAAATGAACGAGAACAGTCTTCTTGCCCACATTCCCCATTTTGCCGGCACCCACCGGAAGTCAGTGAACCTGCACTGAGCCAGGAGGCCAGGGTCTCACTTTCTCATCCCCACTCTCATCTCATGCAGCGACTAACTCTGAACAAACCTTTAACGCTGTCTCTCTTTTCTACGACGTTCGACATCCAGCATTTGTTAAGCATCGTTTAATGCTGAGTTCCTCATAATAGTCTCTCATTTCATAGGGGGGAAAAGGCTTTAAGTTTTTGTCTTCCCTTTTAAAGAAAAGTAAAGCTCAGATAGGGTAAGTAACTCACCCAAGGTCACACAGCAGTTCGTGGCAGCGGTCAGAGGGATATTCTCTGTACTCTACTATGCCTTGCAGTGGAGTGCCCCCGGTACTCTATTACCCAGCAAAGAGGTGCATTCGATAATTTCTAAGCCTCTGTGAGCTTTGACTATGCATCTGAGTTTTATCTAACACACTTGTGAGAAGACAGAGCAAGGAAATCTCTTTGGATCACTCAGACTGCAGAAGTACCGGGGCGGCACCGTGACAGGCACACCCCAGGATGGAAGCCCTGGCTTCTGATTTCTCCAGCTTACTTGCACTTGGGCAGATTTAGGGGTGCTCATAGTGTTGCAGTGAAAAAGCAAAAAAATAAGAGGAATGAGTTTTTTTCCTCCTTTCCTGAGAACAAAGAAGATAAAGAGAACAATGAGCAGGCCTGAACATTCCTAGTTTTTTAATTTCAATTGGCCCTGACTCTGCAAGTCTGTAACTAAGTTTGCTTTTCCACCCCCTCACTGCAGGAGCTACTTGTGCTAAGTCACCTCAGTTGTCTCCGACTCTGTGACCCTATGGACTGTAGCCCGCCAGACTTCTCTGTCCATGGGGATTCTCCAGGCAAGGATACTGGAGTGGGTTGCCGTGCCCTCCTCCAGGGGATCTTCCTGACCCAGGGATCGAACCCATGTCTCTTATGCCCCCTGCATTGGCAGGCAGGTTCTTTACCACTAGCGCCACCTGTACACTTCACACCTATTCTCCTTTGGCTCTATGCTAAATACCTGCCCTATCTGGTGCTGACCCTTACAACACCCTTCCCCACGTAGTCACACATGAGAAAGAAGGCTGCAGACACACGGAACTGCCAGACTCAGTTACTGGGTTACCGACGCCTGTGTATGACTGCCTTTGAAACAATGCAAGGGGAAGAAATCAAGGTCCTAGCACCTTTGTCCCTCATCACTGACTGCTGACTGTGAGCCCCCATCTTTCTCAAGGCCCTGGATCCCTCGCGGAGGGGGTGAGGGGCACACAGTTCTTGAGGCCTGGGCCTTCTGGGTTTCCCTCTCCACGGCTGAGAATTAAAGCCGCCTTTCTATTTCCTCCAAACTCCATCTCTGTATGTTTTACTTGGCTTCAGTGGGGCAGAGAAAACCAAGATTTTGGCCAGCAACAAGAGGATGCCGGGCTGCCTGATCCACTACACGCTCTCAGACATCTCAGTGCAGGGTTCCGCCTGGGCAAGGAGGGCAGGCAGGTCCAAAGGTGTGCGGTTCCGGAGTGTGGAGTGACTGGTAAACAGACCGAGGACAAGGAAGCCTTCCCCATCGGGGAGCACCTGCCTCCCCAAAGCAAATAAAATTATATTAAAGACAGAAATATTAGAGGCCCTGATAATGTAATCATAAAGTAATCACTTTGAATTAGGATAATGGCTGTGTCCAACTCCTATTGCATTTATTTTGAATATCACATTCTTTCAACTCTCATTATTTTAATTATGTTCAATTACAGACATTTGCATATGCTTTATCATGGATATTAGTGAGGGGGAAAAGACTTCCCTGAGTTAAATGATGAACAGATATTCCATATTTACAGTTGCACCACCTGAAAATTTGATTTACTACAGCCCAAAGAGAGGTTCCGAGACAGACACTGATTTGAAGTGAGTCTGAATTTTCTGTGATGATGTGGGGAACCCAAGTATAGAGACAGTCATTCAGAAAATAAAACAGAGGTGATGAAGGCCTGGGGTGGACTGAGGCAGAGATTTGAGGCTTGGCTCTGGCTGTGTGACCTCAAGAAAATCATGCAACCTCTCTGGTATTCAGTGTCTGCCTCTATAAAACTTGGGATACATAATTGTAGGGATTATCTAAAACGATGCTTAAAAGTGCTTAAGTCAGCATCAGCACACCATATAGGCTGAAAAAGTTAGCTATACTTTTTGACAAATGGTACTAACACAATTGAACACTATGGGGAGAAAAAAAGAACTTTAACCTAAACATCACATCTTATATAAAATTTAACTTAAAATGAATCACAAACTTAAGTGTCAACTTCTAAAGTGTACAATGTTTTAAAAAACTGTAGGAGAACATTTTTCCCATTAGGGAAATGCAAATTAAAACCACAATAAGATATAACCACAATCTATAAGAATGGCAAAAATTTAATAACAGTAATGACAATAAATACCAAGAGCTTTCCCAATGGCCAGCAGGTAAAGAATCCACCTGCAATGTAGGAGACACTATATCCTTTTTGATGAAATGCCTGTTCATTTCTTCTGCCCATTTTTTAATTGGATTATATTGAGTCATAAGTTTTGCAGATTTAAAAATAAAATTATGACCCAAAACAGGAAAAACAAACCTGATAAATTAGATCTCATCACAATGAAAAACTTTAGTTCTTCAAGAACTTTAATGAAGAGGAATAGAAGACAATGTACAGACTCTGAGGAAATATTTGCAAACCATGTATCTGAAAATGAAGAATATCTAGGATATGTAAGGAAGTCTCAAAATGCAAAAGGAAAAAAACTAGTAATCCAATTAAAAATTGGGCAGAAGAAATGAACAGACATGTCATCAAAAAGGATATAGCGGCAGTCCAAGATGTTCCACATCATTAGCCATTAGGGAAATGCAAATTAAAACCACAATGAGATATAACCACAATCTATAAGAATGGCAAAAATGTAATAACAGTAACGACAATACCAAGAGCTTTCCCAGTGGCTCAGCAATGTAGGAGACACAGGACATGCAGTTTTGATCCCTGGGTGCGGAAGATCCCCTGGAGGAGGAAAATGGCAACGGCATTCCAGTATTCCTGCCTGGAAGATCGCATGGACAGAGGAGCCTGGCAGCCTGCGGTACGTGGGGTCTAAAGAGTTGGACATGGCTGAGAAACTACGCACGCGCAATACCAAACGTGAGGATGTGGAGAACCTAGATTACTCTTACATTACTACTGGGATCGTAAAGTGGTACACGTGCTCTAGAAAACAAGTTGCCAGAGTCTTATAAATGAACCTTGCAACTACCATCTTGTCCAGCCATTGCATTGTTGGGTGTTTATCCCTGAAAAATGAAGACTTCCTGTTCACATGAATACCTGTACATGAATGTTCATAGCAGCTCCACCCATAAAACCCCAAATAGGTCCAATGTCCTTCAACAGGTGATTGGTTAAACGCTCTGTGCTACAGCCACACCCTGGAATACTATACTACTCAGCCATGAACAGGAAAAAACTATTGACACATGTGATCTGGATAAATCTGCAGGGAATTAGGCTGAGTGAAAAAAGCCAATCCTAAAAGTCAAATATTCTGTTATTCCATTTACATGACATTTTTGAAAGGACAAAAGTTTGTAAAAGGAGAACAGATGACTGGTTGCCAGGGTTTTAGAAATGGGGTTGGGAATAAGAGGGAGGTAAATGTGGTGACAGAAGAGAACTTTGCAGAGATAAATCTGCTCAGTATTGTAAGATGAGATGCTAGAGCTTTGCAAAATGTTCATTACTGGAGGAAAAAATGGGCAAAGTACGCACAGTATCTCTCTCTATATATATATATTACTCAAACTGCAGTGAATCTATGATCAGCTCAATAAAAATTCAAGTCAAAAAATATGGAGGATATTCTGATGGAAAAAAAAACAATTATTGCTATAAAAAGGAAGGTTTCTTGGATGATATATTGGTGGATACTAATTTATTCTTAAGTCTGCATAAAATCATAGCACAAGTTGCCCTGACCTCTTTCTTCCCGAGTCTGGGGGCTGCTGCTGGATTGTGGAGTATCTGGCCTTCTCCTGGAGGCAGCCAGGGGCTTCATTTCCCCCATGGAGGCATTGCAGTAGCTGGCTGTGCCCTGGATTCTTGCCTTTGGGGCCAGCTTGCGCCAGGTGCTGGGGGTGCACAGCTGCCTAAAAGTTGCAAACAGGGTCCCAACGGGACACATTAGAGGGAGGATGCTTAAGAAAGTCCCAAGCGAGGCAGCTTCACCTGGGAGGCCGGTGAGCCACCTGTGCTGACTGTGGAGTCAGCCTGCCTGGGTTTGAACTCTGCTACTGACCAGCCTGTGTGGCCTTGTTCACAGCACTTAGTTCCTCTGGGCTGCATTTCCTCATCTGCCAAAGGGAAAGAATAATAGCAACTATACAGCATATTTCATCAAGGGGCAAACAGAATGAAAACCATAATCACAGAAAACTAACCGAATTGATCACAAGGGCCACGACCTAGTCTAACTCAATGAAACATGAGCCATGGTATGTAGGGCCACCCAAGACGGACACCCAAGACGGACGGAGGTCTGACAAAACGTGGTCCACTGGAGAAGGGAATGGCAAACCACTTCAGCATTCTTGCCTTGAGAACCCCATGAGCAGTATGAAAAGGCAAAAAGATAGGATACTAAAAGATGAACTCCCCAGGTCAGTAGGTGCCCAATATGCTACTGGAGATCAGTGGAGAAATAACTCCAGAAAGAATGAAGAGATGGAGCCAAAGCAAAAACAACACCCAGTTGTGGATGGGACTGGTGATGGAAGTAAAGTCCGATGCTGTAAAGAGCAATACTGCATAGGAACCTGGAATATTAGGTCCATGAATCAAGGTAAATTGGAAGTGGCCAAACAGGAGATGGCAAGAGTGAACATCGACATTTTAGGAATCAGTGAACTAAAATGGACTGGAATGGGTGTATTTAACTCAGATGATCATTATATCTACTGCTGTGGGCAGGAATCCCTTAGAAGAAATGGAGTAGCCATCACAGTCAACAAAAGAGTCTGAAATGCAGCACTTGGATGCAATCTCAAAAATGACAGAATGATCTCTGTTCATTTGCAAGGCAAACCATTCAATATCACAGTAATCCAAGTCTATGCCCTGACCAGTTAACACTGAAGAAGCTGAAGTTGAACAGTTCTATGAAGACCTACAAGATCTTCTAGAACTAACAGCCAAAAAAGATGTTCTTTCATCATAGGGGACTGGAATGCAAAAGTGAGAAGTCAAGGGATACCTGCAGTAACAGGCAACTTTGGCCTTGGGAGTACAAAATGAAATTGGGCAAAGGCTAACAGAGTTTTGCCAAGAGAATGTACAGGTCATAGCAAACACCCCCTTCCAACAACACAAGAGAAGACTCTACACATGGACCTCACCAGATGGTCAATACTGAAATCAGATTGATTATATTCTTTGCAGCTAACGATGGAGAAGCTCTATACAGTCAGCAAAACCAAGACCAGGAGCTGACTGTGGCTCAGATCACAAAATCCTTATTTCAAAATTCAGGCTTAAATTGAAGAAAGTAGGGAAAACCACCGGAGAAGGCAATGGCACCCCACCCCCACTCCAGTACTCTTGCCTGGAAAATGCCATGGATGGAGGAGGCTGGTAGGCTGCAGTCCATGGGGTTGCTAAGAGTTGGACACAATTGAGTGATTTCACTTTCACTTTTCACTTTCATGCATTGGAGAAGGAAATGACAACCCACTCCAGTGTTCTTGCCTGGAGAATCCCAGGAACAGGAGAGCCTGGTGGGCTGCCGTCTAGGGGGTCACACAGAGTCAGACACGACTGAAGTGAATTAGCAGCAGCAGCAGCAGGGAAAACCACCAGACCATTCAGATATGACCTAAATCAAATCCCTTACAATTATACAGTGGAATTGACAAATAGATTCAAGGGATTATATCTGATAGACAGAGTGCCTGAAGAACTATGGAAGGAGATTTGTGACATTGTACAGAAGGCAGTGATCAAGACCATCCCCAAGAAAATGAAATGCAAAAAAGGCAAAATGGTTGCCTGAGGAGGCCTTACAAATAGCTGAGACAAGAAGAGAAGCTAAAGGCAAAGAAGAAAAGGAAAGATATACCCATTTGAATGCAGTGTTGCAAAGAATAGCAAGGAGAGATAAGCAAGCCTTACTTAGCGATCAATGCAAAGAAATAGAGGAAAACAATAGAGTGGGAAAGACTAGAGATCTCTTCAAGAAAATTAGAGATACCAAGGGAACATTTCAAGCAAAGAGGAGCACATAAAGGACAGAAGTGGTATGGACCTAATGGAAGCAGACAATATTAAAAAGAGGTGGCAAGGATACACAAAAGAACTGTACAAAAAAATCTTCATTACCCAGATAACCACGATGGTGTGATCACACACCTAGAGCCAGACATCCTGAAATGCAAAGTCAAGTGGGCCTTAGGAAGCATCACTATGAACAAAACTAGGGGAGGTGATGGAATTCCAGCTGAGCTATTTCAAATCCTGAAAGATGATGCTGTGAAAGTGCTGCACTCAATATGCCAGCAAATTTGGAAAACTCAGCGGTGGCCCCAGGAGTGGCAAAGGTCAGTTTTCATTCCAATCCCAAAGAAAGGCAATGCCAAAAATGTTTAAATTACCACACTATTGCACTCATCTCACATGCTAGCAAAGTAATGCTCAAAATTCTCCAAGCCAGGCTTCAACAGTACATGAAATGTGAACTTCCAGATGTTCAAGCTGGATTTGGCTTTATTGACTATGCCAAAGCCTTTGCCTGTGTGGATCACAACAACCTGTGGAAAATTCTTAGACTGGAATACCAGACCACCTTACCTGCCTCTTGAGAAATCTGTATGCAGGTCAAGAAGCAACAGTTAGAACCAGACATGGAACAACAGACTGGTTCCAAATTGGGAAAGGAGTATGTCAAGGCTGTATATTGTCACCCTGCTTGTTTAACTTATATCTAGAGTACATGATGCTAAATGCTGGGCTAGATAAAGCACAAGCTGGAATCAAGATTGCTGGGAGAAATATCAATAACCTCAAATACACAGATGACACCACTCTTATGGCAGAAAGCGAAGAAGAACTGAAGAGCCTCTTGATGAAAGTGAAAGAGGAGTGTGAAAAAGCTGGCTTAAAATTCAACATTCAAAAAATTAAGATCATGGCATCCGGTCCCATCATCTCATGGCAAATAGATGGGGAAACAGTGGAAACAGTGAGAGACTTTATTTTTGGGGGCTCCAAAATCACTGCAGATGGTGACTTCAGCCATGAAATTAAAAGATGCTTCCTCCTTGGAAGAAAAGCTATGACCAACCTAGACAGCATATTAAAAAGCCGAGACAGTGCTCGCTTCGGCAGCACATATACTAAAATTGGAATGATACAGAGAAGATTAGCATGGCCCCTGCACAAGGATGATACGCAAATTCGTGAAGTGTTCCATATTTAAAAAAAAGAAAAAAAGAAATTAAGGCAATAATAGTAAAAAAAAAAAAAAGCCGAGACATTGTTTTGCCAACAAAGGTCCATCTAGTCCAAGCTACGGTTTTTCCAGTAGTCATATATGAATGCGAGAGTTGGACTATAAAGAAAGCTGAGCATCATAGAACTGATGCTTTTGAACTGTGGTGTTGGAGAAGACTTTTGAGAGTCCCTTCAACTGCAAAAAGATCCAAACCAGTCCATCCTAAAGGAAATCAGTCCTGAATATTCATTGGAAGGAGTGATGTTGAAGCTGAAACTCCAATCCTTTGGCCACCTGATGGGAAGAACTGACTCATTTGAAAAGACCCTGATGCTGGGAAAGACTGAAGGTAGGAGAAGGGGACAACAGAGGATAAGCTGCTTGGATGGCATCACCGACTCAATGGACATGAGTTTGAGTAAACTCCGGGAGTTGGTGATGGACAAGGAGGCCTGGCTTGCTGCTGTCCATGGTGTGGCGAAGAGTCGGACACAGCTGAGCAACTGAAAAAAAAAATGCATGAGTGTGTCACTGTTATTATCTCACAAGATTGTTACCAGGCTGAGATAAATGACTTGTGTAAATGAAGTCTTTATCACAATGCTGGCCCTTCAGGAATGCTCCGGGTGAAACAGTTCACACTTGTTACCATGGCTTGATGATAATTTGAGAAATTAATGGATGCTTTCTTCTACTCCCTACAGTTTTTTCCTCTTTCTTTCCCTCCATTTAAGTGGAGCAGCTAAGCCCACGCGCCCCAACTTTTGAACCTGCACTCAAGAGCTCTGGAACCACAGCTACTGAAGGCCATGTGCCCTAGAGCCCCGAGAAGCCACTGTGATGAGAGACCCATGCACCCTGAGTAGAGAGTAACCCCTGCTCGCTGCAACTAGACAAAAGTCTGAGCAACAGTGAAGACTCGGTACAACCAAAGATAAATAAATAAATGAAATTTAAAAAAAAAAAGCACAAGCTCCAAGACAGAGAGAGTCAAACGTGCTGGGGAAGCTGGAAAGAAATAGAGCCTTTATCTTCTCCATGAGGAAAAAATGTCCCTGACTTGGTGACCCTGGAGAAGGAAAAGGAGGCAGGGGAAGGAGGAGGGAAGATGGGGAAGGGGGAGGGAAGATGGGGAAGCTTGAACAGTCTAAAGCAGCCAGTCCCTGACCCCCTCAAAGCCTTGCCCCTATTAGAAACCACTGTTGGCAACATCCAGGACTTCAGGAGTGGAAGAAACAATCGAATCCCATCTAATTCTGGATCTTCTGACCCCCTGGGGGTTGCAGAGCCCCAGGCAGGTTGGAGGTTAAGCTTCCTTCAGCCCCGCAGCATGGGAGCGCAGGGTGAGAAATGAAATTGGTTCTAGAGGACAAAGGAGGAGATGTTTTCTGAACACGTGAGCTCACAGACCCCTCTCCCCGCCTGCGAGGCCAGTGTTTCTCAGGCCGGGCGTGGTGGCGGCCATCCCTGCATGAAGGCTGCCTGCCTCCTGCCCCAGGGTCCTCCTCTCTTAACTCCCAGGTCCATGGGTCGGTGCCAGGCCGCCCACCCCCCTCCCCTTGCTCCTTTGGAGACCGAGAAAGCACCATTCAGCGAGGGAACCAGGCTTCCCCCTGGTGCAGCAGACGCTCCACCTCTGAGTGGATGCACAGGACCTGTCAGAGACTGTTCTCTTCCCCACCCACTAAGCTTTTAAAACGACTGGAGTGCCACCCTCCCTAATTACCCAATTCAGTGGCTCACACAATGGATCTGCCACTTCCTGAGGATTTCTGACATCCCTAATTCCCCAAGACCTCTCTCGGCTCTGACAGAAGGCATCTGGGGTGATGGGGGCGGGGCTGGGGGGTGGCAGGGAGCTGGGAGGGCGCAGGAACTTAATTGGAGACACAGGGATGCAGGTGAAAACTAAAGCAGCCCAGGCTCTTGAGTCATAGTGGAAGACTTCGGGGCTGGCCTGGACCTAGAAGTCACCTCTCCAGCCCTCTCACCTGACCGAGGGGGAAACTGAGGCGGGGTGGGGGTGACCAGACACTGGCCCATCTGGGACTATAATCCTGGCATTCATTTATCTGTCCATCCACTCACTCTTTGTTCATTTAAAGCACACGTTTGCCAGACACTGTTGCCACTTGGAGTATAAGTGAGTACACACTCATGGTACTTATATTCTGGTAGGGGGATAAGGAATAAACGTATATTCTGATGGGAAGCTCTATAAGGAATGACATGACCGGGAAAAGAAGAGAGAGATGAAGGGATTTCTCCTTAGACCAGATGGCCAGGAAAGCCCTCAATGGTGAGATGAGACTTTTTTTTTTTGGATACACCCGTGCCATGTGGGATCTTAGTTTCCCAACCAAGGATGGAAACTGTTCTCTCTGCATTGGAAGTGCAGGGTCTTAGCCACTGGACTACCAGGAAAGTTTCCCGAGATGAGATTTGAGCAGAGGCCCCATTTGAAGAAAATGGACTGAGCCATGCAGATGGGAGTTCTGAGCGCAAGAAGGATTTTTTAAAAAATCATGTGCAAAGGCCCTGAGGTAGAAACATACTTGTATATTTGGACTCTTCCAAACACAACATTGTGGCTGAGTGTGCTGGACTGAAGGTAACAGGACAAGCTGGGTTTAGAGGGGCTAATGGGGCCAGATGCTGGGGGGAGGCTACTATACAATAAGGCCCCCAGAATTTTATGATCCATGAGATGGAAGCTGAAGGGTTTGGAGCCAGGATTTTTATTGATCTCTGCCTACATACCCTGGACAATATAAAACCCTTTTAGATCAGATGTTTTTATCCTTGGGCTATTGACATTGGTGCAGAGTAATCTTTGTTGGGGAGGCCTATTCATGCTAAAGGAGGTTGTTTAGCAACCTCCTGGGCCTCTATCCCCTAGACCCCAGTAGCAGCTCTCCAGCTGTGAGAACAGAAAACAGCCTCACCTCACACACTGTCAAACATCCCTTGAGGGGCGTCTAATTGAGAACAACAAGCTGTTGAGTTAGATCAACACGTGACATTCAGAGAGAAGAAACAATCTGACCCACTAGTTTCTAAACCTCCTGTAAGACTTTTGGGGGGCAGATTTCCCCCCCCCAAATATAGATCCAGGGACACAAATCCAGATCTACTGGACCAATGTCTCTGGGGCCTAGGACTCCAGACTCTGAATAGAAAACTGTTCCCTGGGTGTGTGCCCCAGTGATGGAGAGCCCAGCTCTCCCCCCTTACCTCCACGTGGATGCTGCACTTATTTAGGTTCCGTTATTTAGGCCTCCTGCTCATGCACAGCCCCTGAGTCGTGTTCAGCTCCTTGTGACCCCAAGGTATATAGCTCGCCAGGCTCCTCTGTCTGTGAGATTTTTTTCTAGGCAAGAATACTGGAGCGGGTTGCCATTTCCTTCTCCAGGGGATCCTCCTGACCCGAGGACTGTACCCACATCTCCTAAATTGGCAGGTGGATTCTTTACCACCCAGCCACCAGGGAAGCCCATTATGTATGTCTACATTTCCTCAAATTGGACTGTTCCTTTTACTTAAATACTACGTCTACAAAGGGAAATTCTGTATCTGTCATTCATACACTGATGTCAAAGGTATAGAAACCACTTAGCATCCTGAGAACGTGCTTTTGGGGGCTGTGGTGGGGGATGGGGAGGAAGGAGGAGGGGAAGGGTCTGATTCAAGCTTCCAGTGAGCTCCCAGGGAACGTGCTGGCCGGCAGAACTGAACTCCAACTTCTCAAACTCTCCCTCACTTCCACAAACGGAAACTCTCCTTGTGGAATACAGAGGTAGTTATAAAAAGCAAGGACAAAACTCTGCTAAATCATAGCGAGATGCTGTTTCCTGCCAAAGCTCTCGAGTTTGAGGTCTGTCCCTTCCACTGCTGGAAGGGGACATTAGCCAAGATTAAAGAGGCATTAAAGTCACACAGAGCATCTACCTACTCTTCCCCTCGGGGCCACCTGGGGAACCAAGAGGGATTGAAACCTTGTTGTATTATTACATATCATTTAGTGCCAGGCCTGTGTCCCATCAAAAATTATCCCAAATACCTTCCCAAGTGGAACAGTGGTAAAGAACGCGTCTGCCAATGCAGGAGACATAAGTGACCTAGGTTCGATCTCTGGGCCAGGAAGATCCTGTGGAGGAGGGCGTGGCAACCCACTCCAGTATTTTTGTTTGGAGAATTTCATGGACAGAGGAGCCTGGTGGGCTACAGTCCATGGGGTCAGAGAGTTGGACACAACTGAAGCGACTTAGCATGCATGCACCTTTCTCAACACCTTTGGAGAATGCTGCTCTAGTCCAACTTTCCCTTTAAAGAGCTGGGACTGCAGAGGCACCGCTGGTCACTACCTGGCGAGAAAGTCCAAGTGTTAGCCACAGCCATCTGCAACTCTCTGCGACCCCATGGACTCATGCCCGCCAGACTCATCTGTCCATGGGATTCTCCAGGCAAGAACACTGGAGTGGGTTGACATGCCCTCCTCCAGGGGATCTTCCTGACCTAGGGATTGAACTTGGTTCTCCTACATTGCAGGCATATTCTTTACCATCTGAACCACTAGATAAGCCACAATGTCCAGTGAGGAGATGCTTGAAAACCATGACCAGCACCAGGGTCTCCTGCTTGTCACTCTAAGACCACCAGAGTATCGCCTCCTTGGAGGTCTGGAGATCTGGGGGTGATCCCCACCCACTGATGTCACCTACATTTCCTGCCAATTTCACGGGGCCAGGGTCCGTCTGGCTGGGAAGTCATTCCCCAGCAGCTTGTATTGTGCTGTGAAATCCCGCTTCCCCAGAGCTGGTGGCCTGGTCGCAGATCCTGCTGGAAGGAAGCAGTTGCGTGTGAGAGGCGCTCCATAGCCAGGGGACAGGCAAACAGCAGCAGGAGGCACTGAGCATTTTAACACTTGACCTTTATGTCCAAGCTAAATAAACAGAATTGCTGACGATGACTGAGATGGCAACTTCCTGCTTTTCAGAGAAGAATGTCTGTTGGAAGAAAGAAGTCAAAGTTCCTGGAGAGAGAGTGGGCTCCTCGGATACTTTTTTAGGAGTCCTTTGGTCAAACACCCTGTTACAGCCCCAGTTCAGGTCCGGCTCCACCTGGGTATTGAGCAAGGGGCATCATCATTTAACCTCCCTGCACCTTAATTTCTTCAACTCGAAACTTACTGAAAGAGAGGGTTAAATGGGAGTAATACCCAGAAGGCGCCTTCACATAGTAAATGCTCAGTTAATTAGCCCTCAACAGTCACTAGTCACACCCCATAACAATGTTTTTGTGTGCACGTGTTAAGTTGCTTCAGTCGTGTCCGACTCTTTGTGACCTGCCAGGCTCCTCTGTCCATGGGATTCTCCAGGCAAGAAGACTGGAGTTGGTTGCCATGCCCTCCTCCAGGGGATCTTCCCAACGCAGGGATTGAACTTGCATCTCTGACGTCTCCTGCATTGGCAGGCGGGTTCTTTACCAGGCACCATCTGGGAAGCCCCATCAATGTTTCTCTCTTGGACCAAAGAGAAGGAAATAAAATAGATGCTGACTGTTGTGGTCAGGAGGGTCCCATTGAGAGCTGCTGGTGGCCTCGGCAAACACAGCTGAGGAAGGTGGGGGCTGGAGGCCCTGCCAGACCTGCTGCTTCTCTGCTGTGGGCTCTTCCCTAACTTTCATTGCAGTTCAGAATCAGCAGCAGCTTTCTCCTCTCCGCCGGTGTTCTCTCCTCTCATAATAAGCAGCAATCGTTCCCAGAAGCTGGAGGCTGTTTCCAGGGCCAAAGGTGAGCTTACAGTCACCTGGTTGCCATGGAAACTGCAGCGTTGTCATGCTCTCTCCAGAGTGACTTGGCAGGGCCTTGAGAATGTGTCTCTCCATTTCCAACTAATCTCCCCCGCACCCATCTCCCTGCAGGAGCGTTACCAGGGAACACAGGGGGCCAGGCTCTCACACGGACCGTCCACGGTTGGGTGGAGTCTCTGGAAGCATCTGCGTGGTGGGCTGGTGGGTGAAAACCCACAGATGCCTCCAGCATCCGCGTGAGAGACAGACCTCTAGAGTCACAAGGGCCTGCAGAGGGGAAGCGAGAAGAAAGCAGCAAGCGTTTTCCAGAGTCCAGGAGTTTGTAGAAGGTACAGTAGTATCGGCTCAGCCATACAGCAATGCTGCAAAGAAGCACGGTCTAGTTTAGGCGCTCTCAGACTGCAGCTCCCGAGAAAATCGCCCGAGATGCTTCTGCATCCAGTTCCTGCCGAGATTTCAATCTATAGGTCTGAGGAGGCCACAGGAGTGTGTGTTCCAGACACTTTCCTCCCTAAGTGATTCTCTTAGAGGTGATTACGATTCTCTGAGAGGTGAGTTCGCATGCTGAGAGGCACAGGGATTGGAGGAAGAAGAGAAAGAACCCAAGCTTTAGCAGTCCTGAGTTCAGGCCCCATTGTGCTTCTAATTCGCATTCTGCATCTTGACCAAGATCTTAAAGGTCTTAATAAGAGAATTGGATCACATTCACATTTCCCAGTGGGATCCCAAGGGACATCAATCCCAATACACTTAAAAAGCCAAATAGGAAAAAAAAAAAGCCAAATAGTTTGGAAAGTGATATTTATTCTATTCCTCTCTGCATGTGTGCTAAGTCATTTCAGTCCTGTCCAAATCTTTGCAACCCTATGGACTGTAGCCCACCAGGCTCCTCTGTCCATAGGATTCTCTACCCAAGAATACTGGAGTGGGTTGCCATGTCCTCCTCCAGGGGATCCTCCCGACCCAAGGATCGAACTTGCATCTCTTGCATTGGCAGGTAGATTTTTTTTTACCACTAGCACCACCTGGGAAGCCCAACTCTCTAGGTTACATGCAAATTGCTTTAGCACATTAAAGACTCTGATAAGTCCTGCAGTGTGAAAGTCTGATTTCAAAAGAAAAAAAAAAAAAAAGAAAGTCTGCTTTCTTTCAACCCAATGTTTTCTAACTTGTTTGCCCACAGAACCCTTTTTCCCTTTTATACTATTTATTAATAACAGTCTCCTGGGATAGCTGATTTGGTAAATGGTGGGCTAGGAAATAATCACATATATTAGTAGTTAATTTTGACTGAGTTACTATGTGTCAAGCACTTCACATACGTCATCTCATCAAATCATACATCTGCTCTGCCTAAAGTAACACTGCTGGACCCTAACCCAAGAATTCTGACACTGACCTTCTGTTATGCTAGGAGCTGCTGAAATGTCAGCAAGAGCAATGACATTAGACCTTCTACTCCAGAAATGATCACAGATAAAGCAGCTTTCTGGACCCAGGAAACATTGGAAAAAGACAAACTTAGCAGAACATGTGAAAACAAATTGCAAAGGGGGAAAATCTGGACCCTGAAGTTCCCAGTGCCAAGCTTGAAACTATAAAACAAAGCCCCCAACTTTTGGAGTTATCAGCACACTAGGTTTTTCCCCTTCCCAATCACATTAGCTTTTGAGTAATGTAGCAGCCAGGCACCCAACTCTGTGATGTATTACATGAATGCATTATCAGAACCAGCTGTTGCTCTAATGATATGGAAGAAGGATGAAGGGCTTGGGTGATATATTGCCCCAGCGTCCTGCGATGGGAGAACAAAGCAGATCCTGTGCAGGATAGCCACGCAGTTGCAAAGTAGAGATTGATTTATCAGGGGTGTCCCAAGTCGGCATCGAGAAAGAGGAGTCGGTGAGGAATTTATCAACATAATTATGTGCAGTGATTTATTAAGTAGTAAATAACAAAGGCATCAAAGACACTTTTTGGTTGCTGTTTTGGCTTAACTTACTAAAAAAGAAGAAAACTTTTTTTGTTCATTGGTTTGGTTTGTACCTTTAAATGATAAAGTTCCTCGACATGAACACGTATGAATGATGAAGTCTTTAAGTAGAGGAAAGATGTAGGCTGAGGTGAGTCACCTTTATATGGGTATGTTTCTCTCCATGAAGGAAAATAAGCCCTCATCAATTTATTCTTTGCAGGGCCTATGGCTCCATGGGTAAGTGACACAGTTGAGAGCTAAACAATTTAGCTGGCATGACAGAGGTGGAAGAACAGCAATACGGGCAAAAATGATGGAGCATTTACTCCATTCCCACCATGAGAGTAAGCCCCTTACATCCGTTATTGCATTTTATCTGCATGATAACTCTGCAAAGTAGGTACTGGTATCATCCCCATTTTACAGGTGAGGAAATCAGGCATTGGTGATGCCAAACTAATTTAATCTAAGGTTTCACATCAGCAGTTGGGCTGGTGATTAAAATATAGGTTCCCATGACCCCAGAATCCATGCTGTTCATTCACTCATTCATCCATCCATGTAATAGATATTTCCTTGGCCCTGCTAAGTGAAAATACAGGAGAAGCAGTGATGGTTGAGACTGGAGAAACCCTGCCCTGTGGGGGACATAATTCCAGGGGAAGAGACAGATCCCTCATCCCTGCTGCACGTGAATGAATGAACAAGCATAGGCACAAACTATACAAACCACAGTGAGTTTCAAGGAAACAATGTCTTAGAAAATAGCAGGGTGATGAACAGAGGTCAGGGAAGACAGAGCTCATCTGTGATGAAAATCTCACTGCTCTTCACCGTCAGGGACATGCAAGGTTTCAATCAACTTGAACATTTTAGGACCATCCACATATTTCCCAATGTTCCCCTTCTTTCATGCATGCGCCTAATACGATAAAGATGACTCAAGTTCTATCCACCACTCCTCAACACAGGTAATCACATTTGTCCACATCATAAAGTAGAAAACAATACTCTTAGACTTTTTTTTTTAAACAGGGGATGGTCAGTTGACTCTTCCACCTGCTGCCACACACCCTCTGTTCATCACAGGACAGCTGAACTCTTGGCATCTGCTCGAGACTCTACCAGGCAGGTATTTGGCACCCATTCTCCCACTTCCTGTGCATACACAGACCAACAGGAATGATGCCTCATGTAAAGCCTTGTTTTTGTCTGCTCACGAGCTGAGGAAATTGTAGTCTGTGTTGCACAATTTCTGCAAGCACCCCACACTGACCTTGAAGACAAGAGCAACCTCCCCTGCTGCCCAGGCATCCAAATGGCCAAGAGTGTGACCAACAGATAGCAGACCCTCCAGAGCAGAGAGGTTGAGAGCAGTGTTTAGCCCAGGGCAGGGAGGTCACTAGACAAAGCAGTTCAGAGTAATCAGACCTGAGCCAGCTGGAGGCCGAACGATAAACAGGACACCTCCCCATCTCCTGGTCAGCTACGCCCTGGTCTTCTGCCTGATTCCCTGCAGCTGAGTATTCTGCATGTCATATCTCATCTAGTCGTCCTGAAACAGGGTTACTCTTAGCTAGAGGATTCTCCCTAAAAGCCAGTCCTTTCCCTTCCCCAGAAGCAATCTCATGTTAACAGGGAGTCTGGGATAGTTGACACAATGCACGGTGATTCCCAGGCACTGGGTGACTAGCAAGAGGCAGGATTCTAAACAGGAACTCATCCATCACATCACAGTTCAGGTCATGCACTAGTGGTGGTCAGCTACGTCATCTCGATTGAAGGCTGATTCTGGAATTTGCTTTCCATTTGTGGCCTGTGGAAATGATATGTATTCTAGAAGTCTACTTAGCAACTGTATTAGTCAGGAATCACCAGAGGAACAGAACCAGTAGAATGTATATATTTAGAAAGTGTTGTATTATAAGGATTGCTTCTGTAATTATGGAGGCTGACAGTCCCAAGATCTGCAAGTTGGCAGGGCCTGGGAGAGCCCCCAGGATAAGTTCCAGTCTGAGCCCAAAGGCCTGGAAAACAGAAGAACCACTGATGTGGTTCCTGTACAAAGGCTGGCAGGATTCAGGGAGAATTCATGTTTCCGCTTGAGTTCAAGGTAGGGTAAAGTTCCCGATTTGAATGCAGTTAGGAAGCAGGAATTCTCTCTCACTTAGGGAAGGGCCAATCCTTTTGTATGAGGCAGGCCCTTCAACTGAGTGGACGAGGCCCACGCCCACTAGAGAGGACAATCTACTTTACCCGATTTACTTACAAACATGTTAATCTTGCCCGAAAACACCCTCACAGAAACACAGAGTAATGTTTGTCCAAAGATCAGGCACTTCATGGTAACCAGCAAAATGAGAGAGAAAATTAACCATTAGAGAAACATCATGATAAGAAAAGTAATAGATCCGCATGGTATGGAGATTGCTTTCCAGATTATAGAGGTCCTTCACACATTCTCTTCTGGCCCTGACCAAAGGCAGGCAGTGTTATCCCCATTTTTCTGTGATGGGGGCTCTAGCTTAAATAGCTTGATGAAACAACTTATCCAACAGTCCTAGAGCTATTGCATCAGCAGCAGAATTTAACTTATGATGCTATTGTAGTTCCTGTTCCACTTTCTAGAAAAATGGTATAGATGAGCTTGTACGCAAAGCGTAAATAGAGACACAGACATAGAGGACAAATATACGGATTCCAAAAGGCAGGGGGGAAGGCAGGAGGAATGGAGAGACTGGACTGATACATGCATACTATGCATGATCTAGATAACTAATGAGAAACGTCTGTACAGCTCAGAGAACTCTGCCTAACACACTGTGAGGGCCTGAATGGGAAGGAAGTACCAAGGAGAGGGGTCTATATATATACGTATGGCTGACTCATTTTCCTCTGCAGTAGAAACGAACACAATTGTAAAGCAACTAGATTCCAGTAAAAATTAAGGAGTCCCCACTCATCGCAACTAGAGAAAGCCCTCGGGCAGTAACGGAGACCCAGCGCAGCCAAAAATAAATAAACAAGTAAAAATAAAAGTAAAAAATAGAGTAACAGAGAATGCCTGTAAAAATAGGTAATGTTTATGCCAAATAATAGAGTGTGGATATGCATGTCAGAATATAAGCAGGTGGGGACAAGCCATCCACACCCCCAGCACCTGTGTGGGAGGAAGCAGATGGAAACACCAGGTCACGTGACAGTTGGACAGGAAGAGAACCGCAGTGTGACCAGTAGGAACGTGTGGAGTGCCAGCCGGAGACGGGCAGCTGACACTAGCAGGGTATTTACTAATCCAGTAAATGGGTGAGTACAATGTACGCCCTGGTGGTGTCGAGGTAAAGAACCTGCCAGGCAACGCAGGAGACAAGGGTTCAATCCCTGGGTCGGGAGCATCCCCAGGAGAAGGAAATGGCAGCTCACTTCCAAATCCCACAGACAGAGGAGGCTGGTGGGCTACAGTCTGTGGGGCTGAGCAACTGAGGACCTATGCACAGTGTGTTCCCAGGAAGACGGGAAGGGACGAAAGCAGCCTAGTCCCTGCAAACCCCCCGAACAGAGCAGTCAGGGCCGCTCCCGGGGCCGTCCCACGTGGAGAAGACCCTGCTGGAGGTACGCTGGGGAGGCCAGCAGAAAGGAAGGAGGAAGAGCGTTCAGGTGAAAGTGGGGCGGGGCTGGGGGAGAAGGGCTGGAAATCACAGAGCACAAGCCACAGCGCTTTTCCCTTTAATTTGTTAAAAAATATTTACTTATTTATTCAGCTGTGTCAGGCCTTAGTTGCGGCACGTGGGAGCTTTCATTGCAGCTCATGGACTCTCTAAGCTGTGATGTGTGGGCTTAGTTGCTTTGCAGCATGTAGAATCGTAATTCCCTGACTAGGGGTCAAACCAGAGTTCCCTGCTTTGCAAACCACTGGTCCACCAGGGAAGTCCTTTTCAAAAAAATTTTTATTGGAGTCTAGTTGATTTAAAATGTTGTGTTAGTTTTTGCTATACAGCAAAGTGCATCAGTTATACATATATCCACTCGTTAAAAAAAAATTCTTTTCCCATATAGATCACTACAGCATATTGAGAAGAGTTAGCTGTGCTATACAGTAGGTCCTTGTTTAGCTATCTATTTTATTTATAGTACTAAACCACACTTTTTAAAAACTACATGGGAAAATAAAAAAGAAAGAGAGAACCCTGTAAAATTAGAAAAGCCACCTAAAACAAGACTCTCCTTTAAGATTTCATGAAATACAATCTCACATAAAAATGAGCAACAGAAAAGAATCATGGGCACATCTGATACAAATTTATTAAAAGGAAACAAGAAAAGACAGGATAAAGAGCTAAACAAAACCCCCACAGGTAACAAAAAGCATTCTAGATAGGTATTGTCAAAAATAAGATCAGCTTCAAAACCTACTATATCAAAACATACCCAAAGGCATTAAGAGAGTGATATAAGATACAGAAAACAATATAAATCAGCATTAGAAAAGTTTAGAAATGAGATGACAGAACTCAAGAATTACAAAGTAAAGAAAAAAACAAGGTTATGAATGAAGAATAAACTAAAGAAACCATAAGAGAAAATAAACATGAAAATAACACGTCCAGAGAACTAAGATGTTCTCTTCCCTCTGACCCAGAGACCGGCAGTGCTGTGGGTAACTGCTGTGTAGCCTTGCAAAAACCCCACTACCGATCCACAATAGACACGTTACATGAGCAAGAACTGAACCTTTGCTGTATTAAGCTGCTTGAATTTGGGGCTTGTCTGTTATGGCAGCATTGCCTAACCTAAACTAACTGATAAGGGCATCTAACTGTTCTTAGATAAACATGCAAGGTCTTAAGAGTCTTTCAAAAGCCATGATATATCTTATAAAAATACAATTTCAAATGTGAATGGATATGTATTGCAATTAGTGATACAATGCAGTTATAAGAGTACAATGTCATCATTTCCTTTATTATTATTAATTTAAAAAGCTAAAGTGTTTATTGGAGTATAGTTGGTATACAGTGTTGCGTTCGTTTCTACGGTAGAGCAAAGGGAGTCAGTTATACTTACACATACGTCTGTGCAAGCTGCTCAGTCCTCTCTAGCTCTTTGCAATCCCATGGACTGCAGCCCATCAGGCTCTTCTCTCCATGGAATTCTCCAGGCAAGAATACAGGAGTGGGTTGCCATGCCCTTCTCCAGGGGATCTTCCTGACTCAGGGATCGAACCTGGGTCTCCTGCATTGCAAGCAGATTCTTTACCATCTGAGCAACCAGGGAAGCCTACACACACACACACACACACACACACACACACACACATATGTATATTCACCCTTTTATAGATCTTTCCCCATATAGGTAATCACAGAGTATTGAAAAAGAGTTCCCTGTGGTATACAGTAGATCCTTATTAGTTACCTGTTTTATATATCAGTTCAGTTCAGTTCAGTTGCTCAGTCATGTCTGACTCTTTGCGACCTCATGAAATGCAGCACGCCAGGCCTCCATGTCCATCACAAGCTCCCGGAGTCCACCCAAACCCATGTCCATTGAGTCAGTGATGCCATCAAACCATCTCATCCTCTGTCGTTCCCTTCTCCTCCTGCCCTCCATCTTTCTCAGCATCAGTGTCTTTTCCAATGAGTCAGCTCTTTGCATTGGATGGCCAAAGTATTGGAGTTTCAGCTTCAGCATCAGTCCTTTCAATGAACACCCAGGACTAATCTCCTTTAGGATGGATTGGTTGGATCTCCTTGCAGTCCAAGGGACTCTCAAGAGTCTTCTCCAACACCACAGTTCAAAAGCATCAATTCTTCGCTGCTCAGCTTTCTTCATAGTCCAACTCTCACATCCACACATGAACACTGGAAAAACCATAGCCTTGACTAGATGGACCTTTGTTGACAAAGTGATGTCTCTGCTTTTTAATATGCTGTCTAGATTGGTCATAACTTTCCTTCCAAAGAGTAAGCGTCTTTTAATTTCATGGCTGCAGTCACCATCTGCAGTGATTTTGAAGCCTAGAAAAATAAAGTCAGCCACTGTTTCCACTCTTTCCCCATCTATTTGCCATGAAGTGATGAGACCAGATGCCATGATCTTAGTTTTCTGAATGTTGAGCTTTAAGCCAACTTTTTCACTCTCCTCTTTCACTTTCATCAAGAAGCCCTTTAGTTCTTCTTCACTTTCTGCCATAAGGGTGGTGTCATCTGCATATCTCAAGTTACATAGTAGTGTGAATATGTCAGTCCCAATCTCCAAATTTTTCCCTCCACTGTCCCTTCATTTTTTTCTCAATTAGCACTTTATTAATTCATGACTGGAGGCAATTATTTCCCAAGTGTTGAAAGGCCACATTGAGCTCGGATCCTTGGGTGGAGCCCCAAAGATCAGGTCTATCAGCAAAAAAGAATTTCTTTCTCTCCAGGGAACATATGCACCATTGTATTTACCGATAAAACCCTTCAGTTCTTGTATCTTAGGTTCTGGATTACTGGGTAGGAAATGATACAATCCTTAATCTAGAGGTTGGAAGGCAGGACATACACATTATTATCACTTTTATTATCATCATATTAATACTGACAGTCACCTTCTACTCCCCGTTAGCCACTGTTCTGAGTGCTTTATATATAGTCATGAAAACATTTGTTTTCTGGTGAATGAATGAATGACAATGAGTTACCAAAAAAAAAAAGGGATATAAAGGGAACACAGCACTTCCACCAGTGGCGACAAAAGGGTGAAGACATTCTAGTCAGAGAGGATAATGTGAATAGAACAAAGGAGATGGGGATTACATGCCCCATAAAGAGAAAGTGAATAAGCATCTTTAGCAGGAAATGGAATTTATACTTAATCTTCTAGATAAAGAAGATCCATGGAAATCTTCAGACCAGGGGACAGGGATGACAAAGCACTATTCAAAGAAAATTGTCCTAGCAGCAGTACAGGATGAAAAGCGAAATAGAAACAGACTGGAGACAGGGAGACAAGATAAGAAACAATCGCAAAAGCTCACCTTTAATGGGATGTGAGTCTTGTCAAAGATTTAGGTGTTAAGAGTGGGTGTTACTAAGTTTTGGCCAATGATACAACATGAGCAGAATGTGATGTGGGGGCTCTAGGAAGTCTTCTTAAAAACAGAAGGTACATCCTTTTTTGCCCCTTCATTCACCATACTGCCTGGAACACAGAGCTGATGGCTGGATCTCCAGAGGCTACTTTGCACTATGAGGACCAGAGCCACATACAAAGGATTTTGAAGCAAAAAGCGGAGCCCCCAATGCATTCTAATAGTGGAGTTATCATGCGAACCAAGGACTGCCTACATCTGGATCTCTTTTGCATCAGAGAAATATAAATGCTTACCTTATTTGGAAGCATTGGAAGTAACTGAATCTAGTTCTCCATTGGAAGTAATTGAATCTAGTTCTACAGGACAGGGCAGGTTAGAGAACAAGTAAAGTAAATATATTTTGTGGTATGAGTTAAGGATTTGTGTCCCACCACCTGAGTTTAGATTCTGGCTCTGCTAGTTGGTAACTTTAGAAGTTTAAGCAAGTACTTCAGTTTCAACAAGAGTCAAATGTGGAAAAATAATTGTTGGTAGCTACCTAGTGGATTCTTGTTGTTCAGTTGCTCAGTCATGTCCAACTCTTTGCAACTCCATGGACTGCAGCAAAGCAGGCTTCTTTGTCCTTCACCATCTCCTGGAGTTTGCTGAAACTCATGTCCATTGAATCAATCCATCCATCCAACCATCTCATCCTCTGCTGCCCCCTTCTCCTCCTGCCCTCAATCTTTCCTAGCATCAGGGTCTTATCCAATGAGTGGGCTCTTCGCATCTTGGGGTGATTGAATTCAGTGACTGTGATAAAATACTCAGCATGCTCTTTGGCACATGTGTTGTGAAGTGAAGTGGAAAGTGATGTCCCCAGAGAAAAAGATGACACACAATTCTTGGGGAGAAGGTATGAGTAAGAATGGGATGACCACTTTTGCTAGAAAGTTAGGGGGCGTTACAAAAGCTTCTTGGAAAACTCATTTCTCAAGCTTCCTTGCCCCCTTCCAAGAGCACCCTTGTGCTGTGAGAGTGCCAAGCACAAAGAAACTGGCTTTGTTGCTCCCCCTGGCTCCCGGCCATCTCAGGATGGGACCTCTGACCACAATCCCAGTTTCATATCCTGTTTAATGGGCTTATGGGCAACACTTGATCAATGATCTATCAACACCATTGATCTTCATGTTCCAGGAAATGCTGTGCTGTTGGGAAAAAGAGGCTGTTGGCTTCATTTCTGCATAAAAAGGTCTGATTAAATCAAAGGGATGTTGGTCTTTTCAACATGTTGGGGTTGATAAGCAGTGACAGTGTGGTGGGAGAGCAGAGCTAGAGCTCTGTGAAGTTGAAAACTCTTTCAGGGAATCCAGGCCACTTCTAAACTCCCCTAATATTTCATGAGCAGCTAGAAGGTTCTGAGATATGATTGCTCTATGAAAGGCATGAATCACTGATTGACACTTAAAAGGGCAAGAAAAAAGTGATGAAAACGCACATAGTTTAATTGCAAATGTAATTCTAGCTCCTCGTGGGGGATACATTTGAAAATGACATCGTCACAGTTCTATTTGTTGTTTTACTGTGACAGTTTGTGGGGAAAGAAAAAGAATGTCATCTTGGAGAAGCACGGGGCTGGTATTTACATGAAATCTGATAGATTTAAGTCATATTCTTCCACTGTATCAATATGCCTACTGAAAAGTGGGTTGTAGTGAAAACTAACTGAAACTAGTATAGATAAAAAGGTACAGTGAACCCTGGGTACTTTTCATCGAAAACACATGTTAGGGACCAGCCATAGTCCAGTGGTTAGGAATCCACCTTCCAATGCAGGGCTGGTGGGTTTAACCCCTGGTGGAGGAACTAAGATCCCACATGTCATGCATTTAACATACATGTTAATGGCCTGAGGGAGCTCGAGAAGGACAAGGGGAGAAATCCACTGACAATTCTTTTATTACCTGTAGGCATCTTTCTGTTTTTGAGTGAAACTGGCCAATCCTTAAAGATCCTTGAAGCTCAGGACAGACTCAATTGTACTTCTGTTTTAGTTTTATGATATGATTTTTTCCCACCTCACCTCACCGTAAGTTAAAATAAAGAAACTTTGTTTTGGACTTTTTGAATTTTTTCCAGTTTTCTTATCTCATACCCCCTAAAGGAAGAATGTCCTTCTTGGAAAATATCCCTGTAATTGTATTCAAACAAAGACGGCTACTAGATGGATGGAATGAGGTGTCGTCATGGACTGAATGTTTTGGTCACCCCTTAAATCCATGTGTTGAAGCCCTCATCCCCACTGTTATGGTATTTGAAGATGTGACCTTTGGGAAATAATTAGGGTTAACTGAAGTCATGAAAGTGGGTCAGTGGTATAAGTTCCAGCCTGAAAGCTGCAGGCTAGAGACTCACAAAGAGCCCATTTTCATTCAAATCCAAAGGTGAGAAAATATTGATGTCCCAGCTCCATCAGTCAAGCAGGAAAATTTCCCTGTTAGCCTGTTTGTGCAATCTGGGCCTTCAACTGATTGGATGAGGCCCAC
The DNA here is from genome assembly GCF_023699985.2 of Odocoileus virginianus. Classification (NCBI taxonomy): domain Eukaryota; kingdom Metazoa; phylum Chordata; class Mammalia; order Artiodactyla; family Cervidae; genus Odocoileus; species Odocoileus virginianus. The sequence continues at coordinate 4,701,807 of NC_069706.1, read as the reverse complement.
CCACATTAGAGGGGTCAATCTACTTAACTCAGTGTACCGATTCAAATTCTAAAACATCCTTGCTGACACATTCAGAATAAGTTTGGACCAAATGTCTGAGTATCCTAAAGCCCTGTGAGCTGACATAGAAAATTAAGCATTACAGTATCCACGGGGTACCTTATAAGTTTATTTCAACAGTGTTTGCCACATGACAGGTGTTCAGATATTGCTAATCTTCTTCTTGTTCCCAAAAGTCTATTTTTTTATTGTTTCCAGGGTAGAAATGCCTAGAGAATATAGCTGGTCCTCAAGCACCAAGGAAAGACTGGTGGCTGTTTCATCACCTTGGTTCTTTCTTCAGGAAGCTGCTGGCCCAACTGGGCCATTTATTTAGAAGCAATGAGCTCCTTCTTAAATTGTCAAGTTAGTCAGTCCACCCTCAGTCCTGGGAATGCTCTCTTCTGCCACAACTTTCTGGAAATCTTCACTAAGAAGCGATGTGGCTACAGGGGCGGGGGCGAACGAAGGAAGCATTTTAAGTGCAGCCTGTGCAGTTTGGCTGAGTTCCGGCTTGTGGAGATTAAATAATAGCTTGTGTGCACACAATCGGGGGCTTGCCGAGAGCTGAGGGGTGTTACTGACTGCCCTGCTAACTCCTGTGAGTCCTTGTGGCATTTCTCAGAGCTGAAATACTCTACTGAGAACCACAGAAACAACGGCCTTTCTGGTCTGGCCCTTTGGAAGGGCATAAACCACTTTAATTAAGAACAGCTTTAATAATGGAGGGCCCAAGATGCCACACAAGGGCACTGCCAGCATCTGTGAAATTAGGATGAAAAATATCCCTGTTTTGTACCTTCCCCGAGATAATTTTCTGCTGGGTTAAATGTGTCTCTCCCAGCAGTGTCCAGCCGTGGTGTGAACAAGGAGGCCTGGCACCACCTACTCACGCCAGCTCACTCCCTGCCCGGGCCTGGTCTGAGTTAGACCAGAGGGGCCGGTCCCATCTCTCCTGATGTGGGTTCAGCCCAAAGAAGTGGGACCTGTCCTAAGTCCAGGAAACCCCTTCCCTCCCCTAGACCATGGCCAACCAGGTATGACTGAGGTATTAAATTAAAACAGAAATATGCACGAGAGCATAGTTTCTCCATTTCAGCACTGCTGACACCTGGACTGTGTAATTCTTTGCTGTGGGAAGATGTGTCTTGTGGAATATTTCGGAGCTTTTATTGGTCTCCTCCCACTAGATGCTGGTAGCAAAGACCACCCAATTGTGACAAGGGAAGATATTTCCAGACCTTCCCAGCTGTCCGGGTATGGATGTGATAAATAAAAATACAGTATGCCTACTTAAATTTGTATTTCAAATAAACATACCATTTTCCATGTAAGTATGCCTGGACAATCTTTGGGCTTTTCCAGGTGGCTCAGTGGTAAAGAATCCGCCTGCCAATGCAGTAGATGCAGGTTCAGTTTCTGGATCAGGAATATCCCCTGGAGGAGGAAATGGCACCCCACTCCAGTATTCTTACCTGAGAAATCCCAGGGACAGAGGAGCCTGGCAGGCTGCCATCCTTGGAGTCACAAAGAGTTGGACATGACTTAGCAACCAAACAACAACATACCATCTTTAAGACACACGCTGAAAAACTGTCATCCAAAAGTGAACTTCGGGACTTCCCCGGTGGGCCGGTGGTTATGGAGCCACCTTGCAACGCAGGGGCTGCAGGTCTGCTTCCTGGTGGGAGAACTGAGACCCCGCGTGCCAGGGGGGAAGTAAGCCCATGTGCCGCCTTTACTGAGCCTGTGTGCTCTGGGGCCCACGTGATGCACCTAAAAAGTCAGTACATTGCAACCAAAGGTCCCTCACGATGAAACTAAGGCCCGAGGCGGCCAAATAAATAGACATTTATGCAAATATAAAGTAACTTGAACTGAGCATTTTGCATTTTGTGTGGTGACCCTTCGTATGCACGTGCCAAGTCACTTCAGTCATGTCTGATGCTTTGTAACCCAAGGGACTGCAGCACCCCCAGGCTCCTCTGGCCATGGGATTCTCCAGGCAGGAACACTGGGGTGGGTTGCCATGCCCTCCTCCAGGGCATCTTCCCAACCTCGGGGCTGAACCCGCATCTCTTATGTCTCCTATGTCGCCTGCATTGGCAGGCAGGGTCTTTACCACTAGCATCACCTGGGAAGCCCCGAGGGGCAAAACACCCCCCTTCAAGTAAGAAACACTGTCCCAGGGTACGTGGTCTCCCCATGTATATTATAATAATGTGATACGCTTTTAAAATACACCTATCCCTGACCTGTTGAACCGGAATCCATAGCGTCAGGGCCATTTCACTATGCAGCCCCCTTGAGAACTGCTGCTGCGACTTTTCCGAAAATCCCCCAACAATAATATGAATATCTGGAGTGCTTGCCCAAAGAAACCAAAACCAACGAACAAAAGATTCTTAGTCCCCATCACAGACCTACTGAGTATACAATTCTCAGGGGCCAAGGCCCTGATAATGCTGTGTTTCCACCAAGCGTTTTAGGTGATTCTAATGGGCAGGTGGGGAAGGGAAGCCATGCCCCAGAGAGACTCACGCAGGTGCATGGAACGCTCACACCACATTGTCACAGGGAAGACACACGTGGATCTGTGGACGAAGGGCTACACGAACCGCAGTAAGGCCAGGCCACAGGACCCTGTGTAGCAGTGAGAACGGATCACTTACTGCTGCCTGCATTAGTACTGATTCCTATAAGGAATACAATGTTAGATATATATAAACCCCCAAAACACGGCTTTGTAAAACTCAAAAGCTAGTGATTCTTAACAATACATTTCTTGCGTCCCTTGCATGCGTGCTCAGTTGTGACTCTGTGACTTCATGAACTGTACTCTGCCAGGCTCTTCTGTCCATGGGATTCTCCAGGCAAGAATACGGCAGTGGGTTGCCATGCTCTTCTCCAGGCGATCTTCCCGACACAGGGATGGAACCTCTGTCCCCTGCACTGGCAGGAGGATTCTTCCCCACTGAGCCACCAGGGAAGGCCGTGGCAAACAGAGGCTGCTCTCTGCCAGCACATTAAGGAGAGTGGAGCCACTGCTTTCTTCCACTGACCCACCCTGCCTTGGAAACATGGGTCTTGCCAAGCCTGCCAACCCCTGCCCATCACCCTTCTATACCTGCCGCTTCCGAGCAGCAGTGGTTCTCACCCATGAGCTGCAGCCATGAAAATGTATGAACATATGTCCTCAGCTTCATGGTCAGAAGGGAATCCAATCAAGAATCTGGCGATGCATTTGCAAATTTAAAAATTTGTACCGTAATGAGCACAGCCATTCAAACTAATAATTACATAAACTCCCGTTACGGGTGGCATGGTAATTACAACAGGTACTTCTAGCAAATTTAAAAAGTGACTTCGGTTTCCATTTCCTTCATGAAGAATGCAATAAGCAGGTGCATCCCTGTGTTGCCAGGTGGAGGAGCCCCCTAAGAAACAGAGTAAAAACGAGCCAGAAACCTCAATTTCTAGCCTCCCAGGAAGGCAGGGGATTTGTTAAGGAGAGGAAAGATGGTGAGAGAAACCAAAGTATCTGAAGTAGTGTTGGATATTTAACGCATGTTTGTAAGCGGTAGGGGGCAGGGGGATGTCCATCGGAGGGGTCTCTGACCACCCACCTCCTTGCCCACTGTGCTCTGGCCTCCTGTCTGTTTCAGGAACTCCTGCCCCCAGCCCTTTGCACTTGCTGTTTCTCCCACTTCGAATGCACACTTTCCTCAGCTCAGGTATTTCCTATCAGAGACGCTTTCTGACCACCTGCACCAGGTCCCATCCCCACACACTGTTTCACTGTCTCCCTGTCCTTTATTACTGGCTGACTGACGGTACCCAGGAATGCATGATTTTTTTGAAACTGCACTCATCATCCCCTTCCTGCGCAAGAATGTAAGTTCCCTGACAGTAGAGACCTTAGCTGAGCTCTCACAGCCCATCCCAAGGTCCACGAGTGCATCTGGCACCAGGCTGGCATTCAATAAATGTCTGTGAGTGCATAAAAAGTATGAATGAAAGAGTGAATCAATGAACACAGGCTCTTATCCATTATTCGACCTGGGCGTGATACCATCCTGAGGCAGGGACTACTATGATGTCCTTTTTACAGAAGAGAAGACAGAATTAGAGATTTCAGGCAGCAGCCAGAGGCATCAGCTCCTACACTGCAGAGCCTGGTCCTCCACCTCCGGGCTTCCGTGTGCTTTTTACTGCATGGCGCCATATCAGGGGGCTTCCCAGGCGGTGCTAGTGGTAAAGAACCCACCTGCCAATGCAGGAGACATAAGAGATGCGGGTTCGATCCCTGGGTAGGGAAGATCCCCTGGAGAAGGGCATGGCAACCCACTCCAGTATTCTTGCCTGGGAAATCGCATGGACAGAGGAGCCGGGTGGGCGATGTCCACAGAGTTGCAAAGAGTTGGACACGACTGAGCGATTTAGAACACACGCACCCCATGTCAGGACATGTGGGTTGAGCTATTCCCAAACTCTAAGGAGAAGGGGGAGAGAAGTAACTGATAAGCTGGCTAATTAAAGCACAGTCTCCTCTCCTCGATCCTTCCAGCAAACAAAACAGCTTCCTTCCTGTCCAGTTGCAGAGCAGACAGTCTGTTCTGAACCAGATTTGAAGCATCATGGCTTCATTCATCTCTCCATCCATCTCTCGCCCAACGTCAGACACACCATCCCAGGGGCTCACAAGTATTGACTGTGAGTCTTGATTTCTCACTGACGAGCAAGTGAGGACTCTCAGACGTGTTGGAGGCAGGATGTGAATTTCAGAGCCTCACTGTCGAGTAACCCACCGAGATCCAGGGAAGTAGTGGGCAGTCGTGGGTAGCAGAGGACTGCTGTGTGTTCTGATCCTGGCTCTGCCCTGACTTTGTGACCCCAGGAGTTTTCTCATGTCTCTGAGCCTCAGAGAGAGGGTCCCTTCTACAGAGGAGTCTGTACCCTGTCTTATATTTATCTAAGTCTCTGTAGAAGTGTCCCTTCTACAGAGAAAGCATCATAACCATACCCAGTCCAGAGGGCAGTGAGGGTTAGAACAAGTCAGGCAGCTAAAGCCAAACCCCACACATGCTGAAAGATTAAGAAACACCACCGTCATGAGCATGGCCCTTGATGCTCATGGCTGAGGCTCCCAAAGCAGCAGAATCTCACTCCTCAAGGCACAGCGGCTGCCCCAAGTCCTGTCACCTTCATCCTAACTCACCCTTCACCCTCAGTGAAGACAACCCCACACAAGACCTCTGGCTGACAGCAAAGCCAAGACTCTCAAGCGGATTTTGGGTCTGAGTCCTTCACCTCCTGGCATGTGGTCAACCTGTGAGTGTTTCTGCAACATCTTGGTCAATACTCCACTAGAAACGTCTGAGCCAGGATGGGTGGCCTACCAGGGATCATCCCCCCACAGCCTGTGCCACAACACTTGAACCCATGCAAAGCTTGAGTCCCCCTCAAAAGAGTCCTGGCAGGACGAGGGAACAGCATTCTCTTCAGGGCTTTCTGGAGGTGACAATTTTGAAAAAAGAAAGATGAATTTCTGGAGTAGCTGGAAAGCAGTGGTCAGGGACCCCCTTAGGGGAGAGCTTAGCAGACCCTCTGGAGCAATCAAATCCCCAGAAAAGAAAGAAAGAAAGAAAGAAAGAAAGAAAGTCAAGTCGTTCAGTCATGGCTGACTCTTTGCAACCCCATGGACTATAGCCTGACCAGGCTCCTCTGTCCATGGGGATTTTCCAGGCAAGAATACTGGAGTGGGTTGCCATTTCCTTCTCCAAACCCCCCAGAGGGTACCCTCAAATCATCTGACATCAGAAGGGACACTGCGTATCCCAACGGTAACGGTGGCAGGCATACTGAACAAGGGACAGTTTCCTGTACCCCCTCTTTCTACTTCCTGGCTCTCAGCTCGTCTAGGATTCCTTTTTTTTTTTTCCACTTAAAAACAATTATTTTATTTATACCAAGAACTGAAAAGTAAGCATGAACATAAAGAAACTGAGAAAAAAAAAACTTAAGATCTAAAAAAGAACAAATAAAAACTTGCAAACTAAAAATACTATATCTGAACTGAAAGTTTTGTCTAGGATTCTTAAATAAGCCAGTGAACTGGAGGAGGCATTCTACTAATGACTGATTTCTGATTTCCCTCCACCCAGGTAGCTGACATTTCAGTGTCCAATTTAATTTAGAAACATACCAAAATAATGGCGTTTTTTTGCTCTCCAGCACTAAGCAGAAAATTCACACCAGTACATTTCCTTATTTTTTTCTGCAGTGGACCCAAGCCTTCAAAGAGGATTCCCTGGAGTTTCCATACTAAAACTCTTGCTGATTCTCCTTTTCTGTGGTCAGAGACACACAGGAGACACCCTGAAAAGCTATGAGCCCCAGGGAAGTGTTTTCAGTCTCTCCAGGCTTTAGTTTTCACCTCCGTGAGAAAAAAAGGAGGTGGAATAACTCTTGCCTTGTTCAGTTCAAATGACCAAGTAGGACGTCCCAGAAGGTCTTCCTTCTGCAATATTTAATTGAGCACATATTATATGCTGGGCATTTTACTGGAAACAACTGTGAGCAAAATAAACACAATCTCCTCTCTCATGGGGTCCCTAGTAAACATCAATTTTTTTATTTTAATTTTTTTAATACCAAAAACATTTTGTATTGGGCTATAACTATTAACAACACTGTGGTAGTTCCGGGCGAACAGCAGAGGGATTCAGCCATACATATACATGTATCCATTTTTAAAAATTAATTGCTTAACCCAAGGCCCTTTTACTGTCAAACTGTTGTATTGCCTTTCTGCCCCTCAACAATAAGAAATTCGTATTGAAATATCTTTTGTTTGTCAAGGCCATACTATTGAACATGGCCATATGCCAAGCCATGTGCTCAAGGCTTGGCACACATCATCTCATTTCGCTCTCATAACAACCCATCTCAGATAAATGCATTATTTCCATTATAGTAAAGATGAGGAAATAGATTTGGAAAGTCACTCAGTTAAACAGGCAGGACTGGGATTTAAACCCAGGCAGGCTGAGTCCACATCCAGACACCTAGCCCCTTCAGCATACTTACTGCCCACAGTGTAAAGGCAAGGATGGGCACCCTCCCCACACCCAAAAAACTTGACCCAAAGCCAAAACCTTACACACCTCACCCTTCTGCCAGAGTCCTGTGTGGGCCAGCCCACCCAACCCTGGCCTCAGCCAAGAGTTCATTTCTCCTTCCATCCACTTGCGTAATTTCATGTTCCTTCTGATTCCTGGCCTGGAAACTGCTCTGCTGAAATGTTGATATACCAGGGTGCTCCCACTATGGGCAGGCCTTTTAACAACTTCCTGAAGGGGCCTTCTGGTGCTCTTCTGACTGGAATTTTTTAAAGAATTATAAATTTGCTTTCCCCAAGCAAGCTGTTATTAAAATTCCATGAGCCTCACAGCTAGCAACCCGATCTCCCCACTGGTATGGGCTCAGGCCACCATCTCTCCATCATCTCCCAGAGGTTGACCTTGGGAGGGTCCCTCTGCCTCTGTATCTGGATTCCCTCTAGTCCATGTTGGAAGGTTGTTAAGAGGCTCAATTGGGAAGGGGTATGGGTTCGATTCCTGAGTTGGGACGATCCCTGGATGAGAAAATGGCAACCCACTCCAGCATTCTTGCCTGGAGAATCCCATGGACAGAGGAGCCTGGTGGGCTGCAGTCCATGGGGTTGCAAAGAGTTGGACATGACTGAGAGGCTAACACTTTCATGTTCATACCTCAAATTAACACACTAGATTCTAACACACTCTGGCGGGTCACATTCTTGCTGCCAGAATCAGTCTCCTGATCTGCAGGAGAGTCATACCCTAGGTGAATATTTCTTGACATCATTCTGAATCTTGTGATTCTTTCCAGACTTTATGCATTTCTTCAATAAAAGGACTCCCTTTCCAAAAAGAAATGGATTTTAAAAGGAAGCTTTACAAAAGTACAGAATCATTATCACATGCCGTAAATAACAGGCAATCATAAGGACACATACAACGGAAGCAATAAATATAATGAGTTAAACCCTGTTGTCTTCCCAAGACTGTGTGTGTTTTTGTCACAAAGGGCAATTGGTGAGCTGTTGAGAGGCATGGAAGCCACACTTGCTCCAGCCTGAGCCCTTCTCCCTGATGGCATCAGAGAGCTTGACAAAGGGAAACTAGAAGGGGAGCACTTCCCCTCTGTCACGCCCTGCACCGTGTCCACATAAAGCCACTCTGTGGCCATCAGGGCTCCCAGACCTCATTATTGGAAATGCTGAACTCATTCATCCTCTGTACCAAGCTTCCATGTGGGATTTCAGGGCAGGAAAGGCCCCGGAGAAGCATAATCAAAGCCTACATCCCTATGTATGTTACAGAAACACAAAAATGTCTGCTAAACCTAACACAGCAGCTTGGCCCCACAACGAGGCTGGGCCATCTCTGGTTCTCTCTGTGGGTGCTCCTGCATCTTCACCTCCCTTCTAGCAGTTTGCACATCAGTGACAAGCAGACTGATGCTGAAGCTGAGGCTCCAATGCTTTGGCCACCTGATGCAAAGAGCCAACTCATTGGAAAAGACCCTCATGCTGGGAAAGATTGAGAGCAGGAGGAGAAGGGGACAACAGAGGGAGAGATGGTTGGATGGTATCACCGGCTCAATGGACATGAGTTTGAGCAAACTCAGGGAGATGGTGAAGGACAGAGAAGCCTGACATGTTGCGGTCCGTGGGGGTCACCAAGAGTCAGACACGACTTGGCAACTAAACAACAACAACATGCAGAGACCTGATCCTGACAGTCCCCGTTTTCTTGGAGATCTCTCTAAATGGGTTTAGGATCAGGCTGAACTTCAGAGCTGCTCTTGCTCAGATGCTCAATCGTGTCTACGCATATGCATGTGTGCGTACACACACACACACACACACACACACACACACACACGCTCCCCGCTGGCCTCCACTCGCCTCGGGGACACCGAATAGGAATTGCATTTAGTAATCAATTGACTCCCCTTGACTTGGTTTGGTGCCTTTTCTAAATAACAAGAGCCTGGCAACATCAGAACCTCGCAACAATCTTTATTAATGAAGCTCCCGGCCCCGTGTGGAGAAGACACAGGCAGCATATGTAGACGTGCTAAGGAAATTATTTCCATCAGCTCCAGCTATTTGAAAGCAATTGAAAAGTTTCCATTTGAAGAAAAAGTAATTTTCCTGATGTGAGTTTCGAGAGCTGTTTGTCTGCCCCCACCTAACGCGGCCACAGCTTGCCCGGCTCCGAGCTTTCTACATTTTATTAAACCACAGCTAAGTGGCGTCATGCTGTTAAAATATTGTGTCACTTTTTAAAGTGATATCATTACCTAATAATTTTGAGAGCTTTACTTTTTTTTTTTTTTCCTTTGCCAGGAAGGGAAATGGACCAAATAGCCTGCCACCATCTCAGCGTCATGGAGATAGAGAGGTGGCCAGGGGTGTGGACGTCTGGGGCCCCAGAGCGTGGAAAACTGGGCTCTGGAGGTCACAGGGAAGAATATATATGAAATCTTCCCTGTCTCATGTTTATAGAGAATTGGGAAAGACCTGAGATGCAGGGAACCAGGGCTAATGCAACTCCAACCCCAGGGCCGGATTTTCCACGAGGTTAATGAAGCTTAAATTTCAGGACCCCACAACCGAATTGTTGTTTAGTTGCTAAGTTGTGTCCGACTCTTTGCGATCTCATGGACTGTAGCCCGCGAGGTTCCTCTGTCCATGGGATTTCCCAGGCAAGAATACTGGAGTGGGTTGCCACTTCTTTCTCCAGGGGATCTTCGCAATCCAGGGATCAAACCTGCGTCTCCTGCATTGCCGGTGGGTTCTTTACTACTGAGCCACCAGGGAAGCCCCACAACTGAGTTGGCCCTTGCCTAATTTCAGTTACAATTTTGTCTCTTTTGAAGAGTATTCGTGCTTTCTATTGCTGCCTAGCAAATTGCCATAAACTTAGGGGCTTCAAACAACACCCATGTAATAGCTCAGAATTTTATAGGACAGAACGTTGGCATGGTGTGGCTGGAGTCTCTGCTCGGGGCCTTTCAAGGCTGATATCACGGCATTGATCTGGCTGTGTTCTCATCTGGGAGCCCTGGAGAAAAATCTGCTTCCAAGCTCATTCTTGCTGTTGGCAGAACCCACTTCCTTGAGGTTGTAGGACTGAGGTTCGGTTACCTTGCTGGCTGACAACTGGTGGTAGAGCTTAGTCTTATAAACCTCTTTTTCTACCTCATGCCCCCTCTGTCTTCAAGCAACTGTGCATCAAATCCTTCTTGCTGAATCTTTTTCAACCACCTGGAGAAAACTCATGGTTGCATTGGATCCAGGAATATTATCATAATATGAATACGTATCTTAAGGTCAATGGTGCCATATTAATCTAATCACAGAAGCAAAATCCACATTCATAGTCCTAAGGGACAAGCAGGGCACAGAATGAGAGGGATAGACAGCCTTTGTGGACCATTTTAGAATTCTGTGACAACAAGCAGAGACACCATATTGTATGAGCTTCAGGCCCCACAAAATTTGCATCTACTTCTGCTTGATCTCTTTGAGCTTGGACATCCCCACTGGACCATTTGAATGGCCTCAGATTGATCTTGGGTCTTTAATCTCTGTTTCCAGACTCAAAGCCTCAAAACTTCATCATGCTCTCCCTACCAATGGCCTACACAGAAAGTCAAAATGGAGTCAAAATGGAGTAAAAAACCCACTGGGCTTTCTGGAAACACTCTCCTCTCTGTTATGGCCCCTGCTTTCCTTTCCGGTCCAGTTGTTCCCCACTTTATCCCTGTGTGGCTCAGACAAGGGCCTCATCTCAGCTCTAAGGATGGGGAGGTAATGCTTATTTGGTCAATTCAAATCCCCTTCCCCTCTCTTGACCTCAGTGCTTGGTATCTGGATGGTTAAATGTCCCAAGTTGACCCCAGATTGAGTGGTACAAGCATCCAGAAAGGAATTTTTTTTTTTTTTTTATCCCCCAAGGCTATGAGCAATGAGAATATAACTGGGAGTTGAACAGGTAACCAGGTGGAGCCTGATCATGAAGTCAGTCCAGAAGAGCAGTCTAATTACATCATCTGAGACTTTTGATAGTACCAAGCCTGAAGTTAGACTACCCCTGGACAAATTAATTTACTTCTCTTTCATTTAATTTATTCATTTATCCATTCATACATGTAAGCATGCATTCATTTTTCTTTGAAGATTTTTGGTGTTGAGTTTCTGTCCCTTGCAATCAAAGTACTAACACAGTTGCCAGTCTCCATCCCATTCTTTCATTCTAAGAAGTGCAACCTCCCCTCCCTGGCCCATTCTCCAGCCAGACTGAAATGCTTGGCATTCCTGGGCCTTCATCTTCACCCACAATGCTGCCGTTGCTGGCAAGTCCATCTTTCTCCTCTGATTTTCCACATGGTGTTCTGCTCACATTGACATCTCTTCTTGACGTCTTACAACCCTCCCCACCCTCATTAAAAGTTAATTTTCTCCTTTTCTTAATTCTGTACTTTTTTTTTCCTAACTCTTACCTTTTATTAACTCTTTCTTAACTTTGTACCAGCCTGCCTTCTGGCCCCACCCCCTTCTGCCTGCTCTTAGTCCTTTTCAAACCCCATCCCCACGTCAAGTAAATGACTGGCTGTGTGTGCGTTTGGGAGGGTGAGGGTGGGAATCTACCACCATTTCCATTTTAAGATAAAAGAACCAGAGTTTCAGAGAGGTTAAGTAAGACCAATCTGAAACCAAAGTCTACAGTCTTAACCACTATTGTCTTTCACTTAATTATCACATTACCATTAATACCATTATTAACATTGATAGTAAGAATAACATTTGACACATGGAGCCTTTGCCTTGCAATGAAAGTGAAAGTCTCTCAGTTGTGTCCAACTCTTTGCAACCCCATGGACTATACAGTCCATGGAACATTCCAGGTCAGAATACTGGAGTGGGTAGCCTATCCCTTCTCCAGCGATCTTCCTGACTCCGTAATCTAAAGGGGGTCTCCTGCATTGCAGGCACATTGCCAGCTGAGCTACTAGGGAAGCCCTGCAATGAGGTAAGGGATAATTTAAATATTAATAGATAATCTCTCTTAATCTTCAAAACAGTCTTCTAAGACAAATGCTAATATGATGCTGTTTTACAGACAAGGAAGTGGTAAAGAATGAAGCTAAGTGGTAAAGAGCTCAGTGGCTCAGTGGTAAAGAATTCACCTGCAATGCAGGAAGGAGACACAAGTTCGATTTCCTGGACAAGGAAATGGAACCCACTCCAATATTCTTGTCTGGGAAATTCCATGGAGAGAGGAGCCTGCTGGGCTGCAGTCCATGGGGTCGCAAAAGAGTCAAACACAACTTATCGACTAAACAACAACAGCAACAACAAACTGAGTTCCAGAGAGGTTAAATGATTGCCTAACTAGAACTTAAACTCGACTATCCTTTCAGAAGCATTGCTCTTGGACACTACATTTTATAATGCTTGAAGAGAGAAAAAGCAAGATTGATGAAACTTGAATGTGAGCATAAACTTGAACATGCCGAGGAGACCTGTGCAGCCAACCTCGGAGACCCCTTAAAATAAAGGCAAGAGGGGTTCAGAGGATGAATGAAAATGCCCACCCCCCCACCCCCAGCCCAGCAGTAGCACCACCCCTCCTCTACCCCTTCCCAAGAGGACCACTATCCCTGGTCCAAAGCAATGCTTAGGTCAAAATCTCCATTTTCAATCAGCCAAGTCAGTCAGTCTGGACTATGTGTTCAAATAGGATTTTCTTTCTCTCCCCTTTTTTTTTTTTAATTGGAAGGAAGCTTTAAACACTTTGAAAGTGGCCTCAGGGACCAGCTCACAGCATGCTCTGCATCTCCTCCTTTTGAGGCAAGCGTCCCCGCAGCCACTTTGCAAGCTCTGTTTTCAATTACAAAAGCTTGTTTGAACACGGTCTGTCACAGAGGCTGTTCAAACAGGCTTTTGTAATTGAAAAGGAGGAAAAACAAAAGACTTCTAACCTTCCAAAGCCAAGATCGGAAGGAGCTGGTCAGACAGTTGTGGAACCAAAATGATGGTCCCCAGTAAGGGGACTGGGGCCAGCTCAGAAGAGAGCTGGGCTCTTGGGCTGAACCTTACTGGGTTAAGAGAACACAGCCTCTTTCAGTGTCCATTCTGATGGGAAAGAGGGTTGGGACGGACGTGAACGGAAGCAGAAAACTATAGTGACTGCCACCAACTCTTCCTAAAGAAACAATATTAAATCAGCTTTAGATGACCATTCAGAGATAGCCTCAAAGACCTTTGGTGCCTAGAATTTTAAAAATCACTCCATTTAAAATTTTTTTGCCAATATCTTGGAATTTATTAAGTGAAAATCTCACTTGGTTACACATACATCTGTAACTCTTCATGCTCTCTGGTCTCACCCTTGGAGCACTTTCGGAATCTGCCTAGAATTTAGTAACATTGCTTCGTTTTCATTGCATTTTGAGGAAAATGATAATAGCTTCCAATTTAAGCAAATTTCAGCTAAAATTAGATCAATTTAAAAATATTAAGTGAGGACTTCCCGGGTAGTACAGTGAATGAGAATCCAGCTACCAATGCAGGGGACATGGGTTCAATCCCTGGTCCAGGAAGATTCTACCTGTCACAGAACAACTAAGCCCATGCATCACAACTTCTGAGCTTATGTTCTGCAACTACTGAAGTCCACGTACCTACAGCCCAGGCCCCACAGCAAGAAAGGACACTGCAATGAGAAGCCCGTGCACTGCAACAGAGACCCAGAGCAATAAGAAAACCCAAACAAGCCCAAAACATTGAGTAACAGAGCTAGAAGACAAAAATATAGCAAAAGTGATGTTGGTCTCTCGCTGTTTGCAGATGACATGATCCTCTACATAGAAAACCCTAAAGACTCTACCAGAAAATTACTAGAGCTAATCAACGAATACAGTCAAGTTGCAGGATATAAAATTAACACACAGAAATCTCTTGCATTCCTATACACTAACAATGAGAAAACAGAAAGAGAAATTAAGGAAACAATACCATTCACCATTGCAACAAAAAGAATAAAATACTTAGGAGTATATCTACCTAAAGAAACAAAAGACCTATACATAGAAAACTATAAAACACTGATGAAAGAAATCAAAGAGGACACAAGCAGATGGAGAAATATACCATGTTCATGGATTGGAAGAATCAATATTGTCAAAATGGCTATACTACCCAAAGTAATCTATAGATTCAATGCAATCCCTATCAAACTACCAACAGTATTTTTCACAGAACTAGATCAAATAATTTCACAATTTGTATGGAAATACAAAAAACCTCGAATAGCCAAAGTAATCCTGAGAAAGAAGAATGGAACTGGAGGAATCAATCTGCCTGACTTCAGACTCTACTACAAAGCCACAGTCATCAAGACAGTGTGGTACTGGCACAAAGACAGAAATATAGATCAATGGAACAGAATAGAAAGCCCAGAGATAAGTCCACGAACCTATGGTCACCTTATCTTCGACAAAGGAGGCAAGGATATACAATGGAAAAAAGATAACCTCTTTAACAAGTGGTGCTGGGAAAACTGGTCAACCACCTGTAAAAGAATGAAACTAGAACACTTTCTAACACCATACACAAAAATAAACTCAAAATGGATTAAAGATCTAAATGTAAGACCAGAAACTATAAGACTCCTAGAGGAGAACATAGGCAAAACACTCTCCGACATAAATCACAGCAGGATCCTCTATGACCCACATCCCAGAATTTCAGAAATAAAAGCAAAAATAAACAAATGGGACCTAATGAAACTTAAAAGCTTTTGCACAACAAAGGAAACTATAAGCAAGGTGAAAAGACAGCCCTCAGATTGGGAGAAAATAATAGCAAATGAAGCAACAGACAAAGGATTAATCTCAAAAATATACAAGCAACTCCTCCAGCTCAACTCCAGAAAAATAAACGACCCAATCAAAAAATGGGCCAAAGAACTCAACAGACATTTCTCCAAGGAAGACATACAGATGGCTAACAAACACATGAAAAGATGCTCAACATCACTCATTATCAGAGAAATGCAAATCAAAACCACAATGAGGTACCATTACACGCCAGTCAGGATGGCTGCTATCCAAAAGTCTACAAGCAATAAATGCTGGAGAGGGTGTGGAGAAAAGGGAACCCTCTTACACTGTTGGTGGGAATGCAAATTAGTACAGCCACTATGGAAAACAGTGTGGAGATTTCTTAAAAAGCTGGAAATAGAACTGCCATATGACCCAGCAATCCCACTTCTGGGCATACACACCAAGGAAACCAGATCTGAAAGAGACACGTGCACCCCAATGTTCATCGCAGCACTGTTTATAATAGCCAGGACATGGAAGCAACCCAGATGCCCATCAGCAGATGAATGGATGAGGAAGCTGTGGTACATATACACCATGGAATACTACTCAGCCATTAAAAAGAATTCATTTGAATCAGCTCTATTGAGATGGATGAAACTGGAGCCCATTATACAGAGCGAAGTAAGCCAGAAAGATAAAGACCATTACAATATACTAACACATATATATGGACTTTAGGAAGATGGTAACGATAACCCTATATGCAAAACAGAAAAAGAGACTCAGATGTATGGAATAGACTTGTGGACTCTGGGAGAAGGAGAGGGTGGGATATCTCAGGAGAACAGCATTGAAACATGTATATTATCTAGGGTGAAACGGATAACCAGCTCAAGTTGGGTACATGAGACAAGTGCTCGGGCCTGGTGCACTGGGAAGACCCAGAGGGATCGGGTGGAGAGGGAGGTGGGAGGGGGGACTGGGATGGGGAATACATGTAAATCCAGGGCTAATTCATATCAATGTATAACAAAAACTACTGTAATGATGTAAAGTAATTAGCCTCCAACTAATAAAAATTTAAAAAAAAAAAAAAAAAAAGTGATGTTGGTACATGGATATCATAAAAATAAAGAGGTTGAGGAAAATCGAGTTTGGAGACGCTGGTTTGGTGGTTAAGAGTTTGGATTATAGAGTGACTGCATGTATTCGCATCACAGAATACCACCTACCTAAATTTCATAAACCTACATTCTTCCTCTGCAAAATAGGTCTAGTAAAAATATCTAACTTAAAATAAGCAATCATTCAGTAACTGTTTTCTATGATTATTACTAAAAATAATATTACCATTTAGCTTAATGTTTCTCAGACATAAAAAACAAACAGATTCCCTTTAGAGGGAGACCAATTCTCACGAATGCTTAGTGTGGATGAAAGTTTTTGCAGACCTCAAGCATATGGCTAAGAAAGGATATACTTTGTAAACCAGGGATCCAGGCATTACAAGCAATCAGTCAAGTGATTGAGGTTTAACTGATATATCCAAGGTCATACAACTATTTAATGATGTATTTTTGAACTCGGCAGTGATTGAATCAAACATGTTGCTGTTGTTGTTCAGTTGCTAAGTCCTATCCTTTACTACCCCATGGACTTCAGCACACCAGACCTACTCCACTGTCTCTAGGAGTTTATTCGGATTCACGTCCATTGAGTCAGTGGTGCTATCTAACCTTCTCATCCTCTGCCACCCCCTTCTCCTTTGGCCTTCAGTCTTTCTCTGGATCAGTGTCTTTTCCAATGAGTCAGCTCTTCGCATCAGGTGGCCAAAGGATTAGAGCTTTAGCATCAGTCCTTCCAATGAATATTCAGGGTTGATTTCCTTTCAGATTGACTGGTTTGTTCTCCATGCAGTCCAAGGGACTCTGGAGAGTCTTCTCCAACACCACAATTGGAAAGCATCAATTCTTTGGGGGCACTCAGCCTTCTTTATGGGCCAACAGTCACATCCTTACGTGACTACTGGAAAAACCATAGCTTTGACATGTAGTAGAATCCAGATCTCCTTTTTTTTTTTAATTAATAAATGTGTTCCAGACATGTCGGAATGGGCTAATTACTGTGTGGGTCTGCCTGCTCATTGCTGTTCTTTTATTGTCCCCACTCTCCCTTCTCTCTACACTAAATTCCAAAAGCACCCCCTCCCCAGTCAATGTAACAACCCCCAATTTCACTAAACATTTTCAAAGATACCCCAGGGAGGTAGCATCTCCCTGCGGTTATAAACCTCCACCATCCATTCCAACCCTCCTCTGCTAACCCCTCCAGGAGTGCTTCAGAGACAAGGTTTCTAGTGAAGATGTTTGTGAGCACTTGTTGCAAAGAGGGATGGACCTGGATCCATGGGTCACGTGGTTACTTACACACAGCTGTGCGTGCTCAGTCACTTCAGTTGTGTCTGACTCTTTGTGACCCCATGGGCTGTAGCCTGCCAGGCTCCTCTGTCCCTGGGATTCTCCAGGCAAGAACACTGGAGTGGGTTGCCATGCCCTCCTCCCAGTCATCTTCCCAACCCAGGGATCGAACCCGCATCTCTTATGTCTCTTATGCATTGGCAAGTAGGTAGGTTTTTTTTTTTTTTGCTTTTTTTTTTTAACCACTACAACCACCTGGGAAACCCAATTACACACGGATCTAACATGAGATAGCAATGGATTCTGGGAGGGATGCGCTGTTCTCGAGTCTTCTCTTTCCTCCTTTCACTAAGAAAGACAACCGCATGGCTTAGAGAGACCTACCATTGCATAACAGCTCCAGTCCCTAGCTGAGTTAGAACATCATCCCAGGTAAGCAGGGCCCCTCTCACCAGGTAACCAGGACAACAGGCAGGAAGGGTTTGAATCTTCGGATGCCTGTTCTATGAAGGACCTCAGGAAAGATGAGTGTGGCTCAACAGACTCTTAGGACTGCCATTTGTGATCATGAGCAGGCCTGGGGGAGCAGAGAGGAGAGAGGCTGAGGCAGTGTGGGGGAGGCCTGTGCTGATCTAAGAACAAAGAAAGCTCCTGTTTCAGGAAAAGGGATGGCGCATATCTGAGAGATGCAGAAGGAAACCTGGTTCTCACATGTCTGGCCTTCCCATCACCCTCCTTTCTAGATAGATAGAAAGAAAAGTATGCCTGTGTATAGAGAGATAGCTCTAGATGGATAGGTGTTATGAGAGACGCACACACGTGCAACATAAAATTCACCCTTTAACCATTTTAAAGTGGAACTCATTGGCAGTCAGTACATTCGCAACAGCAAACGCTTTCATCATCCCAAAAAGGAAACCCCAGACCCATTAGCAGTCACTCCCCAATCCCTACCTTCCCCCCAGCCTCAGGCAACCACCAGTCCAGTCTATTTTCTGTTTCTATAGATTTACTTATTCCAGACATTTCATAGAAATGAATTCATACAATACATGTGACCTTTTGTGCCTGACTTTTTCTACTTAGCAGAATGTTTTCAAGGCTTCTGTATATTATAGCATGTATCAGTGCTTCATTCTTTTTTACGGCTGAAAAATACTTCTTTGTATAGATAGAGAGCAAATTTGTTTATCCATTGATCAGGTGATGGACAGCAGGCTGCTTCCACCCTTCGGCAAGTGTGAACTGTGAGGCTGTGAAGATTCACGTGCATGTGGTGGGGATTGTGTGTGTGTGTGTGTGTGCGTGTGTATGTGTGCGTGTGCGTGCGTGCGTGCGTGTGTGTGTGCGTGTGTGCGTGTGTGTGCGTGTGTGTGTGCGTGTTGTTCAGTCATGTCTGACTCTTTGTGACCCCGTGGACTGTAAGCCTCCAGGCTCCTCTGTCCATGGTAGGGACAATGGGGCAACTGTAATTCAATGGAAGTTCGCCTGCCAGGGTGAATGGTCTGAGAACTGGTGCTCAGGAGGGACTCATTTTGACACGGAGAGAGGGACCGCATGGGTGACCATTTCCAGAGGGAGTCTGTGCTGGAGGGAGTCAGCAGGCAGGAAGGCACAGCCATCCCGCTGGAAGAACCCAGAGTGTGCGAGGAGAACGGGGAGGCCCGGAACCACCTCAGCGTGCTCCGTTGAGGTTCTGCTTAGAGAACGTGCTCCTGGTCTCTGCAGAGGGGTCTCTGCACCTGAAGCCGCTCCCCAGGCCTGGGGACCCCCAGAGTGTCCGGGGATCTGGGGAAGGGAAACAGCATCTCAAGTCACGAAGCTGGGGAAGGGAGGAAGATCATGAAGACAGATGCGCCAGGCCAGGAGGTTCCTGGGATGGTGGCAAAGCTGGGGAGGCCTCTGGGGGTCCCTAAGGGAATGGCAGGAAGGCGTGACAGTTAAGAGCTGACTCTGGAGGCAGAGAATCTAGGTCTAAATTCATGGTTGGCCAGGTCAGGTGCGATATCAAGGCAAACGCTCCAAGCCATGAGAGGCCTCACCCAGGGCCTCTGCTTGATGCCAAAGGGCTGCTACTCAACAATCCCGACTGCTACTTAGCAGCTCATGGCTCCCTTCTCCCTCGGAGGGGGCCCTGACCCACCTTCTTCCAACGGCCTCCAAGTCCCCTTCAGCCACACTTAAGACTCAGACAGCTCAGTGCCTTACGGAACAGGAGGTTCAGCAAGGAAGACCCCCTCCCCCGCCACAGCCGGAGCATCCTTCCCTGGTCTGTTCATTTACAGTTTATTATTTTTCTTATTTAAATTGTAAATTCCCTTTCCCTGGAAGTCTCGCCCAAACTGCCCCGGTATCACGACATTAACAGCCGGTTTCCCCTCTGGTTACAGATTTTTCTGATCGCTCATGTGCATCATTGGGTGCAAAGAGAAATTACCAGCTGCCCCAGCAAGCGGCTGGAGAGGTTAACGCGGAAACCATCCGGGGCCTGCCCGGAGTCCTGGGGGAAGAGGTAAGAGGTGAGAGCTGGCTGAGGCAGTCTCAATGCCCTTCCCCAGACAGGGCTGGGCGAGGACGGGCACCAGTCTCCTGCACCCCGGCTTGGGAGCACAGCCATGGGGCGCGAGGCACGATGCCAGCGTCTTCCAGGCCCAGTGGCTGCAATCTTTCAAAGGCGTGAGTATTTTACACTTTCTCCTGTGGCTGGGCTCACATGCAGAAATGGAGTGCGATTGCCCCTGAATTCCAAATTTACTTTAAGTAATTAAACTCATTTATTTCCATCTGAATACACTACGGGGTTGGAGGAGTTTATGGAAATCTGGGTAAGGAGAATGAATAGATAAATAAATTACTCGGGGAGAGGTGGTTACTGACGGAGACGAGGGGCCAGCAGTAGCTTCCTGCCAGAGTGGACTGGGCACTCTGGACCCCGGGCACCTCTCGCCTGGACCCTGCACCCAGCAAGGGGTGGGGGTGGGTCTCAGAAGCACTTGTAGGGGCTGGTGGGTGGGATTTTGCCACCCTGAGCCAGGCAGGAATTTCTGGTATGTTACCCTTGCTCCAGGAAGACCAACTGGGCAATGTCTGTCTTCAGCGGGGTCCCCTCCACCATGTGACTCTTCCCTGTTTCCTTCCTTCCTCCCTCCTTTCTGCTTTCCTTTCCCCATTTTCTCATCCCCTTCATCACCCTTCGAAAAATAGTTGCTTCTATCAATAGTCTCATCAGTATCAATGGTTGGCTCCATCTCAAAATAAATTTCACCTTGAGGTCCTCATTGGTCCTACTAAGGAGATAAGGATCTTTTCCCATCTGAGTGCTCCTTTCTCTCCCCCTGACAAGGGCATTTTACTTCTACCTTTCATCAGGTTCTACACTGCACTGTAAGTGATTTACGGAGAAACTGCAAGTACTCTGAAGGATCTGAACAACTGAGTCAATAAAGATACTCTCCAAGAGAGTGTGGATGAAATAAAGAAGTATGCCTGTCCCATCAGAAGCCACCAGGAAGACAATGAAGAGCTGGATCAGGACCAGATCTCTGCTTCTCTGTCTTCTCTCAAACCCCACTACTTATTACGACCTTTCTATTCTCTGAGACGCTGGGCATGATACCTGTGTCTCAGGAGTTCAGTAGTGTGTATGGAACTGCATGGAATTTGGAGGGGTCAAGTGCCCTTCCTCACATCAGAGATGCAGTGTGGGTAGGGAATTCATCATTCCTGTGACCCACAGGGTCTCCTGCTCAGTAGCATGCATGGAAAAGAAGAACAGAGTTCACAGGAACCCTTCCTGCATTGTGCATATTCACACACCACCATCACAATTTTCCTAAGAATTACTCATCAATACCCAAAAGAATTAAAAACATGTACTCAGAAGCTTGTACACAAATGTTTGGAGCAGCACCGTTCATAAGAGTCAAAGGGTAGAAACAACCCAAACGCCCATCAACTGATGAATGGAAAACAAAGTGTGAATATCTGTGCAGTGGAATATTATGCAACCACAAACAATTATGAAGTGATGACATGCTACCATGTGCATGCACCTTGAAAGCATGATGCCATGTGAAAGAAAGAAACCAGACACAAAAGGATAAAGACTGTATGAGTTGAATTAGACGAAATGTCCAGAATGGGTAAATCTGTAGAGACGGAAGGTAAATTAGTGGCGGCCAGGAGACGTGAGGGGGGTGGGACCAAGTGAGGCTGGAGATGACAGAGGCTGGACCCTGTAGTGGCAGCTCACCCTGAAAAGGGAAGTTTGCGTTTAGCGAAGATCATCCTGGCTGTGCTTTGAGAACAGATTAGAGGGTCCACTGGGGGCCCAGCTAGGGGAACTGCAGGAAGGCCGTCAGGGGTCCAGGGGAGGGGTGACAGCGGCAACATGGTCATTTCTGCATGGACACCGGTTCCCAGCTCCCAGGACAGAGGAGGCAGGAACCACTTGTAAGTGCCTGGAGTCGTCCAGAGATCACCTTGGGCCTCCGCATACCCCAGTCCTCTCCTTATCGCCTTAAATGCCACAGACGGAGACCCACAAGCCACCCCCACACCCACCCCACCACCCAATGTGGCTCCCATGGGTGGGATCAGAACCATCTGGGGATTCCCACATGGTTAGACTGGGATCTTCACCAGCTCCATAATCTTGAGAAAACTACTCAGCATCTTAAACCCTCCATTTCTATATAAAATTAAGATGAGTCATAAAACTCCAGATCTCTCAGGCTGTTGGGGGGATTTCACATAATATGCACATAAAGAGTTTAGCAGAGGGCCCGGAGGCAGGCACTTAATGCACTTATATTAAATATGACCGATTATTACCAATATTATCATGTTCTAAAACAAGGGAGCCCTTTGGAAGATCTAAACAGACATTGTTCCAAAGAAGACATACAGATGGTTTAAAACCACATGAAAAGATGTTCAACATCGCTAATTATTAGAGAAATGCAAATTAAGACCACAAGGAGATATCACATCACACCAGTCAGAATCAGTTCAGTTCAGTCACTCAGTCGTGTCCAACTCTTTGCGACCCCATGAATCACAGCACGCCAGGCCTCCATGTCCATCACAAACTCCCGGAATTTACTCAAACTTATGCCTATCATCATCAAGTCAGTGATGCCATCCAGCCATCTCATCCTCTGTTGTCCCCTTCTCCACCTGCCCCCAATCCCTCCCAGCATCAGGGGGAGTTAACTCTTCCAATGAGTTAACTCTTCGCATGAGGTGGCCAAAGTACTGGAGTTTCACCTTCAACATCAGTCCTTCCAATGAACACCCAGGACTGATCTCCTTCAGGATGGACTGGTTGGATCTCCTTGCAGTCCAAGGAACTCTCAAGAGTCTTCTCCAACACCACAGTTCAAAAGCATCAATTTTTCGGCGCTCAGCTTTCTTCACAGTCCAACTCTCACATCCATACATGACCACTGGAAAAACCATAGCCTTGACCAGATGGACCTTTGTTAGCAAAGTAATGTCTCTGCTTTTTAATATGCTATCTAGGTTGGTCATAACTTTCCTTCCAAGGAATAAGTGTCTTTTAATTTCATGGCTGCAATCACCATCTGCAGAGATTTTGGAGCCCCAAAAAATAAAGTCTGACACTGTTTCCACTGTCTCCCCATCTATTTCCTATGAGGTGATGGGACCAGATGCCATGATCTTAGTTTTCTGAATGTTAAGCTTTAAGCCAACTTTTTCACTCTCCTCTTTCACTTTCATCAAGAGGTTTTTTAGTTCCTCTTCACTCTCTGCCATAAGGGTAGTGTCATCTGCATATCTGAGGTTATTGGTATTTCTCCCGGCAATCTTGATTCCAGCTTGTGCTTCATCCAGCCCAGCGTTTCTCAACATGTACTCTGCATATAAGTTAAATAAGCAGGTTGACAATATACAGTCTTGATGTACTCTTTTTCCTATTTGGAACCACTCTGTTGTTCCACGTCCAGTTCTAACTGTTGCTTCCTGACCTGCATACAGGTTTCTCAAGAGGCAGGTCAGGTGGTCTGGTATTCCCATCTGTTTCAGAATTTTCCACAGTTTATTGTGATCCACACAGTCGAAGACTTTGTCAATAAAGTAGAAATAGATGTGTTTTTTGGAACTCTCTTGGTTTTTCGATGATCCATCAGATATTGGCAATTTGATCTCTGGTTCCTCTGCCTCTTCTAAAACCAGCTTGAACATCTGGAAGTTCTCGGTTCATGTATTGCTGAAGCCTGGCTTGGAGAATTTTGAGCATTACTTTACTAGTGTGTCAGAATAGTCGTCATCAAAAACATCTACAAGCAATAAACACTAGAGACAGTGTGGAGAAAAGGGAATGCTCCTACACTGTTGGTGGATGGAAAGGTAAACTGGTAGAGTCACTTTGGAGAATAGTATGAACAGTATGGAGAACAGTATGGAGGTTCCTAAAATAAAACTAGAAACAGAGCTAGCATATGATCTGACAATCCCATTCCTGGCCATGTATTCAGAGAAAACCATAATTTGAAGTGATGTATGCACCCTGATGTTCATCGCAACACTATTTACAATGGTCAGGATATGGAAGCCACCTAGATGTCCAACAAGAGAGGGATGGATAAAGAAGATGTGGTACATATACAAAATGGAATATTACACAGTCATAAAAATGAATGAAATAGTGCCATTTGCAGCAACATAGACCTAGAGATCATCATACTGAATCTGAATGAAGTCAGACAGAGAAAGACAATTACCATATAGTATCATTTTTACATGGAATCTTCAAAAACAAAGGATACAAATGAACTTATCTACAAAATAGGAATAGAGTTACAGATGGGGAAAAAAAATCTATGGTTTTTGTTATCCAGTCGTGCCCAGCTGTTTGCAACCCCATGGACTGTAGCATACCAGGCCTCTCTGTCCCTCACCATCTCCTGAAGTTTGCCCACGTTCATGTGCACTGCATCGGTGATGCCACCCAACCATCTCATCCTCTGACGCCCGCTTCTCCTTCTAGATGTCTAAATTTGGACATCTGACGGTGTCCAAATTTATGGCTACCAAGGGGGCAGGGACAAACTGGAAGATTGGGACTGACATATACACACTCAGTTCCGTTCAGTCGCTCAGTCGTGTCCAACTCTTTGCGACCTCATGGACTGCAGCACACCAGGCCTCCCTGTCCATCACCAACTCCCAGAGCTTACTCAAACTCATGCCCATCGAGTCGGTGATGCCATCCAGCCATCTCATCCTCTGTCATCCCCTTCTCCTCCTGCCCTCAATCTTTCCCAGCATCAGGGTCTTTCATAATGTGTCAGTTTTTTGCATCAGGTGGCCAAAGTATTGGAGCTTCAGTTTCAGCATCAGTCCTTCCAATGAACATTTAGGACTGATTTCCTCTAGGATTGACTGGTTTGATCTCCTTGCAGCTCAAGGGACTCTCAAGAGTCTTTTCCAACACCATGGTTCAAAAGCATCAATTCTGTGATGCTCAGCTTTCTTTAACTCTCACACCCATACATGACTACTGGAAAAACCATAGCTTTGACTATCTAAACCTTTGTTGGCAAAGTAATGTCTCTGTTTTTTAATATGTTGTCTAGGTTAGTCATAGCTTTCCTTCCCAGGAGCAAGCATCTTTTAATTTCATGGCTGCAGTCACCATCTGCAGTGATTTTTGGAGCCCCCCAAAATAAAGTCTCTCACTGTTTCCATTGTTTCCCCATCAATTTTCCATGAGATGATGGGACCGGATGCCATGATCTCAGTTCTCTGAATGTTGAGTTTTAAGCCAGCTTGTTCACTCTCCTCTTTCACTTTCACAAGAGGCTCTCTAGTTCCTCTTTGCTTATATGTAGTATACACACTACTATATATAAAATAGACAACTAATGAGGACCTACTATGTAGCACAGGCATCTCTTCTCAATATTCTATAATGGCCTATATGGAAAAGAATCATAAAAAGAGTGGATTTTTGTATAACAGGTTCACTTTGCTGTATCCCTGAAACTAACACAACATTATAAATCACCTGTGTGCTCAGTCGCTAAATCATGTCCAACTCTATAAGACCCCCTGACTGTAGCCCATGAGGCTCCTGTGTTCATGGGATTTCCCAGGCAAGAATGTTGGAGTGGATTGCCATTTCCTCCTCCAGGGGAGCTTCCCAACCCAGAGACTGAGCCCACACCTCTTATGTCTCCTGCATTGGCAGGCGGGTTCTTTACCACTAGTGCCACCCAGGAAGCCCCGGAATCAGATATACCCTAATAACAAAATTTGGGGCATATTCCTTCTCTGGAGTGTGTGCTCCTTTAAGGGCAGATTCTTGGTCTATTTCCCTGGGTTTGAATGAGAGCCTGATACTCTGTGGGCGCCCAGTAAACAGCTGTCTGAGGTGGGAAAATGAGAATAAACACTGACCCATGAATTGCAAGTTGTAAAGCAGGTTAGTGAGGCAACACTGGCATGTGGGCAAACAGGGAGAAAGGGATAAATCAGGATGCCTTGTGATTCAATTCATCCCCCCTCCCCGCCCCGGGGCATCCTGTGGACACAGGAGGCAGGTCATATCACATGTACCCCAGACGAATGAGGACATCCCTCAGCTCGTTCTGCTGGCATCGCCAGGCGGGAGCTCCCCAGGGCATGTTAAACTGTTTCCCCCCATCAGTGAGAGAGTTTTCTCTCTTGACTAAGAGGCTGTCACTTCCCAGTCTCTCCCAGCTCAATCTAGGAGCTGTGCCTTCAAGAAGTTAAGCTAATAGAACAGCGGCCAGCAGCGGTGGCAGTGATAAGCGGCTTAGCATGGGGCGGGGAGCGGGGAGCTGGTGCTGACCTGGCAACTTTTCACCTGACGACCACTTGTGGAGCTTGTGAGAAGGGAAAAAGAGAATTATCCTTCCCTCCCGGGAGATCGTGCTCTTGCTTCCTCGGAAATTAGTTCCAAGGCCAGAATGTGGTGGGAGATTCAGCATTTCTGAATTAGAAAGGGAAAACATTGTAGGCAGGAGGGCAACCCAGATCTCTACAAAAGCTTAAGCCTGATCGTAAATGACTGAGTTTTAATAGAAGTAATGGTCATTGGAGGTCTCTTCCCTAAGACTTTTTCTCCGAGCTTGAGTGGAGAGCTGGGGAAAGAAGGAAGGGAAAGAAAACAAAGAGAGAGAGGATGAGGCAGGTAAACAGAACAAAGAGAACAGTCTCCCCCAACAAGGGAAAGGGGAATTAGGAATGATCAGGGCTGTTACGGATAAAGTCACCTAAGCTGCTATGATGATGAAGGGAAAGTATTAACAGTCCTTTCATCTGTGCTGATTGTCCAAGTATCAGAGAGACTGTTCAGACATGGCAAGGATTATTAGACATAGTCTCCTGTGTCAAGCTGTCCAAGGCCTACCATTTGTATTTGAGATAGAGCTTAAAAGCTTTAATATGGTCTGCAGGGACTCCCACAATCTAATCTCACATCTGCCAGGGACAGGCAACATCAGCTGCTTTGAAGGATTTGTGAGGTGAGTAAGATGGCTCCTGCCAGGGATGCTATATACAGTTCACGGTGCAGTGCACTGAACAACTCTAAGGAGTATCATTCCCAATGTGGTCATTACGGATTTGAATATGACTAACAACTTTTTTCAGTCCGTGACAGTGATATGTCATATTAGCTGTCTTCAGAAATCTTCTCTGACCACCAAGAGTAAGTCTCTCCTGTTAATTCTCTATTTAATCAACCTATTTATTTCCTTTATAGAACTTATTGCAATCAAAACTGTACTGCCAGGCTTCCCTGGTGGTCTAGTGGTTAAGAATCTGCCTGCCAATGCAGAAGACTTGGGCTCAATCCCTGGTCCAGGAAGATCCCACATGCCACAGGGCAACTAAGCCCATGTGCCACGACTACTGAGCCCAGGCTTTAGAGCCCATGGGCTGAAAGTACTGAAGCCTGTGTGCCTACAGCCAGTGCTCCACAAAAAGTGAAGCCCCTGCAATGAGGTGCCCCGTGCACTGCAGCTAGAGAGTAGCCCCCGCTTGCCGCAACGAGAAAAAGTCCGAGCGCAGGAATGAAGGCCCAGCACAGCAAAAAAAAAAAATTAAAACTAATATTTCAAAATTACACTGCCTATTATTAGTCTCCCCCACTGGAATGTGAGCTCCACGTTGATCTTCTTCACTCTGTCTCCTCACCTTTAAAGAATAAACAATCACTCGATATCTACAAGCTACATATCTCCATTAATCTACATCTCTAGATAAAGAAAGAGAAGCCGTCATGTAGCTACTGAAAGTAGCTCAGAGGTGCCGAGGGACTTGATTAGGGCCACACTGCCACACTGCCACGCTGTCTGCAGAGCTTGTCTGAACTGAGTCTTGGGTCTTACGACACCAGGAGAATACCTCTCCCGAGTGGACACCAAGCCAGTCCCAGGTTTCCCCTCCATTCCTGAGTCCTGAGCCCAGAACCGGGCAAGCTACTGGCACTTTTCTCATGGACCCATCCCTTCATTATGCTTTTTCCTCATTAGAACTTCACTTTCATCGCCAAACCAGCAGCCTTAATCGCGTGTCAGCTCTGCCGCCTCTAATTATTTCACTGTAATTATTTTTCCTTAACAAAGGAGATAAAACTAATCATAACATCTTTTTGTAAGCCTCCAAGAGTCACGCTTAAATTACTGCACTGATTTGAAAACCCCAGCAAGCAAATAGGAAATAATTATACTTTTATCTGGGCTGTAGGCTGACACTTTGCCAGATACCTACTAAGTTTTTGGACAGAAACAAGAGGTCACGAGCAGGAAAAAAAAATGACTTTGTCATGAACATCCTTCAACTTGTGATGAATCTTTCCCTCTGCAAGTTTGTGACCTGGAGGGAACTGGAGTGAGGTGGGAGGAGCTGGAGAGCCAGCGATGTCTCCAAGGTGTCCCCAAATCGCACTGTTTTCAGGGTAGACTCCCAATCTCTGATTAGTACAAAACTGCCATCTGGCCGGCTCCTCCCCAGAAGGGACCAAATATGTGGGCTTCAGTGGGGTACAAAGTGACAGCGGTGGCTAACGTTATTACACTGCTGCTATTGGCTAAGTGCTCTTCTCGGAAATGGATGGGCCTCGTCTCATTGAATAACTATAATAACCTAACAGGTAACTGTCAGTGTGCCTGTTGCTATTGTTGGTCAGCCACTCAGTTGGGTCCAACTCTTTACACGGACCGCAGCACGCCAGACTTCCCTGTCCTTTACTACTTCCCAGAGTTCGCTCAAACTCTTGTCCACTGAGTTGGTGATGCCATCCAACCATTTCATTCTCTGTCACCCCCTTCTCCTCCTGCTCTCAATCTTTCCTAGCATCAGGGTCTTTTCCAATGAGTTGGCTCTTCACATCAGGTGGCCAAAGTATTGGAGCTTCAGCTTCATCAGTCCTTCCAATGAATATTCAGGGTGTCCATTACATAGATGAGAAAACTGAGGCTAAATAACTTAGCCGAAGCCACAAATTTAGCAACTGAGATAGGTCTGTCTCCTCCTAAAATGCTGTTCTTTCCAGTAATCTCTATTCCAGGTAGCCCTTGGGTGGGGAGGGGAGAATGGGGGAGTAAGAGGACTCAGATTTTAGGGGCTGTCCTTGCACCGCAGCCTCTCCATGAGGATGCCTCAGTGCCTCCCTCAGAAGATCTAAGCGGGATGAAACACATGGCACAGTGACTGATCCACTAAAAGCGCTCAATGCACGCCAGCTGCTCGGCTGTCTAACCTTCCCGGGAAAGAAAATAAACATGTACTCCGTGCCCTGGGACTGGAGAGTGAGAGGCTGGGATGGCGCCCCAGGGAGGTTCTGCTCATCTCAACACCGAGAAGGCTCTGAAGATACTGCTGTGACGCCAGATAAGGGGAGCAGAAACTTCTGTGGTTCAGATCCTCCACAAGCATCTGGCAAAAATCCTCATCGGTGATAACTCTGGAGTCAAAACAGAGGATGGAAGTGCTGCAGGGGGTGGCCACAGAGAGCAGAGTCCAGGTGTTAGGGTGTAGAGAACGGGGCGGCTCCACCCAGCCCAAATGGTGAGACCCTTTCTGCCAGCCACCTCCAGGCTAACCAAACCAAGCACGCGGCAGGGCCTCTTAGTGCTTATTCCCCTAGAAGCAGATGCTGGGTCAATGGTCCAAGCACAAGTCATTTAGCTGGGAGGCGACTGGTAGGAGAGGGAGGCGTGAAAGGAACATGGCTCTTGTTATCAGGCAGAGTATCACTGTGGGAAACTCGATCCCCCTCCCCGCCCTCCACCCTAGGGACTACTGGGAGCCAAGGTCAGGTCAAGGTCCCACCCAGAGAGAGGGGGAGCTGGAGTATTCCTACACCAACTTCCATCTGTCGTGGAACAGGGAGCCCTTCCAGGAAAAGCTAATTTGCCAGCACTTCCAGCATGCACTGCACACAGAGGAACTCGAATGGCTCCAAAAAAAAAAAAAAAAAAGAAATTCTCAGGCAAAGATGCTGCCAGATGGAACTTAGGCCGCTGTGCACCCCAGCAGTCAGGACAGAAGCAAGACACTGGTGGAGGGACAAACTTAAAGAGGCTGGTAACTCCCCTCCTCCTCAGACCAGGAAGCTACCCTGGACAGCTCCTTTCTGTCCTCTGCAAGTCAGCTGAAACCCAAAGAGGTCTTCTTCCTCCCATCCTCTGACCAGCCTCCAGACTTCCTGAACCTTTTGAACCTACCCTACCAGGTCCCTCCCCTCCTGGTGCTCAGAAAAGACGCTCAGAGTTGCCATCATCAGGACTTTCCTCTTCTTTCTTTTTTAAAATTTTTCATTTATTTTTATTAGTTGGAGGCTAATTACTTTTCAGTATTGTAGTGGTTTTTGCCATACATTGACATGAATCAGCCATGGATTTACATGTGTTCCCCATCCCGATCCCCCCTCCCACCTCCCTCCCCATCCCATCCCTCTGCGTCTTCCCAGTGCACCAGCCCTGAGCACTTGTCTCATGCATCCAGCCTGGGCTGGTGATCTGTTTCACCTGACTTTCCTCTTCTCAGAGGCAGAGGGATGGACAAGCTGATTCTCAAGTTTCAAGTGTTGTGAGCTGAAGACGGACTGTCTCCCAGTCAACAAGACCTTGGCACCTCTCAGACCTTGCTCTGAGTCCTGGGAGCTCCAGAGTGGCGACTGCGTTCCTCTCACTTGATGTTTGGTGAAATCCCCCTGGAGAGTAGCCTAAGCAGCAAGGATGGCCCGGGTGTATAGGTCTCCACCAGCTCTACTTGGGCTCCCCTGGTAGCTCAGGTGGTAAAGAATCTGTCTGCGATGCAGGAGACCCCAGTTCGATTCCTGGGTCGGGAAGATCCCCTGGAGAAGGGATAGGCTACCCACTTCAGTATTCTTCGGCTTCCCTGGGGGCTCAGATGGTAAAGAAGCCCCTGCAATGCGGGAGACCTGGGTTTGATCCCTGGGTTCGGAAGGTCCCCTGGAGAAGAGAATGGCTACCCACTCCAGTATTCCTGCCTGGAGAATTCCACGGACAGAGGAGCCTGGCAAGCTACATACAGCCCATAGGGTCACAAAGAGCCAGACATGATTGAGTGACTTTCACTTATCTTACCAACTCTTCTTCCCTTTAATTCTGGGCATTTTTGGTGACCATTCTAGACCACTGTACAGGAAGGGCTTCAAGATCCCCCTGTGGTCAGGCTGCCTGGCAGAGCGTTAACAGGGAATACAAACGGGTCATAGATGGTTTCAAGGCTCTGACACTCTACCAAGGCTGGATTTGCTCCCTACCTTTACATCCTTGGGGAGTGAGCTACCTACAGCAGCACCCCTTGAGCAACCAATCTGCCAAGAGTGGTAGGGAGTGGCTTGCAGAGTTCAGCTCCCTGCTAATTTTATCCATGCAATACGAAAGACAAGAAGGGGTAGGGTCACATTGGCCTCACGCCGTCCCACAGACAGAGCAACTCTCCTTTCATCTGTGTGATTTGGGGCATCTCCATAAGATTCTTTTTTTTTTTTTTTTTTTAAAGAAAGAGACCCAACACTTCCCATTCACATATGCATCAAATAGAAATGAAGCTTTGTAACAGTAACACTATCAAGCGAACAGGAACAGAAGGCAGCGGCAGCTCTCACACAGTAAAGAATCTGCCCGCAGTTCAGGAGACCTGGGTTCAATCCCTGGGTCAGGGAGATCCCCTGGAGAAGGAAATGGCAAACAACTCCACGATTCTTGCCTGAGAAATCCCATGGACCGAGGAACCTGGAGGGCTACAGTCCATGGGGTCACAAAGAGTCTGATGTGAGTGAGCGACTAACACTAATATTCCTCTGTAGTTTTAGGTCCTGGAAGGGGATATAACATAATAATTAAGAATAAGACTGCCTGTGCTATAGAGTAAGTCCTTGTTGGTTATCTATTTTATTTTCTAAATCAAAGCATTATTTTATTTACTTATTATCTTTTGGCCACACTGAACAGCATGTGGGATCTTAGTTCCCTGACCAGGTTAGACCCACATTCCCCCTGTATTGGCAGCACACAGTCTCAACCCCTGGACCACCAGGGAAGTCCCTAGTTATCTATTTTAAGTAGAGTAGCATGTTCATGCTAATCCCAAACTCTGAATCTATTCCTTGCCCTCACTTTTCCCCTGGTAACCGTAAGTTCATTCCCTGACCTAAATGGGGAAAGAGTTTGAAAGAGAATGGATGTTTCTATGGGGGTACCAGAATCACTGTGACTAACGCATCATTGTTGATCAACGATACTCCAACAGGAAAGTCTTTTTAATTAAAAAAGTTTTCAAATGGCTACCTGAGTTCCCATCTGAACTCTACCCCTTCCTGAGCATGGCCTCATAATACGGTTTCCCCAAGCGCCCCTGGATGTACCGAGTCCCACCTCATGGGGTTACTGTGAGTATGGAATGTGGTCTCACATGCTGGGCATGTGTCTGTGTTCAGTGAATGCAAACTCATGCGACGGGGACCAAGGCGAGTCCCTTCTTGCCCAGCCCATGGAAGGTGGTGACGTGGATTGCAATGTCACACCAATTACTCTACACTAAGTGCTCCAGTCTCTGAAGGGACACAGCATGACTCCATGAGAACTGTTACAGATGGAAAAACGTTTATCTGGTTTAATCTCTCCTCTTGATGGTTAGGGAGACTGAGGCATTGAACGTGGAACATCGCGACGCCAGGTCACACACAGAGAGCTGGGCAGGATGGGGACTCTGGCGTCTCAATTCCAAACCCTGTCCTCTTTCAATCAAGATGGAAAAACGTTTATCTGGTTTAATCTCTCCTCTTGATGGTTAGGGAGACTGAGGCATAGAACGTGGAACATCCTGACACCAGGTCACACACAGAGAGCCGGGCAGGATGGGGACTCTGGCGTCTCAATTCCAAACCCTGTCCTCTTTCAATCACGTGATGCTCTCTCACGTGTGTCCCTGGGTCTGTTTGTGTTTCCCTGACGCCACAGGTCAATAACCTGTGAAGTTTCCAGGTTTTGAGGGGCTGCAGACTGTACCCCCCAAATGCATGCACCCCCACCCTGCTCTCCTCCCTAAAGCCTCTGAAGCACGGAGCTTCTGTCTGGATAGCACCCAGATGGTGGAGCGCTCACCCCTCCCGAGCGACTCAGTTCTCAGAATCAGGGAATCATCCTTCGGAGAGCATGCAGTTCAAAACCTGCGTCTTCCTGAGCACCCAGCATCTGCCCATCCAGAGAGCTGACCCAGGTCAGGCCTGCACAGGGAGCTGTCATGAGCCACCCAGACCGCCTGCAGGGTCCCAGCTTCCGGGAGTGTGGGCGGCAGGTGCCCTTGGCTCTCAGCCCTCCATGGGAACGCCTCAGTTGAGGGGACCACCTCGATGGAGCTGCCCTCTTCCTGGGGCGGCTCAGGTACAAAGATCCGGCCTTCTCACTGCAGTGTAGGCGATTCTGAATGGTCATTCAAGCACTGAGACTCTGCCCTGCATGGGCTTTGAGCCTCTGTTCAGACGGCACCCCAGCTCACCCACCCACCCCCAGGCCAAGCCCTGCCCTGATCTCTACTTTCCCCCCAGGGGTGGATCCTGCAGGCCTCCCCATAAGCTTCCTGGATGTACCCCCTGGCTTCCACAGAAACCCGAGCCACCCCACACACCCACCTCAGAGGTGAGCCAGAACCAGCACCAAACCCGAACCCAGGTGTCCAGATCCGCAGCCTGGGGCTATTCCCGTAGGAAAGAATTGGCTAATCCTCATATCAGTGTCCTAGGACCGCCATAAGGACAGGCAGCTTAAACAGCAGAAGTGTGTTGTCTCACGGTTCCGGAGGCTGGAAGCTGCAGATTCAGGTTGGCTGGGCTAACTCCTCCTGCGTTCTAGGAGGAATC
Source organism: Odocoileus virginianus (assembly GCF_023699985.2). Taxonomy (NCBI): domain Eukaryota; kingdom Metazoa; phylum Chordata; class Mammalia; order Artiodactyla; family Cervidae; genus Odocoileus; species Odocoileus virginianus. Next base: position 4,668,039 of record NC_069706.1, on the reverse strand, counting down.
ATCTGTTTCATGTCTCTCACCTAGCTCCTGGTGGTTTGCTGGCAATCTTCGATGTTCCTTCTAGAAGTATCAGCTGCATTTATGCCTTCACTTTTTTTTTTTTAATATTATCTTGGCCACACCACACAGCTTGCAGTTCTTCGACCAGAGATTCGACCTGCATCCCTGGCACTGGAAGCACAGAGTCTTAACCACTGGACCACCAGGGAAGGCCCCCTGCGCTTGGGAGGCCGCTAAGTGTTGACATAGATTTGAAACCTATTTACCTTCAATTAGGGGGTGGGGAAGAGGTTAACTCCAAACAGGACAATTTGGAATTCTTTTGAAAGAGGCATCTTTACATGGTGTTATTCCCATGTGTGTGTCTAAGTCCAAATTTACCCCCTTAATAAGAACATCAGTTCCATTGCATTTGGGGCCCATCCTAGTGGTTCAGACAGTAAAGAGTCTGCCCAAACTGCAGGAGACCCAGGTTCGATCCCTGGGTCAGGAAGATCCCCTGGAGAAGGGAATGGGAACCCACTCCAGTATTCTTGCCTGGAAAATCCCACGAATGGAGGAGTCTGGCGGGCTACAGTCCATGGGGTTGCAAAGAGTCAGACACAACTGAGTGACTAACACATATACACTACTCCAGAAGGACTCCATCTAAACTACTCACGTCTACAATGACCCTGGCCTCAGAAAAAGTCGCATTGTGAGTTACTGGAGGTCAGGACGTCAACATACAAACATTGGGGAGGGTGTGATGCAACTTGTAACACTTCTCTCAGGGAAAATATCAGTTATGTTTTTAGTGCTCACTAAGACGTGCTGCCTGTGACTCAGACGGTAAAGAATCTCCCTGCAGTGCAGGAGAGCTGGGTTCAGTCCCTGGGTCAGGGAGATCCCCCTGGAGAAGGGAGTGGCTAACCACTCCAGTACTCTTGCCTGGAGAATTCCACGGACAGAGAAACCTGGTGGGTTAGAGTCACAGGGTCGCAAAGAGTCAGACATGACTGAGCAACTGAACAGCAACAACCACAGACACAGCAAGCAGGACGTGAGGGTGGCCTCTACCCCAACCCACACCCACTGGTACCTGTGCCAGCTTCCCCATAGCCTGGACCACATCCTGACACAGACCTTCCGGTGGTCACTTGCCACCACATGTTGACACAGAGATGAAACCTATTTATCTTCGACTGGAGTGCAGGGAAGAGATTAATTCCAAACAGGGCAACCTGGAATTCTTCTGGAAGAGTGTACTAATTTGCTATAATGAAGTACAGCAAATGGTGCGCTTAAACTGTGAGCTGTGGAGGCTTGAAGTCTGAGGTCAAGGCATCATCAGGGTTGGTTCCTTCTCTGCATGAGGATGGTCGTTCCCTCCTGTGTGCTCATGGGGGCCCCTTTCTGGGTCTGGGTCCTCATCTCCTCTTCTTACAAGAAGACAAGTTATAAGGAATCAGGGTCCACCCTAATGACCTCAGTGTAACTTGACAGCAAAAGTGTTAGTGACTCAGTTGTGTCTGACTCTTTGCAACTCCATGGATTGTACCCTCTGTCCATGGAATTCTCCAGCAAGAATACTGGAGTGAATAGCCATGCCCTTCTCCAGGAGATCTTAACAACCCAGGGATAGAACCCAGGTCTCCCATATTTCAAGCAGATTCTTTACCATCTAAGCCATCAAGGAAGCCCATTTTAACTTCAGTTCAGTTCAGTCACTCAGTTGTGTCCGACTCTTTGCAACCCCATGGACTGCAGCATGCCAGGCTTCCCTGTCCATCACCAACTCCTGGAACTTACTCAAACTCATGTCCATTGAGTTGGTGATGCTATCTGATCATCTCATTCTCTGTTATCCCCTTCTCCTCCTGCCTTCAGTCTTTACCAGCATCAGGGTCTTTTCCAAAGAGTCAGTTCTTTGCATCAGGTGGGCAAAGTACTGGAGTTTCAGCTTTAGCATCAGTCCTTCCAATGAACACCCAGGACTTATCTCCTTTAGGATGGACTGGTTGGATCTCCTTGAGTCCAAGGGACTCTCAAGAGTCTTCTCCAACACCACAGTTCAAAAGCAACTATTCTTCAGTGCTCAGCTTTCTTTATAGTCCAACTCTCACATCCATACATGACTACTGGAAAAACCATAGCCTTGACTAGATGGACTTTTGTTGGCAAAGTCTCTGCTTTTTAATATGGGTCTAGATTAATCAGAGCTTTTCTTCCAAGCAGCAAGCATCTTTTAATTTCATGGCTGCAGTCACCATCTGCAGTGACTTTGGAGCCCCCCAAAATAAAACCTGTCACTGTTTCCATTGTTCCCCCATCTATTTGCCATGAGGTGATGGGACCGGATGCCATGATCTTAGTTTCCCAAATGTTGAGCTTTAAGCCAACCATTTCACTCTCTTCTTTCACTTTCATCAAGAGGCTCTTTAGTTCTTATTTGCTTTCTGCCATAAGGGTGGTGTCTCTGCATATCTGAGGTTATTGATATTTCTCCTGGCAATCTTGATTCCAGCTTGTGCTTCATCCAGCCCAGCATTTCACATGATGTACTCTGCATATAAGTTGAATAAGCAGGGTGACAATATACAGCCTTGATGTACTCCTTTCCTGATTTGGAACCAGTCTGTTGTTCCATGTCCAGTTCTAATTGTTGCTTCTTGGCCTGCACACAGATTTCTCAGGAGGCAGGTCAGGTGGCCTGGTATTCCCATCTCTTTAAGAATTTTCCATAGTTTGTTGTGATCCACACAATCAAAGGCTTTGGCATAGCCAATAAAGCAGAAGTAGATGTTTTTCTGGAACTCTTGTGCTTTTTCAATGATCCAGCGGATGTCGGCAATTTGATTTTAATCACCTCTTAAATAGATACTATCTCTGAAAACAAACACATCCTGAGATGCTAGGGGTTTCAGACTGAGTTTGACATATAAATCTGAGTGGGACACAGTTCATTCCACAGCAGGAAAGGAGAACGCACCATGATCTGAAAGTATGGGCCTCACCATTTCATGCCCACTCCTACCCCACCCTGCATTCTGCCTTTCCCAGTTAGTCTCTCTCCTCATTGGCTTTTAGCTAAGGTGTTTTCCCATATTTGTTGCCCCAAGAGCACAGGAAAAAAAAAACTCACCGGCCCTGAAACAAAAAAAATTATTCCTAAACACCTCTCTCCTCAAGTGATAGGCAAGTCTCTGCTAAGAACATGCATCAAAGTCGAGGGGAATCTTTGTATTCCACTGGCCTGACTTACAAGGTAAAGTGGCATGCAGATTTCTTATTTAATAAATTCCCACAGAAAATTAGTTTTTCACAGTGGGGAAAATTTCAAGGCTAGCCGAGATGAGCGGGCAGGATCTAATCACTGTCGAGGCTTTGTACATACAGCGGGCATCGCGGATCTCCGAATGATCCAATTACTCTGCGGAGGCCCATCCGCCTCACCTGCATACTAATCGCGAGAAGGAAACACAGTGGCCTTTTCGGGAAGCTCCAGACGCACGTGGCTCCCTCGCTGACCTTCTGCCAATTACATTCATCTCAATTCTATTAGCTCGTTTTTTGCCCGAAGGTGACATATGCCCGGCTTAGACAGAGACGTGCCTCCACCAGCTTCCCTCGGCAAGGGGAGAGGGCGCCAGCTCCGTGGTGCACACATGTAGCTCGCACAGCCGAGGCCCCTGAGTTTGCTTCCTTATGGTCCTCAAAGTGAGGACTGCTGAAACCAGAGGGTGCAGCCATCCTGGGGGACAGACCAGTGTCTAAGTTCTGATAGGTGGTTTTTTTGGGGGGAGGGTGGAAGTAGAGACAGAGTGATGAAATAGGGTCAGACATCTGTGTTGGGGACTTCCTTAGCGGCTCAGACTGTAAAGAATCCACCTGCAATGCAGGAAACCTGGGTTTGATTCCTGGGTTGGGACGATCCCCTGGAGAAGGGCATGGCTACCCACTTCATTATTCTTGCCTGGAGAATCCCAGGGACAGAGGAGCCTGGTGGGCTATAGTCCATCAGGTCACATAGAGTTGGACACGACTGAAATGACTTAGCATACATGCATGCACGTCTGTGTTTGAGTTCAAGTTCCTCTCTTAGAGGGTGATGTGGAACAGATGGTTTCACTTTCTCTAACCTCTGAGGTCTCATAGATAAAATGGGGGTAGACAGGTTCTGATAGCTCAGTTGGTAAAGAATCTGCCTACAATGCAGGAGACCCTGGTTTGATTCCTGGGTTGGGAAGATCCACTGGAGAAGGGAAACCCACTTCAGTATTCTGGCCTAGAGAATTCCATGGACTGTATAGTCCATGGGGCCGAAGAGTCAGACACAACTGAGTGACTTTCACTTTCACAGTTTCTGAAACAGCGTTTCTGTCTGCCTGGCCCCACCCAACCTCCTTCCTATTCACTTATCATCCACCTCTATCCAAATGAGCTTGGGATGTTTTGTGGACTAGAAGAGCTAAAGGATATAGCACGTGGGTCTAATGAACAGCCCCTTATGTAGACGCGGCAACTAACCAGCCACATCTCTCTGTAATGCCGGTTCTGCTTGCTATTGAATCACCAGGAACAGCAGAGTAACCAGAGGTGATTTCCAGAGGAGAAAGCAGCAATGTGGGACCATGAACTAGGTAGAAGCATGGATAAAAGGCATCGGAAATATTTAGGAACAGAGAAGTGGAGATTGTTATTATTATTTTTAATATTTATTACATTTATTTGGTTGCACTGGGTCTTAGTTGCAGCATGCCAGATCTAGTCATTCCCTGACCCAGGGATTGAGCCCAGGCCCCCTGCATTGGAAGCACAGAGTCTTAGCCACTGGACCACCAGGGAAGTCCCTAGAGTGGATATTATTATGGCATGTGTTGACTGGTGGGGAACTGTGTCCGAAAAAACCTTGTGGGGTTTATCTATATTTTCCAGTAGAGAACATATTTCTCCCAAAATACACACACACACACACACACACGCATGCACACACATATACACACCTTGACAAAAGAAGTAAGCTGCCTCAGGTGAGTCCAAGAGAAGGCTGGGAGCCAAGAGCCCAACCACGAGGGACTGGAAAGGGGTTCAGGTGCGTGTTGAGGGTGGCGGAGTTTCCGCTGACTCACCTGAGGTGAGAACTGTAATACCAAGGGCAAGGCTAACAGTGCAGCCAACTCCACAGGCTCTAGACTCCAAGCGAGCAGCACTTGAGGGTGAGCACCATGTCTTGGGGGGTCTCTTTGTGGTCTTTTTGAGTTTGTCATTCAGTGCTTAAAGAACAACAACTACATGTCTTTCTCTGGGCTTGGAGTAGAGGAGAAGAAGGTGGGCAGGAGTAGGAGGGAAATTTGATGAAGACTATTGTCCTCCTACAGTGAAATGAAGGAACTTTGCTTCAAACAGAAACAGCATTAACATTACTCTGTGGGAAAACATCTTAGAGTCGTTCAGACTTGGGTTCAAATCCTGGCTCTGTGGCTTGTCACCTGCAGGCCGAGGGATAGGGGAACTGAATATCTGAGCCACTGTTTATTCATCTATAAAATAGGAGTATTAATTCTTACCTAGTGGTTCTTTCAGGCTTCTCAGGTGGCAATAGTGGTAAAGAACCCGCCTGCCAATGCAGGAGATGAGAGAGACACGGGTTCAATTCCTGGGCTGGGAAGATTTTCTGGTAGAGGGCATGGCAACCCACTCCAGTATTCTTGCCTAGAGAATCCCATGGACAGAGAAGCCTGGCAGGCTATAGTCCATGCAGTTTCAGAGAGCTGGACACGACTGAAGTGACTTAGCATGCACACACGCAATGGCTGTGTTGCAAGGGGTGGGGGCACTATAGACAAATTCCCTAGAATGCCTAACTCACGGTTCAGTTCAGTTCAGTCGCTCGGTCACGTCGGACTCTTTGCGACCCCATGGACTGCAGTGAGCAATAATGGGTATCTGTCAGTATTCAGAGCTTATAGTTCAACAGAGGGATGGCCGTTCATTCAACAAGCATCCACTGAGCCCAGTACATGCTACAGGCACTATGACATGTGTAACCAGGAATGACAGTGAGTTACAAGCATCATCAGAAGTACTGGGAGCTATGAGGGTTTAAAGGGAGGACAAGTCACTTCTAGGTGGAGAAGCAAAAAAAGACTTCCTAAAGAACCTTGAAGAATCAGGGCTGTCTGGGCATGGGGGGACTGAAGGAGAGCATTTCTAGAAGAGGTGAGACCATGAGCAAAAGCAGTAAGGTGGAATAGCAGAGGTTATGGAGAAAGAAGAGCATGAAGCCTCCTTTGGGTGGGGTTTATGACGTGTAAAATAGAAAAACCCAACAAAAACCTTCTGTAATGATGGGTATTTCCTGAATTATTTCTCATACGGTAGGCATGAGCTTCATGTGGCTACTGAGCTCTTGAAATGGAGCTGTTACAGATGAGAAAGTGAATATCTAACTTTATTTAAGTTTAAATATAATGGTCACATGTGGTTAATGGCTCCTGTACCTGCTGGCACAGGTGTGAAGGGCAGTTAGGAGCCAAACCATCTGAACGAAAGAATTGAGATCTGATGGGGGAGAGTTTTGAGTGCTATGCTGAGAACCACGGTTCATCCTCTGAGTCTAAACCATCAGAGTCTGGGTCTGGAACGCCATTCCGGTTGCAGAGTGCAAGGTGAATTCTAAAGGGGACCCAGAGGTGAGAGGATCAGGCTGGCAGAGCCTAAAATTATTCAGAAGAGCAGTGATTAGGATCCCGCCTTAAACTGGGAGGCTGAGCATGGAGATCTGAGCACGGGTGTGAGAATCAGGCACATGGGTGACGTGCAGCTGTCAAGAGACTGGGCTGGGACGGCCAAAGGAGACGGATGTGGCTGAGGGGAAGCGGAGATGCGAAATTTAATCAGTGTGTCTCGGTGTCTTATGACACCAGGCACAGGAGAGAGTGAAGACAGGATTATGAGCTGGATAAAGGAGAGGAGGCGGGTGTCTCTGGGGCCGACGTGGTGAATTCTGATGGAGTAACAGCTCCTCTGCCCCTCACGTGCCTCCCAAATATAACCACTGCACCTTCCACTCCCCAGGGGGGATAATTTATCTCTCATTAATTTCCCCAAGTAATCTGAGCTGCGTAGACTTGGCTCTGGGAGCCCCAGGGGACTGGAGGGAGCTCCTGCACCTTCCTGGATGGTGTGGACATGCTTGTGACTCCTTCCATGGAGAGGAGCTTGATTTGATATTCCTGGCACTGCCCACATCTCTTGCACCCTTCTCTGACCTGGCCGCCAGGTCCCCAAGAACCCCACATTACTTGCTGGAGAGCGGTGATTTGTTTTTGTCCTATTAACTTCTTGAAAGGACAGGAACAGATTACTGGGCTGGAGGGATGGCCTGGGAAGAATACGGATGAGGAACTGGCCGCGTGAGACCAGAGCAGGGGGTGCTGGGATGAGCAGGGCAAGAGGGCTAAGGAGGAAATAGAATCTCCATCACCGAGCTCACATCACCTGAAATCAATCTCTTTGCAGAACTGCTGTGGTCTGGGGAGTCTTCTTCTCTCTGTGTATGTCGCTCTCTGTCTCCTTTTTCTTTTAACTCTTTTGTCACATACTATATTCCCTCTGCCTGGAGAGCATACCTACCCTCTCCTCCATGCTCCTCATCCATAGCTACATCATCCATCCATGAATTAGTGAGTAACACATTCAGCATCTCAGTTCAGTCACTCAGTCATGTCCGACTCTGCAACCCCACGGACTGCAGCAGGCCAGGCCTCCCTGTCCATCACCAACTCCCAGAGTTTACTCAAACTCAAGTCCATCGAGTCAGTGATGCCATCCAACCATCTCATCCTTTTCATCCCTTTCTCCCCCTGCCTTCAATCCCAGAATCAGGGTCTTTTCAAATGAGTCAATTCTTTGTATCAAGTGACCAAAGTATTGGAGTTTCAGCCTCAGCACCAGTCCTTCCAATGAATGTTAAGGACTGATTTCCTTTAGGATAGATTGGTTGATTTCCTTGCAGTCCAAGGGACTCTCAAGAGTCTTTCTTTTGTGCCTGTCTTTGTGTTAGCAACTGAGTGCACCACAGGGACAAAATGTAGGATTCTACCCCCACCCTGAAATCCAGAGAGTGGGGAGAAAGCTGAGATACTCATCAATGAACTGCCCGATCAAGGTGCAGTCATGAACTTAGATAACTTTGTTGCAGGAATTGTTTCCAAGCTTTAGGCTTGCCCAGTCAGACATGTCTGTGTAACATCCCCTCCGTGCCTTGACATATTCATCTGAAAAATGATGTTGAGAATAGAATCCACATATGCAGTGGAGAGAATTAGATGTGATTTTACATGCAGGTGTCCAAAAGAGAACCTGCCAATATGATCCATTATTATCACTCCTCTGTGAAGGTCAATTGGGACAATGAACTCTGGCCCCAGGACCATTCTCTACTCTGAATGCATCCGAGGTTGATTAGTTTTGTGTCCGAGTAAGAGGCCCATCAGATCTTTTAGAAACACCGTGGGCCAGCCTGTGCCTGTCTCTCAGGTAGCACAGTTAGAACCTCACCCTATGATTGACACACAGAGCCTCTTTCCTAAATCCCTGGCCTTCTAGGGAACCATGAAAAAGCACAAACCTGTAACATTTCAGAGTGAAACCAGTCTGCTCCAAGAGAGAGGAGTTAAGGGAACAGCAGTAAAGGGCATGATTCACAGACTGTCTAGTGATATGCGCTCACATATGGCTATCACGATACTTGGCGGGGGGGGGGGGGGGAAGCCAAGGGACAGCTGATGAATCCCCTGAGATTTGCAGTCCAGATGAAAAGGTTTGTTCACCTATGGTAACCAAGAGAGGGCCACCCCGAGGCTTGTCACTCTCCTAGGTGCTGAAGCATGTCCTCCTAACCCGAAGTTTTCTCTTCTAAATTAAGTGGAGCAAACCTCCAGGGTGGCTACTGTATCTTTCCCCATGTGTTCTGGCAGATTCAAAGCTGATTTTTGAGAATAACATTGATCCTACTTACATGTTTCCCAGGAGATGGTACTGATAGAAATATGAAATATTAAAGCGTACGTACCTACAAGCCTTTAAGGAGGCTGGGAAAGCATGCAAAGGGAAGAAAGCAGAGTGGAGTAGTAACTCTTCTGTGTTGAAAGGGGGCTGGGTAGCTCTAAGTGTTGTGGAAGAAAGAAGAGACTTAAAGGAAAGGAGTGAGGGAGGTTGTGAAAGAGGACTGTGGTGAGAAAGAGAGGGATTCAGGCAGCTGATGAGAAGGGGAGGAAAGTGAGAATTGACAGGTGAGTTTTAGGAAGTGGAGAGGGTGCTGCTGGTGCTCCTTCCACTGCCAGAGCATCAGCCCCCAGAGGCCGGAGTGTTGGCTGACATTGCTCACACATCCCCCTTCTCCAAATAAAAAATGCCCTCACCTGGGAGGCTACACCTGTCCTCCTGAGAGGGAAGATGGGATCAACGCTTCTGGTGTGATTCATGATCCAGGGCCTCCTGTGGGGTCAGTCTGAGCCTAGATCCCCCCCCGCCCCGAATCTACATCCTTGCTGACTCTCTTACCTTTCTCATCCTTGTTTTCACTCCCCTTCAGCAGAAAGCACTCTCCCGATATATCCCCTAACAAGAATCCCTCGCAGACTCCTGCTTCCAGGGCACCTACGACAGAATGTTTTACAGTGCCATGCCGCCTTCTCCTTCATGTCCCCTTCCCCAGGAAATCTCAGTAATACAGATTTCATTCTTGCATGCTTTTGGATTTAGAATTGTGCATCGTGGGCTGTGATGATATTCTGAGATTGGCTGTAAGGTTCAGCAAAACAGTTAAATCACTTTCTGTTTACAATGAAAATACTATCTATTGTGTATTGAATGCCTCTGTTTTAAGCACTGTTTTAGGTACTTGACATCTGTTATGTCATTCAGCCCTCCTGACAGTCCTAGAAGATGCTGACTTTTCCCTACATTCTAAATGAGGAAACTGAGTCCACGAGAGGTAGTCTAACTGGCCCTGGGTCACATAACGTGTCAGTGGCAGACCTGGGCCCAGACCAGGTTTTCTTTTTTTCGATTCCAACAGCTTTTTCTACACGATAGGCCAAACTGGGTCCTTATCCAGCTCATTAAGAATCCATATCAAACTGCCAAGTGCTCATTTCGGATCAGAAATGCAGGTTCCTTCAGCCCCAGTATTTCAAGCACACACATTTTCTTCTTCAGTCAATGACATGGGGGTTGGCATTCGCAAGGGAGTCCAGCCACGAGTTGACCGAAATCCAGCTCCCACTTCCAGAAGCTCATCTGAGAAATCTAATATCTGAGGCAGATAATCTAATGGGCCTGTGAGTCATCCATTTCTGAGGCTTCTCGAAGCTCTAGTCTCGTATTAAGTTAGAAAGACGGGCACCTGGACCATATCATGTTATCTCCCTCCATGAAACTGCCTCAACCAAGTTAAGACTTAACACCGTGACCTCAGCATTTATAACAGAGGAGGGCAAGGAATGTCAATGTGGACAATCCTTTTGTTGAACACACTGTTTTCTATTGTAAAATACCCCCTAAATACGATGCAAGTGACTGACTCCCCTCTCAGAGTTCAGTGTTTGGCAAAGTTTTCTCCTGCAAAGGGACTTTGTGTTTCTTCTCACCATGAAACATAGGTTCTGAATCCAATATGTTTCTCATTTCGCCCTTGCTTCCAGGAAATTCAGAGACAAATTCAGTGCCCTGATAAATACAAGCTTTATTTTAGATGGAAACTCCTGCAGTGTTTCTGAATTGTTTTCACATGTTTCATTTCTTAGGTTTGACTGAATCAGTCTACCTAGAAATTTTAAATAAGTGTAATAAAAGACTAAAAGTAAATCTGTGTGTTCTTAGAGGGAAGACCTGGAAAACTGGGCCACTGAGGTTGTATTCTTATCTGGTGGCTTTTTTCTTTAAATATCCCCAATGGCTATCCCTCCACTCCACCAGCGTGGCCATGGACATAGTGCAGGCCACCATGGACTCCCATCTGGATGAATACAAATGTTTCCTACTGGTGGGTCAGTGAGTCTTGACTTACTCCTTGCCTCTCCTTTGAGTCTCCACTTTGCAACTAACTAGTCACTGGACAGGGCTTCCCAGGTGGCTCAGTGGTAAAGAATCCATCTCCTAGTGCAGGAAACGTGGGTTTGCTCCCTTTTCCAGGAAGATCCCCTGGAAAAGGAAATGGCAACCCTCTCCAGTATTTTTGCCTGGGAAATTCCATGGACAGAGAAGCCTGGTGGGCTATAGTTCACTGGGGTCTTAAAAGAGTAGGACATGACTTAGCAAGTAAACAGTAACAACAAAGTCACTGAATGCACCATCATCATTGTCACTTTCATCACCACCATCATAGTCCCCAACACCATCATCAGAGCTCTCACTCTATGTCAGGCTCTTTACAAACATTAACTCACTTAACCATTTAAATTAACTATTACTGTCCTTCATAAAGATAAGGAAACAGAGGCATAAAGAGGTACAGCCATGGGAAGAAGAGATCATTCTAGAACTAAGTGATAGAAAATGGAATTCCAACTCAGATGGGCCCCCATCACAGAAGCAGAACTTTTCATCACTCCTACTCAAGCTTATGGATGTGACAGTTGGACCATAAAGAAAGCTGAGCATGGAAGAATTGATGCTTTGGAACTGTGGTGTTGGAGAAGACTCTTGAGAGTCCCTTGCACTGCAAAGAGATCCAACCAGTCCATCCTAAAGGAAATCAATTCTGAATATTCATTGGAAGGACTAATGATGAAGCTGAAACTCCAATACTCTGGTCACCTGATGCAAAGAGCTGACTCATTAGAAAAGATCCTGATGCTGGGAAAGATTGAAGGCAGGAGGAGAAGGGAACAACAGAGGACAAGATGGTTGGATGGCATCACCGACTCAATGGACATGAGTTTGAGCAAGCTCCAGGAGATGACGAAGGACAGGGAAGCCTGGTGTGCTGTAGCCCATGGGGTCACAAAGAGTTGGACACGACTGAATAACAGAACAACCACACACTTAATCACCAAGGTTCTGTTGGCTAATGGCCTCACCTCTTATAGGTGAGAACTGACAGAGGTTCACTCAGAACTCACTTTCTTAGGTAAGTCTTACCAACCCACCACTAATTCTGCACTCCCAACCTCCTTTCCTCTGTTCCACTCTTTCCTTTTAATTTTCCATGTATTAGCTTTCAATACCCCATGTGTACATGTGTGCTAAATAGCTTCATCCATATCCGACTCTTTGTGACCCTGTGGACTGTAGCCTGCCAGGCTCCTCTGTCCATGGGATTCTCCAGGCAAGAATACTGGAGTGGGTTGCCACGCCCTCCTCCAGGATATCTTCCTGACCCAAGAACTGAACCCAGGTCTCCCACACTGCAGGCGGATTCTTTACCACTGAGCCACCAGGGAAGCCCACATTATTGGAGTGATGGTGGTTTAGTTATTAAGTTGTGTGTGACTCTTTGCAACCCCACACACTGTAGCCTGGAAGGTTCACTTCCCAATGGGATTTCCCAGGCAAGACTATTGGAGTGGGTTGCTGTACCCTTCTCCAGGGGATCTTCCCAACCCAGGGATCAAACCCACATCTCCTGCATTGGCAGGCCAGTTCTTCACCACTTTGAGGGCCCCCTGGGAAGCCCTCAAAGCCCTATACAACCCTTTATTCTTCTTGTTCATTGTCTGTTTTCCCTGCTAGAAGATAAGCTTCACAGGGACAGAGAACTAACAGTATTCATTGATGGATGGAACAGGAACACAAGAAATACGTGTTGGATGACTGAATAGATGAGCAGTGCCATCTGCCCTCTGCATCAGCAGGACTCCCTGGAGGAGGTAAGCGAATGCACGTTGTCAGGTGAGCGTTTGCTGTCTCGCTGGGGAAGCAGGCTCTGGCCCTGGGCTCCTGCGTTTTGTTGCTGCTGTTACTGCTATTGTTTCCAGAATCTCTCAGATCAGGGTGGAGGGCCTCTGGGCCTCCATCCAAGGTCAGGAACCACGTCTGGCTGCCGGAATGTCCTGAGCCCCAAGCTCCATTCTAGCGCTGCCTCAGGAGCTGTTTCTGTGGCCCTTGCATGCCTCACCTCCCCATCTTTCCCCGGCCCCCAGCGTCAGACCAGACCGTCCCTTTCTTAAGCTCATGACCAGGACTGGTTGAGATTCCTTGAGTGTGTGATGGTGCCTCCTCTGCCTGGCTGTGGGGTGGTCAATACCCCTCATTTGCCACCTCGCATATCCAATTAGGTGGGCTCTTGGTGGTGGGGGAAATGGGCTGTTTCCTTGACAGCAAATACCCAAACTGACTGAAACAATTAGTTTGTCTATTTTAAAACTGAATTCCAATGCTTCCATGGCAACCAAAGTTATTAAAAGATGTAAATTAAAGTGTTGTTCAGGAAAGATGGCTTGGCATGGAAGGCTCTAGTTTTGGGGAAAGAACATGGAGAACTGCGAACCAAGGGCATCCCCCTTCCTGCGCGCAGGTCACTATCAGCTGAAAGGAATCAGTGCCAACGGCCCGCTCACACCCTTGGCCTCTGTTACCACCTCTTCTGGAGACATCGTGGTCTCTTACACGCCCAGCTTTGCACTGTCTGAAGCCCCCGTGCCAAGACGGAAACCTGGGAGAGCAGGTGGGATGGCTGACATCAGCATAGCACCTACTGCATACCTGGGCTTCCCAGGTGGTGCTGGTGGTAAAGAACCCGCCTGCCAATTCAGGAGACACAAGAGACTCAGGTTCGATCCCTGGGTCGGGAAGATCCCCTGGAGGAGGGCATGGCAACCCACTCCAGTATTCTTGCCTGGAGAATCCCATGGACCGAGAAGCCTGGCAGGCTGCAGTCCCTGGGGTCACACAGAGTTGGACACGACTGAGCACCACGTGCTACTGTATGCCTAAGGCACTGCTGGGTGCTAACTCAGTGCCTGGCATCGTGCTGAGGGGTTTGCAGACATTCTCCCCCCGAAAGCTCCTAACAGATGGGACGGAATCTCAGTTCATTCCCATTTCACAGATGGGGAAACAGGCCCAGAGAGATGAAAGGACGAAAGGAGTCACACAGCCAGTAAGCGATAAGCCTGGGATTAGAGCCACATCTGTCTGATCACATTATATTTTCTGAATCTGTGCCAGACAAAATGCTGGGGAGATGGATTATTCCACTTAATCTTCTTAATAAACCTAAATGGCAGTATGGTACAGGATTAACAGCTCAGGCTTCTGAGTCGGATGGATGTGGGTGAACATCAGAACCTCCACGACTTGGTGCCGGGACATCAGGGTGAGCGCTAACTATCACCGCCTGGGTTTACTGGGCTGGGAGACGAGCGCTGTGTGGGGTGAGGATGCAGGAGCTGACCCCGGAGACAGAGTTCACCCAGGGTCTGATAAAGATAAGCACTGCAAGACCAACACTCATATTCTTACTCTTCCCCTTGGGGGAGAGGAAGAGAGGCTTAGAGAGGTAAGGAACTTGCTCGGGGACACAGGGCTGGGTTGTTGTTGTTTTACAGTCGCTTGGTCACGTCTGACTCTTCATAACCCCAAGGACTGTAGCACGCCAGGCTCCCCCGCACTGTCTCCTGGAGTTTGCTCAAACTCATGTCCATCGAGTTGATGATGCCATCCAACCATCTCATCCTCTGCTGTCCCCTTCTCCTCCTGCCCTCAATCTTTCCCAGCATCAGGGTCTTTCCAAATGAATCAGCTCTTCCAGTCAATCTCATCCCCAATACTGTGCTCCTGCCCCCCACCCCCATGAATCAATGACAGAGTTCAAGATCTACAGCTCACGGTCTTTTCGGGGTAAACCGGGGCACCCAGCATCTTCTGTCCACAAGCCCCTTGCCTCACCTCCTGGGCTGCCCTGCCACTTCTGAGAGAGTGGACAAGGAGAGCAGCCGTGGCAGCACCTCGCATCCTGACGATCTCCCTGGGGGCCGGATCCAGGCTCTCTGTCCTCTGCCTGGCCCTGCTCTGGGCGGGGTCCTGGCTCTGTGTTCCTGCCCACGCGGAAACGCATTCAGGTTTCAGAATGCTCGTTAGTGCTTTCACACAGGCTGCTGCTTCTGGGTGCAGCCAACACTTGCTGATCTGCTGGGATTGTTTAAACATGAATTCCTCTGAGAGGCTTCTCCAACCCCCGTCGGGGGTTAGGGGGCAGGACCCCTTAGCTTATGCTCCCCAGCATCTGTGCTGCTCTCAGCACATTGTCTTTGTGTGTGTGTGTGTGTGTGTGTGTGTGTGTGCCCAATCTGTTGTTTAGAACACCAGAAATCCTAACCATCGTTTTATTCGAGCTCATGTCACTGGCCACTTGTCCCTCCAACTTTGCTGTAACCCAGCAGACATGCCAAATATGTCTGCAGTGAGGAAAACCCAAAGGACCCAGGATTAAACAGTTCTGGCACAACCATTCAGGTCTGTGTCTGGGTCCCTGAGCTGACCCATCTTCTCTGGACCTGTGTTACCACCTCTGCAAGAAACAGCAGAGAGGAACACAAGGTGGAAATCCACCCAAAGCAGTCCTGTGACCCTCAGGGCATCCAGAGAAGGCCATGGTTTTGGGGCTGCTGTGGTGTGTGGGGCCAGGCACCAGGATTGAGACTGTGCTGCCAGGTAAGGGGGACTCCTGAAAAATGAGACTGAATAGGATCACCTCTGAAGTCCTCCTAGAATCTACGGCAAGTTTTCAGCAGTATCTGAAGACATCTTTGGTTGTCACAAGCAGAGAAAGGGGATGCTACTGGCACGTATTGGCACTTGAAAGGGTGGAGGCCAGGGATGCTTGTTGAAACCCTACCATGCACAGGGCAGCCCCGTGACAGAGTTATCTGGTCCCCAAGGTGAATAGTGTCAAGGTTGAGAAACCCTGGAAAAAGGGACTGATGGGTTATTCACAGGAATGAATGGATAGATGGTTTGAATAACGTAATGCGTATCTCTCCACTGTACAAGCCAATGGTTTTACTTACACAATGTGACCAAACGTTTTGTGTGTGTGTGTGTGTGTGTGTGTGTGTGTGTAGTTGCTCAGTCATGTCTGACTCTTTGCAACCCAATGGACTGTAGCCCGCCAGTGTCTTCTGCCATGGGATTCTCCAGGTAAGAATATTGGAGTGGGTTGCCATGCCTTCCTCCAGGGGATTTTTCCCAACCCAGGGATTGAACACAAATTTCCTGCATTGCAGGCAGATTCTTTACCATCTGAGCTACCAGGAAAGCCCCAACCAAACATTAGTTGTTGTTAATTAAAACATACACAGTACCATATATAAAACAGAGCCACTGGGAGTTTGCTGGGAACCCAAAGCAGGTACTCTGTGACAACCTGGAGGGGAGGGTGGGGGGAGGTTGGAGGGGGGAATCACGAGGGAGGAGACACATGTATACCTATGGCCGATTCATGCTGGTGTATTGCAAAAACCATCACAATATTGTAAGGTAATTATCCTCCAATTTTAAAAAAATAATCAATTAATTAAGAAAAAAACTAAACACCCCTGGGAACCTGATGATTTACAGAAGAATGGAGCTCGCCACAGTTCTAGGAGCATACATGAACCAAACTTACCTCTTGGCTCTTTTTCAGAAGCCCTCTCTTGACTGGTTATAATCAATGTCTTCTAAGCCTTACTCTGACAGGCACGGGGCTAAGCACGCTAAGTGTATCACTCTATTTAATTCTCAAAACACTCTCTCCTGGAAGGAGAAACAACTCCACCAATGTGGAGAGTGCACACCTACGTCGCCTGGAAAGACAAAGGACCAGACTTGCGGCCACACAGACACCGAGACGAGTGACGATTCATCTTTGCAGTCCTGGACAAGACAAGACGGAGCTACAACTGGATCAGTGCGGCTGGACACAGACTGGATGAAAGAAGTGAACCCAGCTGGGTCAGCGACTGGGTGAGCCCGACACTCGATCATCCGCAGACTAAGTGATGAAGAAAGAGTAGATGCACCTGATCCACTCGCTGAGTCCCAGGTACAGCATGAGAGTGAGAAGAACAGGGTGAACCGAGGCATGCGAGTGGACTTCCAGGACCTGAACCCCCATGTGCCTCCACGGCTGTGGCGTTTACAGGGCCGACCTGAGCATTAATTAGAGTGAATAGCCAATGCAAGTGCAGACACCTGGGAAACCAGAAACCTAGACACGGTCTGAACTGGGTGAGCACGTGGGGGCTGATTTCAGACCCCTGCATAGTGTGTTAACTATCAACTAACCCAGGCCTGCGGGAAGGCCACCTGAGAAGACGTGCGCACAAAGGGGAAGGGAAGGACAAACTGGGAGTTAGGACTGACACAGACACACGGTGCTGTGCTTAACCGCTCAGTGGTGTCCGATTCCTGGCGGCCCCATGGACTGCAGCCTGCCAGGCTCCTCTCTCCATGGGGATTCTCCAGGTAAGAATACTGAAGCAGGTTTCCACGCCCTCCTCCAGGGGATCTTCCCGAGCCAGGGATCGAACCCAGGTCTCCCAGGGAAGCCCGTGTATATTCACTGCCACGTGTGAGAGAGATGGCTAGTGACAAGCTGCTGTGCAGCCCAGGAAGCCAGCTCGGGGCTCCGCGATGGCCTAGAGGGTGGGATGACGGGGTTTGCAGGGAGGGCCGAGAGGGCGGGGATACATGTTTACACATAGCTGGCTCACTCTTCTGTAGAGCAGAAACTAATACAGCATTGTAAAGCAATTATACTCCAATAAAAAAGTAAACTGGTAACCCAGTAAGCAAAGCAGCTCTGAGCCCTGTGAGCCACTCTAAGGAATTAACCATACCCAAGAGATGGGGTGTGGTCATTGGAACCCCTGGTTCTTCTAGGACTGGCATCTGAACTGGGGCATCGGGGGGACGGGTGGGGCTGTCTTGTATGACTGAACATATTATTAGCCTGTAGGACTGGATACTGCCTCCAGGTAGTTAACATCGGAATTGAGTTAAACTGTAGGACAACCAGCTGGTGTCAGAGAATGGCTTCTTGTGGGAAAAAACCCACACCTCTGAGTGGCTGGAGCAGAATCCTAGAGTCGCCCTCTCTGCTGGGGGTCTCCCAGCAGGCACTGAGCACATCAGCAGCAGAACACTTTCCTCAATGACAATTCAAGCCCCCACCCCCAGCACGTGACCTGAGAGCCAGACCCGGGGTCAGAGCAGAAGTCCCAGGACCCGTCGGAGCACGTGGCACCCAGCAGATGTCTGTCAACGAGAGCATAAGTAGGAAAGGCGCCTCCTGCCTCCAAACTCCATGAGTGAGTATAATTCATTTCTTTATTTTGGCTTCAAAACAAATTTCTCCAAGAAACACTAGCACAGGGGAAATTTCTGAAGGGGATCCCAGAGTAGAGAGCTGAGATCAAGCCAGGATCTCTGGGGGACGCTGAACACATCCCAGTCTCTCTGCTGGTCACTTAGAGAAGGAGAGTCTGCTCCTCTATACACGGAACTCTCTAGGCAAGAACACTGGAGCGGGTTGCCATTTCCTTCTCCAGGGGGTCTTCCCAGCCCAGGAATCAAACCCATGTTTCGTGCATTAACAGGCAGATTCTTAACCAATGAACCACCTGGGAAGTCCTCTGAAAAAGCCAGACAGCTCTATCTGTCCTGACTCCACTCTCTAAGCAGAGGTCGAAAAAGTTCACATTTTTAGCTAACATTCTGTGTGATGCTTTTCTTAACTCTGCAAGTTGCTATTTTACTAGCAGCTTCCTTTGGGGGCATCAGATGGAAGATTGGCTGATTTAAGGGCAGGGCGGGATGTGGCTGCATTTGAATTTTTTTTTTTTTCTCCAAAGCCTCCAGGAGTCTAATGTGACATTCTGGGTAAGAACACAGCCTCATGTGTGTGCATATGACATCTCCCCTAACGATGTACAAAATCGCTGTATGGAGGCAGATCACCAGCAGGGCGGAGAGGAACCGGCGGGAGACGCCGTCAGCCTAGCAAACTGTGACTGCCATTCCTCCTTCAGAAGAAATGGGCGAGGCTAAGAGGTCCCGGGGCTCTCCATCTGGAAAGTGCTCATCCACAAGGGATGCAAAGAACATCTGGCCTCAGTGCCCAGACTTGACAAGATACGACGTCATTCACATGCACTCGAAAAGCAATGGCTCGTGAGTCCCCCGCCGCTGGGCCCAGGTGAGAAATCAGCTCCCCTGACAG
This sequence comes from Odocoileus virginianus, assembly GCF_023699985.2. Lineage (NCBI taxonomy): Eukaryota > Metazoa > Chordata > Mammalia > Artiodactyla > Cervidae > Odocoileus > Odocoileus virginianus. The sequence continues at coordinate 4,648,847 of NC_069706.1, read as the reverse complement.
AAGCTCCAGCTATTTCTAGGAGATTCTAATGGGACTCTGGGTTTCCCTAGTGGCTCAGAGGTAAAGAAACCACCTGTCAGTGCAGGAGATGAGTGTTTGATCCCTGGGTTGGAAAGATTCTCTGAAGAGGGAAATGGCAACCCGCTCCACTATGTTCTTGCCCGGGAAATTCCATGGAATAGAGGAGCCTGGAAGGCTTCAGTCCATGGGGTCGCAAAGAATTGGACTCAACTTAGTGACTAAACAACAACAGCAGCAGCGGGACTCTGAAAGCACTAGAGCCTGATGAAACGGGAGAAAGAATTTCTCCCCAGATCGATGCCACACTTTGCCTACGAGGTACTAAAGTCCCCTCAGAGTTTCTTGTAATCACCTCTGGATCTCACCCACCACACATCAAGGTCTTTCATGATAACTGTTCGTTCCTGTGACCACTAGAACTCTACAGATCAGGCAACTGAGTGACAGAGAAGTTAAGAAACCTGGCTCAGAGTCGGCTTCATTCAGCTCAAAGGTGGAGTGAGAGGGACTGCAGGTGACTAACCCATGGGACTCTCATGGGCTACACTTGGAAAGGTCATACATCACTCTGACGCTCCGTATGCCCAGTTGCATCCGACTCTTTGCAACCCCATGGGCTGCAGCCCGCCAGGCTCCTCTGTCCATGGGATTTTCCAGGCAAGGATACTGGAGTGCAGATGCCATTTCCTCCTCCAGAGGATATTCCTGATCCAGGAATCAAACCCACATCTCCTGGGTCTCCTGCATTGACAGCCAGATTTTTTTTTTTTTTTTTTTTTTTTTACCACTGAGCCACCTGGGAAGGCCTATATCACTCTGCCCACTTTCCATTGGCTGGAAGTCAGTCACATGGTCCCATTAAACCACAAGGGATGCTGGGAAATGGTGCTAGTGGTAAAGAACCTGCCTGTCAATACAGAAGATATAAGAGATGCAGGTTCGATCCCTGGGCCAGGAAGATCCCCTGGAGGAGGGTGTGGTAATGCACTCCAACATTCTTGCCTGGAGAATCTCATGGACAGGGGAGCCTGTTCAGGGCTACAGTCCGTGGGGTTGCAAAGAGTTGGACACGACTGAAGGAACTTAGGATGCAGGCCCATGAGGCCAAGGGGGAAAAGGCATGGGTTTCGGCAAATTCAGAGCTATCTCTACCACAGGCACTAAGCAGAGTCCTGGGAGCGCTGAGTCTGGGAAGCCAGATTAAAAAATAGACTCTCTCATCTTTCAATCGTCCATCTCGTCCACTCCCAGAGTTACAGTGAAATCGTTCAGATCTATCCCTGGACAGTGTTCAGAGGAAGAGGAGGTGGAGGTGAAAGTAATCGATGAGGACTCTGGAGTTGTCTGGATGTTGCTCAAGTGTCAAATTGAGGGACCATTTACTGACAACTTGCTCTGTACCAGGCTCTGTACCCCTATGCCGACACTGCCTTGTCTCACGTAACCCTCACCCTCATGGGCTTTCCTGACGGCCCAGATGGTGAAAACAAAAAAATCTGCCTGCCAGTGCAAGAGATGTGGGTTTATCTCTGGGCCAGGAAAATTCCCCTGGAGAAGTAAATGGCAACCCACACCAATATTCTCGCCTAGGAAAACCCAATGGACAGAGGAGCCTGGTGGGCTACAGTCCACAGGCTTGCAAAGAGTCGGACAGGACAGAAGTGGCTGAGCACACACGCATGCGTTGATGGTGTCAGATTGTAACAATGACTGTTCCCATCTCACAGAAGCAGAGGTGCTGCGAGGTCACCCGGCCATCCCAAGAGAACTGGAAATCACATCCAGGTGAACCTGATGTCAAGTGTTTGCCCCACTGGCTTTTACATGTTTGTGCTTTTTTCTTCCCCTTAATACGATTCTGTTTTGAGAAATAGGGTTTGTACCTTCCAGTCATATTATTTAAACCACAGCATTAGCTCACTCGGAAAGGAAAACATTTTCATAAAATATTCAGTACATGAAATATGAAAGAAAAGAAATATATCCACAGGAAAGTCACTAATCAAAGTGATTTTCTCATCCAGTTGCCTTACGTGACTGGTGTTCTAGTCAGAACACGAAAGAAACAAAGGGTGGATGGCTGAAAATCCCATGCTTATCAGAGGGAGCTGCCTGAAATGCTCTCAGCTTCTAACAAACAGGCTTCCAATTCCAGAAGAAGAGAGATGCGCGTGGTCAAAATCCTCATTCAGAACGATTCCGGGAGTCGTCCGCGGGGACCCATGGGCGCTTGTCTCCACACTTGGGACTACATTCCTAGGAGGCTGACAGTCTGTTTACCGACATGGTGAGATGGAACACTAAGATGGGTCGTTATCAAGTAGCCTGGCTTCCTTCTCGGAGAATTTGCAGAAGAGAGTCATGAGGGACCAACCTGTACGTTTGCTAGAGTCTCCTGGTTTGCTTTCTCTTTGGGGGTGTGGGGAATTTTTTTTCCCCTGGTTGTAATGCACGCCTAATTTTGTAAACACCTGGAATCAGAATATGTTTTTAAATCAATATTGTGTTGTTTCTGGTCTCCATCCCCTCCCCCTCTCTCCAAAAACAACGGCACCATGAAAGTGAGGCTGTGATTTATAAGCCACGATAATTGAGAATAGGGGGAGCAGAGCACACAGTACTAAATGGCTCAGGACTGGAGTGTCCACCTCTCTCATCCACCCTGCAGGCCTAATCCTGTGACTGTAAATTGGCCACCCGTGGAGGCTTTGAGCATCAGATCCTAAGGGCAGGGGCTGGCTCACTCAAATTAAAAATACACACCAAGCTAAAGGAGAGAGAAAAGCCAACAACCATTTTCATTTTCAAAAATAAGACCACATTTTAAATATTCATTTGAATGTATAGTAATAAACGATTACACATTTTAATCTGTTTTCTGTTTGACAATACTTCATTTGCAGACTCTTCATAGCTTTTAAAAATAGACCCAGAGCCCAGATCCCCACGGCATGAAATTTTTCACGTTCTCTAATTTACAGCAATGTATTTGTGTCAAATTTAGTCTACAAGTCGCCCTAGGGTGCGTTGGCACCGGTGGCTGAGAAGCCACCTGCGACTTAAGCCCAGGCATCACACAGGGCTGTGGATCAATCCTGGGACTAGGGTGCCTCTCCAGTGGACAGACTCTCCCCCGAGACATAAGCAACCCGAGCTCTGCTTAGCACTTGTGTTAGAGACAGCTCCCATCCCTTTTCCCCTTTGAGTTCACAGTTAGACCACATTTCCCAGCCTCCTCTGCAGTTCAGTGGGACCACGTGACTGAGTTCTGGCCAATGGGAGGTGGCAGAAATGATGTATCACTTTTCCAAGCATGGCCCTTAACAAGTTGCCTGAATGGTCACCTGTGCTCTCCCTGGCTCCATCTTTCAACTGAATGAAGCTGATTCCGAGGCAACTTGACAATTCCTCTGTTCCTCAATTGCATGATTTATAAAATGGGGGCAAACATAGGACCCACTATTGGTTGTTTTGAGGAATACTTAATGAAGTAAGAAACAAGACCTCAGAACTTAGCAGTTGACCTTCAGGACTGTGAAATCAAAGTTTAAGGCTTTGCTTCATAGTCATGTAACTCAGGGGCAAGTTTTTTAACCTCTCCATCTATTTCCCATTCTCTGAAATAGGGATAACAATACTCCCTGGATAGTAATGTGGTGGAAGTAATTTTTTAAAAAGATAGAAAATGCTTAGAATATAATAAACCTGCCATCTAGTGAGTACTATGTAAGTCTTACCTGCTACTAATACTATTACTACTCCTGCTACTATTGCTATCATAATAATTACTATGCTTTGAAGAGTGTCTGGTGCATAGTACTATTCATAAATGTCGTTGTTCAGTTGCGCAGTTGTGTCCAACTCTTTTGTGACCCCATGGACTGTAGCCCACCAGGCTCCTCTGTCCATGAGATTTCCCAGGCAAGAATACTGGAGTAGGTTTCCATTTCCTTCTCCAGGGGATCTTCCTGGCCCAGGGATTGAACCCGTATCTCCTGCACTGCAGGCAGATTCTTTATCATCTGAGCCACCAGGGAAGCCCATTCATCACCATTTCTGTGAAACACCTGCAACAATATTCTCTACCAGAATTCAGTGAAATAATAGGTACAAAGCCTTATCATGGTACCTAGGATTGAAAACACATAAGCTTTGAATAACCTCTGGTCCTATTCAATGCCACATGTGCTCTGGTGGGAAAGAAGGCTCAGAGGGTCAAGACCAGACTCTGGGCACAGATGATGTGACAAAGGAGGTAGAAACAATTGAAGGAATGCACCAACACCAAACTTCACCTTTTCTATAATATGAACTGGACACCATCCAGTTCTGGACTTTGACCAACTAGAATCAGAAGGCAATTCAGAGCCAAGGATGGACAGAGTTCCTAACATGGAAACTTAGACCCAGAAAGTGTCCCTACAGAGGACCCAGTGGGTCCAGAGACTTGGATAAGAAAAAATAAAATTTTATTTCCAGTAACCTCTAACTGTAATCTAGCATTCCCATTAGTGGGGCTTCTCCGGTGCTCAGATGGTAAAGAATCTGTCTGCAATGTAGGAGACCCAGATTCAATCCCCAGGTCAGGAAGATCCCTCAGAAAGGGGAATGGCTACTCACTCCAGTATTCTTGCCTGGAAAATCCCATGGACAGAGGAGCCTGGCAGGCTCCATGGGGTTGCAGAGTTGGACATGACTGGCTAATTGGTTGGGTTTTTTGGTTCATTCCCTTTAGAATCAATTTGCCCACAAAAGTGCACATAGTCAACGCCATGGTTTTTCCAGTAGTCATGTACAGATGTGAAAGTTGAACCACAAAGAAGGCTGAATGCCAAAAAATTGATGCTTTTAAATTGTGGTGCTAGAGAAGACTCTTGAAAGTCCCTTGGACTGCAAGGATATCAATCCAGTCAATTCTAAAGGAAGTCAACCCTGAATATTCATTGGAAGGACTAATGCTGATGCTTAAGCTCCAATACTTTAGCCAGCTGATGAGAAGAGCCAACTCACCGGAAAAGGCCCTGATGCTGGGAAAGATTGAAGGCAAAAGGAGAAGAGGGCGGTGTAGGATGAGATGGTTAGAGAGCATCACTGACTCAATAGACATGAATTTGAGCAAGGTTTGGGAGGTAGCAGAGGACAGAGGAGCCTGGCGTGCTGCAGTCCATGGACTCACAAGAAGTCAGACACTACTTAGCCACCAAAGCCAACAACAAATTCCCTTTAATTATAAATATAAGCAGCAATTCACAGTAGAATTACCAGTACCTGTGAGTTTTTCACCTACAGAGTCCACTGACTTTTTCAGTCATGACATTATAATTGTCACAGATATCTCAAAATGTCACAAGCTTGTTGCTGTTTCCAAGTTACAGTAATTATTAAACTTGTTATTTGTGTATTAAAAAAGAAAAAAACAATTTTGCTGGATCCCATTTATTATTTCAGTAAATGCATTTCAATACACATGTTTTCCTTAGTGATCCTAAGCATTTCATATTATGCATTTTAAAACTTTATTCTCAGGTGGTGCTAGTGATTAAAAAAAAAAAAAAAAAACTTGCCTGCCAAAGCAAGAGATGTAAGAGATGCCTGTTCGATCCATGGGTTGGCAAGATCCCCTGAAGGAGGGCATGGCAACCCACTCCAGTATTCTTGCCTGGAGAATTCCATGGACAGAGGAGCCTGGTGGCTACCGTCCATGGGGTCACAAAGAATCAGACGTGACTGGAGCAATTTAGCGCACAGGCACACATTCTCCAAAAAGACCCACCATTATCCTCAGATATCAAAGGGACTCATGAAGCACAAAAGGTAACCATTCCTTGGTCTAGGGTCTTGAGGACCCTCAGTTCTACCCAACTGAAGAGGCAGGTCAGGACTGCAGACACCTGGTGATCACCCAGGTGTCTCCTGGCAGGTATCCTCCCAAGCCCTCCACTCCTACATCTATAATGAGGAGCTCATCAGATTTCCCCCAAATCCTCCATAGGATTATTACAAGAATCAAATATGGCGCCGAATGTGGATCTACTGGCAGAAAGGAATAGGTTCTGCATAAACTTGGGGCATCGACCGTATCATGCTTTGGAGACTTAACAGACTCTTCTCTAGATTCCTCCTGGGGGTCCTGCGTGTTGCTCCCAGGTCCTCCTCCTAGGATGCTACAGAAGGAAAGCTGCCAAGGGCTGTGGGAGGCAGAGACCATTGGAGGCACTGCTGTCATATCATGAATTGAGTCCTGGCTGGATCCCTTGCTAACAATAGTCTCATCCCTTTGAACCTCTGTTTCCTCTTCTTATGACAGAAAGAATGACAGTGGAATAAGAAAAACCTGTTCAAAGCATAAAACAGAATGCCTGCCAGGTAACCACAGTGTAGGGTTTGGTGAAGCATGGTGGTTGGGATGACAATAGAGATGACTGTTATCATCATTATCACACAGTGGCAGGTATTTACTACTCATGGACTATCTATGTGAGCCTACATTTCCAAGCCCCTTGCCATGGGCACAGTGGGACAGATTTTAGCTGGTGGATTGTGGGTGCAAGTGATGGGTGCCATTTCTGTGCTGAGACAGTGAAAAAGACATGTGAGATTCCCTCATTCTCTCCCCTCCCCTGCCATAGGGATGGTGGAGTTGTGTGCTGACATGGTGGAGCCACAGGATAGAGCAGCCTGTATCGCTCGATCACTAGGAGAGAGCTCCCCAGAGAGTCACTCTGTGCTCACTGGATTGGTCCCTTGAGCAAGAAATAAGCCTCGATGGGTGAGCCATTGAGATTTCCTGGCTAACCTGATACTTCAGCACCGCCTAACCTCTCCTGACTAATATATTAACTAAGAAAACCACAAAGAAACAGGCAACATCTACATCTCTTAATGATGACAATGGCTAGGTCTACACGAGACACACTTAGAATTCAACACCATCTACTAGGACAGCAGTAGACAGTCCTCAGGCAAAGTCTGGGGAGAATCTAGTCCAAAGACTGAATGTAGTCCAAGGAGAGATGCTCAGAGGTCACTCACTCCAGTGTCTGCATTCCATCTGAAAACCTGCTGAACCAGGACAGCATCTACTCATTGGAAGTGAGGTAGCCTCCCAAGACACCTCGTCTGTAGACGTTAGCTGAACCACCAAGGTGCTATTCCTACACACAGTTCTCTCTCCTTCCCACCAAAGGTTCATGGAACTCTTGAGCAATGCAAAAAGCTCTCAGTATCCATGTTGCCCCCAGTATGTAAGGAGGAGGGTGTGGAGGACCAGAATTCCGGTCTATGGCACCACTCGGGATGGTACAAGGGCAAAGTATAAGGCATAATTAACACATTTCAAACCAGCATGTAAAACGTGTCAGCTGTTTTGAGTGTTAATTAATATTTTTGCAAACTAATTACATTAGAATGACAAGGCCAGCAAGACACTGAAAGAGTTTACCAATTTTGTTCCGCTCCTCTTGTTTAACTGGCTACATGGATTACCACTTTATTCAATTTTTATTTTTTTTTTAATTTACCAGAAATGATCTAAACACCACGCTATTTCACAGCTATCATCATTTATTCATAGCTCAATAGAGGAAGCCAGAATAGCAATAACTCTTTTTTTTTTCTCCTCCTAATTGTCATTCTGGGGAGATAAGTGGAATATCAGCCTCGAGTCAAGCTACATTAGTGCCGAGAAGCAGGCTCAGTCATGAAGTTTCTCCAGTGTGTGCTAGCATCATTTGTCATGAGAGGTTTGTGCTGAGCAATCAGACTGTAACCCAAGGGGGTGTTCAAGCCTGCTTCCCCAATCTTAGCTGGGCTGCTAGTGCCGAAGGCAAATTGCCTAGAATCAAACACTAACTCTGCCTGCTAACAGCGAGGCTGTGAATGGATCCCATCAACTCTGCTGAGCCTTGGTTCTCTCACCCATTAAATGAAGGTTATTTACGTGAATACTTATCCACCCAAGTCTGTTGGAAAGAAGAAACGAGGTGGTCCATGTAAAATTCTCAGCACTGCGTCTGGCAGGCAGCGGACATCCCATAAACGCTGGCCGCTCTCACGGCCACCACCACCACCACCATCATCAAGGGTCTTCTTTTCTGCGACCCCACTGCCAGGTGCCGATCCACATGTCTGGGGGATTTCCCAGTTCTCCTGCCCATCCCTCACCTACATCCACAATAAACCCAAGGCAGTCTCTCTGCTGTTTGCCAAACTTGGTCCAGATTATTCAAATATACCATGCACCGTGGTATCCAGGGATACTACCCCCAATGCCTCTTACTGACCTTAATGCTAGGGCACACGGGTGGGAGGGAGAGGAGGATGACTTGATCACCCCCTCTAGGTGTTCATTCTCTCCCTTGAGTCCTCCTCTATTTTAGAACTTGAATAAAAAGCATCTGTTCATCCATCTGTGTATTTTATTAGGCTTTGGGTTCTATGAGAGCAGGAGATGTGTCTTATTCATTTTACATGTGTGCGTGCTAAGTCGCTTCAGTTGTGTCCGACTCTTTGTGACCTCATGGACTGCAGCCCTCCAGGCTCTTCTGGCCATGGGATTCCCCAGGCAAGAATACTGGAATGGGTTTCCATGTCCTCCTCCAGGGGATCTTCCTGAGCCAGGGATCAAACAAGGGTTTCCTGCATTGCAGGTGGATTCTTTACTATCTGAGCCACCAGGCTTTAAAAAAAATAGTGATGTAATAATAGATGCTTTCAGCTCACTGCATCAGTGCATGCTCCTCCAAATAGACCCATCTGCTAATGCGCATGTGGTCCACAGGCTTCCAGAACCTCTAAGCCCAGCCCGATTCCACCCACAACCCCTCTTCCCTCTTGTTTACTGGTGTTTCTATGATTCTCTCAGGGGCAGCTCACAGTTCCCCATATGGAGCTTCTCCTTCTCTGGTCTGTTACAAATCTTTGCCTTTGGCCTCAGTTTCCACAACCAGTTGAGTTCCTACCACCCAGGCTGATTCTGAACATCCCAACACTCCCCTTCAATGGTCACATCTTTAAGCCTCCTCTGTGGAAGCCCCACCCCCGTGGATCAGTCCATTTCTCCTTTGCCATTGATAAAGACAGGCTAAACTATCGGAGTGATATGACATTACAGACCCTGGCAGACTGGAGCCTCTGCTGTTGGGTCTAATTTGGTGCATTGAGTCTGAGAGCTAGAGTGAGATGTAAGCCCGGAGCACACCTTTTGATCTTAAGTAGTCAGAAGGTTGGAGTGTATAATGCTATGGAAATAAATGGTGTCAAAACTGTAGGAAATAATTTATGGTGTGGGAATGGGCTCTGTGATCACAGAGCCCTCACATCATCTTGAAACAGAGAGTCGACGAGGTTGGTTGAACTGTGGCAGGGGAAGGCGGGCAGGAAGGAGGAAGGAGAAGAGGAGAGACTGGGTTTTTCTCACGGGAGTTGGGAGGCCCAGTCTATGTCTCTGAGAAACAGGAGGTGACTTCCAGTTTAAGCTTGTCACCTCGGCTGACTTTGGGGTCTGCAAGTCATGGATGAGATTCTTGATCCCCTTCCTATGACCTCTGTGATTTGCTTAATTAAAAAACTTGAACCTTGGTTTGCTCATCTGTAAAATAGGAAAAATACTAGTACTTACTGCATAGGGCTCTTGTAAGGGTGAAATTAAATAAGTTATATAAAATATCTTGTAGAGTGACTGGCATATAGTCAGATGCTAATTAAGACCCAATGGACTTTTTCTTTTCCTTTACTCTTTTTCATTAACCTCATTGCAATGTATAAGTGGTGAGATTCTTCTAACTCATCCTCAAAAGCTCAGAGTAACAGAAACCATTTTTTTTTTCTGATATAAGCAGTAGAAAGAGGATTTTTTTGACTGCTCGCCTTTCTCAAGGACCTTCACTCAATTTCCAAAGAGTGAGGTGCTTCTGGAAGACTCAAGACCTGATGCATCCATTTGGTTTAGAGACTATGAACTGGTTTTAGCTGACACCCTGCTCCTTCCTTCTATACGTCAGAATGAGCTCCCAAGAAGCCTAACCAAAATAACTACAATGACTAGCATATATGAAGGGTTATTTGTACACCAGGTAACATTGCTAATTGCCTCCCACAATTTATACCATGACTTTTCACCTTCACCAAAAAGCCATAAGGTTCTAAAATAGGTAACCAACAAGAACACCCTGTATAGAAATAGGCACTCTATTCAATATTCTATAATAGCCTAAATGAGAGAAGTTGAAAAAGAATAGATATATGTATATGAAAAATGTTGTTATACACCTGAAACTAGCATATACTCCAATATAAAACAAAAATTTTTAATTGAAAAATAAAAATGCGGACAAAAAGCTATAAGGTTCATTCTTTATCTTCATTCTATAGAAGAGACAAACAGGACATGCAAAGGTTAAGAAATTGGCCCCAGTTTCACCACTTGCCGGGACTGGAGATGGGAAATGCTGGAGCTGGGGTTTGAACCCAGGCACTGGACTCCACAGCCTGTACACACAGCAGTCAAGTTCACAGTAAAGCATGCCCCAGCATTGCAGTCAGACACGGATTCAGACATTGGTCCTGCTATTTAATCCTTACCTAAGCGTGGCCAGCATATGTCACCTCTTAGAGTATCAGTCTCCTCCTCTGTGAAGTATGGATGGTGACACTCATTGTAAAGATCTTCGTGAAGCTAATGCAGTGCTCAGAGCGTAGTATACACATGGTGGATGACACGGTGTGTTCAGGGCTGCTGCTGGCAGCTCAGCTCCCTCCCCTGGTGCTGTCAGATGTCTGTTTACGGGGCAGATCTCACTGATCAATCAGCCTCTGGACAGTGCCTCGCATCAGCATCCCTCTTCCTGCTTATCTTTCCCTCTTTAACACTCAATTCTACATCTGCTACTCACTGGGTATATGAGGGCTGCCAACCATCATCTCTTTTGGTCTCCTTTTTTTCCTTCAAATTCATCTGCACTTACTCTCCCATTTTTTCTCCTGTTCAGTTCAGTCTAGTCGCTCAGTCATGTCCGACTCTTTGTGACCCCATGGGCTGCAGCACACCAGGCCTCCCTATCCATCAGCAACACCCAGAATTTACTCAAACTCACGTTCATGGGGTCGGTGATACCATCCAACCATCTCATCCTCTGTCATCCCCTTCTCCTCCTGCCCTCAATCTTTCCCAGCATCAGGGTCTTTTCAAATGAGTCAGCTCTTTGCATCATGTGGCCAAAGTATTGGAGTTTCAGCTTCAACATCAGTCCTTCCAATGAACACCCAGGACTGATCTCCTTTAGGATGGACTGGTTGGATCTCCTTGAAGTCCAAGGGACTCTCAAGAGTCTTCTCCAACACCATCAATTCTTTGGTGCTCAGCTTTCTTTATAGTCCAACTCTCACATCCATACATGACTACTGGAAAAACCATAGCCTTGACTAGACAGACCTTTGTTGGTAAAGTCAAGTCTCTGCTTTTTAATATGCTATCTAGGTTGGTCATAACTTTTCTACCAAGGAGTAAGCGTCTTTTAATTTCATAGCTGCAGTCACCATCCACAGCGATTTTGGAGCCCAAAAAAATAAAGTCTGACATTGTTTCCACTGTCTCTCCATCTATTTGCCATGAAGTGATGGGACCAGATGTCATGACCTTAGTTTTCTGAATGTTGAGTTTTAAGCCAACTTTTTCACTCTCCTCTTTAACTTTCATCAAGAGGCTCTTTAGTTCTTTTTCACTTTCTGCCATAAGGCTGGTGTCATCTGCATATCTGAGGTTATTGATATTTCTCCTGGCAATCTTGATTCCAGCTTGTGCTTCATCTAGCCTAGCGTTTCTCATGATGGACTCTGCACATGAGTTAAATAAGCAGGGTGACAATATACAGTCTTGACGTACTCCTTTTCCTATTTGGAACCAGTCTGTTGTTCCATGTCCAGTTCTAACTGTTGCTTCCTGACCTGCACTTAAATAAACTGTCTGCTTAAGGTGTGGGTCCACCATGATGCAAAATCACCACAGCACACATTTTCAAAGCCACAGGTCTCACACTAAACTTCTAGTTATTTATTTATGCCCTTACTTTATACAAGAGATAAAAGACATGGGGTTGTGTGAGGAAGCAAAATAACAATTGTGGATCATTTGTTCTGTGTGAGGTACTGTCTTCGGATTACGAAATTTTCAAATTCAAATCGATCTTTTTTGGGGGGGTGGTTTTCATTCTTGCCATTGTATGGATAAGAGACCTGTTCAGCAGTGAAGTGACTTGACCGCAGGTGCATAACTTATAAATTGTGGACCCATGATTCTTATCTCATCTTTAAGAGTCCAGAGCACGCGGCTTTCTCCACTGTAACCCTCTTGGCTCAGTAGCTCAACTTTCTCTTGTAAAATGTTCTCACTTCTCAAGTGACGTGGAACAGCCAGGACTGGCCTTTTGTTCACAGCAAAAGAAATTCAGTCTCTTCTCAAAAGTTCTGGCTTCTCTCCAACTGGGCCAGAGTGTTCAGAGGCTCTGTAACCCCTGGATCTGCCTTTCTGAGACTCAGGACTGAAACAAGAAAAATGCATGATCCTTGGCCTGGGTTCAGATTTCCTTCGAGATGGACACAGGGATTGGTGGAAGCAAGTACCTTTCTCTGAGGCCACCAGGTTCTGCCACCTGCATTGCTTCCCACTGCAATTATTTGGGATAGTGAGACTGTAATATCAATCAATCTCACTTCGATTGCTTTGCCATGAAATAGGAGCTGGCCAATTTGTCAAAATTGAGGCCCTCCACGGGGTTTATATTGCCATTAAACTATCAACAGGAAATCATTAAGGTGAGGCAAGAAACCAACCGGTAACTGAAAAGAAATTATTTTTTTTTTCAAACATCCTCGCCTGCAACCTTCTTTGTCTGGCTGTCAGTGCAGCCACGTGGGGCTGGGTCTCAGATCTCCGAGCCGCCTTGCAGTCGGAGATGGAGAGAACTCAGACGCAGGCATTTGCAATCCAGTGGCTGCGCCCAGGTTACTTGGTTCTCTCGCAGCAGGGCAAGCTGCGTGACGACAAACGGCGGGGGTTGGTGGGGGAGGGATGTGTATGCATTTGTGCGATAAAACAGGCTTAATGATTCCGAAGGGGAAAGAGTCCAGGAGACGTACAGTAGCAACTCGGGAACAAAATGGAACCATGCAGGGCCAATTAATGTGCAAATGTGTGTGTGCTGAACTTGCATTCCATTCATCTTATGGACATGAAAATTGGGCCATTTATCTGTTATATTATGTATGTGACATCTTAGTTTGGTTCTTACAGGCTGCTTGGGGACAAAGGGCCGTGTGCTTTGCGGCAAGCAGAGGGAATTTAAGATAAATTCTTCAGCTGTCATAAACATTGCTGGGCAGAATTTGGTCAGAAGATAAAGCTCTTTCCTCTGCAGGGTTTTAACATTTCTCAATAGTCCATGTGCCATCTTATTAAAACTGTGTGTGGGGCGGGGAGGGGTGGCATATGCCATGAAAAATTATTGGCACAAACAGCTTGCTGTCATGTTTTCAAAGTCCAGATTTAGCAAACGTTATTCACATATTCACTGTCAATCTGCAGAAAGAAAGGGAACTGGCAAAGCCATTCATTCTCACTGCTTCTGTGGGTTTGTAATTCTTCTTGTCTGCCTTTTACCAACGTCTCCTCCACAGGTGGGGTTTGTTCTGTTTAAATTACAACTGTTTGTCTGTACTTAGTGGGGGAAAAAAAGAAAGTCATTTGAGAAGGAAAAGGACTTCACAGAAGCACTTTCTCAGAGCCACTATTATTTACCTAACAGAGCATGCCATGAATATGGATCACACATTAAATAATGGTGATCGCTTGCTTTGATGAATTGCCATTAGAAATTCAATTAATAAAAGGTTACCTCCCTGCAGTAGTGCAAAAAATATGATCTGGCTCCAACAATTATAACTTAGCCTTGGAAACACTGGTTAGGAGAAAGGAAAAGTTTTGTGTGTGTGTTTTAAACCTGTTCCATCTGTGACATAGGATTCTGGAATTAAAATGAATGCATGAATGAATGGGTGAGCTTAGGCTATTTTTGATCCACAGTTTTGTCTCTGTGCTGAGAGCTCTACACTTCCTCATTCCCTTGTTTTCATTATCTTGTGTTATACTCTTTAGGCTGTGTTTTTTCATTTTTGTTGCTGATTTTTGTTTTACCCAGGTAGCTTCATTGCTTTCCTTGGTATACAAATTATATACCATAAAGTACACTCATGTACACTCATGTACACTAAGCACTCAGTACTTAGGTGCAGAGCTCCATAAATTCCACACATGATGGCCCCCTATGTAACCATATCTAGATGAAGGTGTTGAGTATTCCCATTGCCCAGCTGGCTCTCTTGTGTCCTGACCTAAAGGTAACCCAGACTGTTACTTTTATCACCCATTCAGAGGTGGGTGCTGATTTATATGTAAATGAAATCATACAGGATGTATTTTTAACTCAACATTATTACTCTGGGCTTTCCTGGTAGCTCAGTGGTAAAGAATCCCCCTGCCAAAGCAGGAGACACAAATTCAATCCCTGATCCAAGAAGATCCCACATGCCACAGAGCAAATAAACCCTTTGCACCACAACTATTGAGCCTGTGCTCTAGAGCTTGGGAGCCACAACTACTGAAGCCCACTGGCTGCAACTACTAAAGCCCAGTGCACTAGAGCCCATGCTCCAAAACAAGAAAAGTTATCACAATGAGAAGCCAGCGTACCGCAGCTGCAGAGTAGCCCCTGCTTGTCATAATTAGAGAAAAGCCCAAGCAGCAGTGAAGACCCAGCACAGCCAAAAGTAAACAAAAACTTTTTAAAAAGTCATAATGTTTAAGTAGTTATCTAAAATTCATAAAGACTATTTCCTCTATCCATTGATAACTATTTTTGATTAGCATCCTATATTCCATGGTATGACTATATCACAATTTATTCATGATCCTGTTAATGGACATTAACTTTGTTTCTATTTTTTGGCTATGATAAATAAAGCTTCTATGAAAATTATCATGTACATCTTTTGGTGGCCATTGGGCACACAAGCAGGAGTGGAATTGCTAGAACATTAAACATTATTTCACCCAAGTTTAAAGTATTGCGAGTCTCCAAAACTCCAATTTTCAATCTGGAAATAATGATAACAAAAACCCTGCCATGTGTGATTTCTGTGAAATTGAAAAGGGGCAACAGATGTAAAGGTGTTTTATTGTTGATTATTTGTTTTAAACTGCCAAATGTAGCACAAATGTGAGACTGTTCCTGGGGGGTTGAGGGGCAGAGAAGATGAGTGTGTGAAGCATTAGTCCCTCAACACAGTTGTGTCCGACTCTTTGCGACTGCATGAACTGTGGCCCACCAAGGCTCCTCTGCCCATGGAGTTCTCCAGGCAAGAATGCTGGAGTGGGTTACCATTTTCTTCTCCAGGGGATGGGGATCATAGGACACAAGCATCTGGCCATGGTGCTGATCCTAGAGCACTGAGACATATGCAGATATGCTCTATTCACAGAAAGCAGAGTCAGCCCTCAAGGAGTGACACAGCTACCATTTATCCACACCCACTATGCACCAGACCATGATCTGGGTGGTTTACATGCTGCTATTCATATACTGAAATCCTGTCCCCCAAGGTGATGGCATTAGGAGGTGGGGGGTGTCTGGAGGTGATTACACCTCAGGAGTAGGATTAGTTCCCTTGTAAGAAGAGATGTTGGATATTCATTGGATAGTGGGTATTCATTGGAAGGACTAATGCTGAAACTGAAGCTCCAATACTTTAGCCACCTGATGCGAAGAGTTGACTTACTGGAAAAGACCCTGATGCTGGGAAAGATTGAAGGCAGGAAAAGAAGGGGATGACAGAGGATGAGATGGTCAATAGCATCACTGACTCAATGGACTTGAATGTGAGCAAACTCTGGGAGGTAGTAAAAGACAGGGAAGACTGGCATGCTGCAGACCACGGGGTCACAGAGAGTCAGACACGACTGAGCAACTGAACAAGAAGAAGAAGAGACAGAAGAACTTGCTCTCTGTTTTCCTGTCATGTGAGGATACGATAAGATAACTATCTGAAAACCAGAATGAGGGTCCTCACCAGACACCAGATCTGCCAGTACCTTGATCTTGAACTTCCCATCTGTCTAAACTGTGAATAATGAATTTCTGTTGTTTAAGTCCCCAGTCCATGAACTGACTAAGACACAGGGCATGGCAGTCATCAGCCAGCCCTTTGTACCTTGCTGGACACAATTACAAACCCCAGCTCACTCTCTCTCTCTCTCATTAGCTGAATTGTTCTAGGAAAGTCACTGAGTCTCTCTGAGCCTCGGTTTATTCTTCTATGAAATGGGGACTATAACAGTGGATACATCCTGAGATTTCTGTAAGGATTTTATAAGGTGATGCATGTGAAATCTTTACATAATGAATGGTATATGGTAAGTCCTGGATACATGGAAACTAGTTCTCTGTTTAGAGTAAATCAAAAGTAAACATGGCATGGCTCTTTTAATGCTCTCAGCAGCCTTGTGTGATGTATTGCCATTCTCACTCTGAAAACAAGGAAAGGAGCTTTGGGTGGACACAGGACTGGCCCAAGGAATTGCCCCAAGACCATCAGGAAGCAGGTGGCACTAGCAGCTCCTTATCCCACTCCATCCTTCTGCATCCTGACCCTCTTCCCCTCCCAATGATCTGCCTCACCAGGCATCTAAAGTAACATTCACACCACTCATAAACCACGTGCCAAGTTACTTCAGTCGTGTCTGACTCTTTGTAACCCTATGGACTGTGGCCTGTCAGGCTCCTTTGTCCATGAGATTCTCCAGGCAAGAATACTGGAGCAGGTTGTCACACCCTCCCCTCCAGGGGATCTTCCCCACCCAGGGATGAAACTGGTGTCTCTTACATCACCTGCATTGGCAGGCAGGTTCTTTACCACTAGCACCACATGGGAAGCCCAGTGAACCACAGTCCCTGGAAAACTTTAGCACACCAAGCTATCCTATCCAAGGATGCAGACATCTGAACTGGAGTTTCCACTCTTTGCAATGATCTCCCCTTGAGTTTTGTAGAACACTGCCAGCATCTGCCTTCACACTCCTTATTCCATATGACCCCCTGAAAATCATGGGATGGGTCCAAATGAGCCGAGTTACCCTCACTGAGTACATGAGAAAAGTAAGTCTCAGCAGAGAAAGTGATGGATGCATGAGGTCACACAGAACCGAGGCTGTGGAGGCCCTGGTCAAGGCCTATTGCTGTATATACCTGGTAACTTGCAATTGGGATGACAACAGCTCCATGGCCCTGGGTATATTTTGCAGGTACCCATTCAGTGACGTCATGTACAATTCCTCATGGATGACCACCCTGCTGGTGGCTGCTGATAAACATCTTTTTAAATTCTCTACCTACTGTCAGCATCAGTCACAGTTCCCTTACTGCCCCAGAGGGTGAACCGGGAGAGGAAAAAGAGGGAGGGAATGGAAACCACCAGAGAGACAGATGGAGGTCTCACTGCTGAAGCAAGGACTTGTCTCGATGGAGCTAGAATCATCATGTGGATATTCAGACTCTGGAGTCACCAAGACAGAAGCAAGTAGGAGACCCAGCTTTGAGGCCATCCACCGTCTTTATCAGGCTACTCAGCACGCAGTCCATAAAGAGTACCAGGGGAGAACCAGTCGACCCCAAACCCGCCACCACACAACTGACAAAACAGGAGACAAATCTCCAGGAGACTGTGCAGAGCACAGTCACAACCACAGCACCCACTCCATGCATCACAAAAAGAAAATGGTTTCAGAGTGTCCTCCAAACAGACAACAAAACCACATTTCCTACCTCAGTTTTGCTGGCAGCCAGGCTTGCCGAAACCTGCAAGTTAAAAGAAAAAGACATTAGTATTGATTCAACAAGAAGGTAATTGGATTAATTGTCTTTTTAAAGGAACTGGCATCAATAATTTGTTATGACCCGAGGGGACAATGGGTGGGACACACACACACACACACACACACACACACACACATGCGGAGGTGCTTTTTCTTCTAGCAAGCACAGGAGCAAGATTTGTTTTTCCAGTCCTGTGAATAAGGTGAAAAGGATAATTAATATTTTCAACACATTATAACAATCTTGCCAGGAAGAAAAAAGGGGAAGGGCTGTGTGCAATGCCCATGCACTGATAATGATTAAATGAACACCAAAAAAGCAAAGGCATTGAAGACATTGAGGGTTTTTTTTTTTCCATGAAAGTTTTGAGTCAGTGTTCTGAAAAGATACAACTACAAACTACAGAAACGGCAACCTTCTGTTCCAAAATGCCTCAAAACACTCTGAACTAAAGAGTGATGCCAGGCATTGTGCCATGTTCTTTATGTCATTCCCAGAACAACTTTTATTATCCCATTTCATTGCTGAGAGTATTGGGCTTAGAAGAAAAGTAATCTTTTCCAGCTCAGAAAGTTATTCAGTAGAGGAAGTTAGATTTAAGCTCAAGAAAAAGTCACAGACTTTCAGGCTTCTACCCACAGCCCATTCTGAACTAAAGGACTTGATTTATTTTATTTATTTATATTGCAACTGTACTTTTATGTTTATTTTTTTCCCAATTATTATTTGTCAGTTGGAGGCTAATTACTTTACAATATTGTAGTGGTTTTTGCCATACATTGACATGAATCAGCCATGGATTTACATGTGTTCCCCATCCTGAACCCCCCTCCCACCTCCCTCCCCATCCCATCCCTCTGGGTCATCCCAGTGCACCAGCCCCAAGCACTTGTCTCATGCATCCAACCTGGACTGGAGATCTGTTTCACACTTGATAATATAGATGTTTTGATGCTGTTCTCTCAGATCATCCCACCCTTGCCTTCTCCCATAGAGTTCAAAAGTCTGTTCTATACATCTGGGTCTCTTTTTCTGTCTTGCATATAGGGTTATCATTACCATCTTTCTAAATTGCATATATGTGTGTTAGTATACTGTAATGGTCTTTATCTTTCTGGCTTACTTCGCTCTGTATAAAGGGCTCCAGTTTCATCCACCTCATTAGAACTGATTCAAATGAATTCTTTTTAATGGCTGAGTAATATTCCATGGTGTATATGTACCACAGCTTCCTTATCCATTCATCTGCTGATGAGCATCTAGGTTGCTTCCATGTCCTGGCTATTATAAAGTGCTGCGATGAACATTGGGGTGCATGTGTCTCTTTCAGATCTGGTTTCCTCGGTGTGTATGCCCAGGAGTGGGATTGCTGGGTCATATGGCACTTCTATTTCCAGTTTTTTAAGGAATCTCCACACTGTTCTCCATAGTGGCTGTACTAGTTTGCATTCCCACCAACAGTGTAAGAGGGTTCCCTTTTCTCCACACCCTCTCCAGCATTTATTGCTTGTAGACTTTTGGATAGCAGCCATTCTGACTGGTGTGTAATGGTACCTCATTGTGGTTTTGATTTGCATTTCTCTAATAATGAGTGATGTTGAGCATCTTTTCATGTCCATGTCAGCCATCTGTATGTCTTCTTTGGAGAAATGTGTGTTTAGATCTTTGGCCCATTTTTTGATTGGGTCATTTATTTTTCTAGAATTGAGCTGCAGGAGTTGCTTGTATGTTTTTGAGATTAATCCTTTGTCTGTTTCTTCATTTGCTATTATTTTCTCCCATTCTGAAGGCTGTCTTTTCACCTTGCTTATAGTTTCCTTTGTTGTGCAAAAGCTTTTAAGTTTCATTAGGTCCCATTTGTTTATCTTTGCTTTTATTTCCAATATTCTGGGAGGTGGGTCATAGAGGATCTTGCTGTGACTTACGTCGGAGAGTGTTTTGCCTATGTTCTCCTCTAGGAGTTTTATAGTTTCTAGTCTTACATTTAGATCTTTAATCCATTTTGAGTTTATTTTTGTGTATGGTGTTAGAAAGTGTTCTAGTTTCATTCTTATACAAGTGGTTGACCAGTTTTCCCAGCACCACTTGTTAAAGAGGTTGTCTTTTTTCCATTGTATATTCCTGCCTCCTTTGTCAAAGATAAGGTGTCCATGGGTATGTGGATTTATCTCTGGGCTTTCTATTTTGTTCCATTGATCTATATTTCTTTGTGCCAGTACCATACTGTCTTGATGACTGTGGCTTTGTACTAGAGCCTGAAGTCAGGCAGGTTGATTCCTCCAGTTCCATTCTTCTTTCTCAAGATTGCTTTGGCTATTCGAGGTTTTTTGTATTTCCATACAAAGTGTGAAATTATTTGTTCTAGTTCTGTGAAGAATACTATTGGTAGCTTGACAGGGATTGCATTGAATCTATAGATTGCTTTGGGTAGTATAGCCATTTTGACAATATTGATTCTTCCAATCCATGAACACAGTATATTTCTCCATCTGCTTGTGTCCTCTTTGATTTCTTTCATCAGTGTTTTATAGTTTTCTATGTATAGGTCTTTTGTTACTTTAGGTAGATATACTCCTAAGTATTTTATTCTTTTTGTTGCAATGGTGGATGGTATTATTTCCTTAATTTCTCTTTCTGTTTTCTCATTGTTAGTGTATAGGAATGCAAGGGATTTCTGTGTGTTAATTTTATATCCTGCAACTTTACTATATTCATTGATTAGCTTTAGTAATTTTCTGGTAGAGTCTTTAGTGTTTTCTATGTAGAGGATCATGTCATCTGCAAACAGTGAGAGTTTCACTTCTTCTTTTCCTATATGGATTCCTTTTCCTTTTCTGCTCTGATTGCTGTAGCCAAAACTTCCAAAACTATTTTGAATAGTAGTGGTGAGAGTGGGCACCCTTGTCTTGTTCCTGATTTTAGGGGAAATGCTTTCAATTTTTCACCATTGAGGATAATGTTTGCTGTGGGTTTGTCATATATAGGTTTTATTATGTTGAGGTATGTTCCTTCTATTCCTGCTTTCTGGACAGTTTTTATCATAAATGGATGTTGAAGTTTGTCAAAGGCTTTTTCTGCATCTATTGAGATAATCATATGGTTTTTATCTTTCAATTTGTTAATGTGGTGTATTACATTGATTGATTTGTGGATATTAAAGAAACCTTGCATTCCTGGGATAAAGCCCACTTGGTCATAATGTATGGTTTTTTTAAATATGTTGTTGGATTCTGTTTGCTAGAATTTTGTTAAGGATTTTTGCATCTATGTTCATCAGTGATATTGGCCTGTAGTTTTCTTTTTTGTGGCATCTTTGTCTGGTTTTGGAATTAGGGTGATGGTGGCCTCATAGAATGAGTTTGGAAGTTTGCCTTCTTCTGCAATAAAGGATTTGGTTTAGACTCCACCCACCATGTTCAAGGCGGCTTCCCAGGTGGTACTAGTAGTATAGAACCTGCCTGCCAAGGCACAAGACATAAGAGAGGTGGGTTCAATCCCTAGGCAGGGAAGATCCCCTGGAGGACGGCATGGCAACTCACTCTGGTATTCTCACCTACAGAATCCCATGGACAGAGAAGCCTGGTGGGCTACAGTCTATAGGGTCACAAAGAGTTGGACACGACTAAAGCAACTTAGCACACACACGTGCACCAAGTTCATATATGCGGAGAGGGAATCTCCTATCTAGGGGCAGACAGGGCGTTATTTTTCCCCTGATAAGTCCAGGAATTCTCTCCCTCACAACTCTCTACTTATACCTGAGACTGACCTGGCCATCCTCAGCCTTATTTGCCTCCCAGTCGGCTATGAACTGAGTTGAGTCTACTCCCACTCCAAATTCATGAAGTTCTAACCCTCAATGTGATGGTATTTGGAGGTGAGCCCTTGGGAGATGATTAGGTTTAAATGAGGTCTGAGTGAGGCCCCCAGGATGCGATTAGGGCCTTTTATGAGACACCAGAGTTGCCTCCTGTCTCTCTGTTCACCTGCTTGTACCAAGAAAAGGCCATATGAAGACACAGTAAGAAGGTGACCATGTGATATCCACCAAGAGAACCCTCACCAGACACAACCCTGCTGGCTTCTTGATGGCAAACATCCAGTCTCCAGAACTGGAAGGAACAAACCCCTGTTGTTTAATCCACCCAGTCTATAGTATTTTGTAACCCAAGTTACCCAAGCTCACGAAGACAAGCCAATAGCACCTCACAGCTGTGAATCCAACTAAGGGCTTAAGAATGCATGGGTTCCTGAGTTAGATGAATAGGCCTGTAGCCCCACTGGCCCAGTTCCCATTACCCTCACTCCTGCGCTCACCCCCAAGGAACTAGACCAGCCCTCGCTGAAGCCATTGGCCCCAGAAGCAGCTGAGACAGTGCCCGCTTCCCACTGGGCAGCTTGTAAGCATCATCAGCCTGCTAAACAGGAGGTCAGCCTTTAAACCGACCTCAGCCAAGAGGATGCATTAGTTAGTGTCCTGAGGATTAGCAAGGCATGAGTCTGGGGGCCAGCCCTGGGGAAACCGCCAAGGTGTGATGAATACCGGAGTCCAGGGCCCCCCCTCCTCACCGTCCTGTCCTTCCCTGCCCTCTGTCCTTTCCAAGCTGGGGCTTGGAGAGCAGCTGGTCCCAAAAAAAGTGGCCATATCCCTAAAGACAAGTGCAGAAGGTCCCTGGCTACATAGCTGTGTGTGTGTGTGTGTGTGTGTGTGTGTGTGTGCATATGAGTGTGTGTAGTGAAGTTTGCCATTCAACAGCTGCAGGTCTCTGGCAACACATGACAATACAGTTCTCAGTTGCCCTCTCTAACTTCCTCCGCTTCGTAATCTTAGTCTGAGTCTCCTAACGTTGTGCATTTTGGGTCGCACGACCCCTTTCATTCCTCCCTATTAGGCAAGCCCGCTTCTTGCATCTTCCTTAGCTAAACACACACCAACAAAGAGGTGTAGGCGTGGCTTTCACAGAAGCACTGCTGGTCGTAACAAGACGCTTCTAAAACATTTTAAAATTTGTTTAAATTGGAGGATTATTACTTTACAATATTGCAATTTTTTTTTGCCATACATCAGTACAAATCGGCCATAGGTATACATGTGTCCCCCACATCCTGAACCTCCCCCCTCTTCCCTCCCCACCCTCTCTCTCCAGGTGGTCCACAGAGCACCAACTTTGGGTACCCTGTGTCATACATCAAATTCCCACTGGCTGTCTGTTTTATATACGGTAATGTATATGTTTCAATGCTGTTCTCTCAAACCATCCCGCCCTCTCCTCTGAGTCCGAAAGCCTGTTTATTGCATGTGTCGCCTTTGCTGCCCTGCACATACGATCGTCGGTACCAGAAAAGGACATTTCTAAAACATTGTTAAAGGGACATTTCTAAAACACTGTTAAGGCCATTTGCATTCAAATCATGAAAGCAAAGAATGGTTCCAGTGAAACACAACACATGTAACCTGGATGTGGCTGCTGGACTGCCAGCTTCCGATGCTCTAAGCCAAATCAATTACAATCCAGCCACATTATAAAATAGTATGCTACAACCAGAATGAATGGGCTGAATCCCAACATTTTGACATGAAAAAATTCTACAACACTTACTGCTAATGGACGGGAAAAGATGGAGAACAGCACACACACAATGTTGTTGTTTAGTCGCTAAGTCATGTCTGTCTCTTCTGCGACCCCATAAACTGTAGCCTGTCAGGCTCCCTTGTCCATGGGATTCTCCAGAAAATAATACTAGAATGGATTGCCATTTCCTTCTCCACCATACAATGATACCAATATTCTAAAAAAATTAACTGAAGTATGTAAACATTATGGGGCTTCCCAGGTGGCTCAGTGGTAAAGAATCCACCTGCCAACGCAGGAGAGAGAGGAGACGTGGGTTTGATTCCTGGGTCAGGAAGACCCCCTGGAGAAGGAAATGGCAACCCACTTCAGTACCCTTGCCTGGGAAATCCCATGAACAGCAGAGCCCGGCGGTACAGTCCATGGGGTCACAAGAGAGTCAGACACAACAGAGTAATGAAGCACAGCACACACATATATATTATATATTCCCATAACTGAGCAGGACCCTATGGGGCCTTTCCAGGACAGACCACTCCCCATAGCCTCTGCTTTAGCTCCTCTCTGAAGTACTTAGATAACAGAATCTGATGCACATTTCCTGACTTGTTTCACAGATGCTAAAACCCCCACCAAATGGAAGAAGTTAAGTACTTGATGACCATGAGCACGTAGCCCCCAGACCTACAGGTGCCTGATGATTGATAATGTTAGCCCCTGGGACATCATCCTGTTAAGTCACCATCAACCAATCAGAGAGCTGTGCAGGAGCTGATCATATACTCTGTGGCCCCCTTCCACCACCCGGCCTTAAAAAATGTCTCCCTAGGGCTTCCCTGGTGGCTCAGTGGTAAAGAATTCGCCTGCCAACGCAGAGGACACGGGTTCAATCGCTGCTTCTGGAGGATCCCACTTGCCGTGCAGCAACCAAGCCAGGGTGTGTGCCACGACTACTGAGCCTGTGCTCTAGAGCCCGTGAGCCACAACAAAGAGCAGCCCCCACGCACTGCAGCTAGAGGAAAGCCCCCACATCAGTGAAGGGCCAGCACAGCCAGTAGACAAATAAGCAAACCTCCCTGAAACCCAACAGGGAGTCTGGGTGCTTTTGAGCACTAGGCCCCCAGGACTCCTTGCTTGGCACCTGCAATAAACTCTGCACTTTTCTTCACCACAAGCCAGTGTCAGCAGATGGGGCAGTGGACCCAACTTTGGTTTGGTAACATTCCTCCTCCCATCCTCACCTCTTCAGTCACACACACGCGTGTGCACACACACACACACACACACACACACACAGAGAGATGTCTAAAAATATGTCTAGGAGGATACACATCGAACCAACAAAAGTTTTACCTCTAAGGAGGAATTTGGAACATGGCTGGGGCTTGATGGTTTGAGGAAAGTCATGGGGAACTTTCTCTTTTCCTGAATTTTATGAAAATTTTTCATTGAGCATGTATCTGTGTATTATTTGTCAAGCTAAACATACATTTAAAATATGATTTTTAAAAAAGTTTTACTGTTCCCTCAAGGTTAATAAGAGAATCTACAGAAATGTTGGCTTGTCTCATTGAAGGGAGAACTAAAAACTGCTCTCTTTCCCATTCATATAAATGATGACACAGAGAAGGTGAGTCATATGGTGATGCAGTAGGGAGTGGTGGGACTTGTGGACAATTGGAGATAAACCTCATTTCATTTATGACTTATAATTCTACTTTTAGATAAATATATGAAAATCCTCTTGATAGGGGTGAAAGAGAGTGAAAAGGCTAGCTTAAAAATCAACATTCCAAAACCTAAAATCATGGCCTCTGGTTTCATCACTCCATGGCAAATAGATGGGGAAAAAGTGGAAACAGTGATAGATTTTATTTTGGGGGGCTCCAAAATTACTGTGGATGATGACTGCAGCCACGAAATTAAAAGACACTTGTTCCTTGGAAGGAAAGCTTTGACAAACCTAGACAGCATATTAAAAAAACAGCAGAAACATCATTTTGCTGACAAAGGTCCATCAAGTCAAAGCTATGGCTTTTCCAGTAGTCATGTAAGGATGTGAGAGCTGGACCATAAAGAAGGCTGAGTGCCAAAGAACGGATGCTTTCAAATTGTGGTGCTGGAGATGACTCTTGAGAGTCCCTTGGACAGCAAGGAGATCAAACCCTAAAGGAAATCAAGTCTGAATATTCACAGGAAGGGACTGATGATGAAGCTGAATTTCCAATCCTTTGGCCACCTGACCTGCAGAGCCAATTCATTGGAAAAGACCCTGATCCTGGGAAAGATGGAGGGCAGGAGGAGAAGGGGGAAACAGAGGATGAGATGGTTGGATGGCATCATTGACTCAGTACAAGAGTTTGAGCCAACTCTGGGAGATAGTGAAGAATAGGGAAGCCTCACGTGCTGCAGTCCTTGGGGTCGCAAAGAGTTGGGCATAGTGACTGAACAACAGCAACAATGAAAAGCAAACATTGAAATTAACTAGACTTCTATATATTGTATTCAGTGTCGATTTTACGGTCATAATCATGTGAGATTCACCTCCAACACAGGGATCTCAGGGTTATCCAGGAAGATGGTACCCAGAGCCCTTGGGGCCTGTCCGTAATCCGCTGTGGCAGGTTGGGCAGACAGAGGATGGGGGAGCCAGCTGGGGAGGGAGGGTTCTTTAAGGGCTGCAGCTGCCAGGCTGAGGCGCTTGGCTTTTATCTCGTCAGTAGCAGCCACCATCAGAGGCTTCCTGGCGGGGGGCTGATATGATTAGAGCCCTGTTTGAGGTGGGCCATTCTGTGGACCAGCACAGGGCACAGAAGGAGGGCAGGAAACTCCCGGTGGGACAGTCCTTAGAGCTTTGTTCCAGAGGCTTCCTGTCCCTTTAATCATTTCCCTTCCTCTACCTGTGTTTGAAATCACAAAGATTAAGGGGTTCCTCCTTGCTTGTGCCAGGAACTGGATGTACGTGATTCTTTCAGTCCTCACCTCGACCCTAGGAGCTGGTTCCTGTGCCAGATTTTCAGACAGAGAAACTGAGGTCGGGATGTTAAGTTCCTTTCCTCCAGTCAGGACTGGGACTATGGAGTTTAAACCCAGGTCAGACTCCAAAACTGCCCTCAAGACCCAGGCAGGGATTTTGCCCGTGGAGATATGAGACTTCCCACAAATTAATAGATGTGTTGTCATTCAGTCGCTCAGTAGTGTCCGACTCTTTCTGGCCCCATGGACTGCGGCACACCAGGCTTCCCTGTCCTTCACTATCTCCCAGAGTCTGCTCAAACTCATGTCTGTTGAGACCATAAAATCGTCTCACCCTCTGCCACCCCATTCTCCTCCTGCTCTCAATCTGAGTCAGTTCTTCGCATCAGATGGCCCAATTATTGGAGCTTTAGCATCAGTCCTTCCAATGAATGTTTAGGGTCGATTTCCTTTAGGATTGACTGGTTTGATCTCCTTGCTGTCCAAGGGACTCTCGAGAGTCTTCTCCAGCACCACAATCCAGAAGCATCAATTCTTCAGGGCTCAGCCTTCTTGATGGTCCATCTCTCACATCTGGTACATGATTACTGGAAAAACCATAGATTTGACTAGATAGACCTTTGTCGACAAAGTGACATCTCTACTTTTCAATATGCTGTCTATGTTTATCATAGCTTTTCTTCCAAGGATATTCATCTCTTGCTCACATAACTGTAGGTGAGAGAATGTATTAGAGGCCAGCTGTCCTCCTCCTCCTGGGGCATCATTCAGGACCCCAGGCTGAAAGAGGTCCTGCCATCTTTAACACATAGCTTCAGGTTACCATGACCAGAAAGCCAGATGGAAGAGGATACACGAAGGAACATGAGTGGGTGGTCTTTATGGACCAGACCCAGGAGCCCCGTACATCATTTCGGCTTATATCCCATTGGCTAGAGCTCAGTCACAGGGCCACCTACAACCGCAAGGGGTTTGGACATGTGGTTGGGCTGTATGTCAGAGAAGAGAAGACGGTTGTGCAGAACAGGGCTGGCAGGCCTGGCCACACCTCCTCACTGCAGCCCTGCCTTGCCTGAGACCCCGCTCCCTGGCTCCTTAATAGAAAACCCACCTCCAGTTGATCTCCCCCAACGTTTCCTGGTGATTGATTCTGGCAGATCAAACAGTCTTCTCTTGGCTGAGGTCCCCTCACCTTGCAGCTGGTCCTCTGGGGTGCACAGCCACGTGACTCAAATCTAGCTCTGTGTGTGTTCTCTGGACCCGCAGGAAACTAACAAGTCCTTTCACAAGAGCAAGCCCTTTCACCCTGCTTGAAGCAGCAGAAAGTGGGGACAGGAAGCTGCACCAGCCGGCTGATTCCTCTTCTTGCTGGCGTCCCAGTGTCTACAGGGGATCCCTTTGGAGCTCAGCTGGTCTTCAGGTTGACACTGATAACTCCCCTCTCTCCCCTGAAACCTCTCCAGTCTTCCGCTCACCTCTCTGGTCAGTACTGGCAACAGCAGAGCTGGCTCGTCCCCTTGTGGAGCCCGAGGAGGTCTCTGAGCCCATTGAGCCTGGCCCTCTTTCGAGTATAAGAGGCGCTCAGCATTCCTCTGCCTTCACTTGGGGTCAAAATGATCTATTCTGGGAAAACAGGAAATGTCTTCCAGTCAACCTGCCAAAGGCTGTGAATGTGCTGCCAAACTGGGCCGACTCGTCCCCGAATGGATTAACTCTCTGGGTTGTTTTTGCTGGTGTCAACAGAACACCCTGAAGAGCTGTGGTCAGAGGGCGGGGAAGCAGAACAAACTGTGTGCAATAAGACCAACGAGGCCCCTGCCGCTCCGAAGCTGGGAGGTTCGCCAAGGTCACTTCCCTGACCTGAGAGAGTTGATTTCTCCATAAGCGGTGCACGGGGAAAATTGCCCCCAGGCGGTGTGGATTCCGTGTTGGCTCGTGAGTAGTACACGTTGGTGTCTCCAGCCTGCCTGCTGGGTGTGTGAGCCCTGAGCAATTTGAGGGTCAGTAGGAAAGCTGTGGAGTTGAGTTCCAGGTTCCAAATCTGCTCCCCCTCACCACCACCACTCTAGGTATGTCATCCTGGGCACATGTGGTGACTGAAATCAGCCATGCATTTTGGTGCTTCTCCTATGAAGACGTGGGGTTTATGCTCCCAGCCCTTGAATCCAGGCAGGCTCTAAAACTTCCCTGACCAGGACTTCCCTGGTGCTCCCACTGCAGGGGGACCAGGTTCAATATCTGGTCAGGGAATTACATCCCACATGCTACACTAAGACTCGGAGTGGTCAAATAAATAAATACATTTTAAATAAATATTTGTTTTCCTCTGACTTACTTCACTCTGTGTAATAGGCTCTAGGTTCATCCACCTCATTAAAACTGACTGAAATGTGTTCCTTTTTATGGCTAAGTAGTATTCCATTGGCTTTATCCATTCATCTATCAATGGACATCTAGGTTGCTTCCATATCTGTAACAACCTAGAGGGGTAGGAAAGGGTGGGAGGTGGGAGGGAGGGGACATATATATACCTATGGCTATTTCATATTGATCTATGACAGGAATCAAACCATTATTTTCAAGCAATTATCCTTCAATTAAAAATAAATAAAATTAAATTTAAAAAATAAGAGGAAACAATGACGTCTTTAAAAAAATTTTTAAAAATAAAACTACCCTGATCACCAGATTACAGCAGAAGGAATGTTCTGTCTTTTCCGGGCCAGATTTAAAAGATTGGACGCGCCCACTGCTGTCCAGGGGGCCCTCTCTGGGTGCCCTCGGTGCCCACCAGAGGTCTGAGTGCCCTGAGGCCACATGAAGGCACTCTGATGGACAATCCAGCTGACCCCACACCTGACTCCCTGGCTGATGTGCCAACCACCTCGCACAGCCCCCAGGCAGTTGAATGCCACCAGGAAACCTCAGTCCACCCACGCCCAGCACGCCCTGCCCAGATTCCTGACCCACAAAACCTTGAGCTGTAATGAATGGTTGTTGTTTAGAGCTGTTAAGTTCGGGGTGCTTTGATACACAGCAATAGATGCTCACAACATCTAAGCATAAGTACAAAGGTACTTATGCTCTCTAAGCCTGTAATTTCATACTTATAAAACAGAAAACATGTTTTTACAAGATTGTCCTAAGAATTAAGCAAAAAAATATATGTTTAAAGTCCTTGGTCCCTGGCACACAGCAAGCTGTGAGTTTTAGCTCACAAGCATGTGTGATGTTCTTTGTGCATTTCCACATGCAACAGACGAGGTCAAGCGATGCCTCTTGGAGCACACAATGTGATTTCCAGCTGGTAAAATGTATGTGGGTTGCTCTGAATTCAGATACACCTAGGCTTCATGAATCCTTGCTCTACCACTCACAGGACTTGCCTGGTGGCTCGCAGGTGCCAACGCAGCAGACAGGGGTTCAATTCCTGAGCTGGGAAGTTTCCCTGGAGAAGTAAAGGCAACCCACTCCAGTATTCCTGCCTGGGAAATCCCATGGACAGAGGAGCCTGGTGGGCTACAGTCGATGGGGTAGCCAAACAGTCGGACGTGACTGAGCGACTAAAACAGAGTGTGCACAGCCAAGAGTGCTACCTCTCCTCTCTGGATCTGTTTCTTCAATTGGAAAACAGATATAAAAAGCTATCTTGCCGTCTTTTTGGAGAGGATTCAATGGGAATGTCTGGCCTAGTGTTAGAGATTGAGAAGGAATAACCACATTCTTAGTTTGGTGGCATAACTGTTACAGTAGCAGCAGTCATAATGCTGATATTTTGAGCTCCACTGCATTTAATGGAGCAGTCTTTGAACAGACCCCCTAAAGGGGTACTTCTGAAAGCAGGTAGCATCCCATCTCCCCACCACCTCTCTCTTCTATCCTAGCCCAGACTTGATTCCAGTCCTGAGCTGCCAGAACTCAGCCCAGATTTTGAAAAGTGAGTGTAAAAAAGGAAAGAACCCATTCACAGATGATACTCAACACCCCCCTCCCTCCCTGAACCAAATTCTGTAGGTTCTGGGATGCCCAATGAATAAACGCCTCTTAAAATTCTTCCAGAAAATGCACAAGGTTTCTCTTAATAAATCTCACTGTCAGGAATGAAATATTTACATGCGCTTGCTTCAAAATGCTGGCAGCTTGTAACCGAGGAACAGTCTTACTTGTGGCTATGAACAACCACCTTGGGTCCATCTTGTAGATGATTTTGAGAGGAACGAGAGGATGCAGGGAAGGAAAAGCTGCAGCAGGAAGGCTGAGCCTGGGAGGGAAGAGCTGATAAAACCCTGCCCTTGATTTGCCCTTGAGGCTGGTGTTTGAAGAAGGTTAAACTGGCTCCAGCACTGGGTTGATGGGTGTCTGAGCTGCGACGAGCACATCAGTCACCCTGACACGTGCTGGAAAACACCGAGCGATTGCAAACATTCCCTGAAGCTTAATTATGAGGCAGATGGGAGGCTGGGTTGGCACGAGGAGGGAGCACTGGGGCTCCCCGCACCGCCACCAGCATCCTGGAATCTTGGGGAGAAGTTGACACCATCCACATCTTCTTCCAAAGAGCTCCCTGTTGCCTTTTTTTTTTTTTTTTTTAAGGCCAGGCGGCAAGTTAAAAAAAAAAAAAAAAGGCTCCTAAGATGGTTCTGCTTTCAAATTTAGCTCAGCAATCTGGAAATGTAGTTAAAGATCCTTAAAAAAAACCCTCCTTTCTCTTTGACCCAGTAACTCTGCTCCTGGGAATGAGTCCTAAAGATGCACTGGAAATACAGCAAAAGCCTGTGGCACAGAATGATGCTCTGCAACATTTTCGTAACGGAGAAAACAATCAGAATCAACCTAGCTGTTCAACAGTCGGGGATCACCTCAGTGAGCTTAGTCATCATCCCTCCTCAGGGACCCCTGTCTGACTGTGGAAGTGATGCTCCAGCCGAGTTTGAAATAACATGGGAAAATGCTTACACATGAAGAAAGAAACAGAATATAACGGACATATATACTGTGCTGTGCTAAGTCACTTCAGTTGTGTCAGACTCTTTGCGACCCTATGGACCGTAGCCTGTCAGGCTCCTCGGTCTATGGGATCCTCCAGGCAAGAACACTGGAGTGGGTTGCCATGCCCGCCTCCAGGGGATCTTCTGGGCCCAAGGATCAAAGCCATGTCTCTTACATCTCCTGCATTGGCAGACAGGTTCCTTACCACTAGCGCCACCTGGGAAGCCTGACATATACACTGCATGATCTCAATTCTGTTAAAATATAAATAGAAGGAACATGGGAAGGAAATGCCAAAGAAATACATTAACAATTTTTTTTCTTTGGGAAGTAAAATTGGATATTTCATTTTCTTCTTTCTCTTTTCTGTGCTTTCCAAGTTTTCTCTAGTAAACAAATGTACAGGAAGCTATTCTTTAGACACCATCTAGTTCCTGCCAGTCTTTTCAAATATTCTGCCTGTTTTCCTAATGATGTTTTCCCCAGGGATTGGGGGTTCTAGAGCAGCACTGGAGGGGACTTCCAGGCAAGAACACCGGAGTGGGTTGCCATTTCCTTCTCCAATGCATGAAGGTGAAAAGTGAAAGGGAAGTCGCTCAGTCATGTCTGACTCTTAGTGATCCCATGGACTGCAGCCCACCAGGCTCCTCCTTCCATGGCATTTTCCAGGCAAGAGTACTGGAGTGGGTTGCCATTGCCTTCTCCCCAAAGACTGCTAGGTAAGTGCTATTATCATCTTATCGGTGTTATAGGAACTAAGAGCCTGGATAAGTTAAGAAACTTTGCCAGGCAACATGGCAGTTTAAAAGTCAGGCTGGGAACGTGCACTCAGGTGGGGCTGAGTACACATTCCCTTCCCTCCCCTCCTTCACCATCACCCCGGATGGACAGCAGCCTAGGAGGTGCCCTAGCTCTCACAGCCCTTCCTTCCAAAGCCCTGTTGTAAGATTTGAATTGCTATGGAAACCTCCCTAGCCAACCCCCATTCCAAGCCCCGCCCCCCCCCAGTAGCACTCAATATCTCATTTCTTTCAGTGCCTAGAATTCCATCACTGGAAATGCTTTCCTTTAGGTTAGAAAGCTGCCACAACGTTTGTCCTCTTTGAAAATGTGTATCCAGCTGGGAGAGGAAATGGGGCTTAACGCCTGGACAAGAAGAGGGTGAAGAGTAGGGGACATACCCTGACCGCGGTGTTCTCATGCTGGGGAGAGGGAGGCAGAGCACGACTTATAAGCTGGGGTGTGTACAGCTGTCATTTGGGGTTGCCCAGCAGCTCACCTCTTTTCTTAAAAACATCTTCGTTACAAGAAACCACCTCTCCCCCATCCTGCGTGATCTCAGCGTGGAGGTGAAATGAGGTGATCTGTTTCCCACTTCAGACTGAAAGGGCAGAGCCGGTGATTCTTCATGCTGGCTGCACTTCAGGGTCAAAGGGAGCTTGACAAAAGGCAGCTGTCCAGGATGCAGCTCTGGGTGTTCTCCCATCCACGTACTAACCAGGCCCGACCCTGCTTGGCTTCCAACAGGCAAGACTGGGTGTGTTCAGGATGGTATGGCTGAGGACAGCCCCGGGTGGTCTAAGTTCATCGATCTGGGGAGGCAGCTGGACTGGTAACCACTGAAGCTGTCCAGGGGACTCTGATGAGCAGACAGCATTGAGGACCACTAGACCAGATGCCTCTTCCCAGGTCAGTGGGTGGTACACACAACCAAGCACTGTCCCCTCTCTCTCCTGAGATCTCGAACTGTTGAGTCAGCAACACGAGGGCAGATACAAATGGCTGGGGTGTGTTTACCCCCATGGATGGTGGGGCTCTGCCAGGATCAGACCTGGGAGGAGGATATTCCTCTTTCCTGTAACTGCTGGCCCAGTCTGGTTCTTGACCTCTTTCCAAGCTGGTTCTTCTGCCTTTGTACAGATTCTGAGAGCTCCATTCCAACAGATCCCTTTTGTTGGACTCAGGAGCAGTAGACTATGGTCACAAGGACTAGGAGGCACCACAAAAGGACCACATAGAGTTCCAGGACCACTAGAGCATCCTGCCCATGAATGGTAGAAGCAACTAACCGTCATCCAAAGATTCATGCTCCTGCCTCCCTCATGTGCAATTGCCACAAGGAAATGGCTGTGTAGCCAGGGACTACATTTTCCAGGCTCCCTTGCAGCTAGATGGTACCATGTGACTAGTTCACACCAATGAGATGTGACCAATAGTGATGTAAGTTACTTCCAGGTCAAGCAGCTTATGAGGCAGGTATGCCTCTCTTTTTCTGAGCATTTCTGAATGCATTTCTGAATTATTTCCCAGGCATTTCTAAATGTTTCTGGAGCCGCTGGGGACTGAGAGGAGGAGAATGCTGCCAGGTGAGAGAAACCTGGGTCCTGGAATCACCTTATGGAGAGCTGGCAGGCCACTAGGGACACCTGTACTGGCTGGCTAAGGAAGCAAAATATAAACTTTATTGTGTTACAGGACTGTAACTGGGGGGTTGCTTTTTAACAAGGGCTGGTGTTCTCCTAACTAATGAATCCTATTACTACTGGTGATGATGATGACAATACTAACAATAATATTGATGCCTTCAGCTAATGTTTGAGGAGAAATATCAATAACCTCAGACACGCAGATGCGTCGACACCACCCTTATGGCATAAAGTGAAGAAGAACTAAAGAATATCTTGATGAAAGTGAAAGAGAAGAATGAAAAAGCTGGCTTAAAACTCAACATTCAGAAAACTAAGATCATGGCATCCAGTCCCATCATTTCATGGCAAATAGATGGGGAAACAATGGAAACAGTGAGAGACTTTATTCTGGGGGGCTCCAAAATCACTGCACATGGTGACTGCTGCCATGAAATTAAAAGACATTTGCTCCTTGGAAGAAAAGTTATGACCAACCTATACAGCATAGTAAAAAGCAGAGACATTATTTTGCTGACAAAGGACTGTCTATTCAAAGTTATGGTTTTTCCAGTAGTCATGTATGAATGTGAGAGTTGGACTGTAAAGAAAGCTGAGCGCTGAAGAATTGATGCTTTTGAACTGTGGTGTTGGAGACAACTCTTGAGAGTCCCTTGTACTGCAAGGAGATCCAACCAGTAAATCCTAAAGGAAATCAGTCCTGAATGTTCCTTGGAAGAATTGATGCTGAAACTGAAACTCCAATACTTTGGCCACCTGATGCAAAAAGCTGACTCATTTGAAAAGACCCTGATGATGGGAAAGATTGCAGGCAGGAGGAGAAGGGGACGAGAGAGGATGAGATGGTTGGATGGCATCAGTGACTCAATGGACATTAGTTTGAGCAAGCTTTGGGAGACAGTGGAGGACAGAGGGGCCTGGCATGCTGCAGTCCATGGGGTTGCAAAGAGTCAGAGAGGACTGATTGACTGAACTGACTGATGTTTCTTCTTTTCCATTACTTTTTAAACAGAATATTGAATACAGTTCCCAGTGCTATACAGTAGAACCTTGTAGTTTATCCATCCTCTATGTAACAGTTTGCAGGTGCCAATCTCAAACTTCAGTCCTTCCCTCTCCCCAACCCCTCCCCCCTGGCACAAATCTGTTTCCTGTGTCTGTTGTTTGGATATTTATAATATACCAAGCTCTTTGCTCAGGATCTTGGCTGTAGTAACTCAGTGGTTCTCAACCAGGGCTAATTTCTCCCCAGGGGACAGGTAACCATGTCTGGAGACGTTTTGGTTGTCACACTGGGCAGGGGGTGGGGGTAGTTTTTGTCATCTAGTGAGTAAAGGCAGAGCTGCTGCTGAACCCCCTACAATGCACAGGACAGATCCCCACAACTAAGAACTAACTGACCCCAAATGGTACTAGTGTCAGAGCCAGGAAACCCTGTGGAACTCATCAAATGCTAATCATTCTCACAGTGAACACCATTATAATCCCCGTTTTGTTGTTGTTGTTTGTTTTTTATACATCTCCCCCTCTCCTCTCTCCCTTTGTCTGAAAAAACAGACATAGAGAATAGACTTATCCCTGTTTTAAAGACACAGAAACAAAGGCCAGGAGAGTGCATGCTAGGAACACAGCTGGTCAGCATCAAGGCCAGCAGCCGCAGCCAGACCCCATCCTGCCTCTCTGCTGCCCGACCCCCCAGACTTGGCATCTCTGCTGTCTACTGAGCAGGACTAATCCCAGACTGCTGGGCTCCCTTTTCTGAGGGATCATTCAAACCGTCTCCACCATCCCCTAAAGGGGGGATCTTGTTGCTACGGTCAAGGATGCCATAATCGAGGGAAATCACCAGACAGGCTCTCTGTTGTCAGGTACAGCTGAACGGCAAATGATTCGGCGAGCTGATCAGGCTTGGGGTCTGACTCAGGCTGAAAGGGGACACTGCCTGCCAGACGCAGGCAAGGAAGGGGCAGGCCCCGCCGTACCCCAGCCCAGAGGTCTAGCACATTCCCCAGGTTTTAATCCTGTCGTCCACCTTTTGGGAAACTTACGTGTGCAATCCCCTGACTTTCTATAATCCCCCAGCCACTCACAGGCTGGGAGGTCAGAGCTGCCCAGGATACAAAACCCAACCCGGGGCTGAAGTGGTGAGTTTTCGGCTCTGTCTCTCACCGTAGGACCTGCTCTTTCCCTGTGTTGCCCCCATTCAGGTCACACCACCTCATTGCTGCCTTCCTTCTCCATATAAGAGGCGAATCTAACATCTGCAGACTGTCTCTCTCACTAGGGCAGGTCTGATCTGTAAGTGTATAATCCCATTACAGTGGATAAGTGCTATCACCGAGGTGCCTGTAGTGAAAAGCCTTGTGGATCCAGAGAGAATAAGGTCAGAGCATTAGGAAGAGTAGGAAGGGCCACAGAAGGAGGAGGAGGCACAGAGCTAGGTCTTGGAGGATGGGTCAATGCACTCTGAGAAGGAAAAGGCGGTACCCAACCCAGAGTCCTCTTATCAGTCCAGTGTTGGTCCCCCACTGCTGTGAGTGTTGGTGGCCACCTTCTCTGGAGAATCAGATTTTATCTAAAGATGCCAGAAAGGGGAAGCCCTGCCCCAGAGGTCACATGGACGCCATGACCACCTGATACAGTGGTATAAACATATATTTTGCTTGCTCCAAAGTGTGCTGACAACTGTCTGTATAGTCAAAGCTATGTTTTTTCCCAGTGGTCACGTACAGATGTGAGAGCTGGAGCCTAAAGAAAGCGGAGTGCTGTAGAACTGATGCTTTCAAACTGGAAGAGACTGGAAAAAGTCTCTGGAAAAACATGCTAGAGAAGACCCTTGAGAGTCCCTTGGACTGCAAGGAGATCAAACCAGTCAGTCCTAAAGGAAATCAACCCTGAATATTCATTGGAAGGACTGATGCTGAAGCTCTAATACTTTGGCCACCTGATGCAAAGAGCTGACTCATTGGACAAGACTCTGATGCTGGGAAAGACTGAGGCAAGAGGAGAAGGGGGTGACAGAGGATGAGATGGTCAGATAGCATCACTGACTCAATGGACATGAGCTTGAGCAAACTCCGGGAGATAGTGAAGGACAGGGAAGCCTGGTGTGCTGCAGGTCATGGGGTTGCAAAGGTCACACGACTTACTGACTGAACGATAACAGCAAGGTGTGAAAGGTCCCTGGTGCTCCTCACACCCCAGGCCTCCCTGTGGGACCAGGCTGAGGCTTGACTTCAGCCAAACTCTGTCTTTACTGAGCATCTCATCCTACTGCCTTTACTTCTTGCCAAGTTCCTGCTTAAAGCATGCTGCTTTCAATACTCATTTCCACAAGAATCACATGTCAGCTCTGCCTCTAGAGAACACGACCTAAGGCCTGGAGGGAGGGCACTCCGGGTGGTAGGGACAATTTGGGCAAAAGTTTGAAGGCTGATGTGAGTTTGAAAGGTCAGCAAGCTTTTATGCAATATTATTAATAATAAAAATAAGTTAACATTTACTAAGGACTATCCTGTAGGCTGCGAAAACAAAACTCTGCTCTCAGTATTTTTAAACACCATCTCAATCCTCATCACAGACCCAAGATGCAGATTCTTATTGTCCCCAATATTAAAAATAGTTGGACATAATAGTGAAGTAATTAGCTCCAAGTGGTATGGCTGATAAATGACAGAGGGAATTCTGACTTCAAGTGGGTCTGAGTTCAGAGTCCTGGCTCTCCAGACATGATGGTTGAAGTCTTCAGAAAGTCTCAACGCCAGGGCAAGACACCCTGCTTCCCTCTCTCACCTGTCTGCCCAGCCACAGAGTTGTTGAGTCGCTAAATAAATCATGTCCACCTCTTTTGCAGCCCCATGGACTGTAGTCTGCCAGGCTCTTCTGTCCACGGCACTTCCCAGGCAAGAATACTGGAGTGGGTTGCCAGTTCCTTCTTTAGGGAATCTTCCCGACCCAGGGGTGGAACCCGCGTCTCCTGCATTGGCAGGCAGGCTCTTTACCACTGAGCCAGCTGGGAAGCCCCCAGGCACAGAGAGCTCCTTTAAAATATCCCCACACAGGAGGCCAAGCTTCTGCGTTCACTGTCACCTTTGAAGGCAC
Source organism: Odocoileus virginianus (assembly GCF_023699985.2). Lineage (NCBI taxonomy): Eukaryota > Metazoa > Chordata > Mammalia > Artiodactyla > Cervidae > Odocoileus > Odocoileus virginianus. Next base: position 4,610,840 of record NC_069706.1, on the reverse strand, counting down.
AGGCTCAACGACTCCTTTTAAAAGGACACAGTATTTACAGAGCCCAGATGAAAAGGACAGCACGGAGGAATGCTGGGAACCTTTGCTCACACGGAGACGACATAATTTATGTTCCGCCACCACCGTCTTTGCCCCCATCCACTGCAATCGCGAACTGGAGGAGAAACTTGGTGATTGCTTCAGCTGGGCTGGGCCTGCCATTGCCTGTGTACTTTTCTGATTACCTTGTCCTGCCTGGCAACCCCTAAGTGTTTCATCTTTTTTTTTTTTTTTTGGCAAGGCTGGCAAGTTTCAGGGCACCCCTGGCAGAGTCGAAAACGCCTTGGAAAACACACAGGGGGAAACAGAGGAGGGAGGTGTTGTGGTGGGCGGTGTAGGCTTGGGGAGAGGTTTGTAGGTAGGATGTTGGGCGGGCCTCTGTGTTTGGAGGTGAAAGGCAGAGCCCCCACCATGGGCCGAAGAAGAGCAGGGGTCCCGAGTTAGGCAAGGATCTGTAGCACTGATCTGAATGGACGTGGTTCCCCCTCTTGCCTGGTGGGGAACGCACTTTAGAATCCTGAGGATAACTATCAGGAGAGTTACTATCATAATAGATTCCCAGAGGACAGCTGAACATTGGGGTGATTTCTGAGGCTAGGTGTACAAGTGAAGGGTGCAGGAAAGAGAAGTGCAGTAGGCCCAGGAATGGGGGAGTGGCTGGAATGCCGCCTGCACGGGGAAGCCGGGTCCCCAGGCAGGAGACGGCTCCAGGTGGCCAGTGTAGGACGATGCCGCCGGTGTTATTCTCCAGCTGGGCTGCGCGACTGCTGACCCAGCCTCTGAAAATTCAACTTTCCTCACCCTCCTCCCCAGACTGAGCTGTCTCCCTGCCTGGGGACTCAGATCTGAACTCACACCTGGTCTAAGGCCCTTGGGAGGTGAAGAAGATGAGATGTCAGGGGCGTCCCTGCTGGTCCAGTGGTTAAGACTCTGTGCTTTCAACACAGGAGGTAGGGGTTCGATCCCTGGTTGGGGAACTAAAATCCTGCATGCTGCGTGGTGCAGTCAAAAATACTAATAATAATAATTAAAGGAAGAAAAGAGGTCAGGCGTTGCAGTCTCCTAACCCAGTTCAGTCTCAGCCCTGCCCCTGACTCCCTGTGTGAGCTGGGGCACGTCCCTCAACTCTCTGGGCCTCAGTTTCCTCATCTGTTAAATGGGGACCACCTAGGGTTTGTTTTTTTCTTTTAAGGAGTAAATTGGTAGCATGCATAAAGGAATTACAACCGGTGTTGGTGGAGAGTGAAGAGGCAACGAGTGTTGTCTGTTGTCATCAGGCACAGTTACCCTTGTTTTTATTACTTCGGCTGCCCCCTCGTTACAGAAGCACAGTGCTTAGTACCCAGGCTACTGGCAGTTGGCATTTCTGCTCATTTCTTCTCCTTCCTTTCTCTAAGTAACTCCCAAGAACGCAGTTACCGATTCAAGGGACGCAAGCATGCACGCGCACCCACGTGTTCCTAATACGCAGCACGCTGTCGGCGCCATCTTCTTTCCAGCACGTGGCCTCTAGCACCGACTTCCCTCGCTTCCACTCCACCTGTCCCCTCCTGAGAAAGGCTCAGGGAAGCTCGCTTTTTCTCCCTCCCACCTGCTTATTCAAGCACCATCCTGTCTCTTCTGGATGAGAGGGATAAGGCCACTCAGCCAGTTAACTGATAGCCTCCAGCCTCTTAGCCACTGGGCTGGCAGAGCCACGGAGAGCGGGCCCGGAATCCCGCGCCCGGGGTTCAGGGCAAACAGGATTACCTGGGGCGGCGGGAACTGGTGGAGACAGAAGGTGTTTCCAGACTTAATCAGAAGATGAAACAAGCCAAAGGACAAACATCTGTGAGCAGACGATGTGCAGAGGCGAACAAGTCGGACACATCACGTTCCGCTCGAGCTGGGAGTAGGATCCTGCCGGGCTACGCAGGGAGGAGCCGGAGAGGCTTTGACGGGAGCGGTCTGTGTTTACTTCTCAGGATCAAACGACGGAGCGGCTCCAAGCTCCGAAGACGTGCGCGGGGAGGGGGCTCTGCCCAGGACCACACAAGAGCTGCAGGGGAGCTGTGCGTCAGGGAGATGGTCATAAGAACTCGTCAGAACACACGCTCTTCGGGGCCTGGGAGCGAGGAGCGGGGCGGTGCATATGAGAAGGGAGAAGCCTCCTGAAGCAGCCAGGACCGGGGTCTCCCCCACACCCCACAACAGCCTTCCAGACGGGATTGGTGGTGATGGCTGTTCCAGGGCGCCTCCCTCACACCCCCCTCGCCATTGCTGAGTGAAGTTCTCCTTAGCTAACGTAGCACCTGCTGGCCACCCGTGGCGGCTCCCCTGACCACGGCAGGCTTCCTCATGCACCTGGCAGGCTGGAAGGGGTGCCGGCGCTGAGGTCCCGGAAGCCCCCCTCCACTCCACGTGCCCCCGGGTGGATGGCCCAGACACAGCCCGCGGAGGAGACCACGGGTCCCAGCTGAGGGCCATGTGCACATGCGGTGACCTGCCCCTTCGGGCATCCTCACTGGCCTCCTCACAACCCCCTCCCTTTCCCCTTCTCCACCTGCTTCCTGGGACCAGACCCCAAACAAGCTGCTAGCACTGCAAGTCCGACTCCAGTGGGAGGCTGCTTCTAGGAATGCAGACAAAGACAAGGATGTTGGTGGCAAGCGGACGGGATGGGGGTTAGTGACCTGGCCGAGTGAAAGACACTGTGCACAGACCTGACCCAAAGCTGGCGAGATCCCTGCGAGGACTCTTGGTGGTTCCCACGTCACTCTTGGTGATCCACGTCAGCCCTGAAGTCAGGGACCTCTGGCACGCAGGAAGCCACACTCGGCGCATTACCTTAGCTCTGACCCCAGCAGACACCAACGAATCCTGCCCTCTTCTTTCTAGAGAGAGAGCAGAAACCCAGGGGTTCTTACCCGAGTTTCCCGCTTCCCTTGACTTGCGCACTGCGGTCACTTATATCTCAGCAAGAAAGAGCTGGAACTCTGCTGATGGAGGTGGGAGAGAAAGTGGATCCTGGGTCCTGCTGGTCCTAGGACGGCATTTCAGGTGTCCCGGGTCACCTGCCTGAGCCTCTGCTACTCCACTGCCTGTCCGGTGGGGGACAGAAAAGCTGCCTCACTAGGCTTCTGTGAGGAATATGGGAGACGGTCAGCACCAACTTGTGGAATTACAGCCCAGAGATCAGAGAGCACGGCAGCTCCGCTGAGTAGAAACTGCTCTCTCTTCCATCATGCTTCCTCCGTCATTCTTTGCATCCTATCAAGCACAGGAAGGTACACCTGGAACTAACATGATGTTGTAAATCAACTATACTCCCCTCCCCCCTGGAAAAAACCATACGATAGGAGGGGCTTTGTGAGAGTCCTCCTTTCCTCTCCTCCCACCCCTCCGCCTCATCACAGATGCTATTAGTGAGCATCTGTCATAAGCCACTGCCCGCCTAGCATTTTCTCACTAAATGCTCCCCACACCACACTCTAAAGACAAGACCTGCCTCCTGTCCCCGCCCGGCCCCAAGAACGCTCGGCGAAGGTGGAGACGCGCCACACCTGAGCTGCCCGGCAGCAAACACCGGCGATGGGTTGCCCAGCGCTTGGCCTGTGCCTCATGCAACCAACAGGCTTTTACTTAATTTTAACTCCTATGCGCAACTAGCCACAGGTGAAAGTGGTCACCGTATTGGACAGCAGAGATCCACACGGGGGTGAAAAAGAAAGGCAAACTGAGGTCTGAAGGCGCTTGGCAACTGCCCAAGGCCATGGACCTGGAGGAAGGCGGAGGTCAGAGCTGCACCCGCTCTCACCAGCTTCCCGCGGGCCTCTCCTAAAGCGAACGGTCAGGCTGGCCGTGGACTTAGACACAGCAGAGGAGATCTGAGTCAAGGCGGGCCGGGTGAAAAAGATGCTCAGCACCGGGGAACTGGCTCAGAGAGAGAAGGAAATGAATATTCAAAGCAGATAATGGTGGTGGAAACGCTCTGTAAACTGTGAAGTGCTGTCTCAGGGTGGGGGTTATTAATAATCCCCTTTGGCACTGACTCCACGGCAAAGATTTCTCGTCCCTCTCCATATCCTGCTGCTCTGTTAATCGTTAATTAAAGCTTAAGGGATTTGGGAATACAGGCCTCTGAAATTTGGATTAAACCCTCCATGTTATTGAAAAGAAGAAGAAAAAAAAAATAAATGAAGAATCTTGGATAATTAGCTTTTCTTTCCCTAAATGCTTTCTGGGTGTCATTACAAACCAAGTGCCAGGCTAATATACCTTGTGTTGTGAATGCCTCACAATTCCTGCTAATTGAATTAAGCCCAATTCTCTGCAAATAAACTCTTGGTTGTTCTTTAATGGCAAATAAGGAATAGAGCTGTTTCTTTCTGGATCGGGTCATTACAAGGCCCTAATTACCAGCATCTCGTCACGTTAACGCCAGCCTAACGCAAGGCACCTTTGTGTCGGCTCCTGACAACGACGGCTCTGTCAAGATCAAAGTTGTGGCTTGCCCTTGGAAACTTCTCCCTCTTTTTCCTCCACTTCAAAATATTTAATAACGAATAATCAAATTTCTAAGACAGCAGAGAAAGGAGAAGAGGACAGAGTCCCCCTTTAAAAAAAAAAAATTCAGGACAAATATTTCAAAACTGACATACTGCTCATGCCCCCTCCCTCCCCTTTCTTTCTCCCTTGGACACAGCACACGTCGTGAAGTTGCCGGTGAGTGAAGGAATCTGTGCCTCAGGAGCTGCACGCGAGCCCAAGGTGAACGGAGGAGCCGCAGGGAGTAATCAGATGTCAAAGAAGAAGATGGATTCCTCGGTGCATGCGTGGCCCAACACCTTTATCAATAATGCAATGCCAATTACTTTGGGGACCAGCCTTGGCTCTTGTGGGATGAGAAACTTTATTTCAGGGCTCTGAGAACAGCATCTATAATCGGCCACCTTGCCCAGACTTTAAGATGCAGCACACATCAGTGCTTACTGGCAGTTCTGCCCTGATGTGTGGGTGGAGGTTTCACGTCTGAGATTTCAGAGTCGGGTGGATGAAATTTCCACACGGGTGGTGACTGACCTTTGTGTGCACTTTTGGCTTCCGGGTGGGTGATAGCTGGCTCTCTGAAGTGCTAAGGCTTCATCCTAGGAGAATCCCATGGACGGAGGAGCCTGGCGGGCTACAGTCCATGGAGTGGCAAAGAGCTGGATACAACTGAGGGACTGCGCACGCACACACACATCCCAGGAAGAGCCTCAGATTCTTAGCGTCTGCTGCAGTGGAGCAGGCCAACTCGAGATTACCTGGGCAGCCCAGAAATTGGGTTCCCACACTGCACCCTCCAAAGCCTCTCCTTTACCTCTGTGCCCAAATGCCTCATTCTTTCAAGATGTTCTGTTTGCCTCCCTAGGAAAGCTCTCCTGATCTTCTCTGACAGCAAAACTCTTAACTTCAGCCTCCACAAACCAGGGCAGACACCCCCATCAGAGCCTGCCACTGGCTTCGGTTTCTCCTGTTGCATTTTTCTCTCCTGCCTGTGCCTGAGGGCAACACAGCAGAGTGGATGCTTGGGCTCTGATTGGGGTTTGAATCTTAGTTCTGTTACTTATAGCTTGGGGCAAGGTACTTAGCCTCTGAGAACCTCTCTTTTCTCATCCACAGAATAGGGATGCTAATGGCTGCTGCTTCAAGGAATGGCTTGGGTATGATGTGTTATAAATAGCAATGTGGATAAAGTGACTGGTGTATAGCAGATGCTCAGGAAATGGAATCCCACCATGGCTCACTGATAAGGAATTCACCTGCCAATGCAGGAGATGAGAGTTTGATCCGTGGGTTGGGAAGATCCCCTGGGGAAGGGAATGGCTACCCACTCCAGCATTCCTGCCTGGAGAATACCATTAACAGAGGAGCTGGCAGGCTGCACTCCATGGGGTCACAAAGAGTCAAATATGACTGAGCACGCATGCACACACCATGTTCTTATTATCAGACTGACCCTCTGTATTTTCTTGACCTGTGTAGATGTCCACTTCCCCCACTGGGCAATCAGTTCTTTGAAGGAAAAGCATGGGCCCCATTAATTCCTGTATTTCTAGTACAGTGCCAGGGATGCACCTGGTTTGGAAAATGTTTGTGTAATAAACTAACAAATAAATACCTGCATGTTTATTCATAATGAATAAAGAAGGAATGGATACCTGGAACAAACATTGACGAAGAGAAATCAATCAGTGCCTAGCAACGTGTTCGTAAATGAACGAATAAAGCAACACCTACGACCAAACATTCAGGGATTTAAGTGAAAGTCAAATGGAAAGGCTTTGTGATTTCCCACCAAGAAAACAAGTTCCCCCCAAACCCTCCTGCCAGAAGCAGCTCGCATCAGCTCGCGACAGAACAGCAGTGTTAAATTATTGCTTAACTGCTCCTCATATGATGGTCTCCGTGTCTCGCCAGGAAAATCATCGCCATCCTCTCGGCGCCGGGAACAGCTGCATTTCACATGTTCGGCGCGCCTTTTCAACACGACTCCCTCTAACAAGTCTGAACTTGATTTCAGTGGCTCCCTCTCCCTCTCCTCTCCAGAGAGATCTCTCCAGGAACCTGACGTACAAAGTCCACGGTTCAGGGAGATTTACCACCTCCCAACCTACAGGAATAGAGGAGGAGGAAGGTCTTTTTCCCAGAGAAAAGATGTGGCGGTGTTTTATTTCAAATCACACCTGGGGCTGTGGACTTGGAGTAGGGGTGACCTAGGGGGTGCAGCAGCGTATTTTAAAGCAGACAGCATCTGTGGCTGCTTCTCTGTGTCTGTCCATAGAAGGAAGCTCTTGATTCTGGCTGAAATGATGACTGGGCTGCCCCAGGCCTGGCTGATGGAGGCAGGGGTCCCTGAGGCTATGGGAGTAGTGCGTGCAGGCTCAGTCATGTCCAGCTCCTTGTGGTCCCCAGACTGTAGACCACTGAGCTCCTCTGTCCATGGGATTCTCCAGGCCAGATTCCTGGAGTGGGTTGCCATTTCCTCCTCCAGGGGATCTTCCCCACCCAGGGACTGAACCCAGAGGGTCCTAAAGTATAGGACACCCACTTACAGCCGAACCTCAGATAAACAATGAACATAGGTTTTTCAATCATGTACACATGGCTCCAATACTTTGGCCACCTGATGCAAACAGCTGACTCATTGGAAAAGACCCTGTTGCTAGAAAAGATAGAGGGCAGGAGGATAATGGGATGACAGAGGATGAGATGGTTGGCTGGCATCACTGATTCAGTGGATAGGAACTTGGGCAGATTCCAGGAGATGGCGAGGGATAGGGAGGCCTGGCATGCTGCAGCCCATGGGGTAGAGAAGAGTTGGATGTGGCTTGGCAACTGAACAATAACAACAAGTATGGCCCACATACTGTACGGGGCATGCTTTTGCTGGATGAACATTTGTTGTTTCTCTGCTATTTGCAGGTAACTCGGCATCATGCCTGTTTACTTGCTGTGTCTGACAACCTGTTGGGGGTCAGGGGGGCAAGGTGAGGAAGCCATTTGCTCAGAGCCTCCCTCCTGTCTGGAAAAGGATGCCCTGGAGAGACAGGTGGCTTTTTCAGGGTCTGAAGGTCCCTGGGCAGAAGCACAATGCTGTGGTTAAGAGGACATCATCTTGGTCCAGCTCTGGGGGTTCAAATCCCAGCTCTGCTGCTTCTCAGCTGGTGAATCTGGGCACATGACCTCATCTCCTCATGCTCCCACCTCCTCGTCTACTAATTGGGATGGGCAGTGTCATGGTACCTACTTTATATAGCACGCGGGATGGTTAAGTGGAACCATCTATGTGTAAAGTGCTGGATACAATGCTTAGAAATCAATCAACCCATGTCATAATGCACCATAGTTCTTACCAGGGCCTTGCTTTTGAACTATGGTGCTGAAGAAGACTCCTTAGTGTCCCTTGGACAGCAAGGAGATCAATCTTAAAGGAAATCAACCCTGAATATTCATTGGAAGGACTGATGCTGAAGCTGAAGCTCCAATATTTTGACCACTTGATGTGAAGAGCTGACTCATTGGAAAAGACCCTGATGCTGGTAAAGATGAAAGGTAGGAGAAGGGGGCGGCAGAGGATGAGATGGTTGGATGGCATCGCCAAAGCAATGGACATGAACTTGGGCAAACTCCAGGAGATGGTGCAGGAAAGGGAAGCCTGGCGTGCTGCAGTCTATGGGGTTGCGAAGAGTTGAACACAACTTGGCAACTGACTGTGATGGCTACTCCCTTTCTTCTAAGAGATTCTTGCCCACAGTAGTAGATATAATGGTCATATGAGTTACATTCACCCATTCCAGTCCATCCTAGTTTGCTGATTCCTAGAATGTCGATGTTCACTCTTGCCATCTCCTGTTTGACTCCTTCCAATTTGCCTTGATTCATGGACCTAACACTCCAGGTTCCTTGGAATGCACTTGTGTCATGCATTAATTGGTAGTTCTGTGATTGTGGTTCATTGTCTGCCCTGATAAGATATACATTTTATAATGCTATTATTCCTCTTGGAAAATCCCTAAAATGAGAGCCTTAGTCAACAAAGAGTCTGAATCAGTATTGTGTTCTCAAACATCAGATGATCTCTTTTTTCAGGCACATTCATATAGGGTTAAACAAGTTATCCTTGACATATGCAAAAATTGAATTTTACCTATAAGTACTTCTTAGATAACCAAGTATGGTCCTTTATCATTTCTGGACTCATAAAGTCGCACCTGGTATAAGGCTTGCCAGTTTACAAATACCAATATATTCCCAAGAGAACATGACTTCAAGCAGAATCTCTTTTCTAAAAGGTGAAGTTTAAAATATTCCATCGATGGTACAAAAATGTAATTCTTCACAAGATTTCACTCACAATACGACTGCTGATGGGCAATCACGATCTATTGCCAAAGTCAACTGTATGGAAAAAGTGGAACCATAACATTAGGTGTGCCTGAATCATCTTTACTATCAGTATGTGGTTTTGGTGTTGATAGACCAGAAGTGATGTACTGGACAGGAGTTTTACATTTACACAGCGGGATAAGAATCTCCAAAACTGAATTGCAATAGGATGGCTGTACTGAAGGCATTCCACAACTAGGTGTAAAGAGAAAGGTTCCCTTTTCGAACCAGTTCCAAAAATGCAAGGAGATATTAAGAAAGCCTTCTAGCATAATGCAAGAACAGGAAACATGAATGGGAGATAATGGTCTCTTCGAAATTGTGGCATTTATGCAAGTGTCTCAGATATGCAATATTGCTCTTTATAGCACTGGACCTTGCTTCTATCACCAGTCACATCCACAACTGGGTGTTGATTTTGCTTTGGCTCCATCCCTTCATTCTTTCTGGAGTTATTTGTCCACTGACCTTCAGTAGCATATTGGGCACCTACTGACCTGGAGAGTTCATCTTTCAGTGTCCTATCTTTTTGCCTTTTCATACTGTTCATGGGATTCTCAAGGCAAGAATACTGAAGTGGTTTGCCATTCCCTTCTCTGGTGGGCCATATTTTGTTAGAACTCTCTACCATGACCCATCCATCTTGGGTGGCCCCACACAGCATGGCTTAGTTTCATTGAATTAGACAAGGCTGTGGTCCATGTGATTAGATTGGTTAGTTTTCTGCGATTGTGGTTTTCAATCTGTCTGCCCTCTGATGGAGAAGCATAATATCTATTATTATACACACCTATTATATCTACTACTGTGGGCAAGAATCCCTTAGAAAAAATGGAGTAGCCATAATAGTCAACAAAAGAGTCTGAAATGCAGTAATTGAATGTAATCTCAAAAATGACAGAATGATCTCTGTTGGTTTCCAAGGCAAACCATTCAATATCACGGTAATCCAAGTCTATGCCTTGACCAGTAATGCAGAAGAATTTGAACAGTTCTATGAAGACCTATAAGACCTTCTAGAACTAACACCCAAAAAAGATGTCCTTTTCATTATAGGGGACTGGAATGCAAAAGTAGGAAGTCAAGAAACACCTGGAGTAACAGGCAAATTTGGCCGTGGAGTACAAAATGAAGAAGGGCAAAGGCTAATAGGGTTTTGCCAAGAGAACATACTGGTCATAGCAAACATCCTTTTCTAACAACACAAGGGAAGACTCTACACATGGACATCACCCGATGGTCAACACCAAAATCATTGATTATATTCTTTGCAGTCAAAGATGGAGAAACTCTACACAGTCAGCAAAAACAAGACTGGGAGCTGACTGTGGCTCAGATCACGAACTCCTTATTGCCAAATTCAGACTTAAATGGAAGAAAGTAGGGAAAACCACTACACCATTCAGGTATGACCTAAATCAAATCCCTTATGACTATACAGTGGAAGTGAGAAATAGATTTAAGGGACTAGATCTGATAGACAAAGAACCTGATGTACCATGGACAGAGGTTTGTGACATTATACAAGGAGACAGGGATCAAGACCATCCCCAAGAAATAGAAATGCAAAAAGGCAAAATGGCTGTCTGAGGAGGCTTCACAAATAGCTGTGAAAAGAAGAGAAGTGAAAAGCAAAGGAGAAAAGAAAAGATATACCTATTTGAACGCAGAGTTCCAAAGAATAGCAAGGAGAGATAAGAAAGCCTTCCTCAGCAATCAATGCAAAGAAACAGGAAAACAATAGAATGGGAAAGACTAGAGATCTCTTCAAGAAAATTAGAGATACCAAGGGAACATTTCATGCAAAGCTGGGCTCAATAAATGACAGAAATGGTATGGATCTAACAGAAGCAGAAGATATTAAGAAGAGGTGGCAAGAATACACAGAAGAACTGTACAAAAAAGATCTTCACGACCCAGATAATCATGATGGTGTGATCACTCACCTAGAGCCAGACATCCTGGAATGCAAAGTCAAGTGGGTCTTAGGAAGCATCACTATGAACAAAGCTAGTGGAGGTGATGGAATTCCAGTTGAGCTATTTTAAATCCTAAAAGATGATGCTGTGAAGGTGCTACACTCAATATGCCAACAAATCTGGAAAACTCAGCAGTGGCCACAGGACTGGAAAAGGTCAGTTTTCATTCCAAACCCAAAGAAAGGCAATGGCAAAGAATATTCAAACTACCGCACAATTGCACTCATCTCACACACTAGTAAAGTAATGCTCAAAATTCTCCAATCCAGGCTTCAACAGTACATGAACCATGAACTTCCAGATGTTCAAGCTGGATTTAGAAAAGGCAGAGAACCTAGAGATCACATTGCTAACATCTGCTGGATCATCGAAAAAGCAAGAGAGTTCCAGAAAAACATCTATTTCTGCTTTATTGACTATGCCAAAGCCTTTGACTGTGTGGATCACAATAAACTGTGGAAAATTCTGAAAGAGATGGGAATACCAGACCACCTGACCTGCCTCTTCAGAAATCTGTATGCAGGTCAGGAAGCAACAGTTAGAACTGGACATGGAACAACAGACTGGTTCCAAATAGGAAAAGGAGTACGTCAAGTTTGTATATTGTCACTCTGCTTATTTAACTCATTTGCAGAGTACATCATGAGAAACGCTGGGCTGGATGAAGCACAAGCTGGAATCAAGATTGCCAGGAGAAATATCAATAACCTCAGATATGCAGATGACACCAGCCTTATGGCAGAAAGTGATGAAGAACTAAAGAGCCTGTTGATTGATGAAAGTGAAAGAGGTGAGTGAAAAAATTGGCTTAAAACTCAACATTCAGAAATCTAAGATCATGGCATCTGGTCCCATCACTTCATTTCAGATAGATGGGAAAACAGTGGAAACAGTGGCAGACTTTACTTTTGGGGGGCTCCAAAATCACTGCAGATGGTGAGTACAGCCATGAAATTAAAAGATGCTTGCTCCTTGGAAGGAATGTTATGACCAACCTAGACAGCATATTAAAAAGCAGAGACTTTACTTAGCAACAAAGGTCCATCTAGTCAAGGCTATGGTTTTTCCAGTGGTCATGTATGGATGTGAGAGTTGGGTTATAAAGAAAGCTGAGTGCCAAAGAATTGATGCTTTTGAACTGTGGTGTTGGAGAAGACTCTTGAGAGTCTCTTGAACTGCAAGGCGATCCAACCAGTCCATCCTAAAGGAAGTCAGTCCTGAATATTCATTGGAAGGACTGATGTTGATGCTGAAACTCCAATACTTTGGCCACCTGATGCAAAGAAGTGACTCATTTGAAAAGACCCTGATGCTGGGAAAGATTGAAGGCGGGAAGATAAGGGGACGACAGAGGATGAGGTGGTTGGATGGCATCACCGACTCAATGGACATGAGTTTGAGTCAAACTCTGGGAGTTGGTGATGGACAGGGAGGCCTGGCATGCTGCAGTCCATGGGATTGCAAAGAGTCAGACATGACTGAGCAACTGAACTGAACTGAACCACAAGTTACAAATAAACTGGAGAGTGTCCGCTAACCTGCCTGAACAGTGACCTGCAGGACAAGGCAGTTCCCCCCATTCCCTAGCCCATGGGTCAGCACTCCCACTGCTGTCTGCTTTTGTAAATAAAGCTTTATTGGAGCACAGCTGATGCTGGAAGTAGATAGGCCCCAGGTTGAGCAGTTGGAACTTGTCTCCCATGGACAGATACTCCAGGACAAAGATTACGGCAGGAGCAGGGGGGAGCTGAATTCAGCTTGCGGAAAAAATAAAGAGACCACATATTTCTCACTCTTGAGGTCAAGGAGACCTCCCTGACTACCCATACACAGAAAGCCTCCTTCGGGGTCAAAAAGGGAGGGACGCCACCCCAGAGTGGGTGATGTCGACCTCCCCATCGGCCTCTGCGCTGGAATCCATCTTGGCTGTGAGATGCGCACACACACAGGGGAGGACCCTGAAATAAAACAGAAACTCAGAACCAGGCAAAGCAAGACTGGCCAGAGGAAACGGGGATGAACCGCCCCACAGGAGTGATTTAAACCACCTCAAAGGCTGGACGCTCTCCCTCTGCTCACCGTGTGTGTCATGCTATTCAAACGCGCTCTTTTTCCTCCTTCTTCTTGTTCAGTCGCTAAGGCATGTCCCGCTGTCTGCGACCCCATGGACTGCAGCATGCCAGGCTCCCCTGTCCTTCACTCTCTCGCAGAGTTTGCTCAAATTCATGTCCATTGAGTCAGTGATGCCATCCAACCATCATATCCTCTGACCCAAATGAAGATACCACTTTTTAAAAGACACACACTCTCAACCGGCCTCACCTCCTTGGGAAGCAGTGGCCGGCTTGAGGAGTGTCCTCAAGGGCCCCACAACGGCCGAGGAGCTTGGAAACATTGGGTATCAAGAGCGGCTCTGTGACTCATCTGCAGGAAGACCTCCAATACCTCGAGTTCTCTCCCAGAGCAACCATGAGAGGTGCTGGTTTTGCCAGCATGCTTCCCAGGATGGGGAACTCACTGCCTCCACAGGCAGGTGGCCCTGTCCGCACTGGAGCCTACCTGCTGTTATAGGGCTCTTCCCCAATGCTGAGCCTACATGGGCCTCCAGGTAACTCTGACCATGGGCCACACTTCTGACTAACCTGACTTCCCTTTCACATATGTGAAAAAGTGGCTCAGTGGGTAAAGAATCCGCCTGCAATGCAGGAGACACAGGCAGACTTGGGTTCAATCCCTGGGTCAGGAAGATCCACTGGAGGCGGGCATGCAACCCACTCCAGTATTCCTGCCTGGAGAATTCCATGGACAGAGGAGCCTCGCAGTCTAAAGTCCATAGGACCGCAAAGAGTCAATGACTGAAGTGACTGGGCATGCACACAGCACACATGCACACATGCAAAGCCCAGATTCTCATCCCAGGAGCTCCTTGCTCCATCTGAGAGCTCTGTGTTTATGCAAAAACCGTGACAGGACAGGGAAAGCTGTGTGCTAGGTGTCCCACCGGCACAGGGCAGAGGAGACGCAAAACCCAGTCACCCCCAGGCCAGCCAACTCACTACGGCTTTCTCCCTGCAGAGCAGAGCATCCCCGGGCCCCAGCCTCTTCCTCTGTGCCGTCAGACACCAGGCAGAGAGGGGGCGGCCTCTCTGAGAGCAGCTTTGTTCTTCCAGACTCTTTACAAGAGCGGTCTGATTCACTGCCATGCAGATGTGCTGCTTCTGGTTCAAACAAGGACAGAGCCACAGGGAAGTGGGGGAGGCAAGAGGAGCCTGGGACCAAGAGGCTGGGAAACAGTCCTAAAAGTGTCACTTGACTCATGACACAGGGCCCAGGCCAGTTTCCAAAGCACTGCAGGGACCTAAGGACTCCGACTTTTGTTACTGTTCAATCGCTAAGTCATGTCTGACTCTGCAACCCCATGGACCACAGCACGCCAGGCTCCCCTGTCCTTCACTGTCTCCCAGAGTTTGCTCAAACTCATGTCCGTCAAGTGATGCCATCAAACCATCTCATCCTCTGTTGCCCTCTTCTCCTCCTGCCCTCAATCTTTCAAGGAAGGGGCGTGTTATTTAGTTAGATATTAGGTGGACTGTGAACAGTGACCCATAAGTGTTTATCCATTTCCTGCCTTACAACACAATGGGAGGTTGTGATGCCTGGAGCTGTGGCAGCCATCTTGTGATCATGAAACCATGACCATGAGACGGAAACTTTGTGCTGAGAGTAGCAAAGCTAAATTGTGAAGCCAAGTTTGGATTCTCCATGCTACTGAACTAGTCCTGAGCCACCTGACTTCAGTCTTCTTGTTGAATGAGACACTTGGTCTTTGCATTGATAAGCCTCTGTTGGCCAGCTGTGTTGTTTGCAGCTCAGGGCACTCCAGCTGATGGAGCATTTGACAAATATTTCCTGAGTTGTACCTGGGTGGTGGGGTTGGGTGGAGCCTATCAGAAGTCTCTGCCTAGTGAGTCAGGATCAGATATGGTCAATAGGATACAATGATTGGGGAGGAGAAGGGGCTGAAAGTATTATGGCCAAAACCAAGAAAGTAGCTTTTTACAGAAAATGAATCTCAGGAAAAAACTCAGTTCCCTCCCAGTTAGAGACATTAGATTTCTAGTTCTGATTTTCTGTGATTTTTGTAAGACTTTTTCTCCCTGGTAAGTATTGAGCAGAGACAGGAGAGGCTTATCTGGGGTCTTAGCCAGTCAAAATATGGTGCAGAGAGCATGGACTCTGGAACTGGCTAAGCTGAGTCTTGAGTCTAGCTCTTCTGAGCCAGGGTTCAGCCTCAGCGCAGTTGACATTTGGGGCTGGATAACTCCTCACTGTGGGGTCTCTAACGACAAGATGTTTATCAATATCCCTGGCCTCCACCATTAAAGGCTAGGGCACTGTCTCCTCCAAGTTGTGACCCCAAAATGTTCCAGATATTGCCAAATGTCCCCTGGGGTGCAAATAGTCCTCAATGAGAAGCATGCCTCTCAGTTATTTTTTATGAGTATCGTTCAATTGTCATCACCAATAGAATGATACTCAGATGTGTTCTTTCTATTGAACTTTAAAAAAAATGCCTCTCCAGTAGATTGTGAGCAAGGGGACTGACTCCTCTGGGCCTCCTTTTCCTCATCTGTGAAATGGGACTAATAAGAGAGCTACATGCTGAGCTGGTGAGAGTTCACCGAGACCATCTGCAGGAGGCGCTTTCATCAGTGTGAACTGTTTCAGAGATTACCATTCTCTGAGGAAGGCTGTGCCAAGCCTGCTTTGTGACTTGGCACCGAGGGAATGTAGGTATTAATCAATCCAAGTCCCCGTTTCCCAGATTTAAAAAGAAGATCCAGAGAGAGCAGGGGACCTGGCCAGTGTCACCACGCCAGAAGCAGAGTCCTGCTATCTCAAATGCTGACCTGTGTCATGTCTTTCAGAAGCAGAAATCTGAACCAGTCTTTCCCCAAGAGCCTTAGCCTGCCCCCCCACAGGACCCTCAACTCCAATCAGTTGAAGGGCTTTAATGGGAATAGACTTCATACCAGACATCATGGTAAATACCAGGAAGGCAGTGATCAGTCAGATGAGCATGGTCTACCCTGCCCTCATGAAGTCTGGTCAGAAAATCCAACATTACACAAATAACGACGGACGAGGTGCACCTGAAATCATATGGAGCCCCGAAATAAACCAAAATTCTGGAAAGTAGACCCAGAAAACTACAGTTCCGCCACCTTTTTTTTTTTTCCACCAAATGAAGGGTAGAAAGCTCCCAGGACAGAGAAGAACACTGGCATCAGACAGTCAGCTTTCCAGAAAAGGCATCTCCCCAAACTCCTCCTGCCCCAGCAGGAGAGTGTGGGTGGTAGCTGGAAGGGCGGAGAGCAGAAAGAGAGGCCTGCAGAGAGTTACTGGGATTCTGAGGCTCACGTAATTTCTGACAAAGCCATCCCCGATCAGATTTGGATGGGCACAACAGGACAACAGGAAAAGACCCTGATGGTGGGAATGATTGAGGACGGGAGGAGGAGGGGGTAACAGAGGATGAGATGGTTGGATGGCATCACCAACTCAATGAACAGGAATCTGAGCAAACTCCGGGGGATGGTGAAGGACAGGGAAGCCTGGTGTGCTGCAGTCCATGGGGTCGCAAAGAGTCAGACACGGCTGAGTAATAAACCACATGGCCAATATGATCACTTAGGATACGGCCAGCTGGAAAAAACCCTCATCCTAATTTGTGTTACCCGGGGACCCTGGGGGCTACATCCTTGAGGGGGTTTCAGGCAGAGGGAGCAATGTGTTTATTCAAGGCACAGAGGAAAGTCCAGTAGGTCTGGAATATAAAGAGTATGTGCAAAGGCTCCATGGGAGGGGGAGGGGGAAGGTGACGGGAGTCCCGCGGGGTTGGAGCAGAAAGGGTGAGAGGGACCTGTGGATGCTGAGACCAGAAGTGTGGGCTGGGTCCTCATACTGTGTGTGCTCAGTCGCCTAGTCATGTCTGACTCTCTGCAACCCCATGGACTGTAGACTGCCAGGCTCCTACTGTCCGTGGAATTTTCCAGGCAAGTATACTGGAGTGGGTTGCCATTTCCTCCTCCAGGGAATTTTTCCGACCCAGGGATCAAACCCACGTCTCTTGTGTCTCCTCTATTAGCAGGCAGATTCTTTACCACTGTGTCACCTGGGAAGCCTTATACTGAGATGCCTCCAAGTCACATTAGGGAATATAGATCCTTCTGCAGGTGCCCAGGGCCACTGGAGGGTCATAGGTATAAAGTATCTCATGATCCAGCTTCTATTAGGGGCGCATCCCTTTGGCTTCAGTGTGGAGGATGCATTGAGGGAATCCAGGCTGGAGATGGGAGACAAGGCAGAAAGCTGAAGCTTGGAGACAAAGATCTTTGGGGAGCAAGAGGTGACCTGGGCTGCTGTAGAATGTGTTTTCAAGCCAGGAGATTTTGTGCTCCTAGACACTCGGCAATGATGGGAAACATTTCAGGTTGTCACAGCGGGTAGCTGGGGCTGGCTTACAGTGGGTGGGGGTCAGGGACGCAGCTAAACTTCCTATAGTGCTCAGGACACCCCCTGCAGAAGATCACCCACCCAAAGATGTCAACAGTGCCAAGCCTGAGTCCTGGCACTGAGAGATGAAGAGGTGGGTCTGTGCTGTGTTCAGAGGTACAATGGGAGCTCTGATGATGAACCGGATATGGAGGCTGAAGAAACAGGAAATACGGAAGACACATCCTAAGTGGCAGGAAGGGTCATGGTTCCATCCTCTGACTTGGGGAGCACAGAGGAGGAGGAGCAAGGAAGGGCTTAGGATGGAAACTCGGTTTGGGGCAGGTTGAGGCCAGGGCCCTGGACGTGAGCAGCAGAAAACTCGCTCAGCACTCCCAGCTGGCTGGACATAGGGTGTCAGCAGCTCCCTGTCCCCCCGACTGGATTTCTCAGGTCCCCCACATGGTCCACCTGGACCCCCACACCCAGAGCCCTGCCCCCCCAGTCTTTTCCCCGGCACCCGGCTCTCTGCGCGGAGGTCTGGCTCTCCTCGACCAGCCCCGCCCTTAGCTGGGGAGCCCACAGCCCCCTTGGCTGAGGCAGACAGAGCGGTCCTCCCACTCCCCAGACTTCAGTCACCGCCCCCCGCCCCCCCAGCCTCAGGACTAATTAGACATCTGCAGCAAGCTACAATTTGCTAAATTGCCTCGCGCTCTAACTTCTGGCAGGGACAAATCTGAGTCCCCAACTCGAAGCCCAGAAGCCTTCCTCCCAGCAGCCTTGGCCCCCCGAAGCCCCTGGATGTCACCCTGGACATCACCAGGCCCCCAACACCCCAAGGGAGCAGAGCAGGGACAGGTCGAGGGTGTCTCCCCCGGACGGGGCCGGGGGAGGACAGGAGGCACCCAGCTTGGCTGCTCAAGGAGCTCGTCATCAACTGTCCCCACACAAAGGCTCCAGAGGAAGATGAATAAGTAATCAGATGTAACAACTTGCCAAATTGAGTTTAATCAAGAGCTAAAATGGGTGAGACAGGAAACACGGTTTATGCGGGTGGGCGGACGAGGCTCTTTCCCTCATAAGACCTTGAGAAGGAAGGGTCCTTGGAGACCATCTTAGTCCAACGTTTCTCAAAGGGCCACCTGCCTCAGAGTTCCTTGGGGGCGGGGGCGGGAGGTGCTGGGAATGCAGATCGCTGGGTCCTGTCTCTGAAATGCTGATTCAGTAGATCCACAGGCAGGGCACGGGGCAGGACTACGGACTCTTTCACACAAAGCGGCCAGGTTTTTGACCCCTCCACCCGTAAAGTCTGGCTTGTGCGAGGATCAAAGTTCTGCAAATCCCTGTTTCTTCACTAAGCTTCACCAATCCCCCGCGTCAGAATTAATTAGCACAAGAGGTGTCACGCCGTTTCCTATGAAGCTGATCAAAGCGCACGCAGGTCCATAAAGCTGCGCACAGCTGTGCTGTGCCCCGACCCCTGCCCGCCCCGCCTCTGCCCAGCCAGGAGCACCTGCCCCTCGCTCACTCTGTGCTCGGCTCCCCCGCCCTGTCTCCCAGGACACCCATGTCTAGCTCAGGCACCTGACCTGGGAAGACGCACATCCCAGGACCAGAAGGCTCCCTGGTCCCTCATGTTGCCTTGTTTCACATGCAGGACAAGCAGGTGAGTTACGTTTCAGAAAGACAGCTTCAACCTCGCGCTGCAAGAATACCACCATCCCCACCCGGGTTTGGAGAGACAGAGCTGCATGTGCATGACTATTTTTACCTCCAAACACACGAGAGTTCAGTCTTTCCAGGATTATCACATCATAATCATCTGGACAGGGCCTGGACTGAAGAAGGGGACACCTCTGTTCTCTCGCCAACATCAGACTTGACCAACACACATGTCAGTTCTTGGCTTACTGATCGCAAACCATCCTTACCTTTCAGTTAAAGGAGACCCTCTAAGAGTGGCTTAAAAGGCAACATTGATTTGGTTAAGTTACCTTTATCATTGAAAGATTGAATGTCCCCCCTCATATGTACCGTTCTGCGAACATCTTATTAACATAGATATAGGTTGAGTTAGGAAATCATGCAGACCTGTCACCTTTAATTCTTCACAGGGGACTTCTTGGCAGAGGTAGTAAGGCTTGTTGATGACTAAGACTCTAGAATGAGATTCTTACCCAGACCCTTGCTTCCCCTACTTAGCTTCTAGAAGTCTGTGGACACCCTGATATGAATGTAAAATATGAATTTGGGGGAGTGGGGGTCATTGGCTTTTGTCTGATTCTCAGAAACATCTGTGGCCCTAAAAGAGACAGAGGTACCACTGGAGAATCTCGTTCTCAGTTGTAGGGTTTGTATAGCAGGGGCATGACCAGAATGACCTCTGGGGAGCCTTTAACCTTATCATGTGCAGGAGGCTCCCCTTCGCTCTCATGTCTCCTGCAGGGGTCCCAGAGGGCTGAAGGCCACAGGAGACCAATTTCTGAAACACCTCTGCTTCCTGTGATGCCTCTAAGACCCAGAACCCAGCTTTCTTCCTCTGCTGAGTCCATGAGGCCCCAGTTGAGAAAGGACTGGATATCTGACAGGTTTGCACAGAATGTCCCGTGAATGTGTACCTACCCTCATGGGGAAAGCCATATCAATAGGATGGAATAAAAATAGAATCAGAAACATAAGGATGATATTGCCTGCCAGGCCATGACTAAGCACATCATACATAGCATATGGATTGGATATTGTGTGTGTGCTCATTCGTGTCCGACTCTTTGCAACCCCACAGACTGTAGCCCGCCAGGCTCCTCTATCCATGGGATTTTCCAGGCAAGAATACTGGAGTGGGTTGCCACTTCCTCCTCCAGGGAGTCTTCCCAACCCAGGGATCAAATCCACGACTCTTGCATCTCCTGCATTGGCAGGCGGATTCTTTACCAGTGCTGCACCACCTGGGAAGCCTCATACATAGCATGCTGGCTAATCTTTGCAACAGCCCCAAGGAATGGACTACTATTCATTCCAGTTTCACAGTGAGAAAACTGAGGCACAGAGATGCCAAGAAACCAGCCCAAGGTCACACAGTGAGCAAGCGGCAGAATGGCATGCCCTTGTCTGTCTTAGCCTTCCTTCCATGAATTCACCCTCCCCAGCCCATTAGCCAGTGTAGTTTTAGCTACCTGGGCTCAGGATCTAGTTTCACTGCCTTCATCCCAATTTCAGGAGGGCAAGACCCGCACTACTCTGTAACCACTGAGCTTCAGCCTCCCTGCCCCCTTTTATTCTGGCCACTCTGCACAGCACGCAGGGTCTTAGCTCCCTGACCAGGGATGGAACCTGTGCCCCGGCAGTGCAAGTGTGGATTCTCAACCACAAGACTGCCAGAGAAGTCTCTCTCCCTTAGACTTCTCAGGTTATACCTGACCCAGGCAATTGGTCTCCAGCCCACCTAGTTCCCCTTCTCTTTCAGGTCCTAGTTCTGCCCTGAGACCTTAGCTAGGTCCTGCCTCCTCCATGCAGTCCTGGACCATAACCTGCGCTGCCTGGGGTCTTCCTTCAGCCAAAAGGACATGCCTTCACTCTAGAATTAGGACACTTGATACACATTTTCTGAGAGTTCCCCATGTCCCAGGCCCCAGTTTAGACAGTGGAAACATGTGTGAATAAGATTCAGTCCCTGATTGAAAAGAGCTTATGCATCCATTTTTTAAAAATTCATTTATTTCACTAAATCTTTAATGAACACCTACTGTGTGACGAAGTATAGATGTTTGTGTTATTGTGAGTAGGAATAACAGATGTTCAACCAACTGACAACTACGTTAGCAAGCTCACTGCACACAGTGATTAGGGTCACAGTGAAACAGTTTTGGGATACGGCGGAATGGCAGGGGGAAACCTTATTTATGTGGGACAGTCTGGGGTGGTCCAGTGGCAGGGGATGGCCTGTGAAAAGAGCCCTAAGTGTCCCATAATATGTACGCATGGAGTGGGTGGGGGCAGAGGGAGCAGCTAGGAAACGGCCTGATGGCAGGACTGCCCTTGGGCTGTTGAAACAAGATGCTCAGTTTTAGAGCCACAAGCAATGGCAGGGAGAATAGAACCTGCTTGGGGGGCAGGTGGCAGCAAGGCCAGATGGGCACCCTGCAGCCATGGAAACAATGTGGATGCCACTGCCTGTGGATGGTGGGGACATAGGGAAGAGGCGTCACCGTGAGTCACTTTGGGTTCAGAGGTTCCATTCCAGCTGCTGTCTGTCCTCTTCCCATGGGCCTCACCCACAGGGGTCTCCCCTCTCAGACTAGACCCACAGACACCCACCCAGAGGGAGCTGGAAGCACCAGTCCTTCTGGGACTTGGTCCCCACCCTCCGGAGAGCCCTCCAGACCCAACTCAGCCCCCGCGACCCTGGCCCCCTCTCATTCCCTTCCCTCCAGCTGCTCATCTGTGACAGATACTGAGTTTTCACTGTGTCATGTTCACTTCTATAAAAGAAAAACAATAAAGAGCAGCTAATTGGAAGTGCAATGATTCCTTTGTACTCCTGAGTGGAGTGTGGACAACAGGAAGCCTCGGTGGGGCTGGAATGACATCCACCCCCAGCATCGTCGTAAGACGCACAGTGAGGCGGGGTGCCCAGTGTGGACGCTAACATTTCACCAACTCGACCCAGCTGAGAGCACATGGTTTCTAACCCAACACACAGGTAGCCAGGTGGAAACAGCTCAAAAATGGCTTTGCAGTCCATGCCGTGGGTGCTGGACAATCCAAACCTGGACAGAAGTGGTAATGTGGTGTCCAGGGAATGTCCTGGGAAAACATTTAACATCCAGGGAACATTAAATACCCTGCAGGGAAATGTCAGGGCCATCTGAGTATACAGAGCAGATGAAGAAGGAGCTGGAATCAGGAGGGAAAGAAAGGCAAACATCCTCGGATTGTGCGCCTGGAGGTCTTGCATGCCATCTATGCCAGTAAGTTATCTGAGGAAGGAAAAAAAAAAAACAAAACTTTTTTTTTGTTTGTTTCCCCCTTTGAACTGAGAGCTTTTCTGAAAGGTTCCAATTTATCTTTGATTCTGTAGTTGCTGGTGATAGCATTCAAAGGCCTTCGGAGTAACAGGTGCATTTCAAATGAGTGGAAATAACAAATAAATTGGATCCGGGATTTACAGCATTAGCGATGTCTTTGTTCTCTTGCGTCAACGCCTGGCTTACGGACAGGAGAGCTACACAGCCTGCAGGAGCCCAGGGAGATGGTGGGCAGGGATGCTGCTGAGGAGGGAGGAGGAAGAGGGGCTGGGGGCAGAGAAGGGAGGATGCAGAGGAGGACCACTGAGTCCCCCTAGGCAGCTCCCCAGAACATGCTCCGCGCTCAGCCTCCAAAACACTGCTGATGCCCTTCCTCCTGCCTCCACCCCCACTGCCACCACCCTGGTCCAAGCCATGATTAGGACTTCAACAGCGTCCCACTGAGCTAGCCTCACTTCCCTTTGCCCCTTCAATCCATTTTCCACACAGCAGTCAAATGGTCTTTTCAAAACCCACAGCTCATCACGTGACTCCCGGCTTAAAACCCTGCTAGAGCTTCCTGTGGTGTCGAGGGTAACCTCTGTGCCGGCTGCAGCCTGGAAGTCTCTGCGGGGTCAGCCCCTGCCCCCCTCTCCCCACTGCCCTCTACACAACAGCGTGGTCGGTAGCTTCTAAGATGGCCCCCAAGATCCTGTCCTCCGGGCATTCATGCCTTGTGTGGTTCCCGTCTCCCTTAGTATTAACTGGTCCTTAAGACTTGCTTCTAATGAAGAAAAGACAGCAAAGGAGAGACAGCTTGAAACCAGGTCCTTCCTTTAGTTGGTCAAACCTTGAGATGCTGTAGCCTGCAAGAGAAACTGCAAGAGCTAAACTGCACCTGGACCCCGGACCCAAAGTTGTAATAACTATTGATGTTTTAATGCTAAATGTTGGGATAATTTGTTACTGGCCAATAGATAGCTCCTGTATCCAGCTGCCTTTTTCTCCATCCAGCCTACGGATATGCCACTGTCTTCTTTGCCCAAGGGCCCCCCCATATACTCTACTCTCTCCTGAAATGCTTCACCCCCACCCTTCAAATAGCTGCATGGTTTTTCATCCTTTATTTCTAGGCTAAGGCATCACTTTCTCAGAAGAGTGACCTGATCACACCATCTAAGGAGTTACCCCGCCCACCAGAGTTCTTTAATACCCTTTAGTTCTTTAATTCCCTTTTTTATTATAGATCTGACTATGGTTAGTAATTATAAATTAATGAAATATGAGCCAAATGACTCTCACCCATATAAACAGATGGATGTATGCATCATGGGCAGATGGGTGAATGAATCAATGGATGGGTGAATGGATGGATGGATGGATAGTTAGACAGATGGATGATGGATGAAGAGGAGAAAGAGTGACATTGACACATTGGTTTGTGTCCAGAGGAAGATGGCCAATACAGCAAGAGGACTTGGGACTTGAACTTGACAACTTCAAGTTGACAACTAGAGTTTCATTGGAACACCCATTTTTTCCATGGTGCCACCACACTACAGAAGAGCTGAGTAGTCAAGTCAGTAACAGTGTGACCTGAAAGCTCAAAATAGTTACTATCTGACCCTTTTCAGGAAAATGTTGCTGACTCCTGATCTAGAGAGACGGGATTCTTGGGTGGAAGGCCTATCTTCAAGTCCTGTATTGAAGTAGAATGCAAGTTATCCTGTGTAGCTTTAAACAGGTAGAAAATAGGACCAATGTGTAAAAAAGAGACAGATATGGGCTCAACAAGGGACAGAATATTCTTAGATTCAGAGCTGCCCCCCAAAATAGGCTTCCCAGAGAAGCAGTGAGCAATCTGTCTTGGAAGTGTGCAAGGGGAAACTAAAAGACCACTTTCCAAAACATTGTAAAGATATTAGTTCATCAAGCATTTAGCCTGTTTGTATCAGGGACTCCTTTAGAAATCAGATGAAACCTAAGTACCACTTCTCAGAATAGCATTTATCAAGGCACAATCATATGCATAGAACATATAAATTATATTAAAATACAGATAACAAAAATTTATAAGAGAACAATATCTCTGTGATTTTTAATTGACACATTAAATAACAATATCCAGTGATGGTATATAGTAACTCTAAAGTAGACATGAGCATAAAATAGGGATCAGCAAACCATGATCCAGAGGTCAAGTCTGGCCCACAACTTGTTTTTATAAATAAAGTTTTATTGAAACACAGGCACTTCCATTTGTCTAGATACTAAGACTGCTTTCACGCTACAAGGTGGAGTTGACTAGTTGAGACAGCAACCACACGGGCCATAACACCGAGAACATTTACTCTTTGACATTATACAGAAAAACTTTGTCAACTCCTAGCATAAGGAACTTCCAAAATTTCTGTAACACAGTATGAAAGAACATGGAATTTCTATTAGCAATAGAACCACAGGTACTACTAACACTATTGAGGTTTGTTTTGAAATTCATATTTCTGATAAAGTTTATGCAAAAAGTGCTAGGGGGAGGAGAGACTGATTAACAGATATGGAATTTCCATTTGGGGTGATGAAAAAATTCTGGAACAGTGGGGATAGTTGCCTAACACCATATACTTAACATCCCTGAATAGTATACTTCAAATTGGTGAAAATGCTAAATTTCATGTTATGTGTTCTTACCAGCAAAAAAAATGCACCAAATAAAAAAAATAATATATTTTGTCCTTTCAAGTTCTTGAACCCCCTGAATTTCATCCACAAACTCCAGGTAAATATTCAGGTATATTACAGGAGTCGAAGTTCTTAGAGAAACGCTCGGGCTGCGGATTGTAAAGTGTAATGATGCTGAGGTGCAAATGAGTAAAAGCAAGAGTTTGACCTGCTGGAGAGAGAAGCAGGGGGACAAAGCCCAAGTCTGAGACCCCTGGGCACACAAGCCAGGCCAGAGCATGTGGTGATGTCACCGGGAGGCCCAGGCAAGTGCAAGAGAAAATAGATCTGCTGCCCCACCTGAGGAGCCCAGGAACTAGAGGCAGGAGGACACAGGGGTCCCATCCAGGGATGCTCGGGATCTGTATTCATTTACCTTGCAGCTGCCCCCAGACCCCTAAAGCCACGGGGCTCTGCGTGGATCACGTGCAAAGTCACATCTGAGCCCGCAGCCTGGGAAGACAGAGGCCTCAGATGCCCTGCAAAGGCAGGACGTCTAATTGTGGAACTCAATTCTGCTTTCATAGGAATCAATTTGGAGGGATTTTCATTTTCAATTATTCAACAACATCCAATTTTCCCTTCACACCTCAGCCAGACAGAAGGAGAGAAATTGCATGTGTCAATCACCCTGGAAGGCCATGGACCGGCCTCCAGTCGCCCCGTGCAGAGGGGACAGGAGTGGGAGGCCCTGGGGACATGCCCCGCCTGTTCTGAGACAAATGGAGACACCAGCTGGCCTTTGGCCCCAGACCCGGGGACACTGTCTGGCGCTGGTTCTCTCTGTCAAAGAGGGAGACAGACAGTCTTGGTCTTCCTGCTGGTGAGAGTGACAGGCTCGGGGCACCGAGGAGGACGCAGCCCCTGGCCTCCCCGCCCCCGGCCAGTCAGGCGGCCACTCTTCTTCCAGCATCAGAGAAGGCCCTCCGGAGTCCTTGGAATTAAAGGAGATCGGGGCTCAGACTCCAAGAGCCCCCTCCCCCCAGGCCACACCTCTGAAAAAATGCACGTGGTCACTCTTGACCTTGGCTTTGTACCCCTTACTGCGGAGGTGAGTCCCTCCAGCTCCTGGACACAGATGGGTTAAGCAGCCCACTCCAGCTCCCACAACTAGTTAGAGGCAGAACCTGGGCTCAAAGCTACAGTCTGGCTGCCGAAGCTTAACTCCCACCCCAGAGAGCAGGGGCCCCAGCCTCCGGGATCCAATGATGATCCGAGGTGGAGCTGATATAATAATACCAGAAATAAAGTGCATGATAAATGCAATGTGCTTGAATCATCCCCCAAACCATCCCTGCCACAAAACCATCTCCCATCCCCGGGTTGGTAGAAAAATTGTCTTTCATGAAACCGGTCTCTGGAGCCATAAAGGTTGGGGCCGCTGCCATAGAGGTCGCTGCCCCACCCAGCACCAGGCTCTCAGCGGGCGACTCGTCCACGTCTGTCGCCCCTGGTAGAGCCTTCGGGGTCCTGACATGTGGTGTGTGACTTTGTGAGCTGCTCAGCTCCCAGAAACCTGCCACCCGGGGTTCATCTGCGTGTGTCCCAAGCCCCAGGCACAAGCCCTTAGCTCACTCTGAAAATAGTTACCACCTGCCCACCCTGCACCAGGCCTTGTGTTGATCGACAAGAATAAATAGAACAGCCTTCGTCCACTTGAGCTCAAATCAGTGACTCCCCTCCATGTGCCAGGGCCTGCGCTGCCCTCCGGCACCCTCGGTGAACGGGGTGGGGGGTAGGGAGGGAGGTGATGGATACTGTTGCTGTTTAGTCGCTCAGTTATGTCTGACTCTTTATGACCTGTGGACTGCAGCCCACCAGGTTCCTCTGTCCGTGGAATTCTCCAGACAGGAATACCGGAGTGGGTTGCCATTTCCTCCTTCAGGGGATCTTCCCAACCCAGGGATCAGACATGTGTCTCTTATGTCTCCTGCATTGGCAGGTGGATTCTTTAATGCTGAGCCACCTTGGAAACCCAAGGCAATGGGTATTACCAGGGGTTAAATGTGCTGAAAGGGGTGGTATTTTGAGCCAGGTGCACGGGGGGGCTCCCACCACCAATAATAGTAACAACAATACCAACAACAGTAGAACAGTCGATACTTCCTCTGTGCCAGGCATTGCTCTCAATGCTCTAAAGCCTTGCGACTAAATCCTCACAATTCTCTAATAGAACAGCTCTTTCTGATCCCGTTTTTACAGGTGAATGTACCGGGAGCAGAGGCTAGCTTACTTGCCCAAGTTCTCACAGGTCATAGAAGGTGGTGCAGAAGCTCTAGCCTGGGACTCTGGCCCCAGGAACAGGCTCTTAACCGTTTAGTACACTCTGTGCTGCCCCTCCCAGCAAAGGGGAAACACTGTTGGGTTGAACGGTCCAGGATGGGCTGGGAGGGCAGAGTGGTCTGGTGCATTGAGGCCAAGAGAATGATAGGAACCCCCTCCCCGCACCCCAGCTGGATGGACAGTGTCCAGACTGGCCGCGGCCACAAGTTCCAGCAGCTGAGCTGGCTCCCACGCTATGTCTGAGGCCAGAGGAGCAGGAAGCAACAGAAATCAGCTGTAAGGCGCTTCTTCCTCTGAGTGGTGATTTGGTACTGATGGGGCTGGGCTGCCCTATGGGCAGGGGGCTGCAGAAATCCCAGTGGGAGCAGATCTGTGGGAGAGGAAGCGGGGAGCAGCCAGCCTCCATGGCACTAACGGCCAACAAGGACCCTCATGCTCACCCAGGTGGGCACTGCGATGACAGACCGCCTGAACCGTGTGGGACCTTGGGGTCAAAGGCTAGAGAAACTGCCACTCAGAGAGCAGACAGCACTCCCTGGAACCGGGACCAAGGTTTCCTCTGATGAAGACACTGCTGTCAAAGAGAGGGCTGGCTGCAGACTGGCGTGTTTAACTGTCTGATTTAACTGTCTGATCCCTGTGAGGCTGGGAGCGCCCAGGAGACAGACAGGGGTCAGCGGGTCTCCAGGATCTGCCAGAATCTCAGGCAGCAATTCGGGAGGCTGCCGCGATGCTCTTTGGGGGGAATGGCCTCACATCTCTTTCCCAAGGGAACACATTCCTCCTCCCAAAGCCCACCTTCCGGCAGCGCCCCTGACAACTGACCAGCAAGCACGGCATCGGAGCCAGGGAAGAAATGTGCAGGCACCGGGATCAGGGCGGTGGGGCAGGGGGGGTGGGCTTCCCTCCCCGCTGCCCAGAAGCCCAGGGGGGCTGTTTCCCTCAAGTTGACTCCTGGAGCTCAGCCCAGCGGGTGATGAGTCCAGGGTGATGTGTCTGGTGGATGCAGAACCACTGACTGAGGCTGGGGCGAGGAGGATGTGACGGCCGAGGGATGCGTCTGGATGCAGAGATACAGCACGTGGGGAGGTTTTGGTGTGGGCAGCAGCAGTCTTGAGTCCCACTCCATGCCATCCTCCCGGGTCACGACTCTCTATCTTCACCAACAGCTCTTGAAGACCGGACCCCATCCTACCCTTCTCCTCTCTCCCCAAAGCAAGCAGAGGGAAACATTCTAGAAATGAAGCTCAGCCGCCCTCCATCCAGAGGCTCTGCGTCCCCAGGGAAGGGCTTCCGGTGCGTCTAGCATGGTGTCTGACTGCGACTGGTGACGAGGCGTCTGCTGACTGAGGGAAAGAAGGCAGAAGCTCCCGGGCCGTTCACAGACCGACCCCGCCCCGGCACCCCCCGAGCAGGAACTGGTGCTCCCGGTACGGTATCCCCTTCCATGTGGAACTGGAGAGCCACAGGAGGCAGGCACTTGTCGGGCATGACTTCCAAGGAAACCCAGGCTCCCCCACGGGGACAAGTGACTTCCTCTCCCCGAGCCTCAGTTTCCCCACGTGCACAGTGATGATGGTTTGATCACCCGGGGGCATCACCGGGCCAGATGTGGAAACCACTCTACGCACAGCTGAAGCAGCAGCCGTTCAGTAGTTTGTAATGATGCTAGTGATGGGGACAGTTCCCATGATTTGCTGCTACTATTGATTCTGGACGATGATGAAGATTACTTAACGTCTTCATCTATCACTCCTCTGCCTCAGAGATCCTGCTTCTCTCTCGATGAAGACAAAGCCATCTAATATGGTCCAGAAGACCCACTACTGTCTGAGTCCTGCTTGTATCTCAGCCCTGACTTGATAAGCCCTCTTTTTTTCTCTCTCTCATTCCCCCCTCTCTCTCACGAGGGGGCTTGGTGACTTGCCATCCTGCCAAATGTCACCAAGACCTTCTCTTATCCCTAAGCTGTGAGATTTTGGGCCCTCTCACTGGTTCTCTCATTAATTTCTCACTCTCTTACTCATTCAAAAGTCATTTATCTACTGCCGACTCTGTGCCAGGCATTGTAAAAACTGAAGTGCCTGAAATTCCAGCCACAAATGGGATATCAGCATGTAGTCCATCATCCATCCATGCCTGCTTGTCGGCAAGCTCGGATTACAAAGAAATGTGGGGGGAGTGAGATGGGATAGAAGGTCATGGACCCCAGAGACCCAAGCTGCTCTCCACACCTGTTTAATTACAATAATAGGAATATGGGTGCTTCCACAAACACCTACTTTCAGCACACACACACACACACACACACACACACACACACACAAGTATGTCCTAGCAGAAGATCCAAATCAAATTATAAAGTAGGGCTGAAGTACAGGAAAGGGGGTGTCCTCACTGAACTCCACATGAAATTCAGAGTCTGTTTTCTGCAGGATTTACTGAGAGGTGGGTGGATCTCCAGCCCAGGGTGTTTATTTGTGTGCGAGGTAGAGAGACTATGAAAAGAAATATTTTTCCTGGGATTCCCAAGAAGGAAGACAACACAGAGAGGATGGAGTGGAATTTTTCTTGGCGTGGATCCTGGGATGATAAAGAATCGCAGAGAAAACAGCTTCAGACAAAGGATGAAGGAGCAGCTTTCATGAGACACTGTGGAATCTGGGGTTCAGGCGCCATGGTTTGGGGGCCCAGTTGGTGAAGAAGAGTTGGTCTTACCTCTTCTACAAAGAAAACTATGTTGCTTCAGCTGGTGAGACTCAAAAGGACCAGGAGGGTTTTATAACTTTAGGTTCTAGAAGCCAGGGATGCCTTCCTAGATGAGGTAGATAGAACTTAGATGAGCATATGTGTGTGCGTGCTAAAGTCAATTCAGTCATGTCCAGTTCTTTGCAACCTCATGGACTGTAGCCCTCCAGGCTCCTCTGTCCTTGGAATTTTCCAGGCAAGAATACTGGAGTGGGTTGCCATTCTCTACTCCAGGGAATCTTCCTGACCCAGGGATCGAACCTGCGTCTCTTATGTCTCCTGCTTTAGGCGAGTTCTTTACCACTCATGCCTCCTGGGAAGCCCTAGATGCGCATGTGGTATGG
Organism: Odocoileus virginianus; assembly: GCF_023699985.2. NCBI lineage: Eukaryota > Metazoa > Chordata > Mammalia > Artiodactyla > Cervidae > Odocoileus > Odocoileus virginianus. The sequence continues at coordinate 4,580,318 of NC_069706.1, read as the reverse complement.
GGTAGAGGTGTGTCAGAAAGCTCCCCCTGCTTCTGACATCCCGGTGCCTCAAAGTTAAGGATGCAGCAAGTGAGAGTGGAGACGGGTGAGGAAGAGAACCTTTAAGGGGCTTGGGTGCTGGTGGCGGGCGCTGGTTTACAAATCAGAACCAGGGTGCCTCATCTTCCCAGAGCGCCTACGTCAAGAACTAGAGGCTCACAAAACCCCACTGGCCACCACGAGAGCTGCTGCCCCGCTGACAGGCCCCTTCCCAACCCGTAGGTTCCACGAGTCACACACCTAGGAGCTGTGAGGGCCAAATAATCCCAGAAGATATTCACCAGCGGTAACACCCTCACAGCATCCCCGCCAGAACCCAGCCCCCCGGTCCTGCCCCTGCCGGAGCTCACCGCTGAGCCCAGCATCCAAGCTCTCCTCAGCACCAATTTCTCTGGGCTCCACGGTTTCCTGAGAAGGGATAATAAATGTGTTCAGAAGCGTGGGGTGATTTATTAAAGTGCATTGTATTGCAATGGTTTTACAAGAAGATTAATTTTTAATAAAGAAACCTATTACCTCACTCTTTGAGGACCTTCACACACCTAAGAAAAATGATCCTCTCTGCCTCTGTGGAGGTTGCTCTGATTTCTTTCCTGGAACACGGTCCACTTTGCTCTCTCCCTCAAGAGACGAAGATGGACTTGCTGAGTGGGGTCCAGACAGAATCCGGGCCTCTCCTTGGTCCATTAGTGACCGATTGCCCATTTTTCAGGCTCTTTTCTTAGCCACACTGCTTGGGTTTCTGGTCTCAGGGCTGCTCCCTCTCTCATGATGAGAAGCAGTGCAGAAGAGAGGAAGGGCCAGACTCCCGATGCCCAAGGCCCAGGCCAGCTGCTGACCACTGGGACCTCCAAGCCGGGGTTTGACAGATGGAAGGGAATTTAAAGGAGACCCACATGTGATTAAGACATCAGAGTTCAAGTCGGGAATAAAGATAAGAAGGACTAAGCAGCCTCACACACAAATGGACCGGACGACAGGCTTCGAAACACCACACTCCACCATTCACAACCTCCATGACCTTGAGCAAGTCACACGACCTCTGAGCCTGAGTTTCCCCATCTGTGGGATGGGGGGAGGATTCAACAAACTGAAACAAGTGAAATCTCTACACAGGACTTATTTTTGTTGTTACTGTTATTGCTGTTGATATTATTGAAAGAAGAAAAAAGGCTGGTAAGGCTGAATGCAGGATAGGGGGTGATCTTTGCATAAACTGTAGGCCTTTTAGGGAATAAAATCCCTTCCTCCTCCTTCAATAGGAATAGCATACAAGGAAACAGGAGCACAATTTGCCAAAGAGAATTTAGACAAAGCCAAGAAAGGAGGGTCAGGCGGATGAGGGTCTGACAGTCAGATTCAGGCACCTGAGGAGGGGAGTGGGGATTCCTTCTCTGGGGGATTTTAAACCGAGGAAAGTGCCGTCTGGCAAGAGTAATAATGACAGGTTACTTAACTTAGAGACAGAGGGTTAGTATTATTATTGGTGGTTCTGTTGTTGTTGTTTAAGCCACATCATTCAAAAATCAGTTGAGAACCTACCATGCGATGGAATTTCATCTACCGTAATTCCAGGGCTCCAACCCAACCATACAAACATTTAATTACACATAAGGACTTTGTACTGAGCTTAGGGTTGGAACATATCACTAAAATTCCCAATAATAGTTGACCCTAATGATGAAATACCAATAGTAGCCAATATATATTCAGTACTTGATCTGTGCCAGACACTATACTAAGTACTTGATATATTAGCTCATTTAATTCTCAGAATAGCTCCATAACTCCATAATGTGAGGAAACTGCTTGCAAAACACATAGCTGATGAAGGATCACTATTATATAAAGAACTTAAAACTAAATAATAAGACTTGCCTACTCTGGTATTTAATATGAATGGAATTCAGTAATGCATGGCCTTTTGTGTCTGGCTTCTTTCGGTGAGAAAATGGCAATCAAGTTTCATCGACACTGTTGCGGGCTTCCCTGCTGGCACAAGTGTAAAGAATCCAATGCAATGCAGAAGCAGTTTCGACCCTGGGTCGGGAAGATCCTCTGGAGAAGGAAATGGCAGCCCACTCCAGCATCCTTGCCTGGAGAATCCCACGGACAGAGGAGCCTGGAGGTCTACAGCCCCGGGGGGCTCCCGAAGAGTCTGACAGGACTGAGCAAGTAACAGCAGCTGCCGCCACACTGTAGCATGTATCTGTTTCATTCCTGTTTCCAAGTAAGTAATATTCCACTGGATAGACAGACCTCACAGAGACAGAAACCAGTTCAGTGGTTGCCTGGGGCCATGGGGGGGAGCGAGTGGGGCCTGTCTGCTTAATGGGAATGGAGTTTTTGTTTGGGGTCTGGAACCATAGTGGTGATAGTTGTGCAACATTGTGGAGGTACTTAGTACTACTGAACCGTAACACTTTAAAGTGGCGTAAATTGGTGGTGCGTGAATGCACGCTCAGTCGCTTCAGCAGTGTCCAACTCTTTGCCACCCCCATGGACCATAACCCACCAGGCTCCGCGGTGAGGACAACCTGGTTTTTCGGGGTTACCATCTTTTGCAAACAGACTCATGACTCAGAGGGGAGGTGTAGGGTTGAGGTTAAGTATTAAAGAGTGTTAACGATAAGGTTCCAGTCCCAAGATCCTGCTGTTGAGGACGGATCACACAGAAAGGAGAACAGCATAGCTGTGTTCAAGGACTGGAGCAGGGTCTATTCCATGACTGCATTTCAAGTTCATTCCAACTTCATTCAAAGACGTTATCTCCAAATACAGTCACAGTCCAAGGTATTAAGGGTTAGGACTTCAACATTTGGATTTTAGTGGCAACGGGGCTAAACTCATGACACCCTGTGAGGATTCAGGTGTAGAATCAGCAAGACTGACAGGTGTTCAGGAGCCACAGCAAGGAAAGAGGAGGATCCTGAGAGAAACGGATGGGGAAGTCCCAGATGTGACATTCAAATAAGGTTCGTGATGTGGACTATTCTCTATTGGCTGTGCTGTCTTGGGCAGACGTGACTCCTGGAAATGCCAAGTGGCTCCAGCTGCTTGTTCCTTAATGCATGGCCCAGACCAGCAACACTGACCCTTCCCAGAGCCCTGTTAGAAATGCAATCTCTGGCCCTACCCCAGACCTACTAAACCAGCCTGCAGAGTAACAAGATTCCTAGGCAATTCCTGCTCTGATGTAAGACTGAGAAGCACTGTTCTAGACTGTCAACTTCTTCTTGCCTTCTTCCCCAACAGAAGCCAGGATTTCCAGAATTGATTCCTGTTCAGAAGCCCCCTCCCCAATTTGGTTCCCTCCCTGTAGATAAACTTGTGAGGCCACCTACGCAATTAAGTTATAAAAAGACCCTAGGAAGTTCTTTTATCAAACTGGTTTGCAGCCAATTGATTTCCTGGTTGTGCAACTGTGCTCAGTGATGAGCCATTTTAAGAGGAAGTGAAATTAGCTCAGGAACCCGGCTCCATCTTTCTCAGCCAGGCTGCCTTCAGAGATGAACCCTGGAGGAGCCAGCTCACACTGAGGTCCTGGCCACTTGGCCTCCCCAGGATGCTGGGAAGTGATGAAGGAAATGCTAGCAGAGGCGCTGAAATGGCTTGAGCTCTAAACTGAGAATCAGTGGAGGAGATGCAATGCAGGCGCCCAGTGAAGGGAAAGGAGGGACCTGCCACAACCGTCCCAAGGCCCACGACCCTGATGGAGGTCAGTCACTGCACTTCCTAAGAGAGAAAGGAGGCTCAGAGCAGTTAAGTGCTCTGATCACACAGCAAATGAACAGAGGAGCCAGGATTTGAACCCAGCCGTCTGATAACAGCAGCTGGCTGCCTACCCTTTACCAGGGGTGAGGCTCAGTTATTGTAATGGGGTTGTCAAGGCAACATTCATTTCTGCCTTGCAGAGGTCTTGCAAAGAGGTTTCTCTATCAGGTTGTTCCATCTTTTCCTGGAGGTCCTGCCCCTCCGGCTGGAAATGCTGAGTGTTGGGGAAAGTGGCTCCGAGAGGCTTAGAAGAGTCTTTGGGAGGATCAGTGGGCTAAGGAGTAAGAAGGGCCCCCCCAGGGTGTCAGCTCCAGGATGATGCCAGGCAGAGGGCATCATTGGTCCAGCCGGCAGCGCCTCCGCTAATTAGGGAAGCTCATCCCAGGGCATCACGGGGTTTGTTTAGCTTTCAGATCCCGTCTCTCCCACTGACTACAGTCCCTGGCAAGGACCTGATTTCCTAATGAGATGTGGACAGCTTCTTTCACCCTCAGGGCCTGATTTTAACCCCGGGAAAGCAAAGCACATCTGCCACCTGTTGGCATCCCTCCGGTGGCCATGAACAAATGAGAGGAAATGAGAGAAGGTGAGATACTGGCAGAGACAGGCCTGCTAGCAAAACCACGAGGACCATTCTATCTCCCTAAGCCTCGATGTCAGATGGAAATAACAATCCTGGCCACCCCCTCACCCCCACGGGGACATCAGTGCCTTGGACCCACGGTGCATTGACTCATGGAGAGTCGGCTGTCCTGGTGTGTTTGCGGGAGCCGCTCATTTGTTCCCTCAAGGCCACCGTCCACCTTGCCCTGTGCCTGGGAAGGTTCGCCGTCATGGACTGCAGTGGCGGCTCCCCTTCTCCATGGGCCGGAGGGAGACAGACCTCACAGGATAGCACAGGCCGGAGGAAAGGGAGAGGAGAGTGTCCTCCCGACTCCCTCTCTGCTGGGATGTGGGCGGACAGCGACCTCCCCTGAAGGTCACAGCCATGCCTAGGAGCCCCCATTCCCTTGGCCCCTTGAGGCCTGGGGAGGCGGTAACAGCCCCCCACCCCACTGTTGCTGGCTCCAGCGCCCTGTGACTTCGCCCATCTGCCTCTCGTCATCACACCCTGTCTCATAAACAGTCCCCAGGTGGTTGGATGGCATCACTGACTCAATGGACAGGAGTCTGAGCATCTGAGCAAACTCCAGGAGATGGTGAAGGACAGGGAAGCCTGGCGTGCTACAGTCCATGGGGCCACAAAGAGTCAGACATGACCAAGCGACTCAACAACACAACAATCCTAAACTCTCTCCAGTTCTCCCACAAGTGCACGTCAGGTTCCTGCAGGGACCCTGACCCACACAGAATCTGATTTATTTGGTCCCTAACCTTCAAACATAATTGTAAATAATAGGTGTTACTAGCTTTCTGTTGGAGATAAGAAAACTGAGGATTAGACCTCAAATCTGCATAAACAGCCCAAGGCCATACATTAGCTAACAGGATTGTCAACATATGGA